>NC_090267.1:16457500-17146666 GCF_040414725.1 Anabrus simplex
AAACAGAAAAGGTATTAAAATACCTCAATTAGATGACTACAGGAGATATGATGAAGTAATAAACCAACCTCTTACACACCAAATAGTCCTAAAAGGGGCCAGAAAATAAATAGGCAAGATGACTCCACAAGCGATAGCTCACAGGTAGGCAATAACACGCTCAACTATCCTGAACGCAGAACGGAAAGCAGGTAAATCAACAATATCTACTAATGTTAGCAAAATAACTGAAGGGAAAATAACCATAGAAGATAGGATTAAGAAAATAGAGCTTCACAAATATCATAGATGGAAACAAGGACGACATCAGAGCAATAGGTTATGCGGGCAAACTCAATTTTCACTGACCAAGACCAGAACATACTACACAAGTGGTAGACACAATCTACATTATTAATTCCCATCTTCCTAAAGACACAATGGTTCAAGAAAGGTGCTTAAACACCCCTCAGAGTGCAATAATACAACTAATATTGCCTCACAGAAATCTCACAGAAGCAATGGTTTTTTTTTTTTTTTTTTTTTTTGCTAGGGGCTTTACGTCGCACCGACACAGATAGGTCTTATGGCGACGATGGGATGGGAGAGGCCTAGGAGTTGGAAGGAAGCGGCCGTGGCCTTAATTAAGGTACAGCCCCAGCATTTGCCTGGTGTGAAAATGGGAAACCACGGAAAACCATTTTCAGGGCTGCCGATAGTGGGATTCGAACCTACTATCTCCCGGATGCAAGCTCACAGCCGCGCGCCTCTACGCGCACGGCCAACTCGCCCGGTAAGAAGCAATGGTAACCAGCACCAAGAGTCAATACAACAGGGTCCCTTTACAACAACATGCCACACAGCATCTTAACCAAACATGGTGCAATACCACACCACCGCCAAATTCAGGACTAGCAAACCTACCACCTAGGTAAAAGAAGATAACTTCTCAGGATTCAAGTCCATGCCTTGACTACACTACTCAACATAACATCAATAGATGGAAGATGGTTACTGTCAACAGCCCTACATACACACTACAACTCCCCCAGAACGAAAGGATCAACAAGAAGATACTAGATTCAAGAAAATACTTCAGTATCATAGTGATGAAAGTAATGCGTGGAATAAAATGCCACAAGACCCGTGAATACCATAGAGGACAACCTTATACCACGAATAGTAACAAGGAAGTTTTAAAACAGAACAAAATTTCAAAAAACAATGGGATAAAATTTTCAACATAAGGAAAACCATAAGTTAAGTAAAGAATAAATTGAGATTACTTACAATAGAGGTACTACTGTCAGTGCTTAGAATAGTTACCAGATGGCAACGCAGCATTAGACATGAAGAGGCCCAGAAACCAATTGCTAGAGATGGAGAAACCATAAAGATCTAAGATCCATGCACGAAGCAAACGGTCTACCAACCCCCACACAGGTTAACAGATCACCCCACGACTAACAACCCCCTCGAAGGATATGACCAAAACTAACTTATTGCACCGACTGATCAGCAGCAAGTAGAAGGGTTAATTTTCGAAGCTTAATCAAAGGGTACTCAGGGATAGTTATTATTGAAAATCGATAATAGGCCATAAATAAAATTCAGAATAAGATTTTAAAGCTAATTTTCCAAATAAACCATGCTACAAGGGATGGCTGAAGAAACAGAGTAAGACTAATTTCCAAGAGATAAATATGGATAAGATCACCAAAACCAGAAACAAGACAAAGATATGAACAGAGACTATTCCATGATTAAATCAACCGCCAGATAGTTAAAACTCAACCAATATATTTTTTTTTTTTAAACTATATTTTATAACAATCACCCAGGTGACGAGATTAAAACGAGCAACCAATAGTCCAGAAGGCTACCAAATGGACACCCTGGACAGGAGGATAAATACATATCAACAGGACACGATCATAAAATTTTTGCTATCCTAAAGTGTGAGCAGCAAGAAGACCGAAGGAAGTCTCCAAGTATCCGTTATCCCATCCTACCCACACCCAAAGCAGATTTGGTATGATATTTAAAAATTTAAAGCCCAGAGAAGGTAAGATATAAGGAGTACAGGTCAGAAATATAACTGGTAACAGGCCCCCCAAGAAACAGTCATGTGACAGATTCCACACACCACCAAACCACAATGTTCACACCAGAAACAATACCAGTACTAAGACAAATAGAAACATATCAAACCTAGCTTTTAAAATCACAGAAACATGTACCACAATGAAAACTCCAGGTAGAATTAAATTACACTTAAACAGTAAGATGATATTTTACTTTCAATTAGCTCACAGAAATGCCGTTCTCAGCAGTATGTCTCTTTCAGTACCTTAGAACTTCACAAAGCAGAAACCCAAAGGAATTAGGAACCAGTACTGTACATTAACCAGGTTTAACTTGTGACAGATGGACTCTCCTAATCCTTTTAGCAACCAGATCGCTCACTAACATCGATACCGGGGACAGAAATTGCAATACGGTGCAAGGACCTTGACACCTGGGTGCCAGTTTGGCGGAAAACTTATTAACAGCTTTACTGACTGGGTAGCATTTTATGAAGACTGTATCACCAACCTTTACCTTAGTCGTTTTCCTACCCAAAGTGTACCTTTTCTTGGTCTTCTCATATGAAACAGACAGATTTTTCTTTGCTTTGTCCCAAATCTTCTGGACATCGAGAGGTTTAGATAGATCAGGCAAGAGGTCATCGATGCCTAGTACATTTGACATTGGGGAGTATGGAGTGTAGGAAAACATAAGGGACATGGGCGTTTTCCTATGAGACTCATGGATGGCAGAGTTAAATGCATGAGCTAGCCAATGTAAACAGGAGTCCCACTTAGCCTGGTTAGGATGATGGTAGGCTATCAATGCAGACTTCAAATTTCTATTTACCCTCTCAGCATAGGATGGATTAGGATAATATGGGGTAGTAGTGACATGAGAGATGCTCAACTCGAAAAGGTATTTTTTGAACAGATGACTAGTAAACCCACTAGCGTTATCAGAGACAAGGAACTTGGGAGGACCAAAAGAAGCAAAGATATAATTTAGACAGTTAATAGTGGACCGAGAAGTGATAGACCTAGTTGGAATAAGCCAAGTGAACCGTGAGAATGCATCGACACACACGAAAATGTGCGTGTTCCCCAAAGAAGATCGAACAATTGGTCCCACGTAGTCGATGAACAGACGTTCCATGGGGCGTGAAGCTTGTGAGGACGACAACAAACCCACATGGTTGTTTAGACTGGGTTTACTTATGGCACAAACCTTGCAAGATTTAATCATGCTTCTGATGTCACTGTCCATTCTTTTCCAGATGAAAAATTCCCTAATTTTCTGCCTAGTTTTGAACATTCCTAGATGACCTCCAATGGGACACTGGTGGTAATACTTGAAGATGACAGGTACCAGTACCTTGGGAACAACAATTTTGAAACAATGGTCTCCTCGTCCCTTACAACATAGAACACCTTTGACAAGAGAATAAGGTTTTACAAGAGTCCCATTACAAATTTTGTTTATGATTTCATTCAATTCAGGGTCAGATTTCTGGAGATCTTCGATTTCATGGTAAAGCAAAGGTAGCTCAGAAAGAATGGCATTGACTTTAATCACATTACCATCATCAAAATTTTCAACATTAGATTTTACCTCCGGACAAGGTTCCCCATCAAGCATTCTGCTGAGACTATCAGCGATGACATTATCTGTACCCCTAATATGTTTGACTGGAAAATTGAAGGCAGAAATCCTAAGTGCCCAACAGGTGATTCTCCCAGTTCTTTTGGGTCGGTTCAAAACCCACGACAACGCCTGATTATCTGTCTCCAGGTCAAAATTTACATGTTCGACAAAGGGCCGAAATTTTTCGAGAGCGAATAGGACAGCAAGGCATTCCAACTCGTAAATCGAGTATTTGCTCTCAAGATCATTGAGGATTCGGGACGCATACGCAACCGGTCTTCGACCATCCTCGTACTCTTGCAGGAGTACTCCGGCAATAGCTCTTCCAGATGCGTCGGTCTGAACAATGAAGCGTTTAGAAAAGTCAGGTATTGCCAAAATAGGGGCGTTCGACAGAGCGAACTTCAATTTCTCAAAAGCTGCTTGTTGGAGAGGACCCCAGACAAACTTAACATCTTTTCGCCTTAAATGGTTGAGAGGAGCAGCAACCTCAGCGAAATTAGGAATAAATTTCCTGAAAAAGTTAACCATTCCCACAAAATGGGCAATGCCTTTGACATCTTTAGGAGGTTGAAAATCACGAATTGCTTGGGTCCTGGATTGATCAACCGAGATTCCACTCGAAGACACAATATGTCCAAGAAAAGACATACTTGGCTGGGCGAAGGTTACCTTAGAAAGCTTAACAGTCAAGCCAGCTTTCCTCAAGCGCACAAGGACTTCCCGTACATGAATCACATGTTCTTCAAAGGTTTTAGAATACACAACGCAATCATCGAGATAGTGAAAAACACATTTAAATTTAATGTCAGAGAAGATAGTATCCAGCAAACGTGTCAAAATTCCAGCACCAGAGTTCAAATCGAAGGGTAATCTGACAAATTCATACAAATTCCAGTCAGTGATGAAGGCAGTTAGTGGAATGGACCTCTTGGATAAAGGAATTTGATAATAGGCCTGGTTAAGGTCCAGTACTGTAAAAAACTTTGCCCCAGAAAACCACCCAAAGCATGTGTGCAGATCAGGTAACGGGATTGACTGAAGGACCACCTTCTGGTTTAATTTTCTATAGTCCAAAACAGCCCGAAAGCCCCCAGTGGACTTGGGTACAAGGAAAACAGGAGAGGCATAAGGGGAGCTAGAAGGTTGTATAACCCCTTCCGCTAGAAGTTTTTCAATAATCTTCTTCAATTCCAGCATACGTGGAGGAGAGAGTCTATATGGAGGGGATCTCACAGGTTTGGTATCAGTTAGTTCGATATCATATTCCATAACATCAGTTACCCCTAGTTTACTAGTGAACACTTCAGGGAATTCGCTGCAAAGTGCACGAATTTCATCAGCTTGTTCCTTACTCAAATGATTAAGTTTTAATTCCTTAACATTGCTAATTTCATCAGGGACTGACTCAGAAACACAATTCGCATTTAAATTACCCTTAGAACCATCAGACAAGTTAAATTTATTAGCAGGGGAAAACTTAAAGAAAAATTTCCTGTCTTGAAGGTCGAGAACAAGTCCAGTTGTGGACAAAAACCCAGTTCCTAGAATGAAATTACACGAAAGGTTAGGAACCACCAGGCAGGACACTTTCCAGGTGAAATTTCCAATTCTCAATTTCACCCTAGCGGTCCCTAGAATTTCTACATAATTACCATTAGCAGTAACACACTTTACATCAGAAGGTTGTAAGGACGGTAACTTACAAGCATATTTCATTTTGGAATACCAATCAGAATTGATTAAATTTACAACACTCCCAGAGTCAATCAAAGCCATCAATGGTTCATTATTCACTTCAACACTGGTGAAGGTTCCTACAGAGACAACATTTCCACAAATTCTGTTACAGTTACGAGGACAAATAACCGCATCAGAGTCCCCTACATCCTTAAAAGGTTGAAACTTACGAGACCGGTTTTTAGGTTTTAGTCATCTATGGCGTCTTTGAAATGAACTTGGGCAACAATTTTTAGTGTGCTGCTTAGAGCCACAAAGATAACAACAAACATCACGTCCATTACTCTTAAACGGGCAGGAATTCCTTAAGTGTTCCGTAGAACCACACACAAAACATTTTTTTTTGTTTTCATGTTACAGGGTACATTAGCATAACCAGTACAGTTAGAATTGGTAAGAGGAGGGGGAAGGTGGACAGGCCTGGAGGCGTCTCCGTGCTTTACATCCTCCGCGAAGGTACACGCAGTCTCGAGTTCAATGAAATTAGTAGGACATTTCACAAGGGAAAGGTAAGATCGATAAGCAGGAGATATACCTTTTAATATACGAGTTACCATTTCTTCCTCAGGAACCAAAATTCGAAACACATTACAATAGAACTTTACATCAACAATGTACGTTAGCAAATTTTCGTGAAGGTACTGAGTTCGGAAGCAATACTTAGGGATGAGACTCTGAAGGGCTAAGGAGGGGATAAATTTGTTAAGAATTAGTTCATGAAATTCATCAATTTTACACTTCTGAGAGATAGCCTCGGAAATTTCCTTTTTTAGAATACCCTCGCAATGGGAAAATAAGGCCCTATACATGCCTAGTTCATCAACAGAGTATACACTAGTGGATTCCTACAATTCTACAAGGAACCTTAAAAATCTAAGGCACTCCTCAATTGAGTTTACGGAGAAATTCTTTACACCGTGAAACAGCTCTTTCAAGGAATTATGCGATGTACCACTTAATCGTGATAAAATAGACTCAAGGACAGGAGAAGTTACGCAGCATGCACCTTGAATATGAGGAGATAAATTTTGACTTACACTTTCATTATTACAAAGAGGATTAGTCCTATCCGTAACCGACAAGTTCTCCATTTCTCTACTTGCAATTATTAAATCAAGATCAGTAGAAATACTGGACGCTAATGTCAAAAGTCGGGTGCATTCGCTAATGAATTCCCCCTCAGGTTTCAAAGTAAGGAGATCTTGGATACGCCCCGAGTGGTGGTACACTCTAGCCTTGAGTCTACTAACCTGAGACTTTGTAGGTGGAGTTTCAGTAAATTCTTTAAGAATTATGAAAATTTCATTTAAAGAACAATTAATTAAATGTAAAAGCTCACCAATCTTGGAGATATCTATTTTAGATAGGTTAAGAGGCACCTGGAGATGAGCTGAAAGTAAGGCGGCACACTCAGAGACAGTACCCACTGGTTCTAAACCTCGGATCGCAAGCTCATACTGCAACTCCGACTTGCGAAGGTGGTGAGGGTGAAAAACCGGTCGGGCCATGACGAAGGACAATATGAAACAAAACAATTCAAGGAGGGAATAATTTGGTTGTAATTCTTTTACAAAAGCATATTACGTTAGGTTAACCCTATGTACTTCCTTCAATTAATTACCATCTGATACTAGGTAAAACAAAGTCAAGTGAGGATGCAAATAACCTACGGGTAGGTACGAGCCACAGGTCCATGAATCAAAGAAACACAGCTCAGCTACCACAATACTGACCCGAACGTAGTCAAACCCAGAACACTACGGTAAGGCCAGCAAGGTATAAATCAACAAGAAATAAAATAGAACACACCAAGAGTCAGAATAGACAAAAGTAGGTCAGGAAGCGTAACTAGGCACCCACAAAACGTAACCACAAAATCAGTAAATTACTTACCACAAGAAGAAGTGGGTGACACATCAAACCATGTAAAATAAAAATCCAGTATCAGATGAGTACGGTAATTCATTTGAAAGAACAACACCAGTGTTTTCATGCAAAGGTAAGTAGAATTTATTAGAGAAACGTTAAACCTTCCAATTAGTACTAAGAAAACGCCCACGTAGTTAAATAGAAAGAGTAGTAATTAACATGAAATAGAGTTATTACCAAGAAAATAAATTAATCATATTCAAAAGATATTAGGGGGCCCCGCTATACTAGAAGTAATGTGATAATGAGATAGTATCAGTTTAAAATAAACAATCAGCCTTTAAACTACCAAAAACCACATGAACCACCTAGTCCTACTCAAGGACAGGTCTTACCAGGAGCCCAGAAAGAAAATTCACCTTAAACACTATGCGCAGGGAGAAGTTAAAAATATAAATTGAATTAGGAAAATTCAAAACAAAGGTACAAGAAAAGGGAAAGCACAAAACATTCAATAAAATAGAAAGGTAACACAGGTCATCAAGCCCAGAAAGGGAAACTAGGAACCAAAATTGTTCGTCAACGGAAATGTTTACTTTAACAATACCAGTACAACATACGTTGTCATGGTAACAAAACAACGCAAAATCAAAGATACACACCGAAAGGAAACCAGGAACAAGGCCAAAAAGGCAACAATTTAGGTAGTACGGACCAAGACGGAAGGAAATATAAAACCGGACCGCAAAAATTAAATAAACAAACCGGCTCTTGGTTAGGGCTAAGTAGTTCAAGTTAGACCAAATTGTGATGAGCTTAACAGTAGAGTAAGAATTAGTATTTTATCGTATTCCTTTTTCCACTTGAACAATTTAGAATGCAATTAACCATACGTCCAGAACAACGTTACCAGTTTACATGACCATTATAGCATGTGATTAAATGAATATGCCCTTTAATGACATACTACCCAAGTTTTTTTTTGAAAACATATCATTAAAATTTAGCCGAGAGTGAACAAATTTAAAGCAATAGGGTCTTAGACACGTCTCACACATCCGTACAGTTTCTCTTTTTTGGGGGGGGTTCATCAATATCGAAAACAGAACAGAAGCTTGAATCCACGCCGCGTCGCCATTTAATACTCTGGTTCCCAAACGCAGATAGATAGACTTAAATAAAATACATACAGTCTGTGGACGTTTTCACGATGAATAAGGTATCACCCGATGTTGAGGGCTAGGAGGAGAGCCCTCACACATGTAGTATTCAGCCGTTCTCCATTGTTCCGAGTAAAATCTTCACCTTCACGAGGCACATACTACACGCGTCCATCACCAACCAGACGCCAGCACAAGAATGAGTCTCTCGCTTCGAGCGAGCTTCAACAAGCCAACGCTCTCTGTCCGAGACGAGCTCTCATTTGTCAAGGAGCTGAGCATCGTAGTACCAGTTCTCTGCACAGATGTCAGTACGTACAAGGAGCCCTTTAGATCAGGTCGTTACTCAGACCAGAGCGCTACCATAAAGTGGTAGTGAATCATAAAACTAGAAGGAGATAAGAAATTCAGCGAACTGAATACACAGAAAATTGAGGTAGTAAGATACTAAATTCCACAGGGATTAGCCCAGGTCCAAAAACGTTAGGGGGGGGGGGGGGGGAGAGAAGATGATAAAATGTGACACCTTGGTGTCACATGTAAACTCATGAAAAGCATTTGCTCTGATTATATTAGACATATCTACAAGATTACTAGCTGGTTTGAGATAAGCATTTCTGAAATGTTGTAGATTCCAACAAGATATAGCAGATACTTTGGCTTCAGGGCATCAAATGGACAGCATTGCAACTAACCTATCCAATGCTACTGATAGGGTATATAGTGGGAGACTAGTGAAGGAAATGTGATCTATTCGACAAGACAAAGTGTAGTTCAATGGGTGGCTAAATTTCTAGGAAATAGAACTCAGACAAGTATGTGGAGCCCTGCAAGGCAATATTTGACCTCATGTTTTCTTATGTACACAAATTACATTATGTGTACAACTGGAATCACTGGTAAAGCCTTTGAAGGTGATGTCATACTGCAGAAAGTAGTAAATAAGTTACAGGATTATGACTCTGAGGAGACCATGACAATGTTGTAAAGTCAACAGCAGACAGGATGAATATTCAGGCTGTAAGTTTCATCAAAATGAAAAGTCCTCCTAATTTTAATTCTTTTGGTGTTGGAGTGAAAGCACTTAACGGAGACCACTGTAGAACTTAGGTTTATTATCAGGACATAACTTCATTATGTAATCATATTGAAGAAGTTGAAATACAATGCCACTGCTTTAAATTCTTATGAAGATATTTAGAGGATGAAGTAGGGATGTAATGGAGAAGGCATATAACTCGCTAGTGAGAGCCCAAATAGAGTGTGGTTCCAGAGTATGCATCCCAAAAGAAGTTTACTTGATATTAATACTGGAAAAGATACAAAGGAAAGCAGAACAATTTGGTTTGGGTGATATCTGAAAAAAGAATAGTGTTAAAATAATTTTGCAGAATCTTGACTCATAAGAATTGGCAGTAAAAGATCTGAGGAACATGTTCCAAGCTGTCAGGGGAGAGACGATGCAAATTACTTCAGTAGATGTGTAGGTTTATAATGGTGCGAAAGAAGATAATATTAAAATAAATTTGGAATTCCATTTTTTTTTCTAGTGGCTTTACGTCACACCGACACAGATAGGTTTTATGGCAACTATGGCATAGGAATGGCCTAGGAGTTGGAAGGAAGTGGCCATGGCCTTAATTAAGGTACAGCCCAAGCATTTGCCTGGTGTGAAAATGGGAAACCATCTTCAGCACTGCCGACGGCGGGATTTGAATCCACTATCTCCCAGATGCAAGCTCACAGCCACGCGCCTCTAGCCGCATGGCTAACTCGCCTGGATTGGTATTCTAAAAGTAAAATTTGGGCCGATATCCATTTTTTAGACAGAGGATTTAGGGACTGGAATAATTGTTTCACAGGACATGTTCAATACATCTCCAAGTTCTTAAGAGAAGTCTAGGTAAAAAATTCATGGATAATCTGACAATTGGGTGAGAGCACTAAATGCAGATCAATGATGATATGATTTGTGTTTAGACATTAGAGAGAATTAACTTCCATTGTATAATTTTGTACTATTTAACCTTTAATTACGTTTGAGTGATGATTTACCAAATGAGCAGAAATACCATACTTTTGTAGCAGTGCTGTGTGTGGCCCCCAGGAGTACTGCTGTTATGTACATTCTCAAAGTTTGTGCTTGAACTGCCTACTAATGTCTCATGTTGAATGTCTGTAATTGTTTCCTGACATCTTACTGGTGTCTTTGGACCACACTGAAAGATATTAATGTCTACAGTAAATTCCATTCTGTGATTTACAATGTCCTGTACATTCCATGATGATGTTTTCTCCCTGCATTTAAAGTCACACAATGGATCTTGCTATGCAATAGGAATACAAATTATCACAGCACACAAGGAATATCTTTTATTGTTGTTGCAGTGAATGTACTTCACAACTATACACTGACAATACACATTATTTTATTTTCCCTCACCTATAGTTTCCATAGAATCAAGACCTTTTTTATAGTAACATAAACGCATATAATGGTAGGACTGCATGAAGGATGCAGGCTTTCTCAATAAGATCTTCAGTAACATAACAAATTAATGATGAGTCTCACAATAAAACTGATATATATGACATTGCATTATGTCCGATCAGAGTGAAATATCTACTTCCTCTGAACACCACAGTGTGGAAATGCAGTATGAAGTGCAACTTCTTGCTGCAAATAATGTTAAGAAGACAGTAGGTGAAACTGAAGGAAGGTAAATATCTTTGTAAATATCTTCCTAAGATTTCAACTCAATTTGATCTGTCAAATTCCAGTTACGGTGAAAATGTTCTCTTGTATGATGATAATGAAATGAGACTTGAAGTGTCAATTTTCAAGAAATTGCTGGTCATAATTTTATGAACTTAATTATATAAGAGAAAAACAAATTATATTTATTGGTTCCAGAATACCCAGGTGTTAAGGTAAAGGACTGGGCATAATCTTTGTATTTCTGGCAACTGTTTTCTTGATGGGACATATAAAGAAAAACAAGATGAAAGACTACTAGTCAACAAACAAGTCAATTGAAGCACCAATGTCCCACAAAGTGACAGCAACGAAAGATTGCTTCACCTTTCTGACAATAACGTATAATCCCAAGGCATAGACTTTACAAAATTAGGCCTACAATAAATCATCTCAGAGGAAAACAATTCTATATATTGTGCCACTACAATATATCTATAGAAATTAGAGTCTTGTTGCATGGAAACTCCACCTACACAGGAGAAAGTTCATTCAATCAAAACTACATGTTTCTAGTCAGTTGGAAATGTCACCTACAATATAAAAAGTTCATTTCATCAAAATGACAGAGCTCTGGTACTGATACAGAAACAGAACACGCTGTTAAACCCTCGTGTCTGGGTCACATGTCAAAACTCTACACCACCTCTATGCCAACAATTGGTTCACAAGCCCAGATCTTTTTCATTATCTACACAGGAAAAATACTGGGGCTTCTGTCACACTAAAAAAAAGAAAGAATGGCTGCCATCCTGAAGAAATTTTGAAAGGGAGGATGTGTTTCAGCAGTGATGTGGTGGGATGACAAAAGTGATGTTACTATGCTTACTACTTTATACAAATATGTGATGATAGGAACTGATAAGGCAGGTAATGCCACAGGACAAAATAAAAAGAAACCCTTGTATGATTTAAATTACGAGAACATGGTACCAGTTGACAGAGCAGCTATCCAACGAAGCTTCACTGGAAATATCAGGAAAACACGGAAAATGTATGAGAAGATTTCACTTTACTTGTTGGACATGGCACTACTGAACTCTCATATTATTTACAAGGTGAGAACTGGAAAACGTCACAACTGCCAGATTTCCCATTCTGACTTACTGATCAACTGTTAGAACAGTTTGCCACAAAAAATGTCAACCACCTTCAGGAGGTGACTGCCTGAGACCTTCTTGATATCATTTTCCTAAATCAGTACTTCACATACAATCAAAGTAAAAGCAATCACAGAGATGTTTTGTGTGTCAGTATACAAAGACATGACCTACAAGTGAATGAGCATGGAGTGTACTAGACCCTCCTGTATAATCCACTGTTTTGAAATGCTACATATATACTGAAAGAAGAATGTATGGTAAAAGATAAAAACTGTCAACTGTACTTTGTTTCCAGCATTTAAAAAAATATTGTTAGTTACACCCCTGATTTCGATTATATTGAATGTAGCACCTACGTACCATCGGTACAAATTTTGTAACGTAGTTTTTTGATAAAACTAAGTTAAAATAAAATTAAGAATGTAAAATTTTCAAGAAAAGAAACTCGTCTCACCAAGAACTCACTGGTCGAAAGGTTCATTACTAAGTGAAACAATATGCATATTAAAATATGTCTCCTTTGTGATCCAATGCATGGAAGTTATAGTTCCCAAAATCTGCTGATTCCAACTGGCAATGCAGCTTGACTCTTTACTATTGCACCCGATGTTAGTTCCTAGACATAATATTCTATCAAGGTGAAACCAAACCAAACCAAACCAAACCAAACCAAACCGAACCGAACCCAATCCAACCCAACCCACCCCTTGGCACTACAGTCCTTGAAGGACCTTGGCCTACCGAGCGACCGTTGCTCAGCCTGAAGGCCTGCAGATTATGAGGTGTCATGTGGTCAGCACGACGAATCCTCTCGGCCGATATTCTTGGTTTTCTAGACTGGAGCCGCTATCTCACTGTCGGATAGCTCCTCAATTCTAATCATGTAGGCTGAGTGGACCTCAAATCAGCCCTCAGGTCCAGGTAAAAATCCCTGATCTGGCTGGGAATCGAACCCGGGGCCTCCGGGTAAGAGGCAGGCACGCTACCCCTACACCATGGGGCCGGTGAAACAAACCCCAGGGAGACATTATTTTTTTAAATTCGCCATACACATCCTGTTTTACCTGTAGCCTGTGAACTTAGTAGCCTTAAACTGTTGGTACCAAAGAAGATAAAATACACTGAACAACACGGCATATTATTATTATTTCGTTTACAATTTGTTCTACGTCGCATTGACACGTCTTATGGTGACAAATGAAAAGGAAAGGCCTAGGAGTAGTGTGGTTTGAACACTGTCTCCCAGATGCAAGCTCACAGCTGCACGCTCCTAAAAGCATGGACAATTTGCCCGGTAACACTGCAACTGAGACTTGATCAGCTCATATCCAGATATTAGGTGATCAGGACCCACACAGTCACTATCAGTAACAACAGTAACTTAAACATTATTATCAGTACTTTTGCCTAACCATGAACACCAAGTCCATGCAACTGTACGAATCTTGAAACATTACTCAGTCTCAGGTAGAAAAACTCACTGGAAATCAAACAGGCACACTATCAGTAAAGCATAGTTATTTTGATACAGAAGATACGAAGTATTTAGAAACCAAACTACGATGGCTGTGGCACGTTTGATAGAATGCAGTGTACAATGGCAAAGTACATTACTTTTCACCAAACGTCGGAAAGCCATCGGGGTCCACTTGCAAGGTGTTTTCTGCTGATGACAGTGACGGAACACCCTACTAAATGGAATAAAGATGCCATGTGAGAAAATCGATGGCCTCGAAGGTGTTCCTTAAACTTCCGAAACAGGTCCAAGTCACAATGACTTGTAAATACAGGGTGTTGCAAGACCTCCTAATGCCACCGTTGCAATAATAGGTTGACATTGTTCCTGACATGACCATGTGCCTTGACATACAATACATTAGGGTGATCATCTCGCAATAAACGTGGCCACGGGCGCTGCATAGATGGACACAGATGTCGCTTCAGAAATTGGCAACAGTAGTCACTGTTGACGTTTAGTCCCTCAGGCACAGCATGCGTAAGATTAACATCCCCACAGCCGTATGCCACAATCAGCACAAGCTTCAGCCGACTGGCTACCTGTCTAAATTTCTCTGGACATGGCGGCTCTGGGTCATGCCATTCATTTGATTCATGCTTTAATTCAGGCTCATACCAATGTCTTATCAATGGCGCCAATACGCTGCAGGAATGGGTCTTCTTCTTTGCGGTATCTGTCCAGGTGGAAGCCAACTACTGCATACATTACCATTTCCGTACATTGATGAGTTGATGTGGAACCCAATGGGATGCAATTTTCCTCATAGCAAGATATTGTGTCAGCAAGTGGCACACTGTTTGATGATATGGATAATTACCGGACAGTCCATCGATGGTCTACAGAAATGAGAACACTCATGATGTCAATCTGATCTTGAGGAACGATGGCGGTGCAAATCCACAACAGTACTATATGTTAATGTATCCTCTATAACACCTGAAACAACCTCACATTTAATCCACAAACTCTGATCACCTATCAAGAACATGCTTTAGAGCAGTGAAATCAATACTCTTCATTGCAATGCAACACAGCAACAACACTCCCAAATGTACACTATTGCATGTTACAAATCTCATTCCGTATTGATGGCTACCACTTTACAAATAAAAAAATCTTATACTGTCCTCCTTTTCTATACAAAACCCATCCACATTAAATGGGATAATGTCTAAACATGTTTCAGCATGTCAAAAGGCCCTCTTCAGTAGAAGATAAAATAACACACATATGTTGCGGTTGTTGTGTTTTGTTTGAGTCATCAGTCCACAGATTGGTTTGATGCAGCACTCCATGCCACCCTATCACGTGTTAACCTTTTCATTTCTACGTAACCGCTGCATCCTACATCTGCTCTAATCTGCTTGTCATATTCATTCCTTGGTCTACCCCTACCATTCTCACCTTCCACACTTCCTTCAAAAATAAACTGAACAAGTCCTGAGTGTCTTAAGATGTGTCCTATCATTCTATCTCTTCTTCTCATGAAATTTAGCCAAATCGATCTCCTCTCGCCAATTCGATCCAGTATCTTCATTTGTAATTCGATCTATCCATTTCACTTTCAGCATACTTCAGTAACACCACATTTCAAAAGCTCCTATTCTCTTTCTTTCTGAGCTAGTTATTGTCCATATTTCACTTCCATACAATGCCACGCTCCACATGAAAGTCTTCAAAAACATAATTCTAATTCCTATATCAATGTTTGAAGTGAGCAAATTTCTTTTCTTAAGAAAGCTCTTCCTTGCTTGTGCTAATCTGCATTTTATGTCCTCCTTACTTCTGCCATCATTAGTTATTTTACCACCCAAGTAACAATATTCATCTACTTCCTTTAAGACTTCATTTTCTAATTTAATATTTCATGCATAACCTGCCTTCATTCGACTGCACTCCATTACTTTTGTTTTCGACTTATTTATTTTCATCTTGTACTCCTTACACAAGACTTCCTCCATGCCATTCAGCAGCTTCTCGAGATCTTCTGCAATCTCAGATAAAATAACAATATCATTGGCAAATCTCAAGGTTTTGATTTCCTCTCCTTGGATTGTGACTCCCTTTCCAAATTCCTCTTTCATTTCCTTTACTGCTTGTTCTATGTAAACATTGAAAAGGATGGGGGACAAACTGCAGCCTAGCCTCACTCCTTTCTGAATCGCTGCTTCTTTTTCAAAGCCCTCGATTTTTATCACTGCAGACTGATTTTTATACGGATTGTAGATAATTCTTCATTCTCGGTATCAGATCCCAATCATCTTCAGAATCTTAAATAGATTTATCCAATCAGCATTATTGAATGCCTTTTCTAGATCTACGAATGCCATATACGAGGGCTTGTCCTTCTTGATTCGATCCTCTAAGATCAGACGCAAAGTCAGGATTGCTTCACGTTCCTATATTTCTTCTGAAGCCAAACTGATCTTCTCCCAACTCAGCTACAACTCAATTTTCCATTCTTCTGTAAACAATACATGTAAAATTTTTGCAGGCATGAGATACTAAACTAAAGGTATGAGTTTTCACGCCTGTCAGCACCGGTTTTCTTGGAAATAGGTATAACAACATTCTGCCAAAAATTGGATGGGACTTCTCCTGTCTAATGTATCTTACACACTAAATGGAATAACTTTGCCATGCTGGTTTCTCCTACAGCAGTCAGTAATTCAGAGGGAATATCATCAATTCCAGGTGCCTTGTTCCTAGTTAGTTCGCTCACAGCTCTGTCAAACTCTGACCTCAAAGTTGGGTCGCCCATTTCATCAGCATCAACAGCCTCTTCTTGTTCCAGAACCAAATTATCTACATCTTCACCTTGACACAACTGCTGGATATGTTCCTGTCATCTTTCTGCTTTATCTTCTTTCCCTAGAAGTGGCTTTCCATCTGAGCTCTTAATATTCATACACCTAGATTTCCTTTCTCTAAAGGTGTTCTTGATTTTTCTGTATGCAGCATCTACCTTTCCTAGGGCCATACAACCTTCGACATAGCCAGTCTTCCTTAGCTACCTTGCACTTTCTATACACTTCATTCTTTAATTGCATGTATTCATTTCTGCCCTCTTCATTTCTAGCATTCTTGTATTTTCGTCATTCATCAATCAGGTCTAATATCTCCTGAGTTATCCACTGATTCTTAGTTGATCTTTTCTTCTTCCTTAACATTTCTTCAGCAGCCCTGCTGACTTCATTTTTTTGTGACTATCCACACTTCCTCTATTGTGTTTCCTTCAGCCTTTTCATTTAGTCCCTCAAACTCTTTAATTTCAACTTGTCTAGATCCCATCTTCTTGCATTCTTTCCTTTCTTCAATTTCTTCATCTTCTGATGGCATTTCATGACCAACAAGTTGTGGTCAGAGTTCACGTCAGCTCCTGGGAAAGTTTTGCAATCCAACACCTGATTTCTGAATCTCTGCCTAATCATAATGAAGTCTATTTGATATCCTCCAGTGTATCCAGGTCTCATCCATATGTAAAGCTGTCACTTGTGGTGTTTGAACCAAGTATTGACAAGGACTAAATTATGATCAGTACAGAATTCAACCAGCCAACTACCTCCTTCTTTCCTTTGTCCCAATCTGAAATCTCCTTCTGTATTACCTTCTCTTCCTTGGCCTACCACTGCATTCCAATCTCCCATCATAATTAAATTCTCGCCACCTTTTACATATTGTATTAAATCTTCTATCTCTTCATATTTTCTTTCGATTTCCTCATCATCTGCTGAGCTAGTAGGCATATAGATCTGCACTATTGTGGTGGGCATTGCTTTGGTGTCTATCTTGATAACAATAATTCTTTCACTATGCTGGTCGTAGTAGCTTACCCGCTGCGCTATTTTCTTATTCATAATTAAACCAACTCCTGCATTTCCCCTGTTTGATTTTGTGTTGATAATTCTGTAGTCGCCTGAGCAAAAATCCTGTTCTTCCTGCCAATGTACTTCACTTATACCAACTACATCTAACTTTAATCTATCCATCTCCCTTTTCAGATTCTCTAATCTACCACAACGATTAAAACTTCTGACATTCCACGCTCCGACCCGCAGAATGTCAGTATCCATCTTCCTGATGATCTCTCCCCCACGTGTAGTCCTCACCCGGAGATCCAAATGGAGGACTAGTTTACTTCTGGAATATTTTACCCAGGAGGAAGCCATCATCAGTACATCATTCATACAGAGAGAGCTGCATGTCCTTGGGAGTTAGTTACCGCTGTAGTTTCCCACTGCTTTCAGCCGTGTAGCAGTATCAACACAGCTAAGCCATGTTGAGTATTATTACAAGGCCATATCAGTCCTTCATCCAGACTGCCACCCTTGCAACTTCCGAAAGGCTGCTACCCCCCTTTCGATGAACCATTCCTTAGTCTGGTCTCTCAACAGATACCCATCCGATATTGTTGCACATGCAGCTTGGCTATCTGCTTCACAGGGACACGCAAGCCTCCCCACCACGGCAAAGTCACACGGTTCACAGGGGAAGAATACATATATATGCAAACAAATAAAATACTGAAAAATACATGTGAACTAGAAGAGGATGATCATGGTTAACATATTAAAAGCACATGTGAATGATCAGGTAGAAAAATCCTCTGGTTGACATAGAAACTAGCTAACCATTTTCAAAGTGGAATCTGTGTTGCACGACATAGTGAGACCGTCAATATGGGGTAATGAGTGCACATCATCTGCAGTGCGAAAAAAAGGTGGAATGAAAGTTTGAACAAAAAAAATTGTGTGAAAAGAATGTAGCCTGTATCAAAAGTACTCATTAGAAGGCTGTCATCAAGAGAGGCACAACCTTGTCAGTCTCACGTCCGTATTGACATTAAAAATGCATGTGAACATTGTATTATACTGTTTTCATTTTCAATACATAAACCATCCTCATTAGATGGGATAATGTCCAAACATGTTTCAGCCGATCTAAAGGAAATCTTCAGTAGAATATTACATATATATGCAAGCAAATAAAATCACTGAAAAATGTGTGAGAATTAAAAGATAATGATTATGATTAACACAGTACATTTTTTTTTTCAAAATGGCATCAGCAAAGGATGTAAGTGGAGATAGCTCCCGGTTCTCTTGCGAAATAATCGGGAATAAGTGTGGTGTAAACAAGAAGCGTGTGAAGAATGGTATCCAGTGTGAAAAGTGTTTAATTTGGTACCATTTTGAGTGTATATATAGTGCTGGTTTTGCTAAAAATGAAGATACTTGGACCTGTGTGAGCAGTGGCGAGAGCAATCTGAATAGCGGTAACAAACCTAGGCCTACAACGGTCAACGAATCACTGGCATCTCATTCCTTGGAGGATGGAGGTAATGATAATGTACTTGTAATTCTTGCTTTATTGCAACAGGATTTACAAGCATTAAAAGCGGAGAATGAGATTTTAAAGGAGAAGGTACGTTTACTGGAATCGAAAGTACCGGCACCAGTAAACACTCAGAACACAGGTGGCTCTGTGAATTCTAGCGCGTGGTGTCAAGTTGCTTCAGATTCTAGGAGGAAAAGTCTACAGTTAAATAAGGACAACATTTTAATTGACACCAAAAATAGATTTTTCAGCCCTGAGGGAAGTAAGCGATATGCAAGGACTTATCCGTATGGGAAGCAGTGAAACGTATAGCGCAAAATCCATTACGAGAAGTGGCAAAGTTAGGCCTAAAATCCCACACAGCACACTGGCGAAAATGTCGAACATTCTTATATTTGGTGATAGCCAGGCAAGGGGAATTGCGGAGAATGAACAATGAAGATATTGCAGTATAGGCCGTAATCTATCCTGGGGCCCCAATCAAGAAGGTATTGGAAAACACGGAACAGGCAGTAGAAATCTCGGAAGTCGTGATGCAGTAGTGATCATTGGCGGGACGAACGACGTAGCTCACTACGACGCTAGGAATGTAATTTCTCAACTTAAATGTACACTAGGTAAGCTGACTCACACTAACATCCTTGTAGTGAACGTGCCCCACAGGCATGATTTGATTAGAGACTCGTGTGTGAACATTGAAATGGACAAAGTTAATGCAGATATGGTTAAAATTTGTAAACATTTTCATAATACACAGGTAATTGATAGCAGCAGTTTCGAGAGACACTGTTACACAAAGCATGGCCTTCATCTAAACAATTCAGGTAAATGAAAGATAACAAATATTGTCCTAGATTTTATTAATCTTAAGATATGTACTGTAAAAACGGCAACTCCTTTGAGTTGTAATACTGACCAGGAAAACTAGTAGAAAGAGCCAGCTGTACTTCAAGCTGGCTCAGTCAACTAGAAAATGAAACTCAGGAAAGTAAGGAATTTCAAGTTACCCAATTGCAACAGTCAAGTTTTAGGGAGGAAGGGGGTCTGAGATTGCTCTTGATAAACTGTCAGAGTGTAGCAAATAAACAATTAAAAATTCGGTACATTGATGTGGCGATAGGAGTGGAATCGTGGTTGAGAGAATGGGTGGGTAATAGAGAAGTATTTCCAGAAGGGTAAACAGTCTATCGTAGAGACCGAGGAGATAAAAAGGAAGAGGGGTGTTTATTCTGGTGAAGGAAACTTATTGTTCACATGAATGGTTTACCGATGAAAGGGATGAAATATTAGGGATAAAATTAGTTTGTGATAATATGAAGGAGGTGGGAATTATAGGAACATACAGGCCTGGAAGAGAGAAAAGAGACATGGAAATATTTGAGAAAATAATAGATTATGCTCATAAAAACAATAATAATGATATGGTAATAATTGGGGAAGATCTAAACTTGCCTGAAGTTGAATGGAATGGAGCTGCAAGTGAAGCCCATGAAGAGAAACTGGCAAATAAGTTAATTTGGGACGGAGGATTTACACAAGTAGTACAAGAACTGACTCATCTCAATAACTTACTAGATGTATTCTTGGTTAAACCATGGGAAATTGTTGATAAAACTGAGGTAATTGAAGGAATAGGTGACCATAAGGCTGTAATAATGGATGTAGGACTGGTACCAAAAAGGCTTAATAAGAAGGTCACACAAGACAAGAAATTGTACAGAAAAACTAAAGTTGATGAATTTGGGACTTATCTTAAATCACAATTCAGTTGTTGGATAAGTGAAGGGAGTAATGTGGATACACTTTGGGATAAATTTAAAGGAACCATTTAGGAAGGAGAGAAGAGATTTGTACCTGTTACGAAGGGTAAAATGACCTCAGACCCTGTTTATTATACAAGGGAAATAAGAAAATTAAAAAGAAAATGTAGAATAGTAAACAGGAAAATCAAAGAGGGTAGGGAGAGTAGGGAAACTAGAAAACAGCTAATGAGGGAACTGAATAGAGTGAAAAAGGAAGCAAAAGATAATTATATGAATGGCATACTTGAAGAGGGTAATGACCACAAAAGGAAATAGAAAAAGCTGTATTCATATATCAGGAATCAAAAAGGAAAAGGAATCCAAATTCCTACAATGGTGGGAGAAGAGGGTGAACTCTATTTAACAGATACTGAGAAAGCAAACCTATTTAGTAGGGAATTCAGAGATTCAGTAGATGATTGCTAGGAGTTGGAAACCGAAACAGAAGATAGAGAGGGAGAGACACATAGGGAAACAAGAAGCTTCTCATTCCCAAATGAAGATACTTTCAGAGAAATCCAACTGCTTCTGCAAGGAAAAGCAGCTGGAAGTGATCAAATTACTGGGGAGGTATTAAAGACAATGAGGTAATACATAGTGCCTTATTTAAAATTTCTCTCTATGTCATGAATAATAGTGTAATACCAAAGGAATGGAAGGAATCTATAATCATACCAATTTATAAAGGTAAGGGTGATAAAAGGAAAAACCAGAGAACTACAGACCAATCAGCCTGACCAGTATAGTTTCTTAAATAAGGGAGAGTTTAATAGCAAAGTACATCAGAGGGATATGTGATGATAAAAATTGGTTGATGGGGAGCCAGTATGGATTTAGAAAGAAATTTTCTTGTGAGGCACAACTGGTAGGATTTCAGCAGGACATAACAGATCAATTGGATTCAGGAGGCCAGTTAGATTGCATAGCCATAGATCTTTCCAAAGCCTTTGATAGAGTGGAACATGGAATATTATTAAAGAAATTGAAGGGAATAGGATTGGACGTTAGGGTTACACGTTGCATAAATGCATTTCTAAATTCAAGGGTTCAGAAAGTCAAAGTAGGAAATCATGTATCACAGAAAGAGAAAGTAAGGAAGGGAATTGCACAGGGTAGTATAATCGGTCCGTTACTTTTCTTAATATATGTAAATGATATAGGGAATAATATATCAAAAATAAGATTGTATGCAGATGACATAATTGTTTATACAGAAATAAATAACAATGAGGATTATTTAGAATTACAAAGGGACCTAGAAAGTATCCAACAATGGGTTGAAGAGAATAATATGAAGGTTAATGGAGGCAAATCAACTGTTACAACATTTACAAACAGGAGTTTTAAAACTGAATTTGAATGTACTTGGGATGAGGTAGTTATCCCAAAAGATGGCAAGTGTAAATACTTAGGTGTGAGATTTGAAAGTAATTTGCACTGGAAAGGTCATGTGGATGACATTGTTGGAAAAGCATACAGATCGTTACATGTCATAATGATGCTACTTAAAGGATGCAACAAAGAATTAAATGAGAAAAGTTACTAAAGTATGGTTCATCCATTATTGGAATATGCAAACAGTGTTTGGGATCCTCACCAAGAATACCTAATAAAAGAAATAGATAGTGTGCAGCCGAAAGCAGCAAGATTTGTAACATGGGATTTCAGGAGAAAGAGTAGTGTATCAGAAATGTTAAAGGAACTTGGTTGGGAAACTTTAAGTAAGAAAAGGGAGAAAACTAGACTTATAGGATTATATAGAGTCTTTACAGGAGAAGAAGCATGGGGAAATATCCGTGAGAGGCTTCAGTTGGAAAACAATTATATCGGCAGGACTGACCACAAATAAAAAATTAGAAGGAATTTTAGCAGAAGCGATTGGGGTAAATATTCATTCATTAGGAAGGGTGTGAAGGAGTAGAACAGTTTACCAGGGGTAGTATTTGATCCTTTTCCAAAATTTGTACAGATATTCAAGAAGAGAATAAACAGCAACAGAGAAAACAAATGAAATGTTAGAGGGCATTCGACCAGTGCAGGTTAATGTAAATAAAAATGTGTGTAAATTAATTAATTCCATCCCCTAGTCTAAGGAGATTGGACAGCCAAAGTAGGGGACTGCCTGTAGGGGTGAAGTACAGTGGGGACTTTGAGGGCTCTGAGATCGCGACGGTAGCTGTGAAGGCCCTTCAGGAACTCTGTAAAGTGGTGGCAAAAGGGGCTCTGTTTAAGACGCAGTAGGTCGTTACGCTACTTAGGTTTTAAAAAAAAGTAGATAAATGCAATGTAAATTTTAATCTTATTCCAGTTGTATTGTATCATTTGAAGTAATTCCACGTACTGTTTATGAGTTGACTATGTTTGTAAGTATAGGAGATATTATATGAAGAATTTTGTAAATAATATAAATTTATTGATGAGCTGTGTGTTTAACCCTTTCAGACCGAGTACGCACAATTGTGCGGGTTCGTATTTTGTTTATCCCTGACAGTATTTGATGTTTTTTCGGTGCTAGACCGGACTGCAGTGATTGTGCGGGACACGTGGCGTCTATTTCAATTGTTTTTAGTATGCGCTTGACCGCCAGGGCAAAGGAAGAAGAGTTTAAAAAGCACAGTTGATCAGCGAGATGGCGAGAAGCAGTAGTGCCAAAAGTAAGTATTTATTTATTGCGTTTATATTAATCTAGAAGCTTTACTGAATACCGGAATATATTCAATGAAGTGTGTACATTGGTTAGTGAACGTAAATTTTGAAGATACATCATCGTATGTGATACAACGAGGTTTTGAATTTTAATACGCACAATTGTGCGGGTCCTTTTTTTCGGATGTTAGTTTTTATTTTGTAAAATAAACTATCAATATGTGTATTGAGGAGCATTTTAGTCAGTTTTTGACATACAAACAAAAATTCACGCCTCCAGTTTCCTTTCAGGTCTGAAAGGGTTAATAGAAAAAAATTGTTAGAGTAAATTGTATAATATTGTATTATAGGAAAGTTTTCTTCACTTGTTAATTTAATACTTAGTGCTTGACAATGTATTTTAGTGTACCATTTGCCACCAAGGTAGACACCTCATTTGCAAATAAAGAAATTTTGATTTGATGTGATTTGAAGTCCTACTTTCTAAAAACACTTCTGCTTAACATAAACACCTGCTAATCCTTTTTAAAAGTGGAATCTGTGTTACACAACAAAGTGATACCATGAATAATGTTATGATGAGTGCGCATCATCTGCAGTGGGAAAAAAGAAGGAATGAATGGATGAAACAAATTACCAAAAATATTGCATGAAAATAAAAGGATACAGGCTCAATCCAACATACTTGTTAGAAGGCTGTCGTCTCGAGTGGTACAACCTTGTCAGTCACACATCCGTATTGACACTAAATGTGTTTGTAACTAGCAGTGGGTCAGAGCTGATGTTGTTGGGAAGGGATGTGGGAGGGGGAAGGATGAGTGGTAAGGTACAGAATGGACGTATTGAGGGAAGGGCAGATCTCAAGTTTATTAACAAACTGTTGAGTGGGACAAAAGTTTCCAGCAAAACATTCTTCTTCTCATTGATTTCAATAAAGTTGTGAGAGGGATTGTTGTATTGTTCAATATCAATATAAATATTCTCAAGTATTTTGAGTAAGGGACCTTTCTGTTCATAATGTAAAATCTTTAAATCCTGCTCAATAATTGTATATGATTTAGTTCTTTACAATATTTGCTCATGGCCGAGTAGCAGTTGTACCTCAAGGTGTTAGGATGTTCAGTGTATCATATATTGAAACTATGGCCTGTTTGTCCAACGTACATTAAAAAACATGACTGATACTTTAATTTGTATACGCCTGAGTTTGTAAATATGCTGTTATCATTAACGGTATGATAATTAAAAACTATTTTAACATTGGTGTGAATGGTCCTGAAAGCTACTTTCTTAACTTTTGCTTTTTAAAAATATTAGAAACTGGTAACATGTTAACATTATAAAAGGTAAATGTAGTAAACTTCTCTTTAGCGGAAGTTCTTTTTCCAAGGTGGTCTTAGGTTTACTCTTAAATTTATTAAGAATTTCGTTCACAAAGGCTTTATTCAAACCATTACCTTCAGCTATCATACATATGGTGTTGATGAAAAACATTCAATTGTACGTTATTCGACAAATATGAGGTATTGTGAGAAATAGTTTTTATCAGATTGTTCCACTTCTTATCGAGAGTACTTTTTTTTATCAGTAAAATCGTATTGGGGCTATTGGTGACATGAGCTTGATAAGAAATCCACTTGAGAGCACACAAAAATTTTGAAACTTTTAAATGAGTTTCTTAGAGTCTGTTGTTAAGAAGAGCTTTCTTTCTTTGAAAGAATTTTATTTCTTCAAACTCATACAACTAATGCAATTCACCAAACTTCTCTACACCTGAGGATGCATAGCAAGGCAGCATTTAATAACATGATTTTCAGAGCCCTTACTGGTCTCCTATCTTGTAATAATTTTAAAAAGGAAATAAACACCATTTACACAATAGCTGAAAGTAATGGTTTCTGTAAAGACTTCAGGAACAAAATTCTTAATAAATTTAAGAGCAAACCTAAGACAAACTTGGAAAAAAAAATTCCTCCTAACGATAAGTCTACTATATTTTCCTTTAACCCTTTGGATGCCGACCCATATTAGGTCATCATATGCATAGAATGCCAAGCATCTTTCAATGGATTTTGCTTCACTGTATAGAATATTTTATTTACGTCTCAGTTTAAAAGATATGGAGGTAAAATTTGGTATATGAGCTTGATATACTCCAAGGAATATAAACATGTGACTTGCATTTCAAAAAACAAAATTTCGTGGAATAATGTGCACAAAAATATTACATTTTTTAATTAAAAAAGAAAAAACAAAATTTGTAATTAATTAGCATATTTTACACTAAACCCAAAGTGACTAAGTGAAGATATTTAATCTTAACTCTTATCTGGGATCATATATACCAATTTATATTGTTAATGTAAGTCTACTTTCCAATTTATAAATGAATTTCTAAAACCATTGAACATGTGGAGAGAAAGACACCAACAGTGTAACCCGTCAACAATTGGATATTTTATGAATTTTGGGAGAGTAATAGTAATCATTTGGGAGAACTGTGTCTAGTAGCAGTATTTGTTACTACAGAACATTTCAGAAGATCAGAACAACATACAAAATCAACTAATAGTGTCAGGAATGAAAGTGTAAAGAACAGATTGAAATATTCTATGGGCGGAGAATCAGGTTGAGGTAGGCCTACGTGTTTATGCCCTGGGATTTGATAAAAATGGTGGGGATGGACAACATTACTTTCAGGGAATATGCATTCAGTCCAATAATCATCTAATTCACTGTCACCATCATTTTCATAGCACTGTCACTATAACATTTTGACATTGCTGGAAATATTTTAAGCCCATTAGCCCATGGCACGGCTCCATCATTCTCTGGTGTGCTATCTGAAGACCACAAAAACATAATAATCATCACTTTCGATAAAATTAGAGTTCCTTACATCTTCAAAGCAACCCAAAGTTCCTCAATTTCTTCTCCCGAATTAGGCCTAAGTAACGACATGCCTTGTTGTGATAAATGTACTATTTACAACTTTACTACAACTTAAATAAATTGCTAGGTAATTATAACTGCAGTAGAAATAATAATAAACTTAATATATTATGATAAATAACTCAAATGCGTCAATTAGAACGTAAAATTATTGAGAACAAGTCACAACAAGCTGACAAACAAACAAGGAGGCTGACATATTGGATCATAGACGTCAAGCGCTCACAGATCATACACTCACAATCGACGAGTAAACTAGCAAAAATAAAGCTATGTAAGTGCCACCTAATGACATAAGGAGGAACTACAAACATTCTACCTTCTTACTAGTTGATTTGTGGTGCAATCTAGTGCCTTACTACATGACTACACCACTTATAAGAGGGTGCCGATGGAATCGGCATCCTGACATTTTTCGTACAGAATGTAAATGCCGATGCATCCGCATCTTGGCACTGTAAGAGTTAATAATAAAAACTTGTACCCAATATTTAATATTTTTAAAAGGCACAAGTTCAAGGACAAATCACTCCATCGCTAAAATACATTTTAATTCCCTTACCATCAATGATAATAGCAAGTTTACAAAATCAAGCGTATAAAATTGAAGTGCCAGTATGTTTTTTTAATGTACTTAGGACAAACAGGCCATAGTTTCAATATATGACACACCGAACATCTTAACGCCCTGAAGTACAACCACTACTGAGCCATGAGTGAACATTGTAAAGAACTAAATCGTAAATATATAATAATTGACAAGAATTAGAAGATTTTACATTATGAACAGAAAGGTCCCTTACACAATATACTTGAGAATATTTATATTAACCAATACAACAATTCCTAAGACAACTTAAAAGAAATCAACGAGAAGAAGAATGTTTTGCTGGAAACTTTTGTCCATCTAATCTGTCAGCAGTTTCTTAATAAAAAATGAGTTTCACTGTGGACATTCCAGAACTAGACCTGCCCTTCTATAAATATCCCCCTTCCGTACCTTACCCCTCTTCTTTCCCCCTCCTGCTTCCCTTCCCAACCACATCAGCTCTGACCCCCTGCTAGCTACACACACGTCTAGTGTCAATAGGGACATGAGAACAACAAGTTCGTACCAGTTGAGACGACAGCCTAACAAGTACGTTTCATTGAGCCTGTAAACATTCCTTTACATGCGATATTTTTGGTTTTTTGTTTCGCCCGCTCATTCATTCTTTTTTTCCACTGCAGATGATGCGCACTCATTATACCCTTATTGACAGTCTCACTATGTCATGCAACACAGATTCTACTTTTAAAAAGGATTAGCAAGTTTTTGTTAACCAGAAGAATTTTTAGAAGGGAGGATTTTTCTAGCTCAATATTCACATCTGTTTTTAATATGTTAATCATAATCATTTTCTTTTAATTCTCACACATTTTTCATCAATTCTATTTGTTTATATATATATATGTAATATTTTACTGAAGATGGCATTTAAATAGGCTGAAACATGATTTGACATTAACCAATCTAATATGGATGGTTTCTGTATTGAAAAGGAAGGCAGTATAAGACTTATATATTTTTTTATTTTTATAAAGTAACATGCACACTAAACATGGATAATAGTGCAAGCTGACCAATCCCATATCTCACTTGCACATGCCTGATCTCCTGCAAGTGTTTGGACTACGTAGCCACTACTTTACTTACAGCCCTCAAATAAACTATGCAGGATGCCATCAACAGCAAAATGCTACAACATACAGGAACTGAACCAAACTACAGCCCAGATGTATTGCACAATGAAATCAATATAGAAATACATTTTAAAAGTTGGAGAGCTTGTTTCTAGTTATGTATATAACCTTATTCCAGATGAAATAGGGTGCAAATCATAGCTTTTAAGATGCCATGAATTACATACGCTGTATGTTCACGAACTAAATTTGTATATTATACAATTTCTTTTCCAATATTAGCACTTATTTTCTTTAATTACTGTTAATTGATATCGCTATACCCTAATCTGGAATGATACTTACGAATGATGCACTTGCAGTTTCTTCAAACAAGACTGGCTCCTCCTTGATCTCTACTTTCTGGTCCATTTCCAAAGCAACTAAAATACTTGCACAGGATGGAGAAGTAAATTACCTCTGCTGCCTTTCTACTGAAACATGAAACAGGAAATGTATAATACTGACGCAGTACCATAACAATATTATCACCATTGTTAGAGTCACGTTCATATGCTATAAACGCAGAAAGCAGGCCTGTAGCTTTCCAAGAAAGTGAATTTCTTTAGTACAGAAACACAACCACTAGTCTTGCATGAAATCCAACTCACATGGATGTGGCTCTAATTTTAAACATCCCACATAAAATGGCTGGGACTGAACAATGGGCAATGTGGTGAGAACGCATTGACAATATCACTACATTATCAATGGCCCCTAGAGGTCAGTAGACTGCACCGATACAGATCTCCATATCACTACATCCTGAGCTATCCACCAAGTTTGTAGACTGCTGTGATATAGATCTTCATCTCACTATATCCTGTGCTACCATGTAGAACTTTAGACTGCTTTGATACAGACTAGCTTATCACTATATCCAGTGCTACCCTCCAGGTCTGTAGACTGCTCTGATACAGATCTCAACATCAAATATCCTGAGGTAAACCCCTCATTTCTGCATAACTATAATAATAGGTGTATTTGTATTTGAGTTAAGCTCTGGTGTTCTACTATTATTAAAGCAAAACTGTACAAAAGTTGTTACCAGCTCCATGAGCTACTCAAGAACAGTGTCCAAACACAGTTGGCGAGTTGGATTACAAGGCGGCCCTTGCTGTGATTCATTATGACTCAAATGGTCAATTCAAGGAAAGTAGGTACGAGCTTCACATACTACTCATGCTACACAGTCCGTGTGTTTATTTCAATAGAATCAGTTGTCTGATGCCATCCTTTAGGGTTCCCATACTCAGCTGGTAAAAAGAAGTTACAAAGATAAAAAACAGAGACTCTATACCACACAAACAAAAGAACAGATTTACAGGACACATGATTACCATAACTTGTAATCCCATTGGTAGATAACACACAGGTGTACCATTTAGTGGAAGATAATATTATGCAACAACAGTTGGAGAATGGGTGTTGTTGAACAAGTGGTTGTGGAGGCGGTCTTCACAGAGATCTCTTTCGTAAAAGAATGCATGGACCTCATCTATATTTATATGTAATGGGAATTGTGCGTAAATATAGGAGAAAAGTTGTCTATCCAGCAAGTACAGAAATTAAATAAAGAATATGCAAGAGGTTGGAGCAACTGTCAGAAATGAAGAGTGGGGATCCCACGTATCGACATTATAAGCACCAGACAAAGCGCACAAGAACAGACATGTGGCACTGAATCAGTTTGAGGTGCACTTTAATAAGTACAACATGATTTTCTAGGAGGAAAACTCATTTACTGATAACACGTGCTTTATTAACATTTATGAGTAATTTGAAAAGCAGTGTGGTTCTGAAATAAAAACACAGCCCTTCATCACGATCCATCTCTATCCCTTGTGCTGCAATCAATTACGAAGGCTAAATGTTATGACTTATAATTACTAGCTACATTATGTACTTACTGTCAGTGGCATACCGACACTGTGGTAGTGAGTGAGTCTGGTTCAGGTACTATTCATTTACTGAGCAAGGGGGGAAAATACTTCCCCTTGCAATGGCATAATGGATATATGTATCTCACAACAATAAAAATGGACAGTTTACACAAATCCTACCAATATAATCATATGAATGAACGCCTTAAAAAAAAACCTTTAAACACAATTAATAAGTGTTACATAGCCACAAGATCGTAATATCCAATACATCTGAAATAGACTTTCTGCTTATTAGGTTGTGTCGAGCAAGTACAACCTCAGACGATTTCGACATGAAGAAAAAACTGGCTTTCAGGCAGCCTAAATGGTGTTAAATTAAATTTCCTACACATTCTAGCCGAAATGGTTTGGCGGGTTAGAGGTTGTGTTTGCAGTGAAAAATTACAGAAGCTATAATTCCGTATGACGCGAACCTTACAGAAATAACAGATTTAGCAGAATACGACTGTAAGAACTACAGCGGCAAGTCCCATCAACAAAATGTATAACCGTATTTAGATAGCAAACCTGCCACTTGAAAACCGAAATACAGATAGGTCCAGGGAGTAAAGAAACAGGGAGATGCCTTGGGGCTCTGAGAGTGAAGCCAAGACCGACTACAATAAATCAGAGTGTAGTACCGAAACCCAAATGGTGGACGTCGTGGGCGCAACAGGTTCCGTCTGATTAAGGTTAGGTATCATGTAATAACTTCATTTCAACGATAAACCACCGCATATCCATAATAATAATAATAATGAAATGAAATGTCGTATGGCTTTTAGTGCCGGGATATTCCAGGACGGGTTCGGCTCGCCAGCAGCAGGTCTTTCTATTTGACTCCTGTAGGCGACCTGCGCGTCGTGATGAGGATGAAATGATGATGAAGACAACACATACACCCAGCCCCCGTGCCATTGGAATTAACCAAAGAAGGTTAAAATCCCCGACCCGGCCGGGAATGGAACCCGGGACCCTCTGAACCGAAGGCCAGTACGCTGACCGTTCAGTCAACGAGTCGGACATAATAATAATAATAATAATAATAATAATAATAATAATAATAATAATAATAATTGTACCGGGAGGTACACCCCAACACCGCGCATTTTAACCTTGCGCCCAAATAAGAAACTCTTCTACAGGAGAAACCGTGAACTTGAAACTAGACCAACTTAAACCTTTACTCAGAAGATGTCACTACAGTAATTTGGCGTAATTTTGTTATTGTGAAGTTTCCAGTACTGTGTGAATTTCTACTTGTTTTGTTAGCCCTTCATCAAGAAGTTTGGACTTTCTTCAACAGATGTCACTGCTAAAAAACTATGATCATGCATCCTGGTGCGATGTGAAAGAACTTTTTGAAGAAGTTTTGTATTCATAAGTTTTTTACTAATTGATGTTCATTTATTTTTGGGTTTGCAATATTTATCTTTTCTTTCCGCCAGTTTTGAATCCAGCCAATCCCTAATTTTTGTAACTAATTTCCAACCAATCCCGTATTTCTTCTTCGACTTTGAGTGTAACTTTTGAATTGACCCATAAAATTGAGAGGGTGGGGCTGGTTTATTCGTGAAAGGTCTCGAACTTCCCCCGAGGGTTTATCAACTGCGGATTTTCACGTCTCTTGGGCAACTGATCGTCATCTAACTGAGTGTGTGTGTCAAGCTGAAGGCGGGAGACGCCTCTTTCATCAGGCAGCAGTAAACTGACAAGGTATGGCCACCTACCATCTTTATTTCCTGCTAGCTCTGCAGTTTAACCCGAGGGAAAGGTTCGAAACTTGAACTATGTAACAAACTTCTCTGAAAAGTAGATCTCCTATCGGCTCGTGTAAAATTTCATAAATCTTTAACTGTAAATCGGGGATAGAGAGTGATGTACCCTCTCGAGCTCCCCTTCATATTGGTTTGAGGTGACTACGTTCTGTAACTGGTTTTCTTCCTTTCGGTAATGTCTTAATCTATTCTTATACGAGTCACCTCAGTAGTTTGGGAATAGCCCCTGTGTCATCGGCCTAGTGCCCTTTAGGTTTTAAGTGTTCATACCTAGGAGTGCAAGTACACGCCTCCATTCAATTTGTGTTTCGGGCCATTTACTTAACCTGTTCTGTTCCATGAAGGCCCAGTAGGTTGGGTATTAAATACCCCTGTATAATCCAGAAATTAAAAGTTGATATTGCCTTGAATAGGCTTGGAAAACTGAGAGCGCGTCAGCTCTTTTCAAGTGTTGTAAAAGTGCCTCTGGGAGGCTTGATATTATAAGTTGGGAGCAAGTGCTCCACGTATTGAGGCATTTCTGCCCTTGAGTAAATTGGTACTCTTTTGTAAATTTGAGCTAGGAACTCAAGAATTATAAAGCGAGGGGCTTGAAGCCCAGGACTTGTGGAATTCACTGTATTGTATTTTCCTTGACTTGTTCCAAATTTGCTAACTGTAACTGTTATTTGTTGATTTTTTTAAAATTCTAAAAAAATATAACCTTTGTTAAAGTTTTAAATTAACTTTGATATTGTAGTTAGATCTATTCACCCCGGCACCTTCTTTCACCTCTGCTGGTCTACGGGTAACCCCGTAACAATAATAATAATAATAATAATAATAATAATAATAATAATAATAATAATAATAATAATAATAATAATAATAATAATAATCATAATAATAATAATAATAATAATAATAATAATAATAATGTTTCTTTACATCCCACTAACTATTGTTCACGTTTCCGTAGATGCCAGAATTTTCTCCCGCAGGAGTTCTTTTACATGCGTATAACTACCGATACGAGGTTGACGTATTTGAACATCTTCATTTCAAGATTAATGTTAAAACGTACTTACTTAGAAGAAAATAATTGAAATGAAATGAAATGGCGTATGGCTTTTAGTGCCGGGATATCCCAGGACGGGTTCGGCTCGCCAGCTGCAGGTCTTTCTATTTGACCCCGTAGGCGACCTGCGCGTCGTGATGAGGATGAAATGATGATGAAGACAACACATACACCCAGCCCCCGTGCCATTGGAATAAACCAATTAAGGTTAAAATTCCCGACCCGGCCGGGAATCGATCCCGGGACCCTCTGAACCGAAGGCCAGTACAGACAATGTACCATTCAAAGAAGCAGCCAAAAAAGTGCAGCCTACTGAATTTAACCCTGTTGTACATTCACAACAATTTCGCCCATTATCTCGGGAGATGACGCCCCAAATACGAGAGAATCCTAGAAAACGGAAATTCACTCAAGTCATCATGCAGGCACCGAGGCCTGCGCCCTCTCCGGGGTACGACAGGGAAGGATTTTATAATTTGATCAGGACACTGCCTAGTACTGGAATGAGCTCCCAATGCCCACCGAATCCATCCCCTATTCCCATTCCACCGCCAGTGTCTACAGTGGACGCTGGTACAATGTCTAGTGCTGCCCCAATGGCACCACCGATTACTGCTTTTCAACGCCAACGAGACCAGTTTCAAAGTGGCATCCACCAAACCATCACACACCTCACTCAATGATTGGGTGGCAACCTATCGTTAACCCGTCAGAGGTCGCTATATGAGCAAAATGCTCATGGCCGTAGAAAATCATCTGCTCTTTTAAACAGCGTGTACTTTCGAGCTTGAGCCCTGGTGTACCTTCGCACTGCGTTTTTGAGAGAAGGGCAGATGCATTGAAACGCACATCTGTGACCTTGAGAAGGGACAGGGAGGGTGGAATTATCAGCGACCGTCAACGGTGAGCATTTTGCTTCACGCGCGACCAGTCACGTTTACGCTAATTTCTGTTTGTGTAACAGTTTCGCTATTGTTGTACGTTATTTCATAGTTGAAACAGTTCCTTGCAATTTATTGTATTCATTAGTGCGTGACAATGGCTTTTAGCTTGGTTTGATGGAATTCCTAGTGATCAACTCGAGGGCGAAAACAGTGAAAGTGAACACAGTGAATATACTACGGATACTGAGCAGTCCGGGCCAGAGGAACATGCTGATGGTGCCGTACCTGGCGAAAAATCTATAGCTGGTGAACAACATATGTTGGATGTAAATCGGTATTTCATGTGTAGTGGTATTGGTTATGTAGTATGGGTTGTGAAAGATCAGGCGACAAAGTGGGGCAGACATCCACCAAGAAGTAATCCAGGCTCACGTACTTGTGCTGAAAATATAGTGACTTATCCTCCTTGTGCAAAGGGCATTGCGAAAGACGCACACACTATTTTAGAAAGTTGGGAATTGTTTCTTCCAGATAGAGTTACAACCATTTTAGATTTATTACTATTTGTGATTTTTAGTGTTCTTTATAACCATTTGATATTTATTCTCATGTTAATTTAATGTGTTGATACATTTACGCTTAGATACGGTTGGTACTTATTATATAAGCACGTCATATCGTACCGTGAGCATTTTGCTCAACGGGCGACCACTCGCGTTACTTTCATCCTAGCGACTACTGGCGGGTTAAATCACGCTATTTATCAGTTAAGAGACCGAGTTCATAATAACCTGCAGTTCTATAATAAAAATAACCCAATGGAATCCTAGGAGTATTGTGAACAAAAGGCATGAACTACACACACTTATTAGTGAAATGGCACCACGTTTTATTGCCTTACAAGAAAGCTGGTTCGAACCTTCTCAATGCATCTCTTATCCCGATTACAATGTCGTACGTAATGATGTGCCAGGATATGGGGGAGTCGCTCTTTTGGTGCACTATTCATTAACTTATAGACCTTTGTTGACCCTTCATTCAATACTCCATATATATATATATGCCATAGGCATTTACTATGAACACATTTTATTTGTGAATATTTATTGTCCTCCCGATGTGTCTATTACAGAAAGACAATGGGATCAATTTTTCCAACAATTTGACAGAGAACAATATATTTTTCTTCTCGGAGATTATAATTTGCACCATACATTGTGGGGCAGGAGTTCTGATACACTTAAAGGTACTTGTCTTCTGAATGCTGCCAATACGCATGCCCTCTCCATCTTGAATGATGGACCTCCCACTCGTCTTACTGCGCCCAATGCCGCACCCAGTGCAGGTGATCTTACACTGTACACGCATTCCAGTGATCATTTTCCAATTGTAATCTCATACGGTGTATCGCAAACAACTCACACCTGAAAATTATTTTCGACTTAAACGTCATATAGCGTATACCCGAATAATTTTTCATAAAAAAAGTCACTTGGCCTGGAAAGATTTAATCTCTACAGTAAATCAACAAGTTTCTTCCGCACAAATGTGGAATGCTATACGGGCATTAACACGAGTTATACAACATATACCTCCGATGACAATCCCTCGGCAAGTATTATCTGACTTTCTTGCGCAAGAAACTCCGGACTATGTAGCATCTAATTACGTACCTTCACAAGATGCCCTCGATACACGCTATTCTGTTTTATTACAGTCATGTGATTATCAGGAATTGGAGGCGGTCCTTAATTCTTGTACTAATTCATACACGGGCCCTGATAATGTCACATACCAGATGATTAAGCTCTTACCTCATCGAGCAAAGAAAGTATTACCTAATAGACAACTACAACGATATTTTCCGATCCTTCATAACGCCTCCCAACTAGAATGAATTTTTCCTGGTACAAATTCTTAAAAATTGACAACTACCTTCTGACCCGAACAATTACCGAGGCATTGTGTTAGGATCTTGCTTCCGAAAAAACCTTTTTTTTTTATTTTACTTCAGCACCTTACATTGGTATTGGAGTATTAACCCCTTACACCTCAATACCAATATGGTTTCTTCAAGGGACGAAGCTCACACAATGCCTTCAACACTTGTGTCATTGATTTGTTACCAGCTCGATATAGGAAACAAAGCACAATTGCTATCTTTCTCAACATTAAACGAGCCTATGACTCTGTCCCTCTCAACATTCTATGGAATAAGCTTGTATCTCTCGAAATTCCTGCGGGGTTTATTATCATCCTACGGCAATTGCTTACGTATCGAACACTGTTTGTCAAAACGTCACAACATAGAACATCTCCCCGACAGGCGAGTCTTGGGCTCCTTCAGGGGGATATCCTAAGTGGTAATTTTTTAGCCCTATACATGAGTGATTTTGAAATGGTTATTTTAGGTTCCGCACGTCTAAAGGCGTACGCCGATAATTTTCTGATTTATTATTCACATGATAATTTACAAGATTGTAGACAGCATATAATATCCACTTTACGAGAGGCAATTACGTGGCTGGATGCTCATGGTCTTCATCTTTCCATTTCTAAACATCGTGCGCTGACTTTTACACAACACCGCTCATACGATCGCTCTCCGATTTCCTTTGATGAATATGAAATTTCCATTGATAATCAATATAAATACTTGGGTTTAATATTAGACAATAAACTCACACGGCGGAAGCATTTTCACTATTTTCGCACGAAAAGTAATACTTACATCCAAATACTTAAATCTGTTACTCGTAGACACTGGCGAGCCGAACTGTGCGTTGCTATATCTTTGTATAAATTCACTATACGAGCGAACTTAGACTATGGTTCACATATCTATGATATGGCATCGAGTACTAACCTGACGCAACTTAATACGTGTCAACATAAAGCTTTACGTATATGGGCCCCTAAGACTACACCCACAAAAACAGTTCTTGTGGAATCTGGAGAACCTCCCTTGCATATTCGCCGACTAATGCTTGCCACGCAATATTTGCTTAAAAATTTGCCCTCTCCTCTCTGAATACTTTCCAATCCAGCGTCAAAAATTCCGGCGAATGCCTGCATTATATTACGCTTACGATACACTGAAGTCGTACAGAGATTCTTTATTGCAAAGCGTATCATTAATTCGCTACACCTTTTCGTATCCTGTAATTTTTACAAGCACCATATGATAATTCCACATATCAGCAGCTACTCTGAGGCAATAAGCGCTCAAGGACACACTCAACTGTCAGTAAAAGGGCTGAGACTTTCTTGTCCTACTAATAACATCGATATATATACTGATGGTGCTAAAATTCCACTGGAGTCGGAGCAGCATATTTTATACCAGCCATAAATATCACGGAGCAATTTGGATTACCCTCTGATTGCTTAATATTTACTGCGGAACTAGTTGCTATCCAACAAGCACTTGTTTATTCAACAACATAACTACACACGAGTTACTATATATACGGATGCTCTGAGTGTTTCTCAATCCTTGGCCTCATATTCTCTATCAGCTAATTGGTATGTATATAATGTAAAAAATCTCATTTATATCATGGACAAATCTGGAATTCACTTAACATTAGTATGGCTGCCTGGACATATAGGGATTCCGGGTAATGAAAAAGCCAAATTTTTCGCAAAGCAAGTTTCTCGACTCTCTGTTCCTCTTTCTAATAGTGTAGTTCCTCCACCGGATTATATTTTCAGAATTAAAGATATTGCTCGTAATGAGTGGCAGGTGGATTGGTAACATACTACCCAAGTCAAAGGTAACTATTATTATCAATTACAACCTGACATTCCAATGAAACCATGGTATATGAGAGGGACATATTCCCGAAGGCATATCACAAATATTATTCGGTTAAGGTTTAATCATGCTCTTACGCCCCAATACAAATTTCGTTTTCATTTGACTCAGACACCCAACTGTACGTGTGGTACTCGTAATGGAGATACGATTCACCTACTGTTCCAGTGTCCCTTAACTGTGCTTCCTCAGTGATTGACTCGGAACAGAGTCCTTCTGTGATTTTCCGTCGAGGATGAATTCGACAGTAGGGGTGGTGGAACTAATCGTCCACCTAATCTTCTTATAAAACGCACAGTGGTAGATACCCATCCTAATCTCAATCCCCCTGACTTACCTCCTACTAATACTTTAGGTAGTACTAATAAATCTACCGATATGGAATTGGAGAATAATCCTCCTGAAGTACAACAGGAAACATATTTACGTTCCCACTTTGGTCCTTATTTAGTACTTGTAGAATCCACAGCAAATGAAAATGTTGCCGGTATACATCCCATGACATTAGGAAAGCATTTTTATGATACTAAAATTCCAGGTATTCAAAGGATTGTTAGAAAAGGACGAAATAGAGTCTAGGTTGTTTTTCAACATGCTCAACAGGCAAATGATTTCCTAAACCACCCCATATTATGTGATAAGCACCTTAAAGCCAATATTCCTTCTTCGAATGTTTTAACGGTCGATCTGGTAAAAGGAGTTGATAAAACCTTGACGATACAAGAAATCCACGAACACATGCAGTCGATTTTTCCAGTCAAAAGTGTACAAAGACTAAATCGGAGAGTTGTAACGGAAAATGGCATTGAATACCTACCGACAGGTTCCGTAAAGGTCACACTCCTTGCACTAACATCTTTGTAGTGAACGTTCCTCAAAGGCATGATTTGATTAGAGACTCATGTGTGAACATTGAAATGGACTAAGTTAATACAGATATGGTTAAAATTTGTAAACATTTTCGTCATACACAGGTAATTGATAGCAGCAGTTTCGAGAGACACTGTTACACAAAGCATGGCCTTCATCTAAACAATTCAGGTAAACGAAAAATAGCAAATATTGTTCTAGATTTTATTAATCTTAAGATATGTACTGTAAAAAAGGCAACTCCCTTGAGTTATAATACTGACCAGGAAAACTAGTAGAAAGAGCCACCTGTACTTCAAGCTGGCTCAGTCAACTAGAAAATGAAACTCAGGAAAGTAAGGAATTTCAAGTTACCCAATTGCAACAGTCAAGTTTTAGGGAGGAAGGTGGTCTGAGATTGCTTTTTGTAAACTGTCAGAGTGTAGTAAATAAAGAATTAAAATCCAGTACATTGATGAAATCTTATGAGACTGATGTGGTGATAGGAGTGGAATCATGGTTGAGAGAAGGGGTGGGTAATAGAGCAGTATTTCCAGAAGGGTATACAGTCTATCATAGAGACCGAGGAGACAAAATGGGAGGGGGGTGTTTATTCTGGTGAAGGAAACTTATTGTTCACATAAATGGCTTACCGATGAGAGGATGAAATATTAGGGATAAAATTAGTTTGTGATAATATGAAGGAGGTGGGAATTATAGGACCATATAGGCCTGGAAGAGAGAAAAGAGACATGGAAATATTTGAGAAAATAATAAATTATACTCATAAAAACAATAATAATGGTATGGTAATAATTGGGGGATATCTAAACTTGCCTGAAGTTGAATGGAATGGAGCTGCAAGTGAAGCCCATGAACAGAAACTGGCAAATAAGTTAATTTGGGAGGGGAGATATACACAAGTAGTACAAGAACTGAATTGTCTCAGTAACTTTCTGGATGTATTCTTGGTTAAACCATGGGAAACTGTTGATAAAACTGAGGTAATTGAAGGAATAGGTGACCATAATGCTGTAATAATGGATGTAGGACTGGTACCAAAAAGGCTTAATAAGAGGGTCACACAAGACAAGAAAATGTACAGAAAAACTTAAGTTGATGAATTTGGGACTTACCTGAAATCACAATTCAGTTGTTGGATAAGTGAAGGGAGTAATGAGGATACACTTTGGGCTGAATTTAAAGGAATCATTTGGGAAGGAGTGAAGAGATTTGTACCTGTTAAGAAGGGTAAAATGACCTCAGACCCTGTTTATTATACAAGGGATATAATTTTTTTTAAAAAATGTAGAATAATAATAAGGAAAATCAAAGAGGGTAGGGAGAGTAGAGTAAGTAGAAAACAGCTAATGAGGGAACTGAATAGAGCGAAAAAGGAAGCAAAAGAGAATTATCTGAATGGCATACTTCAAGAGGGTAATGACCACAAAGGGAAATGGAAAAAGCTGTATTCATATATCAGGAATAAAAAAGGAAAAGGAATCCAAATTCCTACAATGGTGGGAGAAGGGGGTGAACACTATTTACCAGATACAAAGATAGCAAACCTATTTAGTAGGGAATTCAGCGATTCAGTAGAAGATTGTCAGGAGTACGAAACTGAAACAGAAGATGGAGAGGGAGATACACATAGGGAAACAAGAAGCTTCTCATTCACAAATGAAGATATTTTGAGAGAAATCCAGCTGCTTAAGCAGGGAAAAGCAGCAGGAAGTAATCAAATTACTGGGGAGGTATTAAAGACAATGAGGTAATACATAGTGCCTTATTTAAAATTTCTCTGTATGACATGAATAATAGTGTAATACCAAAGGAATGGAAGAAATCTATAATCATACCAATTTATAAAAGAAAGGGTGATAAAAGGAAACCAGAGAACTTCCGACCAATCAGCCTGACCAGTATAGTTTGTAAAGTACTGGAGTGTTTAATATCAAAGTTCATCAGAGGGATATGTGATGATAAAAACTGGTTGATGGGGAGCCAGTATGGATTTAGAAAGAAATTTTCTTGTGAGGCACAACTGGTGGGATTTCAGCAGGACATATCAGATCAGTTGGATTCAGGAGGCCAGTTAGATTGCATAGCCTTTGATAGAGTGGAACATGGAATATTATTAAAGAAATTGGAGGGAATAGGATTGGTTGTAAGAGTTACACGTTGGATGAAAACATTTCTAAATTCAAGGGTTCAGAAAGTCAAAGTAGGAAATAATGTATTGCAGGAAGAGAAACTTTGGAAGGGAATTGCACAGGATAGTACAATCGGTCTGTTACTTCTCTTAATATATGCAAATGATTTAGGGAATAATATAACATCTATATATATAAAATAAGAGTTTTGTCTGTACATTGCTCAGAATTTGAAAATAATGGTATTTCTGTATCGGTTATGTCCATAGTAACAAGAAAATACACTTTTTACTTTTCCGTAATTTCTGTCTGTCTGTCTGTATGTCTGTATGTATGTATGTAAGTACACGCATCACGATAAAACTGTTGAAGAGAATTTAATGAAAATCGGTATGTGAAGTCGGGGAATGAGCCTCTACAATCTAGGCTATAAACCATTTTACTCACGCTGAGTGAAATGGTAGTTTAGGGGAATGTCTTAAATTGAATTCTCAACTATTTATGTTATTAGTAGTCTAATGAAAATCGGTATGTGAAGTCGGGGGATGAGCCGCTACAATCTAGGCTATAAATCATTTTACTCACGCAGAGTGAAATGGTAGTTTAGGGGAAGGAATAAAATTGAATTCTCAACTATTTATGTTATTAGTGGTCGTATTTTTAAGAAAATGGGTATGCAAAGTTGGGGAATAAATTGCTACAACCTAGGCTGTCAATAATTGTATTCACTCTGAGAAAAATGGTAGTTTAGGGGAAGGCCTAAAATTTAATTCTCAAATATTGTTGTTATTAGTAGTCCTATCTTCATGAAAATCGGTATGCAAAGTCAGGAAATAAGTCGCTATAGTCTAGGCTGTAAATTATTTTATTCACGCTGAGTGAAATGGTAGTTTAGGGGAAGGCCTAAAATGTAATTCTCAAATATTTCTTATTAGAAGTGTAGTCGATGAATGCTAGATAACTAAGGTTATATAGTATTAAATTTCCTATTATTCATGTCTTATACATTGTTACCGTACTGGCTATGATCACCAAGATATTCATGAATTTGAATTTTTGTTACCAAGTCCATCAGCGCCGAGTAACGAGAAAATGGGTAAACAGTATTTAATGAAAATCGGTATGTAAAGTCAGAAAATAAGAAACTGCAGTTTACGGTATAAAATATTTTACAAATCACAGAGTCGAAAGAAAACTAAATGTGTAGGCCTACAATATAGAAAGCTCATAACACTGATCAACAATAACATTACATTGACCATTGTTTGTCGTGATGTGCTTTGTGTCTTCTGTTGCCCCTCATTTCTGGTAGATAGGATTACTGCTGCGTACAGAGTATTTTTTATTTGATTTCCGTCGCACCGACATAGATAGGTTTTATTGCGACGATGGATAGGAAAGGGCTAGGAGTGACTTAGGCCTTAATTAAGGTACAGGCCCAACATTTGACTGGTGTGAAAGTGGGAAACCACGGAATACCATCTTCAGCGCTGCCGACAATGGGGTTCGAATCCACTATCTCTCGGATGCAAGCTCACAGCTGCGCACCGCTAACCACACGGTCAACTCGCCCAGTCGGACAGAGTATAACAGCCTGCCTGAATATTGATGGGAAGTAGATGGTGAGTTAGATAACTTTCTTCTTTAGCATGCCACTCCCCTGGTTTATAAATTTTCTGATACTACTGGTACGTAACACACTGGATCATCATAGCATTCTGGCTATTCAATCCCTACTCTGATGTACTGATTGGAATGAACAGTGTGCATATTTAGCGGTATAATGACACATGAGTATTCATGGCAATCTGCGGCCTGGTCATCCCAGCTCTGGAACTTTGGACTATTAGATTGGCACCGCAATCTAACCGCAGCACTGTTCGTTAAAAGTGATAAAACGTGCGGCTTTCCATTTGATCGAGTATTTTATATGATAGCATTGCTTTTAATCGCTACACTCATACTTACGTTTTTGTAATGACCTATGTTGATTTCAGTTAGGAAAACCACAAAGTCAGTCTTTCTGAGAATCCCGTAGCGAAGCACGGGTACATCAGCTAGTCAAAAATAAGATTGTATGCAGATGATATAATTGTTTATAGAGAAATAAATAACATTGAGGACTGTTCAGAATTACAAAGGGACCTTGAGAGTATCCAACAATGGGTTGATGAAAATAATATGAAGGTTAATGGAGGCAAATCAACTGTTACAACATTTACAAACAGGAGTTTTAAAACGGAATTTAAATATACTTTGGATGGGGTAGTTATCCCAAAAAATGGCAAGTGCAAATATTTAGGTGTGAAATTTGAAAGTAATTTGCACTGGAAGGGTCATGCGGATGACATTGCTGGGAAAGCATACAGATCGTCACATGCCATAATGAGTCTACTTAAATGATGCACAAAGAATTAAAAGAGGAAAGTTACTTAAGCATGGTTCGTCCATTATAGGAATATGCAAACAGTGTTTGGGATCCTCACCAAGAATACCTAATAAAAGAAATAGATGGTGTGCAGAGGAAAGCAGCAAGATTTGTAACAGTGGATTTCAGGAGAAAAAGTAGTGTATCAGAAATGTTAACAGAACTTGTGTGGGAAATATTAAGAGAAGGGAGAAAACTAGACTTATAGGATTATATAGAGCCTATACAGGAGAAGAAGCATGGGGAGATATCCGTGAGAGGTTTCAGTTGGAAAATAATTATATCGGCAGGACGTAACACAAGTATAAAAATAGAAGGAATTTTAGCAGAAGCGATTGGGGTAAATTTTCATTCATTGGGAAGGGTGTGAAGGAGTGGAATAGTTTACCAGGGGTAGTGTTTGATCCTTTTCCAAAATCTTTACAGATATTCAAGAGAGAATAAACAGCAACAGAGAAAATAAATGAAATGTTAGAGGGCAATCGACCAGTGCAGGTTACTGTAAACAAAAATGTGTTTGAATAAATTAATTCCATCCCCCTGGTCTAAGGAGTTCGGACAGCCAAAGTAGGGGACTGTCTGTAGGAGTGAAGTACAGTGGGGACTTCAAGGGCCCTTGGACCGCTATGGTACCTGTGAAGGCCCTTCAGGAACTCTGAAAAGTGATGGTAAGAAGGGGCTCTGGTTAAGACGCAGCAGGTCGTTATGCTAATTAGGTTCCAAAATGGGTAAAATATAAATAAGTAAGTAAATGCAATGTAAAGTTTAATCTTATACCAGTTGTATAGTATTATTTGAAGTAATACCACATACTGTATATGAGTTGACTATATTTGTAAGTACAGGAGATATTATAAGTAGAATTTTGTAAACAATATAATTTTTTAAGGATGATCTCAGTATTTAATAGAAAAAAATTGTTAGCATAAATTGTATAATATTGTATTCTAGGAAAATTTTCTTCTCTTGTTAATCTGAATTTAGTGCTTGACAATAATGTATTTTAGTGTACCATATGCCACAGAGGTAGACACCTCATTTGCAAATAAAGCGATTTTGATTTTATTTGACAAAAATTACCACATCAGGTAACCTTTTACAGTGTTATCTTAGAAGTCCAGCCTTTTATTTTTAACCCCTTAATATGCCAAATTTGTCAACGTTATGGGCACTTGGCCCTTCATTGTCGAGCAAATAGCCCTAGATGTGGTCGATGTGCCTTGACACATCTCACTAAAGATTGCCAACAAGATATCCTTCTCTGCCTACATTGTCAAGGTAGCCATATATTGGGGTTTAGTGATTGTGCTACGCATGAATATCAACTCAATGTTAAAAAATTATGTGTAGAGATAACATTACTTTTAAGGATGCTCAGGAGAAACTGCACCCGGCACCTAATAACCCTCATCTACACGCTCAGCACTTCCCGCCACTATCTGTCCCGGTTCCACAATCTTCACTGGAAACACCAAGGAAAAAGAAAATTCACTACGGGAACCTCAGCCGGTGCCTGTGCAAGAGTATGATACGGAGGGATATTTAAACATAATTCGCGATAAAAAACAACAGACATCAAATGATGGTAATCTAAATTCACCTCCTAGCAACAAGAGTCACAAATCACCTCGGTAGGCTTCCCTCCACCCACTCTACATCTGTCAATATAATGGCTAGTGAGCCATCATCCTCAATTTTGCAGCCAGGGAATCAACTTCACGCAGAACTCAATAAATTTATAGTACTATTATTACAAGAGCTAGATCCAAACGACAAGAGGGTCCCTATGATCACACTGATCAGAGATACTTTAAATAGATCTTTCCAAACAGGCAACAAAAATACTCCAGTGGGAGTGTCAAAATAGCTTCCCCATATAGATACCTTCCTTTCACTCTTTTAGATTATGTTAACTTATTTCAATTTGATAGGTAATATAGTTCCATAATATCTTTTGGTTAGTGTTACCAGTATATCGTGCCTTTGCTGGCGGGACCTAGTGTTTACAGTGCACTGTGTCTTCTGGTATGGGCTAGAGCAATTTTGTTACTTTCATTGATCTGTCTCAGCTTTATCCTTGGCATTGACAAAATGAAATTGACTGAGGTATGAGTGATGCTAGTAATGCCATTCCTTCTGCAGCCAGTCCCTGCTATGAATGGTGTGAAAATATTGCTCATAGGGTCAGTTAGTGCATGCACTTCAGTGGGCTTGACAGACTGATGTGTAATAGTAACTTCTGGCTCGGTGAGGAAAGCAACGGGAAACTACATCACTCCTCATTTCCCTAGTATGCCTCTTCAGTGATGCCTAGGCGATCAATGACAGCTGATGGCGGAACTGTTGAGGATCCAACCAGCCTTCGGGCTGAGGACTAAACAAACATACATACATACATACCAATATATCACCCCTAAGTAACTACATTATATAAATATAGGGCGTGATAACCCAGGAGGTTTTGCTTTCGATTTATATTAAGTGAGTTATGTATGCTTTGTGCCTTATTTTCAAATTAGGCACTTGCATTTCATTCGCTTTTTCATTGGTCACTTTAAAACTTGACTTTGATCAATATTTTTCCTTTACTCCGCCATTACAGTTATGTTGGTAACATGTTAGCAACAGCTCCCATGATTACGTATATCACCTTCATCATTTAGATCCTACCAAATACAGTAGAGACAATACGCGACACTTACGGATTTCGCCTTGTTAAAATGGGAGACAATTCGATGGTGGCGCTCCTAGTGACTTGACCTGAACAAATCGCGCCAAATTCAAATATCAATGGAAATGTATATACTGGGACCTTTCCCACCATCCCCCATAGCTCATGGTACCATGTGCCAACAAAGAGGTGACCCTGTCGGGTCATGATTACATGGCACCATGCTCCACGGAAGGCGATGGTCAAGGGACCTTTTCGGCCTGTGACGATTCCCTCTCATTGGGATTGAATAAGTAATCCACTCACATGGGAGGTCAACGCCCTGCGGCCTAGCAAGGTTGCTGCTAACTCTCCCGTTCCTAAGATCTGAACCCCGGCTACTCAGAGTCGCAGACCGTCCGCGGCGATAAAAATAAAATATCTTACAACTAACTTAAAGGCATAACATGAACGGAAGAGGTTCTGGATGGTAATTATCGGCAAAAATTAGGCATGAATAAATTTTCTGAATATTTAATTCACTCCCGTTGAACATATTTACAATCTACAACCTTGAACATCATAGTTAAATTACATCCATTGAATTTTAATACCCGCAACGGACAACCCTGTCCGGGCTACCACCCAAGTGAAATTTTGATCCTCATCATTATAAGATTCATTATGTGGTCTATTGACATTACACTGTTGAATATTATAACACAAAAACAATCACCTTTTCGGATTAAGCACCTGGGTGTTCACATATAACTTCAAACAACTCGGAGAAATTTGAGTTGCGTTTACTACACTCTTGGTTGATAAACTTGGTTTCGAATTTACGGACACGATTATTTTACCTGCTGAGTACGGTAAACACTATTATAATGAACCTAACTTTTTACAAAAAAAATGTATAAGAAAACTATGACCTTACGGATATAAATATTCCCGGGATTAATTCCCAAATTACATATTTAAAACACAGCAAGTTACACTAATTTACTCTAAGATTAGAGTGGCCACCTACATCGAACATAACACGAGAAATATAATATTTAAAGACATAAAAGAAATCATAAAATGATAAACAACTTCACGGCGTTACAACCTCTCGCAAAAACATGAAATGCACACAATTCTAGTTACTGCTAATCACCTCATTTGAGGACTAACTATACACATCATAGGGCCTGAACCCTCCACTCAAACGAACTACCAAAGGATTTTTCACGAAGTCTCAATTAAACAAATCAATTAGCATCAAAACAACATCCTATTTACACTATTATCACACCTGGAAGAGAAAACACATATTATAACATTTCCCATACATGGTAACTGCATCTGGATTACCATTAGCCGTCGTTTGTGTGACTGACTCCCTTTTGTCATGTCCGAGGTACGAACGGGAGACCAACAGGTCTCTCGAGTCGGGGAACCTGAAAAATCAAGACCCTATCTATCGCTTCTCCATGTGTATGAACTAAGTGTTACTGCATTCACCCAACTTAGCCTGATTAGAATGTGGTAATCGATTAACAAAAAAACATTTACTAGCAGAGCACAAGATGGTTCGAGGAAAAACACTTCCTTGAGAAAGAGGGCCATACATTTGCCTTTTAGCAGGCCTAGTTTGACACACGCGAGCTCCGACCCTCCCGGGGTGGGATGCCATAAATTTCCTTGTCAACCGCCGGCACACCGGCCACATACTTTTTAAACCCAACATTAGCGCGTTTACAAAGCCTATTCAGTGGGCCAATTTATTCACGCGAACAAAAATAACAAATACAAACAGGTGCATAGAATTATGCTCTAACACGCTTAGGTATTCTTCATCTGACCAATCTCTCAACATTTGGGCCGTTACATTATTTTACTCTCTCTCTCTCTTATATAGGAGTCCGGAGTTCCATCCTCGTGCCTCTCATAGTAAAAGTACCACAATCCACGGGCTAGCAAACTAGAGTTTAATAAACTCACTGAATTTACTAATAACAATCGTCATAATAATCACAATAATGATAATAATAATAATAGTAGTAATAATAATAATAATAATAATAATAATAATAATAATAATAATACGGACTATGTACCTGACATGAAGTTATAATTCTTTAATAAATCGGCATAAAATTATCCGACCAAACTGATTAATTTAAATGAAATAAAATGAACTAACAAAAAGGTATTTAAGCAATCACAAACAAAAAAAATTATTTAACAGGGGGCTTAGCCAGTGTTGGTGGGGTGGACATTTGTACCTCGGTGCCATGACTCTTCACACACATATTATACAGCAACGCCTTAAGTTATCATGCATAAATACAACTACTTTACATTAAATAGAGTACTTCATCTATCCAACTTTATCTGGTTCACAGGATATATGGCAAAGATTCTTGCGTCATCTTAACCTGACTTCTTTCATATATCTCTCCAAGAACGAAGACTCCTTTATTACCTCAACGAAATTAATTAGCCTTTTCCCCCCCGTCTCCTCTGACAGTACTCATAAAACAAGGATATAACCATCCTCATGCAATAACGACAACTAGATGGGAAATTCATACTCTATTCCTAATTTGTTTCCTTCCCAAACAACTTTAAAAGGTTAAACTAAAATAAAAATACCGACCACTCTAATCTTACTACTTTAATTATTCAATATAAAATCATCCCATGCTATTCCTATATTCTGATATGATTTACCTACAGGGAATATCAATATCATAAGATCATAATTTTGTACTCAACAATGCTGGTCCGTTGTCCATCGTCCGCCGTTCGAGCCCCGAATGAGGGCTGCCTCGAAGGTCTTAGCCCATCCTGCTGAAGTGGGAGATCGCTGGTTCAAGATGTTCCATGATGCTCCTGGAATAATCCATAGCGTTGGGGTTTGAACACTGAAATGACACTGTTCACACTTTTTTCACAAAACCTCCACCACTCACGTTACAGGCAAATTTTCCTTTCTTCTAACCAGAATGAAAGTTCTGAATGTATACGATACCCTGGTACAGGACGCACCAAACCTACCCTAATCTGACATATGCAATTCCGAGCTCACAGTTTCATTACCGAAACAGTTTAACCTCCCGCATTACTCTAAGGTGGGCTACTTATGTTTATTCTCGACCCTGTCTTGTCTGCTTTGTTCAGCGCGCTCCTCAGATTACGCTGTTCTGAAGCACGATAAACATTGATACAATTTTGTTTATGTGATAACCACTAATTCTTCGTACTATCACTACTCACTCGCCTGCCGTTTACACAGTTTCTAACATAGATTATAATTAAGAAGCTCTCTGCCTCCATTACGGGTTACCGATTGAAAATTAACGTTCCACGTTCGACAGACGGCAATTCATTGTTTCACCGTTCTCGGTGCGAATTTATGTCACTCACGATCCTTCGTGTCGCACCGCGATCAAACTATAGATGCGCACATCATGTTTACACAGTTCAGATTTTTACTGCAGATTCGCACTGAAATCCGACTTTTCACACTCCCGCTCACTGAAAATTTTCACACAAAGAGAGGGAAATCAGACCAAAAATCGGCCGTGTGGTCACCTCGTAGACTCCTCGAAGACTGGTGTCCACCCTCATATGTGCAGGCAAATATAAAGGCTCCCTAGGGTGGGGAATGTTTGGGAGACATCTCCCTCCTACACATTTCAGTTTTCCAGATCCACAAGGCTTACGAATCCCAGCGATGCGGCAACTTGTGTGGCCAGCTACTCCGATATACCAGCTGTGATGCGGAACTCAGGATGATCGGTGGATTTGTAGTAATTAATTCCAATACAATCGGGGTAGGGGTAGTATTCGCTAATAGTATTTGGCGACACTGTAGGCGTGGGTAAGCCGTGGTGGTTATGTAATCTTATGAAGGTGCATTTTCGTAGGTGAGATTATTCTACCTTGATTTTCAATTTTGCCATTCATCCAATATTCCTCTTATTACTCTGCCGTATGTTTTCTGGTTAGTTGAGCCTTTATTGAGCTGAAAACACCCCTGAAATCACCCCATCGCTTTGGCATCGCTGTGCGTTGGCGTTTGTTTTCAAGATGGAGTCAGCAAAATTGTATTCTTCTTCCCCTTTTTCCATGATACGCGCGCAGTTTGGGAGTTTTTCTGAGCCACCCCCTGGGAGATCTAGGCGCCTCTATGTCGCGAAGTGTTATGCAATATGACGCTACTGCCAGCATCCACACAAAGGAAGCCACAAGCCTACTAATTTCTTCAATATATACTTCGAAATAATTATTCCTGTGACTATACGGTCACAATACGTAAGTGGATAAATAAATTACGTCTAGAAAGAAAGTGGTATTGAGATATTAACTTCGAAGTTGCTAAAGCAATTCTGGATAAATGAATGAAGAATTATTTGAAAGGTTATTATTCAAAGACTGAAATTAGACACATAAACAAGATATGAAATGGGCTGCTGTGAAATGGCTTGATCTTTCATTTATGCGTTACTTTTTTAGCTTTAGCATTTCTGCCTGAACTTTTACGGTTGGATTTGTCTTTTTTTCTCATTTAAAAAACATTGTATGATCACATTAGGACACTTGTCAATAAAAATATCGGCACATTCCTTACACACATGATGCAATGAATTAACAATTTTCCTCTTAATATGAAGCCTACTAACAGAAAGAAAATCTACTAAATCCCGGGTTTAATCTGTAAAGAGGGATTAAAGAAAGAAAAGTATGAAAATGTTGTCGATAGTGATGATTTGAGGAATATTTACATACAATTAGAGTAAAAATGTAACATACCCTTGGCTGTATAGTCGAGGATTTTTAAAGTCGCTGGCCTGGAAATGATCTGAACAGATCTTATAATTCTTATATAAGCGTAATGTCCCTTCTTTCTTGTACACCTTATCCAAATCACTTCTGTGACATTTCAAAACCCACAGATCACACCTACAACAACACATTGGTATTGAAGGTTAACTGCTGCACTATAGAATAAAATATGCGTATTACATTTTATGCCAGTTAAAATATGGGTCGAGCAGGTCAAAAGATTATGAAGTACTATAAAAATCTCTGTCACTGGAAGAATATATATGCAAACACAATATTAGTTACATGTTCTTGTCACGAGGGAACCTGAAGATCGACCGCGCATTTTTGTCTACTTCGTAATTACTTCAGCCAAACACAGCACATACCTTTCCCCTCATGTTGAGAGGAGATATCAAGGAATGACACACGCTACTATTTAATCATGTCTGCTCACTGAAAACGCATAAATAACACCAAAAACTTCACACAAAAATACATGTGGTCTTATGAGAGAATCATACTGTTCAGGTCTATCCGCTAGAGTGAGCTCCAATAGCTGTCCCTCAATATCTCGCTCAGTGTCGCGTATTGTCTCTACTGTATTTGATCCTACCAAATACAGTAGAGACAATACGCGACACTTACGGATTTAGCCTTGCTAAAATGGGAGACAATTCGACGGTGGCGCTCCTAGTGACTTGACCTGAAAAAATCGCGCTAAATTCAAATATCAATGGAAATGCATATACGAAAATGGATAAATAAACTACGTCTAGAAAGAAAGAGTTATTGAGATATTAACTTCGAAGTTGCTAAAGCAATTCTGGATAAATGAATGAAGAATTATTTAAAAGGTTATTATTTGAAGAATGAAATTAGACATATAAACAAGATGTGAAATGGACTGCTGTGAAATGGCTTGATCTTTCATTTTTTGCATTGCTTTTTTCGCTTTACCATTCCTGCCTGAACTTTTACCGTTAGATTTGTCTTTTTTTCTCATTTAAAAACATGGTATTATCACATTAAGACACTTGTCAATAAATATATCGGCATATTCCTTACACACATGATGCAATGAATTAACATTTAGAAGCTGGACAATTTTCCTCTTAGCATGAAGCCTACTAACAGAAAGAAAATCTATAAAATCTCGGTTTTAATCTGAGAAGAGGGATAAAAGAAAGAACAGTATGAAAATGTTGTCGATAGTGATGATTTGAGGAATATTTACGTACAATTAGAGTAAAAATGTAACATGTACTTGGCTGTATAGTCGAGGATTTCTAAATTCGCTGGCCTGGAAATGATCTGAACAGATTTTATAATTCTTATATAAGCCTAACGTCCCTTCTTTCTTGTACACCTTATCCGAATCACTTCTGTGACATTTCAAAACCCACAGATCACACCTACAACATCCCATCGGTATTGAAGGTTAACTGCTGCACTATACACTAAAATATGCGTATTATATTTTAAGCCAGTTAAAATATGGGTCGAGCGGGTCAGAAAATTATGAAGTACTATGAAAATCTCTTTGTCACTGGAAGAATATATATACAAACACAATATTACTTACATTTTCTTGTCACGAGCGAAGCGAAAGAATGCCCGCGCAATCTTCTCTACATCATAGTTACCTACTGCAGCCAAACACAGCACATACCATTCCCTTCTTGTAGAGAGGAGATATCAAGAAATAACACACGCTACTATTTAATTATGTCAACTCACTGAAAAAGCATAAATAACACCAAAAACTTCACACACAAATACACGTGCTCTTATGACAGAATCAGTAGTTGTCAGGTCTACTCGCTAGAGAGAGCTCCAATAGCTGTCCCTCGATATCTCGCTCAGTGTCGCGTATTGTCTCAACTGTATTTGATCCTACTAGCCCCTTATTTGTATTATCCTTTATATTTGGATCCGGTCCAGTTTGTCACCGTAGTAAAATTGCCGAGACGGATCACTCTGGGGTGAAGATTTGTACCCTGTGTCCCTGTTTTTTATGGCCATCCTATTCCCTTGTTTGTATGTATGCTCATCCTTAATTGTGGTGATGCCAATCCAAATTTCGTCTACACCAGAAGGAGGGGAAGAAGAAGAGGAAAAGACGGAAGGAAAAGTGGTACCATTTTTAGTGATATTGCTGTGAATTATCCCATATTGAATAGATAGACTTGTTTGATATTCTAGATCAAATCTCATGCTCTAGCAAAACATTTAAGCTAACTTAAAGGCCGGTCTCCACTGTTTAATATTTAACACAAACATGTTAAATTTAACATGTTACAGTTGACATGTATATTGTGATTGTGTCTTCCGATTGACTTTGCATGTTAACTCAGAGTATTGAGTTAACACTTTTAACATGTCAAGTCAATTCGTTGTTCGTGCGATGTCGGCACAGCTTCGGCGACTTCCATGATGTTTCCATGCCAACACATAACCTAAACGACGCAAACGACCTGCTCCTCATGAAGTAGGATTATAATTACAACACTCCTCCTCTTTGTTATAAGCTACAAATACATTACACGCACGTGTGTCGTTCTCTCTGCACTATACAAAAATTACTCTGGACTTAATTAACGATATAATAGAAAGGCCTTATTTGTTGGATGTCTCATCAGAGGAATAGAGATATAAAGCGAAGAAAGTTTCCAGGAACTCGAAAATATCTATAATTGTTCCCGCGAGTAAATCGAAAAAAAGAAAAAAACTAGCGTCCCTCCGCTCCCAGTACAGTCGAGAATTGCAGAAAGTTCAGAAAATTCGGTAGTCGGGAGCGGACGAAATTTATACTTCAAAGTGGTTTGCTTTTGAAGCAATGAGCAGAGTGAGGGGAGGAAATGTGCCTAATAAAACTGCATTTCTAAATCATAACAAGAAGCAACAGTGGCAATACCAAAGGCCAATTCCTCTTCATCTGAGTCCATTGTCCTTACTTAAAAATACTAGACACCATCTAAATTTATTACCATAAGTTGATATGATGAACTACCTGTATATAAACAAAGGATGTCAAGTTTAACATGTTTATTAAGTGTGGACACAATGTTAAATGAAACAGTTTTTGACATTTAACATTTAACATGCCGATGGTGTCACCAGTTAACATTTAACATGTTGTTGTTAAGTGTTCATCAGTGGAGACCTGCCTTAGTGGGAAAAATTTAAATTAAAAGCCCAATACACATCAGCAAGATGAGAAGGAAGAAGAAGAACTGTGCTTCACGTTCGACGCTTCTTCGTAGTCTTGTGAGTCTTAAACATATTTTCCCAACCGGTGTTTCTAGTTTGTTATATAACCCTTTTGCTGATACAATCAATGTCATAAACAAGTTTCTTGATTATGCAAATATTGTATTATAATACCCTGTGTAGTGCTCCTGATGGATTATTCTACTATACCCCAGCTTCCATTGGTGTTGTTGAAATTATACGTTGAGTGAAATACGTTTTCATATTTTAGCCTATTGTGGTGTGAAATGTTAGGTTAACAAGTGTTTCGTAGGTTGGTGTGCTTCTGTTTTACAAGTGTTATTCCTCAAATAAGGGATTTTGGACTGGGCAAAATTTTAAGAGCCCATAAACATCACCAAGGAGAAGCTAGGCGGAGAAGAAGAAGGAGATATTTACCCATATCCGGTTCCATTTCGAAGTGATAGCATTGTTGTTTAATATTTAGTTTTTTGTACGTATCGCCATACTACATGCAGTTTTACTCCCATCATTCTGTTTTTATGTAGGGTACGTTTCATTACGGACCTGTGGTGGGTATTTTCTTTTTTCTGCAAACTTTTATTGCAACTAAACTTCTCCACCACCATTTGTGGGAATTTTGATTTAGCTCTATTTTGGCTGTCTGAATGCTTGTTTCTTATAGATGTGGACATCGTATTACAGTATTACATGAGGTAGTGCGTTACATTTCCACGGATGTGTAGTTGACTTTGTACCGTCATGTAGGGGAACCTGTCCTAAAATGACATACCATAAAATAAAAACACTACTGTGGACATAATTCTTGCGATAACTCATTTATTTCTTGAAAATTAATAACCCTAGAAAGGAGCACTATTGTAGTATAACTTAAGTATTAGGCTAATACAATGTTTCCGTCTCTTGTAATTTGAATATTTTCAAAAACATGTTACTATGTCATTTTATCTCAGGTACTTGGGTAAAATGACATACTTGCTATATCTCAAGTAAAAAGACTTTTTACTCACACAACTCACAAATAAATGCTTTTGATGTTCTTGAGAGTCCAGCACACTCATTGTGTGCCCACATTGCACACTTAGTACACTTTGACCATGTCTCCCTTGGTTTAGAGTTACTGAATAAGTCATTACAATAGAGACATGGTACATCATTGTCATCATCAGCATCAATATCCACGTCTTCATCGATGTCAGTACCTAAATAAAGCTTCTTTTTTGCCTGTTGAGCAGCGCGTCTTGATACTACCTTCTTCTTCTTCTCTGCAGCCTTATTTTTTATTTCATTGAGGTATGGACTGCTAGTCAGTATTTGAGACCCTTCATGTTTGCGTTTTCTTGAGACACAACCAGTTTGTGATGCAGAAGGCATTGGAGATATCTGCACGGGTCTGATATATGAGGATGGTGAACAGTCAGGAGATGTAGGCCTACTCTCAATTGGATAAGACCTAGAGGATGACGGTGTTGCGCATGAGGAACTGGAGGGGATTACAGAATCTTGAGGAGGTGGGAAGGATGCTGTTGCAGCCTCTTTCAATGTTTCACCGTTTGACTTGTTTTGGTCTTCCTGGTTTGCTTCCTGGTGTTGCTCGCATTGCAAAGACCTTTCCGTAACTGCTGCTGCGCAGAAGACATGATCTGGAAACACATCACGATCTAAAGGCCAAATTCCTGTTTTGGCAAACCCACTGGTACATTGTGAATTGAAGCTGCTTTCCCGTAGGCTAATGAAAACAAACTAGCCATTTGGTATTGGGTAACAACTCTTCCTGGGTGGGCTTTGAGCCATTTGGATACTTCTTGATTATAGTATGTCTTCAGTGGTCCAAAGAATGCCACATCCAGAGGCTGAAGTCGATGGGTGCAGTGAGGAGGGAACGAGAGCATGATGATACCATTGTCCTTAGCATATGTTAACACATCAACATGCTTATGACTAGCATGGCCATCAAGTAGGAGAAGCACCTTCTGGTCTTTTGATGAATTGACATGTTGTTGGAAGTGTTTCAACCACTGAAGGAACAGTTCTCCTGACATCCAGCCCGTTTCATTTATAAGAGCCAATGTTCCTGTAGGTGCTCCATCAAAAAGTTCATTTTTGTACTTCTTTCTAGCAAATATTATTGCAGGCAGAATGAAAATACCAGCAGAGCTCATACAGCATACTACGGTTGCATGCTGACCCCTTTCAGAACTGGTCATAGAACCAACTTGCTTCTTGCCTTTAGAAGCTAGAATCTTCTGGGGCCTCTGAACTGTGGAGAGAGCCGATTCGTCTGCATTGTAAATCCTTGTTGGATGGATACCATTCTGAGTAAGAACAAGTTCTAATTTATCAAAAAACAGAGAGACTTTTGGCTTATTGAATGCTCGGGCTCTTCCTGCTGAAGTTGCTTCTGGTCGCCTCAATGAAAGCTCAGGGTGCCTCTTCCGAAAACCACGTAACCATTCCCAGCCTAGAAAAGATAAACACATTTGTGATAAATGAAATTAGTGCCACTATCCTACAGCCTTTTAACAAATAGCTTACAGTTTATCAGAAATATACTAACCTGCCATCTTTTCTTCTTTGCTAAAATGATGGTCTAATCCGTTACTTTCAGCTAATTGATACGCTAGCCTTCGAACGTCATCCAGTGTTAAACCAAAAAGACTAGATTCAAGATCTTGAATGTGCTGTATAAGATCAACCTCCAGGAACAAAGGAAAAGTAGTTTGATAGGGGCCCAGTCCCTTATCAGCACCAGTTACGTTCTTATTTTTCCCTAGAACTCTTCTCCTCAGCGTAGCTTGTGGGACATTAAAGGTCTTGGATGCAAGATACCAGCCCATTTCTTTTTTTTAATGGCATTCATGGCTTGCTCCATATTTGTTTTATCCCATGATTGTCGAGTACTACTTCTCTTGTAACTCCCAACCATTATCTCTGCAAATAATAATAATAATGACGGGTTGACGACCACAAATTTCCCAACCCTCAAAAGGTTAACCAACCACCACCAACAACAACAACAACAACAACAACAATCGTGATGTTAGTCCTATTCGTCCAATTACCAATGGTCTTAATAGTGTGAAGGAGGAAAATGAAATTAAACTTTGCTCGGGTAAAATGCCATAGTATGTCATTTTACCTTAGCACACAGTATGTCATTTTACCAACATTGTTAACCTCAAACACATCACAGAAATGCTCACAAATGCCTTGTGTGAGGGGTTATGTAAATACCACAAAATAATCAGAATGAATGCTTTTAGTTACCCTATATGTAAAAAATTTGTTACGCTATTTGAAATAAACATATTTGGTAATAGAATTACACTTACTTTATAATTCAATGACGTGATGTTGAGAGATTTTCACTACTACACAAAAACCGCGGCAACAGCAGCAATGCTATAAACTCTGCTCCAGTCTTACCAATCCATGAATTATTCAAGGTAGAGATGAGTGCTGCCCCATGCGTCATTTGCGAGAAACGACCGGTATGTCGTTTTATCGAAGTATGTCATTTTAGGACAGGTTCCCCTACCGGTATATATAGCCTAAACTAGATGTTTACCGAGCTCGATAGCTGCAGTCGCTTAAGTGCGGCTAGTATCCACTATTCGGGAGATGGTAGGTTCGAACCCCACTGTCGGCAGCCCTGAAAATGGTTTTCCGTGGTTTCCCATTTTCACACCAGGCAAATGCTGGGGCTGTACCTTAATTAAGGCCACGGCCGCTGCCTTCCCACTCCTAGTCCTTTCCTATCCCATCGTCGCCGTAAGACCTATCTGTGTCGGTGCGACGTAAAACAACTAGCAAAAAAAAAAAAAAAAAAAAAACTAGATGTTCTCGACGCAACCTAATAACCAGAATGTCTCTTTCAGATATATTAAATATTATTTAGAAAATAATTGTGGGAATGTAACACATATTGTGTTTAAAGGATTGCTTTCTAGAAGGTATTAATTGATGTTGTTTGTGTCATCAGTCTGTGGACTGGTTTGTTGCAGCCTTCCATGCCACGCTATCCTCTGCTAACATTTTCACTCCTATGTAAATGCTACATTCTAAATCTACTGTAATATAATTTTCATATTCATGTTTTGGCCTACCCCTACCATTCTTACCACCTACACTTCCCTTGAAAATGAACTGAAAAATTCCTGGGTGTCCTATGTTGTGTCATACAATTCTATCCCTTCTTTTCATCAAATTTCACTGAATTGTTTTCCTCGCAACAATTTTATTCATTGTCTCATCATTTGGGATTATATCTACCCTTCTCTCCTTCAGCATTCTTCTGTAACACCATATCATGTGGTTATATAACTTAGCTTGTTAATATCCATTATGAGAATTGTCCATTTATTATTGTGTGATACACCTATCAAATTTGTATGTTTTTTTTTTTCCTTTAGTCATGTAAAGTTCTCTGTATATTGTAGTTAAATGATGTATTGTACTCAGTTTTCTAAGATTAAAGGAAGTCTTTTCATAAATTTGCTCAGCAGTTGCACAGTAACTGAACCATTAATCCACTAGATAACTCACCACCACAGTTCCAGATCAATCTAATGGGTTATATGGGTAAAACTGAGATGCATCTCGTGAGACATATCTCAGAGGAGGATTAAGACTGAAGTTAGTGGCGAGATAGATAGATAGATAGATAGATGAATAAAGTTTGTTGTCTGCTAACAAGATGTCTCCTTCCACTTGATAATTTATCTCGTTCACTGTAGCTGACACTACATTTGTGTAACTATCTTGTGATCCTGCTTGGTCTTTTACAACTCTTCTATTTCAGAACAGAGGCAATGGAATAGAAATTGTGGAGGTTTCGTTTTGTTGGATTATGATAATAGAAATGTATGGTCTGAACTTCCCAGTTAGTGCATCTGAACATCCCAATTAGTGCTTCAAGGAAAACTCCACACTGGATCGTATGTGCCACAAATATTGTAAACTTTTAAATACTGAGGATGCAGTAGGATGAATTTAAAATGGTAACAAATATGAAAATTATGTGAATAGAACGGTGATTTTGTGCTTTGAAAAATATCCTTGAATCCCATAAAAATGTTTGACTATTGAAACAAACTCTATGGTGCTATTGCCCTGTTGGGTCTTGGCCTATCAAGTCACTGCTGCCCATCCCTAAACCTTCGCGCTACGAGGAGATGCGTGTTCAGCACAACAATTTCCTCAATCATTACTCATTAGACCGGGGCATTATCTCACCTTTAGATAGCTCTTCAGTTGTTCTCATGTAGGCTGAGTGGACTTCAGGCCAGCCATTAAATTCAGATAAAATTCCCTGACCTGACCCGTAATCGAACCCGAGTCTCCAGTTAAGTGGCAGACTCACTAGCGCTAGACTGCAGCGCCCCTTTGAGTTGAAACCATGAAAAAAGTTATATTTTGTAAGGAGGAAACTGGTGGAGTAATACAGAGTTTCAAAATTGATGCACAGGCAGCCTACACATGGCATCAATTTAAATATCTTCAGACAGTAGCTGAATTATTATCATTAATTATCTACTGCCTGATGTACGAGGTATTTAAAAGGGAACCCAGGGGCTTTCAATGTGGGGTTGCTACCATGTTGTCCTTAGCTGAGCCTGGGATTACTTCTACTTAGTTGTGCCATGCTTTTCATTTTGAATTTTGTTAGTTGACCTTCTTTGGTTAACTCTTGTTCTGTTCTGACCCCAACTGTATTAGGTTTCCTAGTCCTTCATTTTCACGTTCTTACTGTCCCCTCTCTTCATTCTTCTAAGGATTGGACCTCTTACTTTCATTCTTTCTTTTCTCTTTCTTCTGAATAGAGTTAAGAGAGGACAGTTGCCTAGTTGCATTTCCTCTTCAAACAATAATCGCTACCACCGCCAGAATGAAGGCATCAGCAAAAGAAAAAAGTAAGGGCGAAGAAAGGCGTGCAAATAGTCCCCAGGTTTAAAAATGGAACAATAGTTGTCTGTAGGGGATGGGATAGAATAGATGAAAGTGGGGAGCCTAGAAACAATTCAAAACGGATTGTAGACTATGAAGTATATCTGGAAAATGATAGCCAAAATTATAAAATGAATGAAAAGAAAATAAATCGGGGAGAGACCCCCCTTTCCCTTCTCTTGCCTTTCTCCATCCCCCCCTCATACCCTCCTTGGCTTCCGATGGTCCGGCTCTACTCTGGCTTGGTAGTGTGAGTTTTACAGCAGCCTTGTATTAATTGTTTTCATTCCATTTTGACTGCAATATTTTACAAAGACATCCGACATATAGGGATGGTTTGATTTAAGCTTCAAGTGTGTAACATTTATACTCCAGCCATCAAGATATATTATGTGTGTGCTGCTTCTATTTTACTTTTACTGCATGAAGCATCATTTCTAGCAGAGGAACCTTACAAGGACTATAGTTGCAATCTAATATATCTTATTTCCAAAACATTTGGTTGATCCATTTGAGTGCAGTTTAACATCAGACATGGAAGCTATAAGATATTATAGTGTTATATGGAAAATACTTGTAGACAATTTCTTGAACTAACACAAGAAACTTTGTAAATATTAATAGTCTTCAATTTTAATACCGCTACATGAATTTGGATCATGTACGATTGGAGTGTTTGTATTGCATTATCACCATCAATCTGATGATGAGCTTTAAAATGTCAGCTTATGCCTATTCACTTTAGTAGTTTTTATATATCTTGTCTAATTATTGTTTCTCAGCTGATGATGGACACATGACCGAAACTAGTACCTCCAAGACAGATGTAATGTAATATTTCCACAATAAGAATTTATTGAATAGGTGGACCATGATAGTTTCTGTCCACTTCTTGTGATTGCAATTCAGTACAGATCAAGATTAAGTTTATAGCTTATTATTACAGCTTTGTGTTATCCCTGTACTTACCCTCAACTGGGATTTTGTTTGACCATCAATTCTCACTACAGTGCAACTACCAACATACAGGAACCTTTGATTGCTTTTATTAATCTAACCTTAATCACATGGTATCCCATTACTGTGAACATCTTTTCCAATGCTACTCTGTTACTTGCCTTGTTAAAAATCATAAATATTACTGTCTATTCTTCTTGTAGCATTTCTCATATTGACACATACTTAAAATCTCATCCTGATAGGCCCTCTGTGTCCTGTAACTACACTGTTTTTCATCCAATATACTCTCAACTACTGATCACACCCTTCATTCCAAAATGCCAGTGAAGATATTGCCTGGTTTACTGATTAGTTAGATACCTCAGTAGATTTTACAAGGCTTCCTGTTCCTTTACTTATAAGTAGGTGCAATTACGGCTTTTGTCAAATCAGAAGGTAAATTATTAATACTCCATGCTTACCTTATTACTCTATGAAGTCATTTAATCTCTACATTCCCACTATTTCACCATTTCAGGTCTGATTTCATCTATTCCTGCAGCTTTATGATAATAGAGTTTATTTACCATCCTTTCCACATCCTCAAGTTTAATTTCACCAACACAATTGTCCTCTCCCCAGTAGCTTGGTTGTTTGCAAAGTCACCAGGACAATTTCCTCTTGTGTTGAAAGTATTTTTAAAATATTCATTCCACCTCTCCTCTGATTCCCTGGGACCTATTATTAGTTCACCTCATTTACTCAAAATACCGTTTATTTCCTTTTTCTCCTCACTTTCTAATTTTCTTTATTACTGTCCAGATAGGTTTTCCTGCTGTTTGACCTAGTCCTTCCAGGTATTACCAAAATCTTCCTACAACTTCTTCTTCGACCAGGAACTATTTGTATCATTTAGTTTCTTCAATTTTAATACCACTATATGAATTTGGATCATGTTTGATTGGAGTGTTTGTATTGCATTATCACCATCAGTCTGATTGTCAACTTGTGCCTATACACTTAATTTAGTAGTTTTCATATGTCTTGTCTAATTATTCACCATTTCCCTACTAGCACAGATGTCCAGCAGATGCTTTCCATTCTTATTAGATTTAATATCTTCCCCACATTGAAGAGTTTTGCTGTAATAATAGTCAAAAACCAGTGCTCAACTCTTGTACTCATATTATGGAGACTTTTTGACACACAAGCATCCATAGCATCAAAGTGAAAAATGGATAAGAGCTGACAAAAGAAAAAAGGAATAGAAACATCTGGATTGTGATGTTACCCAAATATGTTAAAAGCCCGTCCTTCATCAGTCCTTGTTTGGAACGATTTTTGATACGTATACATTCTTTTTAAGTTTACATGCTGCTGTCACGTCATCACTTCACCACCATGTTCACTTTTTCCCATATTTACATTCACTTGTTCCCAGGCACTAGCTTCCAATATCTACTACTGCATCCCTGTATGCCACCCATCTTCTTTCTATAGCCATAATCTGCTTACTATCCATTGTTTGGAACCTTTTACAAATCATATACATACACTTCTGTGTAATTTTCTCATCATGGAGATTTTCTACCCTTATTCATCTGCAGACAGATTTCCCTTTCAGCGTCCTAGGCCTAGAGATACTCAGTTCACTGGGAATAATATAGTGGTCCGTATCATCAAAAATTCTCTGGTAATCCTGCACATTCCAAATGGATTTCCTGAATTTTAAGTTGGTTATGATAATTCTGTTATGGATCTGGTGCCTCTCCCCTCCTATGTGCACCAGTGAATAGCATGATCATTGCAGAATGTATTTTTAACTGCTAATCCCAACTAGCACAGATGCCCAGCAGATGCTTCCCATTCCTATTAGCTTAAATAACTTCTGCATATTGAAGACTTTTGCTGTAATAATAGTACAAAACCAGTGCTCAACTCTTATACTCATATTATGAATAATTTCTTAACACCATTCATATTATCAGAGTGAAAAATGGATATCAGCTGACACAAAAAAGAGTGAATAGAAACATCCGGATTTAGATGTTACCCAAATATTTTAAAAGTCAGTCCTTCATCAGTCCTTGTTTGGAACCATTTCTGATATGCCTTCTTTTTAAGTTTACAAGCTGCTCTCACTTCATCACTTCACCACCATGTTCATTTTCTCCCATCTTTACATTCACTTGTTCTTAGGCACTCCCTTCCTATTTCTACTACAGGATCCCAGTGTGCCAGCCATCTTGTTTCTATAACCTTATCCTGCTTGCTCTCCATTGTTTGGAACCTTTTGCAAATCACATCCATGCACTTCTCTCTAATTTCCTTATCATGGAGATTTTCTACCCTTATTCATCTGCAGGCAGATTTCCCTTTCAGCATCCTAGGCCTAGACATGCTCAGTTCACTGGGAATAATATAGTGGTCCATATCATCAAAAATTCCCCATAATCCCACACATTCCGAGGGATTTCCTGAATTTTAATTTGGTTATGATAATTCTGTTATTGGCCTGGTGCCTCTACCCTCCTATGTGCACCAGTGAATAGCATGATCATTGCAGAATGTATTTGTAACTGCTAATCCCAACTAGCACAGATGTCCCATTCTTCCCATTCCTATTAGATTTAATATCTTCCCCACATTGAAGAGTTTTGCTGTAATAATAGTAGAAAACCAGTGCTCAACTCTTGTACTCATATTACGGAGACTTTTATGACACACAAGCATCCATAGCATCAAAGTGAAAAATGGATAACAGCTGACACAAAAAAAAAAGAAAGAATGGAAACATCTGGATTGTGATGTTACCCAAATGTGTTAAAAATCAGTCCTTTTGGATCCATTTCTGATATACCTTTTTTTTTCAGTTTACAAGCTGCTCTCACTTCATCACTTCACCTTCATGTTCACTTTTTCTCATCTTTACATTCACTTGTTCCTAGGCACTCCCTTCCTATTTCTACTACAGCATCCGTGTATGCTACCCACCTTCTTTCTGTATTCTTAACCTGCTTACTATCCATTGTTTGGAACCTTTTGCAAATCATATCCATGCATTTCTGTCTAATTTCCTCATCATGGAGATTTTCTACCCTTGTCCATCTGCAGGCAGATTTCCGTTTCAGCATCCTAGTCCTAGAGATACTCAGTTCACTTGGAATAATATAGTGGTCAGTAAAATCAAGAAATCCCCATAATCCTGCACATTCCAAATGAATTTCCTGAATTTTAAGTTGGTTATGATAATTCTTTTATGGATCTGGTGCTTCTACCCTCCTATGTGCACCAGTGAATAGCATTATCATTGCAAAATGTATTTTTAACTGCTAATTCCAACTAGCACAGATATCTAGCAGATGCTTCCCATTCCTATGAGCTTTAATATCTTCCCCATATTGATGAGTTTTGCTATAATGTTAATAGAAAACTAGTGCTCAACTCTTATACTCATATTATGAATCCTTTTTTCACACACAACTATTCATAGTATCAAAGTGAAAAATGGATAACATCTGACACAAAAAAAGAGAGAAAGAATAGAAACATCTGGATTGTGATGTTACCCAAATATGTTAAAAGTCAGATGTATAGTTCAGGTCACAAATAATTAGATTGTGAATGAGAATGATAAGAGAAGAAAGGTTTGGCAACAGTTGATGCTAGGTTTAGATTCATGGGATGCATGTTGAGAAACCCAGAATTTGTTTGGCTACTTTCAAAGGTAAGGGTATATGGTTAGAATTTTTTATCAGTCAGGAAAAGGCACAGATGTGAATAGATGGAAGATGTAATAGTTCTGCAGAAATGGATAGGTAAGCACAGGATAAGGCATAGTGGAGATGTGTATTAAACTAGTTTACACACCTGCAGGGTAGTGCATGGCAATCTGCATCACACTAGTCTAAAGACATAGTGTAGTGGCATTGTCACTTTCTTCTCACCTAGGTGCCCGGTGTTCAGTCCCAGCCAGTGAATGTGGGATGTTTGTCCCTGTGATTTGATTTCCGTAGGAGACAATAATGGAAAACTACGGGCCTGCTTGCTTACTTGGTTGGTATATAAATGATGGCCCTAATAATATATTTCCTATACCTTTTTCTCAGCAAAAGTCAGTGAAAGTAATTCTGGGCTCATTTTCATATAAAGACGTCTGTTGTTGTGTGAAATGGACCAGAAAATACAGATCAAGGAGGATCCTGTCTGGCTTGAAGGCACGGCAAGTACATCATTCATAAGTATCATTCTTGATTACTTTATAGTGATTGGAATTTTATTGGTATTCCAAAAGATCAGATCTATAATTTATGAAATATTGCATATGGAATAATATTTGGTGCATAACAAGAGGTATAAACTCTCCAAAGTTTAAAAGCTACTTTGTCAGATGTTTCATTGCACGACATATCTAGGTGGTAGCTTGGTAGGTATGCTGTATGTTGTAAATGGTCATAAGATGTGTGGTGATGGCATGCTGGATGTCATTAATTGTTATTGGAAATGGTGGGTAATTTTTGACATTAGAACCTTGGATTTATGATTTTTCCCTATGGATAGTTTAAAAGATTAATGACTTAATATTGATGATTGGCTTTGACACCAACAGATATACTGCTACTTTTGTCACTGGCTGCAGGTCATATTGGTGTGTATATGGGGGGATTTCTAATTATTGGTTTTTGCTCACCTTTAACTCTTGATTTTATGATGGTGGTGGTCAATTAACTGAGCACTCCCTGTGCTTTAGAGAATGTGTGCCTTCATCTTACCTATAGGGCCCTTGTAGGATTCCCAGTGACCTTGAGATATCATTACCTGAATCTAAGTGCTGATTCGGGATCCATTCAACATCATGGACATCACGTTCTTCATTTAGTAAAACTACTGGCAGTGACATTACAAAATTTTTGATGATAAGTGGTCATGCCCTTTGCACGTACAATCATGAGATGATGAATCCACTATTGCATTATTAATCATCTTCTTTGGCACCAACAGATATACTGCTACTTTTGTAACTGGCTGCAGGTTATATTGGTGTGTATATGGGGAGGTTTCTAATTTTTGTTTTTTGCTCACCCTTAACTCTTGGTTGACTAAATTTTATGACGGTGATAGCCAATTTGTATAATTGGTTTATCTAATTCATTATATAATGGGCCTGTGTTATCATGGAGGGAAATTTTTGTTGTGAGTTCTTCAAGATTTTAGTTGTTTTTGTACAATGTCTTCTGTTGTATTCCCTTTACTTCCACTTAATTTATTTTCTCGTTTTTTTAATATCAATAATTGATTTATGAATTTTTTATTTCATGATTTGAAAGTTTGTACTGGCAAGGGAGATGTACAGTCATCTCCAAAGTCAGAACTACATTAACCTAACTCTGAACAATTCTGTTCAGTGTTTTGTGATTTGTTCTCATGAAAAAACAACCAGAAGATTCAGTAGTTGTGGAAGGCACTGAAAAACAACGTTAAGAGAGAGGTAATGGAGGGCGATGATGATGATTTGTACTCTTCTTGTTGGTCAACCTATAGCTTGCTCAGGAATATCATAGCTTGTTGGCAATGCTGATGGCACTCCTGGATGGAGCAGTTGTAGCAATTTTTGAAAGTAGTGTCCTTACAATTGTAAGTACCTAGTGGTGTATTTTAAAGAAAGCCTTAAATATGTCCCAACAATACAAAAAGTTATGGAACCTAGAGGGATACATAAAGTCCACCAGGTCATCCTCAGTATTCAGTCCAATCCAGCGTCCTGAGGGTTACACATCCAGGTAGCATTACACCTTCTATTCATTGGTAAGATGGAGTCCAAATTCATTGGAACATTGAAATGATGAACATGCTCCTTGGAAACAACTTGGCAAATGAAATGGGATTTGATGGGGAGATATCTACATGGAGGGTTGTGTCGGTTGAGTTTGGACGATTTTTGACGTACCTTTTATCCTAGGCTAGTCCTTTTCTCTAGGCCCAGTCATGCCTCGATGTGATTGCCATGGCACAGACTATTGCCCTATATCTCAATTTCCACTGTAGAAGAATTAAGGAGTACAGGAAGAGGACTCTTCTTCCATACCTCCTTGCACTCTTTCCAAACAACCTTAGCAGTGGCAGGACATTTAGAAGAAAGCCCTCTTTTCAGGACACCAAAGGCACAGAAATCCATCAGCAAGGCATCCGGGGATTTGACAGGGATGTCACTAAATTGTATGACACAGACATCTAAGCATCCTTACTGTACAGCAGATTCTGGCTTTACCCCGGGTACAATATCCTGCCGCTACCTTGAACTCCCTAGCAAACTTTTCTTTGTTTTCCTTGATGAAGTGTGAGTGCCCCTTTTGGCCTTTAGGGTGATAGTAAATTGCCCAGAGCTTGTTGGTGTCATACAAATAAACCAAAGCTTCATCCAGGGTGACAAATTATCCCCTGCTAGGTGGTTTTTGTATAATTTTCTGGAATTATTGAACCGCTCTTTAACGTGCCTCGCTTTAACATGTTCCGTGCGGTTCGGGTCACCATGTGCCCCGAAACATGTTACTCTTATCCGTCGGTGCGATCTTCCCAGAATTGCGAAGTAAGTAACTACGTCCTAGTTACGAATTTCTGTTAACTAATGGCAACATAGCGTTCCAATTGAAGCAAAGGATCGAGGCATACTGCTAGTTCTGATCGGCCTACCGGTGACCCAATTATTTCCGGGGTCATTTCTGTTTCATGCAATTGTTGAATCGGAACACTGTTGCACAGGTAAATACGCTGGAATGTCTCCTCAACAATAACGCACACAACAAGTGCATTTGCATTGTTTAGGATTTCATACTAGGGAGTAAACAAAGTCAAATTCGTCAGGTCACCGGTGACCTGAACCGATAATAACTAAAGGGAGCATCGGGTCACCGGTGGGCCGATACGACGTAACATTAAGTCATCGAAATTCACTGCCGCAGGGAACGTGTTAAAAGCCTGTACATGTGTCTTATTCTGCTTGCCAGGTTCAGATCATAGTGAATTATTCAGTAGATATGTTTGTGTGGCTGGCAAGGTGTTGTTATGTTGACGGATTTTCCTTCAGGACAGCAACCTTTACCTTCTTAATGATGTTCAGAACCCTGGAGGGTTGAACTCTTTTCCACAGCACTTTTCTCAAAGTTGTTGTTTCTGGCAGGAAATAATTCTGATGCAATTTTATTGCATTATCTACAGAGGGCTGACTAGTGTTGAGGCCTTCCATTTTACAATGTTGTACAATCCTCGATAATGAAAACTTAGTATCGGAAAGGCCAACAATGTAGCCTTGCCATATATCTGCAATTCGAGAAGCTATGGGGCAACATTGGTTTGATATGACTTTACATGGCATTTCTTTAAGTCACACTCACCGGACAGAAAAAACAAATCGACATACAGATGCTTCCAGGCATGGCACATGCACTCAAGGTCACGTCCTGTATTAATTGGGGCAACCCTCTGTATTAATGAAGTTTGTGAAAGAAAGAAAGAAGAACTGACTGAGTCTGCATGTGTTAGGAGTTAATGATATTTGGATAAGGATAGAAAATGAGGAAGGGGTAGAAGATTATAAAGTATTCTTGATGGGTTTTGAGCCACACCCTCCCTAACTAAAGGACACACATAGTGAATCACGACCATCGTAGGGAAATAAATTTGCCGTGGATCCCCGATCAGGAAGGGCGAAAGACATAGCCCTGAGCTGAAAACGTTATTCTCTTCAAACAATTAAAGCTAACAACTAACACTACTACGAGTAAAAATCCATATAAATGATAGATGAGAATTTATTGTAATGTAACGTAAATCAAAGGGATTAATTAGATGAAATAACCAGTAATAATAACAAGGTTATACATACATATTCGGTGTCAGCCCAAAAGATAATCGTACCATGGTCTCGTGACCTCATCTTTTCTTACATGCATAGGGCACAGTTACTCTTGAGATGATAGCATTTATTCCACCACTGACCTCGCTACTAAAAACTGCGAGCTGAATATCATTAACTCAATCTTTATTCAATCTTTCCTTTGGCGAGGAATAGAAACGCAATTTCAAGCGTGGGTGTCATTTTCAATATCCACCTTTTTTTTTAACAATACCCCTCTCATATCGATTCCCACACACCAAGGAGCAGATAAAATAATAAAGTCATTAAATCAGAAAACTGCCGGACCAAGGAAATAATCCACGAGGGGCAAAGACAATGCTCCACGGAGCAATGAACGCAAAGCAAAACAATAACAGAAAACATGGACCTGCACACGGCCATGAAAGAAATAAACCAACATGGCGAGCTCTAGGTCGTAAACAACTAGGATGTACACCATACAAAATAAAGACTTCGCACCCAGGAGAAAAGGAGGCGCGATAGTGAGCAAATAGGCATAAATTCAACAGACTGATACGTCATCTTGGCACTCAGCTCATTCAACTACACATTCATTCAATCACGCGATCCTTTTGCCCCAAAAGGCAAATAATTCCGGCAGATTGGTGCGAGTAAATAAAATCAAGGCAACTCGTAGAGTGCAGTTCAACATTTCATCAGTAAGGTCTCACGTCAATAGTAGATATATAGCCCACCTAGGGCAAACGACAGTAGGACGTTTGTGACCCCACGGTCACGCGTAGATCCATCACCTACATACTGCGTACGGCTAGAATAGACCTTCTGGCCGACACACAGACCATACCTCCAAATAATGGCAAAATGTTTCATCGAGAAATTCGTTTAAAATAATCAGAGACCAGATTTTGATGCACCACAATCACCTACACAACTCATACACGTGCCATTCTCGCCTCGAGTACCGAGATGGACTTCGGTCGGCCATAATAAAAAGAAAGATAATACACCAAATAAATTTAAAACATTACATTACCGTCAGTATTATTCATCGAAGCATGCAAATGATGCAGCAGTTTTGCATAGATTTAAACTTATAAACCCACCATAAGAAAAGCAAAAACGCTGCTCCTGTGTGTGTGTGACACATCTCTTCATTCCCCAGCATAAACAGCCCCACATTTTCTTCAAGGAGAAGATATTAAAAAGGTCTCGCCGAGAAAAGATCCTTCACGTTCGCGACAGAGGGAGCTGCCCTCTGTCGACAGAAGGTTGAAATACAATAACTATCGGAACAGCCAGATACCTACTCTTGGAGACATCGGTATAATCACATTAGAAACCATGCTAAATTAGCATGTTTCAGTGTTAAAAAGGGAAAGGTAGAGTGTGGGGTGGGACTGTCCATTAGGAATACTATTGCACACAACATAGTTTCTGTTAGGCACGTAAATGAGTGAATGATGTGGGTAGATTTGGCAATTGCAGTAATTGGGATGAGAATTGTCTCGTACTCAGTATGTGAGGCTGCAGGTGAGGATGAAGTTGACAAGTTGTATGGAGCATTGAGTAACATTGTGGTCACGTTAAACAGCAAGGACAGGATAGATCTAGTGAGCAATTTCAGTGTGAGTTGAAAATTGAACTGAAGGTCATGATAGGCTGATTGCTAAGTGTGGCTAAGATATGGAAGTTAATAGGAAAGGGAAGCACCATAAGGCAATTTACGTCTACAAATGAGAAGGTAAGCGCACCATATCCATAATAGGGTAAATCATAATTGACCTCGAATTCAGGATATCTCTTAGGAGTTTGCGGGTTTTCCGGGGATTTTTTGATGATACGGACCATTATCTGAACTATAGTGAACTAAGGATCTCTACGCTTAGAATAAAGAAAGTGAAGCTGTAGACAAATAAGGCTATAAAATCTCCAGGATGAGGAAATTTGACAGACATACATGGATATTATTAGTAAAAAGTTGCATACAGGGATGCTGTATTAGGAACAGCAAGTTATGCTTAGGAAGTATGGTGTGTGAAAATGGGAAAAAACAAACATCTTGGTGCATTGAAAAAGTGAGGCGGTTAGTAAACATAAAAGAAGGCATAAGAAATGGCTCCAAACAAGGATTGATAGAGACAGGGAATGGTATATAGGGGAAAGAAACAGAATAAAACAAATAGCTGTTGAATCCAAAAAGAATTTGTGGGAAGATTTTGGTAACAATCTGGAATGGCTAGGTAAAAGCAGCAGGGAAATCTTTCTGAACAGTAATAAAGAATCATAGAAAGGGAGGGAGAAAAGGAAATGAACAGTGTGAACTCACGTTGGTGAAATTACGCTTAAGGAAGCTGAAAGGATGCTAAATAAAATCCTTTATCATAAAACAGCAGGAATAGATTAAATTAGATCCAAAATCGTGAAGTATAATGAGAAGCTATTGATGATATGGCTTCATATTTTAATAAGATTATCATGAAGTGTTAGTGAGGTACTTTCTGACTGGACAAAAGCTGTAATTGCACATATCTGTAAGCAAGGGACAGGAAGAATTGCAACAATTATCAAGGTATCTCATTGATTAGTATACCAGGCAAGGTGTTCCCTGGCATTTTGGAGGGGGTGGGGAGGGGTGAGATCAGTAGTTGAGAGGAAGTTGGATGAAACTCAGTGTGGTTTAAGACCATAAAGGGGCTGTCAGGATCAGATTTTCAGTATGCTCCAGGTAATTAAATAAAGTTACAGGAGGAATAGACATTTATGCTTATGCTTAGTAGATCCAGGTAATTAAATAAAGCTACAGGAGGAATAGACATTTATGCTTATGCTTTGTAAATCTAAAGAAGCCATATGAGATACTACCAAGCCAAAAGTTGTTCCCCATACCGGGGCACTATGTGATTCTTCTTCTCCTTCCTGATAAGTTTCTGCTTATGCAGGTGGTTCAAGTGTGAACTTATTTTTATAACCAAATGGCCTCATCTGCTGTGTGCAGACATTTCAGTTTGATACCATCTTTCTGTCTGCTCGTCAATTTCACATTCCGTTTCACTCTAGGTCTAGTAAATGGCAGATTGATTAAACCGAAATGCTCTTGGGTGTCTACGGTTGAGATTTAATGAAGTTTGTCGGGTAAACACCAAATGTGTCATCAGAGATCTTTTACATGCCGACATCGTACAACATGGAGTGTCGAATGGATTTTTTTTTTTGCCCTTCAAAGATCTGACTACCTCTGCCGGGTTTGAACCCACTATCTTGGGATCTGCAGATGGATACTCTACTGCTGATCTACAGAGGCAGCTAGGTGTAAGATTAGGGGTAGATTTTTAAAAGCAAACATAAGTCTCTATGTTGGCAATTGGCCTGCAGTAAGGATTGATGGTTTAAGGAGTTCTTGGTTCGGCATACTTATTGGTGTTAGACAAGGCTGTAATCATCCACTTTTGTTCATAGTTTACATGGTTCATCAGCTCAAAGCTGCAAAGTGCCAGGGAGCAATTCAGTCAGATGGAAATGTAGTAAGCAGTCTGGCCTATGCTGACATCTTTGCCTTAATGGCAGATTGTGCCAAAGGCCTGCAGTCTATTATCTAGGAACTTGAAAGTAGGCGCAATGGTATGCTATGAAAATTAGCCTTTTTAAGACTAAATTGATGTTAGTAGGTAAGAAATCCAAGAGAATTGCATGTCAGATTGCGGATGCAAATTTGGTGCAGGTAGATGTCAAATATTTAGGATGTGTGTTATTTTTTTTTTTTTTGCAAGCTGCTTTACGTCGCACCGACACAGATGGGTCTTATGGCGACTTTCGGACAGCAAAGGGCTAGAAGTGGGAAGGAAGCGACCCTGGCCTTATTTAAGGTACAGCCCCAGCATTTGCCTTGTATGAAAATGGGAAACCACAGAAAACCATTTTCAGGGCTGCCGACAGTGGGGCTTGAACCCACTATCTCCCGAATACCAGATACTGGCCACACTTAAGCGACTGCAGCTGTTGAGTTCGGTGATGTGTCTTTTTCCAGGCTGGTAGTACAGTAAGTGAACTTGAATCAAGGTGCAGTAAAGCTAATGCAATGAACTTGCAGTTGTAATCAACTATGTTTTGTAAGAAGGAAGTCAACTCATGGACGAAACTATCTTCACATTGGTCTGTTTTCAGAACAACTTTTCTTTATGGGAGTGGAAACTGGGTGGACTCAGTATATCTTATTCATAAGTTGGAAGTAACGGACGTGAAATTAATGAAAATGATTGCTGGTACAAACAGGTGGGAACAGTTACAGGGGGGTACTTAGAATGAGGAAGTAAAATATATGTTCGTTTTGAACTCGTTGCATGGCGCTGTATGAATGAACCGTCTTTGGTGATGGGGTCATGTGGGGCAAATGGATGATGATAGAGTGGCTGGTAGTATAATGAACTCTGTTATAGTGGGTAAGAAGAGTATAGGCAGACCAAGGCAATGATAGTTAGACTCAGTTTCTAATGATTTATAGATATAGAACTAAACAAGGCCAAAGAACAAGTTAGAATTAGTGTATAATGGTGGCAATTGCTAATTACACGGAGGCTCTCAGGCTGAGCACCGAAAGGAAAAACAGCCTATAATGACAATAGTTGTATGTATGTACGTACAAGGGTGGAGTCACAAGTCATGGCAACTAAGTTTTTTCCTCATGAACAGGAGACAACATGGAAAATCTAAGATATGCATTTGGAAATATGGGGCATGTACTTATGCATAGTGTCTGAAGACAAATTCTGACTTCAGGAGATTCTCGTAGGAAAGTGACAGAACATAGGCCATTGGTAAACATTGTTTTATTGTGTTATAGACAGCAAATACACAAGACTACATACAAAGGGCAGGTCTCCACTGGTTACAGACCTTCGAAATAATCACCCAAGGTTTCCACTATGTGTTGCCAGAGGTGGGGCAGGCGCTGAATACCATTCGCTGCATGTTTATTGCTGACGTGTGACACCTCTCTCTGAAATGCTGTTACAATGTCCTCTTGGTTAGCAAACCATAGTCCACGTAATGGCTTCTTGACTTTGGGGATTAGATCATAGTCACATGGGCTCAGATCAGGCGAATAAGGCGGGTGTGGAAGAACCTCCCATCCCCACCATTGTAAGTGACGCTGAACGATGGTTGCTGTGTGAGCTGTCACGTTATCGTGTAGGATTATGGTGTTGTCCAAAAGATCTGGACACTGATCAGTCACCATTTTCCATACATCTTTGTCCATGGACACTGGACGGCCTGGGTGAGGCAAATTGGCAGTTGATACTGTACCCCGTTTGAACATCTCCACCCACCTCGCTACTGTTCTATAGGGCATGGCATGCACACCTAATGCTTCCCGCAGCTCTGCATGGCATTGGCATGTATTTCTGCTGCAGAGAACTGTTATTTTCTTATACGATCCTTGCTCCTGCTTATCGACTTCCATTTTGTGATGCTCTCACTCACACTGAACTTGGGGGCATGCTTAGACCCACACTGTTGTTTACATACACCATCTAGTGTCATCATATGCAAGTACATACTGTACATTTCCAAATGCATATCTTAGATTTTGTGTGTTGACGGTTGTTCGCAAGAAAAAAATAGTTGCCATGACTTTTGACTCAATTTACATCTGTATGTATGTGATGCATGTGTTCCTCTAACAGTACATTATTTAACATGCTCATAGATAACAATTGTATTAGCGGAGTGTCCATGTGTGCCACTATTGGCAGCATGTCCTGAAGTGATCTGGAATATAACGTCATTCTTTTTGCAGTAAAATACTTGGCATTTGTTGCTTGATCTACGAAAATGCTAGTATCTTGTTTGAGTGTTGGTTCACTATTAGATCATTTCCGTAATGGTGATTGTTGATCAAGCAGCCCAATTATGAAAGTGCCTTGCTATTAGAACAAGCATCAAGTAATGTTCCTTCTCATCTAAATTTAGCAGTTTAGAACATAATATATCAGGACCAGAAAAAAGGATATAGTCGTATGTGGAGGAAAAGGAGAAATGAATACCTATACACACGGACAGAGAAGAACACGGTTATCAAATGTAAGAAGAGACTGAAGTTTTATCGACACCTCACAAGAATGAACAACAGTAAACTAACAAAGAAGATCTTCAAGTACATCATCAAATTAAATGCAACTACTAAATGGGCAGAAGAAACGAGAAGAGACATGGAGGAATTTGGTATCAGTCCAAAAGGGATCTTTAATAGACCATTCACACTTAAATAAAAAATGATACCATTCTTAGCAAATTTTTCTTAGAGTTACATAGAGGTGCTGTCTCTGTTAACCTAATATTTTTAAGATTACTTATGCACTTTGTGATATCAGTTCAGATTTTGGCCTTGTAGGAGTACCTGTTTGCAGGCTTGGTTTCCTTACCATAGGATGGCATGAATGTATTCAACCAAATCCTAGATTTAGCAACATTACAAACTGAATGGTACTTTCACAATCAGCAAGTAATTCAGGACCAAGATCTCTGCAAAATTTAAGGTCATTAGTCACCGATTACTGATGGATTATACAGATAAGGAGGTGTTCTTTGCTGTCTCACCCATTCTGAATATTTCTCCTTAATTTATCACCAGTGTGCAGGCCTTTCACTTCCTGTAAATTTACAGGATTTTTCAGGTATGTCACCTCAGTTATATTTTCTAGGGGTGGAGCACTACCATCTGTGACAGCATTATTTTCTGCTAGCAAATACCTTGCAAGTTTTATAAAGTGGGCAGCATCAAGGAAAGCAAATCCCTTTTGCTCAGAGTCTGCTGGATGGGAAAAACAACACTGGGAGTTTAGTCCAACAAACTTCATTCGTAAGGTGATTAGTCCCAATCCCATCACAACTGTTGACTATATATGATTTTTGTAGCTGCCTCATGCAGTACTCTCAAATACTGTTTCGCAAAATTTTACTTCACTTTTTTGGTCACTCCTCACACTGGTATTTTCCACCTCCTATTCAGTGCTGCCACTTCATATTCCTTTGTGTCTAAATATCTCTGGTCTAAGTCAGCATAGCCACAAAACTGCTTATTGTCCCACACCAAGCCCTTCTTAATAGCCATTTCATTAAACACTAACATTTCTAGGGTTGGTTCTGAAATAACCCTAACAATTTTTCCTATTAAATACTCCCGTCTGTAAAACCTGGACTGTCATCAAGAGATGTTGCCCAGTGCCAAATATTTTGAGAATATAGTAGAGTGAGAAACTGCCTGAGGTAACAGTAGGGACATTGAGAGGTCTTGGATCACCTCTTGGAAATAGCTAGGAAAAACTTTGTGACCCAAATCATTAAGCATCTTGTGAAGACCTTCAGTGATTTCTTGCTGATTTAAGAATTCCCTGCTGCTCCTCTTTGTTTGTTGTACAATGACTTCAGCTGTTTTATTTTCCTTATAGCCTGCACAAAATGCTGATTTCATTTCTTAGGGCTGGGACATATGCTGTCGTTTTGGTCATTGGTATGGTAATTTAAAAAATAAAAATAATATAAATTTTAAAAGAATGTCACCCAGACCACTACATTTTTGTATTGCACAATAAGTAGCAGCAGCAGTGGATTAGGGATAAATAATTTGAAATTATGTAATAGTCCCCACTTTATATACTCCCCTTGTTTAGCAGGATGTTACTCATCAATTGCCTCTGGTGGATTTTCTTCATTATGTTTTCTTGGCAGTTGGAACTCAAATTTTTTGTTTGCAAATGTGAGGGAAAAGGAAATGTGGTTGTAACAGCATTTGGCAGTAATTGCTCCTGGTCACTTGATACATGCACTTACTTTGGAAGTGTACAGAGCATAAGTGAATGTGTTGGGTGCAATACCATTAACATATGGACATTGAAGATTAGGTCTGTTGTGGACCTGTTAGGCATGAAGCCATTCTGTTCCTCTTCATCCTCACAACCCGTTGTGTAGTTAATTCCTTGGTCTTTAAAGGAAATCAGAAACATAATCAAATAAATAATTACCGCGACTCCCAGTACTTCCTGTGTATAAACTTTAATCACCACCATCATCATCTTTTGACAGTTCCAGTTTCCTGGGTAGTGTTGATGAGCTTCTTTTATTCTGTCTTATTGAGATACCTTCTGTTGTTAATGACATCCTCCAGTGTCATTCCCCGATGTGCAATGTTCATCCAGTGGGTTCTTGGTCTTCCCACCATCGGTTTTCCTGCCACATGCATCTTCAAGTAAACATATGCTGACCTTGTTGGCTCCATCCTCATTAGGTGCCCAAACCACCTCAGTCTGGTCATGATGCCCCGATCTAACAATGATGTAATAATACCAGCTTCCTTCGTGGTCACATCATTCCTTAACTTGACAAGTTTGGTTTTTTGAATTGTGTACCTAAGGAACTTCATCTCAGATGCCAGCAACCTTGATCTTTCTAGTGAGGGTGCAGTTTTCACTACCATAGGTTAAGATTGGTGTGAATTACTGATTGAACATAACCAGGTTAAATTTTGTTGGAACTTTGGGATCCCAGAGGAGTGTTCGTAGTTCCTGGTAAAAGTGAGAGCTCTTCTGTAGTCTATTTGCCACCTCTCTAGATATTACACTGCCGGCATATGCGAAGCTTTCCACACTTCCTAGTGGATGGTTTCCTAGCTGGTCATCCCTCTCTGTTTATTGCCGTCACTACTGTTTTGGGTTCGCTTATCTTGAGATTGAACTCCTGGAACTTAAGCTTCTCTTCATTGGGTCTCAACGGTACTTGTTCCTCAGTTTTCTCCGCAAATCATAACGTCATCAGGGAAAGCCATCACATTTCCTTCACCAGAGGTTTTCTTGATGTTCTTCATTATGTCATCCATGAAGGTGACAAACAATAATGCAGATAGTGCACTGCCTTGCTGGACTCCACTTTTGGTCTGGAAGCAGGATGAATGTCCGTCACCCAATCATGCACAGCTGGTACAGTTCTCATACAGCATCTGGACTTTCCTCACCTGTCATATCTTCTATCTCACAATGCTCTCATATGCCATCTCAGTATCAAGGAAATCCATGAACAGATCTTTGCCTTTTCCCCAATATTTGTCCATTAACATAGGGCCACTGAAGATAAGGTCTATTGTGGACCTGTTAGGCCTGAAGCTGTACTGTTCCTCTTCAACTGTGGCTCTAAGATGACTTGCAATCTGATCTGCTCTCTAAGATTTTCTCAAGAATTTTAAGCCCTTAAGAAAGGAGTGTTATGCCCCGGTAGTTGGAGCATGTTCGGTGATTTCTTTTCTTAAACAGGGGGATGAAAAAATGAAATGGCTTATGACTCTTAGTGCCGGGAGTGTCCAAAGACAAGTTTGGCTCATCAGATAGAGGTCTTTTGTATGACTCCGTAGGCGACCTGCCCATCGAGATGAGGATGAAATGATTATGAAAACGACACATACACCCAGTCCCCGAGCCAGTGAAATTAACCAATTATGGTTAAAATTCCCGACCCTGCCGGGAATCGAACCCGGGACCCCTGCGACCAAAGGCCAGCATGCTAACCATTTAGCTATGGAGCTGGATAACAGGGGTATAATGACACCCTTGCTCCAATCAGTAGGTATCTTGTCATCTTTACAAACTGCATTGAGGACTCTTTGTAGCCACTGTAAACCCTGGACTTTTCCTGTTTTTAATCATGTCCATGCTGACTTCGTCGATTCCTGGGGATTTCCCTTGCAGCATCTTCTTAAGGGCCCCTTCTGTTTCTGCCCATGTAATGGGAGGTTCCTCTGTGCAGGTTTAAACAGCTTGTTCTTTTGTTCTCTGATCTGCTTCTATCCTGTTCAATAGGTGATCAAAATGTTTCATCAGAACCTCTCTGATAAACTCTTCTTTTCCTGGCCAGGTTTCCCTTAGGATCCTCAATTGCTTGGATGGTTTTTTACTGAATTTCTTTTGTTTTTGATCACTCTGAACAATAATTTCATGTTGCCTTTGCTGTCTTCCTTCAGTTTTTGAGTAAATTTCTCCCAGCACTCTATCATCTCCTCTTCTACTACTCTCTTAACTCTCAGTTTCTTCCCCGCAAAACTTGCTCAAGGTCTCTGGCCTTCCCCTCGTACCTTACCTGTTCTGGCTTGGTTTTCTTTCTATCTTTTTCTTTTTATGCTACGTTCCTTTCCTTTATTGAGGATCTTACCCTTTCCTTGTCACTAGTACCACTATGATAGGAAAACCTTGGGTCTGTATTACATAACAACAGAAAATTTATGTGAAGAACACAACGATTTTAGGTGTTGTTTGTGATAAGTTTAATCATTTACATTCAACTGGCTGGTTCCATGGTGTTACCTATGAGTATTACCACTTTGTGACAAACACCATGGCTGTTATTAGTAGCACTATGTGATAATTACCACTATGTGAGGAAAACCATGGGTCTGCGTTACCCGAGATTAATACCATGATATGAGGAACACCATGAATTTATGTTGCATGTGGGCATTACTATAACGGGTGATACACTGAGGGTCTACATTGCTTGCGATTAGTACCACAATGTGAGAAACACCACAAGTTTGGATGGCATCCATGTTTAATCCCACTGTGTAAGGGACACCGTGGGTCTGCATGCTTGTGAGTAGTATCTTTATGTATGAAACACCATGGATTTGTGTTGCCCATGAGTGGTGCCACTGTGTGAGACATACCATAGGTTTTCATTACCTGTGATTAGTACCATCATGTGAGAAAAACCATGAGACTACCTGACCTATGACTAGCAGCAGTATGGGAGGAACACAGTTTTGCTCTACCAGATGTTAGTACCATTATGAGAACGCAGTAATATGTATTTGGACCCCTTTAGATAAGTATCATCCCGGTAATTGAGGTGTAATTAATTGGAACAACTGATTGTTTTTGTTTCACTATCATTTTTCCATCATTATTTGTTTTAGATTCTAGTCAGTGGATACATTTTGATATCATTCACCTCGTACCATTAGGGGCTGATGACCTAGCTGTTAGGCCCCTTTAAACAACACACATCTTCAAATTTAATGCTGGGTGGTATATAGGAGCTATGAGTGTTTAAGGCCCCTCCACTGCATGGCAGCTGGTTTCATCACTGCTACTGCCACCTTATCCTAACCACGAGCATGGCTATCTTCCTTTTGTCATGTGTCGAACAGCTCCAAACCATTTCTTCGAAATGTCAGTCCTTGATGTTCATCTTCAGCCAGATCTTTTTTTTGCCTAAAACTTTTTCCTTGAAATATACTTGTAGCAGACCCACATATTCCAGCCACCTCATTTTCATTGTTCTGATGAGTTCAGGATGACAGTTCTTTGTGTCGAGTAATTTCCTATTTTTTTCCTATGCTCCATCCAGAAAATCAGTGGGATTTTACCCCTCTATCAACTGCCCTGAGAATTTTTTTTATTGTTTTCATTTTGACACCTGGCAAATGCTGTGGTTGTACCTTAAGTAAGGCCAAGGCTGCTTCCTTTCCATACCTACTCCTTTCCTATCCCCTCATCACCATGAGACCTATCTGTGTCAGAGCACTATAAAGCAATTTATAAAAAGAAAGTTCTTGGATGTATACCGGGTTAGGAACTTGATGAATTGCAACTATTTAATTTCAGCTCATACAAAAGAGATACATATTATACCAAGATTTACTGTCCTTCATGCTAATCGAGTAATCACCAGCATTGTGTGCAGCCTGTTGCCAGTGATGCGGGGGTTGTAGGGTACCTATAGCAGCACTTTTTGCGTTCATATTGGTCTACTGCTGTCAGATCTTTGAAACAGTCTGGAAGCAAAGGCCCCGAAGTGGTTCCTTCATCTTAGGAATCATGTGAGTCTCACAAGGGCTTAAGTCCTTGCATTATGGAGGATGGTACAGCTATTCCCAGCCCAATTGACCAAACAAATCAGTGACAGTTTGCACTGTTCTTACTCTGGGCCTTGTGATGCAAAATGATGCATGAGTCCTGCAGAAACTGTTGCTGTTTCTTTTCCGTAGCAGGTTGCAGGTTGTGTTTCTAAAATGAATAGCAATATTGGGCATTGACAGTCTGCTGAGGAGGAACATAATGCGTTAGGATAACACCGCCACAGTCGTACCCAGGAATAACCATAACTTTCATGTGGCTGGGGTTCTGACAAAATTTTGATCTTTGTGGTTACCCATAATGATGCCATTCTTTTGATTGCCATGTCAGTTGTGGGTCATACAATTTACCCCTTTTCTCATCCAGCATAATGATATGGCATAACAAGCATCTCCTTCGCACTTATCGCGCTCCAAACATTTACAAGGCATGTTTTATTGTAACCATTTTTCCATTTCTGTCAAATCCTGCTCAACTAATTGTGATGCAATTTTTCTCATACCCAGGTGTTCCTTCAAATGTGAAGCACAGTTGGATTCCCTAACCCAGAGTTTGGGGATAGCTCACAAATCGTATGGCTTTTTCTTCACTGGCACTAATACGACCTGGCTGATGCATGTCTGGCATTACACGTCGAATGTTTTTACCACCGTGCTACTGTCATGTAAGGCAAAGCAGGTTCCCTGCCAGCCTGTTGATGACCTTGATGACTCTGTGATGCTGTACAACCTTGGGCACATTCAGTTTTTTTCCAACTCCATTGTTCCCGTTTCTTACTTTTAAAAATGTGCCCTTGGTTTAGTTAAACTGATCAATGCAGCTGTATGCTGAACATAGCAATGGCATTCTCATGCCATCTCAAAAAATGACTGCCTTCACAAGGAGCATTGACGTTAAGCATACATTCCCTGTATGTTATTCTAGCTCATTATGGTACATATAACCTATAGGAATAGTAAATTATATGGTTCATGAAGTTTAGGCATTATGTCCTTGATGACTTCCTTTCAAAATTATTTCACATGAGGTGCCCTGCCATAATCCATCTCTGGTGCAATACTGTGTGCTCAATGCCTGATGTCTTCTGAATTGGCCCAGAACAAGTTTGTCACTTGTATTTTGTGTCTCGGTTCCATCCTTGATTCTGACGATATGAAAGTGACTGAGATATGAGCACTGCTAGTATCACCATTCCTAATAAATCTAGATCCATTAAGAAAGGGTGTGAAATTGACATTCATATGGTTGGTCTGTATGTACATTTCATTGAACTTAAGAGACTGGTATGTAAGAGCACAATCTGGCTAGGACAGGGAAACAATGGAAAACTAGCTCATTCTTAATTTCCTTAGTTTGCCTCCTCAGTGATACCTAGCTCTCTATGGCAGCTGAAGGTAGAACTGTTGAGGATCCTTCCTGCCTACAGGCTAAGCACTTCATAGACAACGTGAGATATGGAGGATACATATTTCATGTTGAGCTGTATTTACCAGTACAGGATATAAATAAATTTTAAGTTCTGAATATTTAAGTATTGGATTGTTTATGGTGAGCAGAATATTTTTCCGTATGTCTACATTTCCCTTATCCTTCAGTATTACATTAGAAAGTTTTATGTTGTATAATTGCTCCACTCATAAAAAATATCACTGAGCATTCAAACAGGACACTTTCCACTCCTGAAGGTTTCTTCTTTGTCATGATTTCAACGATCTTTGACATGGAAATTTTCTCAAAAACAATAACAAACATTTGAAGCTGACTCATTTACTGGGAAATAATGAAATGTTAAGCCCATTCATAAATATAATAAGAAATTGCCAGGTGTGTCTGATAAATGTGTCTAATATATTAACTTTTCCACAGGACAGTTATGAACTTACATCAGATGAGACGCATTTGAAAGAAGAAACCAAATCAGAGTTGGCAGAGCCAGGACAAACACAGGTGAACAAATTTTAAGTAATCTAATATTTTGATGACCTCTTCATTTTTTCATGTAGTTCAAAATTTAATGCTAGTTAATGTATAGCAGATAGTAGTGTTCAACATCCCACCACTGCATGGCATCTGGCAGCTGGTATAATCGCTGCTACTGCTTTTTCATCCTAACTGGATTTAGGCTATAATCATTGCTATCTTTCTTTTGTCATGTGTCAAAGAGCACTAACCCATTTCTTTAAATTGTCGATCCAAATTGTACATCATCTGCCAGGTCCTCATTGCCTAAACATTTTCTTCGAAATATTACTTGTAGCCGACTGCTCTCTTCAGGAGTCCACATAATGTGACCCTAATATTCAAGCCTCTTCATTTAAATTGTCTTAAAGAGCTCAGGTCAACTGTTCTTTGTGTGGAGTACTTTTTTTAAATTATGCTGCAATCACAAGATGAGTGGGTTTGAACCCCACTGTCAGCAGCCCTGAAGAGGGTTTTCCATGGCTTTCCATTTCTACACCAGTCAAATTCTGGGGCTGTACCTTGATGAAAGCGACAGCTGTTTAATGCCACTCCTAGTCCTTTCCTATCCCATTATCTTCCTAAGTCCTATCTCTGTTGGTGCAACGTAAAGCAATTTATAAAAAACAAGGTTTATAAAATTTACTGCTGTATCCACATCTTGAAAGTTTAGATTCTCTTTTCTCTGGGTAATGAAATATATAGGGCTCTACAGTATTTAGTCTAACAACAGATGATTTGTTAACTGAACTTGGACACGGTAGGCAGGAGGTTGTGATCCAATGTATATCTCTTTAACAGTCAGTCATCTGCGGGAACACAAGGCACAAAAAACAAGTGACAAGTCATTTGAGAAGACTAAATAGGATGAACACAATGACAGGATGTTGTGACAAGACAGAAATTGAGATGTTGGGATTATACTTGTCGTTCTAGTTTGCCTTCTTCTATTACTCCGTCTTACAGAGCTGTCCTCTTCATCTTATTATGAGCTCCTTTTCTTGCTCTTGTTCTTCATATAATTATGACATGACACATGTTGTTCATTTCATTTTTACATCGGGAGAAAGTATTGATGTTTCAATTGTGCAACTATGTAATTTATATTGTCAGCTAGGTAATATTTATTTATAAACTTTTACTCTGGTTATCTGTTTACTGTACATTTCCTACCTTGCTTTGAATATTTGTTTCTTACAGTCTTCTACTGATATTAAGGATGAAATAAACATACATGAAACCACAGTTGGTCAGCTGGTTGTCTGTCTCAAAGAAGAAGACAAGTAAGTACAGTTTAGCTTAATTCGATTTTCCCCCTCTAAACCTTGACAATATGGAATTTGCTATTTATATGTTTACTAGCTCCATCTTCATGCAGGTGGTCGAGTGAATACCTTGAGGACCCAATATCGAGTGTTCAAAGCCAGCAAAGGGCCATCCACATCATTCTTGAATTCTGTCACCTGTACTTCACTCACGGTCTTAACTTGTCATTTCAATCGTGTTGTGATAGAAAACCCCACAAAATTACAGTAATTTTACCCATAGTATGTAGTGATTATCAGGCTGCCTAGAAGTCACCACTTGGAGGCTGAGTCAGTAAAAATATTATTAATATTACCATCACAGTTCTGTTCTCCATATTGTAACAAGTGTGGTCTGGGGTGTGTCTGGTTGATGATGACCTTTGGTTTTGGCCATTCTTGCAACATGACCAGTCCAGTGAATCAACCTGCCATTATTTAGGCACGTGATTTTGTCTCCTTTTATATCCCTGTCCATGTCTGCATTCTTCTATCAAACCGCATATCCTTTTATTAGCGACACTTCGCAGATATCTTCTTTCAGTGATATCAATTGGTTTTGTCAATGCTTCTTGAAATGACAACTGAATTTTCTCCCAAAAATTATTCCTGCTGCTGAATCATCATTTCACACATCATAGAATTTGTAATTTTCTTGACACTGGTATCTGGAGTGATGAAAATCCTTCATCATGTTGTTCAGTCACATTCAGCATAGGTTCTAATTGAATGTATAGGTAGAATGCAGTAACAGAATCATTGGCCCTTCATATTCCTACTGCATTTGACAAGCCAACGTTTTTTCAGTTCCTAATTGAAACAATGCTAGAGGTTCTCAGTGACATTTTTCTGCACATTCCAGGAGGTATCGTGTTTCGTCTTGATAGTTCGACGTTTGCATTTCTCTGTCCTGCAGGAGTACTTAGACAACATTTTTCGGGTGATTGAATCTGTTGAGATCGTCCGTTTCAGTGGTTGGCACAAAGCCAGAAGTAAATCTCTTTAATTTTCATTACTTGGGGCCTGCTGAGTGGCGCAGACATTTGAGGTTCCAGCCTTCTGACACCAGCTTGGCAGGCTTAATCCTGGCTGAGTTTGGTGATATTTGAATGTGCTCAAATACGTCAGCCTCACATTGGTAGATTTACTGGCAGGTAAAGAAGTCCTACAGGACTAAATTCTGGTACCTTGGCATCTCTAAAAACTTTAAAAGTAGTTAGTGGGATGCAAAGCAAATAACATTATAATTGTACCGGAAGTACGGCCTATCCATTAATCCAAACTGCTGCTTTTCTCGACTATGCTGCCATCTAATTAAAAATCATTCCACCAGTCATATGTTTTGATATAAAATCTTTATCATCGTGTCAAATTTAAGTTCAAATTACAGTTTACATTACTTATTTTGACTGCCCACTTCTGCAATCATTTAAGAAAAGTATAGGAAAACAACAGATAGGGAATCAGCTACGTGGGTGACTGCCATAAATGCATATCAGTAATGATTGATTGATTGATCGGTCGATCAATCGGTCGGTTGGTTGGTTACCAGGAGTCCTGGGTAACTAATATCCTGAAGCAGTATGTTATTGAGTGTTCCATGTAAGTGAGGAGATCTGCTTCAGGAGACATATGTAGCATATTAGAGATGATTCTTTAGTGATAGTGATGAAGTTCTCAATGGACCTGGTGAAAATTATTTAACAGAAAAGAAACTAGTAAGGCCTTCAGTGGATATTTATAATGACAGTTGTGCCAGAGGACTTGCTGTGAAAATTGAGTGGGGAATGCAGTGTCTGGGCAATTGAAGATAGTGTTTATCCTGGGGCTACTACTTCTGTGATAATGGCAAGTCTTTACAAAAAGTATTAAACATCCAAAATCAAATTTGTTTCTCTTAAATTCAACCAGTTTCTTAGATATGAATTTTGCTCATAGGCATGATCTTCAAGTATGGTCTTTTGAATAAGGAAATTAGCAAAACTCACAATTTTTATGAGTATCTGTAAGCGCTTTAATAATATCAAGGCATGGTATGCACATCTATAATAGGGGTAGAATTTTCTAGGTTAGGGAACTATGTGCAAGTATTAAAGAGTTTACATTACCACAGCATATAATTGCACTTCCTTTCTCTTAAAAAGAAAATGAAGGCACTGAAAGGTGTACAGATGAACAGAGCCATGAAATTCAGGAAACAAACCAGGTAAGTAAGTATGTTTATGTTACCCAATTGCCACAGTCAATCTTTAGGGTAGAAGGGGTTCTGGGATTGCTCTGGGTAAACTTCAAAGTGTAGTAAATAAGCCATTAAAATTCAGTATATTGATGGAATCTGATGAGATTAATGTTATAGGATTGGAATCGTAGATCATGGTTGAGTGAAGGTGTGGTAGTAATGAAGTATATCCAGAAGGTTATACTGTCTATCGCAGAGACTGAGGATATATAATATTGGAGGGGGGATGTGTGTTCTGGTGAAGGAAACTTATTGCTGACATGAATGGTTTACTCATAAAAGGGATGAAATATTATGGATAAAATTAGTTTGTAGTAATGTGAACGAGGTGGGAATTATTGGAACATACAGGCCTGGAAGAAAGAAAAGAGACATGGAAATATTTGAGAAATTAATAGATTATACTCCTAAAAACAATGATAATGATATGGTAATAATTGGCAGAGATCTAAACTTGCTTCAAGTTGAATTGAATAGAGCTGCACATGAAGTTACATAAGTATGGTTCATCCATTATAGGAATATGCAAACAGTGTGTGTGATTCTCACCAGGAATACCTATTAAAAGAGATATATTTTGCGTAGAGAACAGCAGCAAGATTTGTAACACACCAAGCTTGATAGCTGCAGTCACTTAAGTGCGGCCAGTGTCCAGTATTCGGGAGATAGTGTGTTCCATCTCCACTGTCGGCAGCCCTGAAGATGGTTTGCCATTTTCACACCAGGCAAATGCTGGGGCTGTACCTTAATTAAGGCGACGGCCGCTTCCTTCCCACTCCTGGCCCTTTCCTGTCCCATTGTCACGGTAAGATCTATCTGTGTCGGTGCGACATAAAACAAGTTGTAAAAAAATTGTAGCGGGGGATTTCAGGAGAAAAAGTAAAGTATCAGAAAAATTAGATAAACTTTGTAGGAAGCTCTAAGTAAGAGAAGGGAGAGAACTAGTCTTGGAGAATTATATAGAGTCTATACAGGAGTGTAGGCAGGTGGTGGGGTATATCTGAGAGAGTCTTCATTTGGAAAATAATTTTGTCTGCATGGCTGACCACAAGTATAAAACTACGTGGGGTTTCAGCACAAGTGATTGAGGAAAATGTTCATCGATAGGGAAGGGTGTGAAGGTGTGGAACGGTTTACCAGGGTAGGTGTTTGATTTTTTGCCAAAATCTGTGCAGCTATTCAAGAAACGAACAAACTGTAACAGAGAAATGAAATGATATATTTAAGGGCATCCCACCTGTGCATGTTATTGTGTATAAAGGATTTTTGTTAATAAATAAATTCTCTTTTTCTACGGAGATTGAGCAGCTGCAATAAGGGATTGCCCATAGGACTGAAGTACTGTGACATCTTTGATGGGCCCTGAGACCTGCACGGTAGCTGTAAAAGCCCCTTCAAGGACTCTGAAGCAGGGTGGAAAAAATGGCTGTGATTAAGACACAGCAGGTCATTGTGCATGATAGGTACCAAAATAGGAAAAAAGTAATGTCATTTAAATCTTATACCTGTTGTATAGGGTTGCCATAATTGTCTGCCACAAAACTGGGACAAATACATTTTAGGAAATAAGTTCAAATGTAGGCTAGTATTTGGCATACTTTTAATGTGAAACTCTCTACAATATATTACAAGTTATGTTTTATTATGGCAGTTCTACTTTTGTGATGACTGTACAGAGTCAAGGTATTTTGACACTGGTGATTAATGTATAGAATTCAGAACAACTTACATTTGCCATGTTATATTGTATGTCAAGAATGGCCCTAATTGATAACGAATGTAACCTATTTCTTTCTTCAGTCCAGTGAGCATTCATTAGTGAGAACACTCTCTCTACATTAGCATTGTGTGCAGGAAGAGAGAAGTAAAACTGGTCTATTTTCAGCAATCCAGAGCATTGCTCTTCTGACATATACCTTATAAAGGACAGTACCCACTTCTTGCTAGCTATGAAACCACTGAATTCTTCATTTGATTTTTTCTTTCATAAAAGGCTTCAATTTCATGACCTGATCAAACAAAGTGCTCTCATTCAATTTACAGTTACTATGCTCATGTAGCCATTTGAAAGAATATTCTACCTGATGCCATGTAATTGTCATCTGTAGAAGCAACCAATCAATATGTTGCAGTTGTGATGGATACTCACTCCATTTGAACAGATTTTCAATAGTTGTTTCATAAAATGACATACATTCATTTTGTAACATCTGACATTGTGCTTTGGTAGGTCAGGTAGGAAATCCTTCACTTTTGAACTAACAAAACCTGCATTCTGTCTGTCTGTTAAAGTGTCACTTTTTTCCTTTAGTACCATCCTAACCTAATTTATTGAAATATCTTTCATTTCAATCCTGGCAATGGACTTGTGAAGCAGATTCATCTGTGCCATGAGAACCAGAAATAAGCCTCACCAACTTCATTTGAGAAAAAAAACTTCAGGAGAACTGGACATTTGTCTTGTGACATGAAATAACATTTCAGTGGCTGAAATATATGTAAAAATCTTTCATTTGCCTGAAATAATCTTAACCATCATGTTTTTATATGTCTTTGGAGGTCTAGATGTGTAACATTAAGAAATTCACAAAACTCCATGAGTGATGTAACTCTAACAGTATATATAGAAAAGTAATCGTACACTTTCACTGAACATCTAGAGGGAGACAGTCAGCACCAATTTGCAGGGCATTATGTAAAATATGGGCTGGACACGCAACCCCTACAATTTGTCTACTTAATTTGGACTTCAACTTTGTGAAAACATTGTTTTAACCTTTCCTAGTCAGACCCCCTAAATTGTATTTGTATTATCACCCCCATATGCACTGATTTTCTTACTGATCTTATTGTTTTCTATAATATTATGAATTCATTCAGAAATTGTGTCAGAATTTTCAGTGCTACACTCAACAAGATCTAATAGTTTCGACTGGATACCTTCCCCTTTCTCAAAATATTGGACAATTACAGGAAAACTCTTATGATGCTTATGATTGCTACTATCTGTACTAATGCTAACAAAATCACACTTGGAAATATTTTATTTCACTTCCGCTTGTATTAAAGGCAAAATTACATTATTTACCACTGCTTCAGATTTTGTCTTTGCACTAGAAAATGTTTTTGCAATTTTGGAATTGTTGAACATAGTTGGGAATAACTTGCTCTTACATATGGTGGAGTTGTATGAGTGATGGTGCCGTACTGAATGAAAAGCTAATGTTGCCTCTGCAGCAGCTACTTTTCCGTCTTCTGACTTATTGTTACTGAAATAATTTGTCTGTTGCTTACTGGAGGACGCAGAACTTACGGAATTCCTGTGCTTCACTGTAGCAATGTGATGTTTGATGTTACTTTTCCCCTGTTGTGCAATCGAAAAATAGCAACTGTAAATAATTTTTTTTTTCAATTAGCAAGTCTGACTTTGGGTAAACGGTAAACCGTAAATGAAATTCTTTCACCAATCATTTGTTCTATTTCCTATATAAAAAATAAAAGATACTTACTTGCATAGTTTACATTTTGCCTCATATTCACTTCTACCTCGTTTTATTGAAGGAAAATCTTTGGTGAATTTATCTTTAAATTTCGTTTTCTGTTTTGATGCTGTGCTTAAAAATGTTTAATATTCACTCAGTCAGAATGTCACACTTAATTTAATCAATCCTTACAGATTCTTCTTCTTCAAACTTAGAATAGAGCAACATTCTTTCCAGTATTCTAATTGAAAACGATCTGTAACACCGGAAGTACGTAGAAAGAAGCGATAATTTGATAGTTTAATTTGACTACTTCATGGATAAGATTGATAAGGTAAAATTTAATGGATACTTCTTGAGTCTCGACCATTCAATATACTCGAAGTTTTTGGGCAGGCGTTAAAATTGTATTTCCTTTCGGAGTAAAAATCCGGGACTTTTTCGTCATTATTTATAGTACTCTACTCTAATCCGGAACAGTCCTGGTTTTCCAGGATGTATGGCAACCCTACTGTTGTATAGCATTACATGATGTGATTCTACATACTGTATATGACTTGACTGTGTGCAAGTGCAGTAGATAGTAAAGCAGAATTTTTTAAAGAATATAAATTTATTAAGAATGAGCTGTGCTTTTAACCTGTCAAAGTCCAAAAGCAGTGTATGAAATAAATCTATGTATTTCCTTTCAGATTGTTAGTAAATTACAAAAAACAATTTGAAACTAAAATTATGCAGAAAATGTGTTCCATAAACAAAATAAATGGGTGTCACCTGCAGGTGACATCAGTCAGTATAGTTACAGTTCGCTGCTTGCAGGTGGCCTACTTTCAAGTGCAAGGGCAACAGCTGCCCCTCACACATATTTGGGCTGTCCAGGATGCTGAGCCGATTTAGATCCTTGGTAAGATTTAAAGGCTATGAGGTAACCAATTCCCGTTGTAATTGACCGCAGTTTATGGCCGAACTGTAAAGGTTTTCCATGGACATGTTGCTTGGTGCTGTGATGGTTATAATACGGAGCCATTGCTTAATTTACTGCAAGATCACGTAACAGATTTCCTCAAATTCCTGAGCAAAGTTTTGATTTAGAAATTTGAAGTATTATCTGAAGGATACAAATACTGAAGAAATTATGGAAATCTTTCTCATGCTGTTGGAAACTAAGTTATTGAAAACATCTGATTATAATTCTCATAACTTTCTTATGTTTTGCAAATTCATTTAGCCAGTCAACAATAGAACAGTGATATAAACCCTTATAGCATTTGAATTTATTTCTAAGACATTGTTACTCTGCACAATCAGATTCTTCTTGTTCAATGAACAGTAACTCAAAACACTGAACTGCAGGCAGTTATGGTCCATTGTATTCAGAAGCTTCCTCATGCACGTCATCTCACCCAATCGGAAAAAAAAATTCTCCTCTGTAGCTGCCCACAACATATTGCATTTTTCTTAGGAGATGTTGGTTTATTTGTCCTGGGAAGACCAGGTGCCTGCTGCATTTAATTAGAAGGCATGGCACACCTTCATCTGCTGATATCACATTTATTTCCACTGTCAAGCTCAACATTCTACCTGGAAGGGTATTGACATTGACAGAATTAGTTGCTTCAATGCCACTTTCTGCATCTGTGAAATGTCCATCATTTGGAGCAAATATAGTAATATCTATAAATGGTGCATTATTACTGTCATCTTGCAATATCTCTAGTACCTCTTCCATTGTCAGAATGAAAAGAGGGAGAAAACATGAAGTGAAAATCGGATATTACTCATAAATTAAACTGAACCAAAGGCCTAATTTACATGACCAATGTCACCTGTATGTGACCACCATGCATTTTCATGGCAGTAACATAACCTTAAATTATAATATTGTACTTAAGAATGATCACTTTCATTACTGAGCTTTTAAGCAATTTACATCCATAAATTTGATTTAGAAATTTTAAGTATTCTCATACCTTGCATTGGGGTGGGTTGGGGAGATTAATATTATCTGAAGGATACGACGAATACAGAGAAATTTCTCGAAATATATTTCTTCTCATGCTGTTGGAAACTAAGTTATTGAAACCATCTGATTTTAATTCTCAAAACTTTCTTATGTTTTGCAAATTCATTTAGTCAGTCAAGAATAGTACAGCGATATATATACCCTTATATCATCTTAGTTCATGTCTAACGTATCCTTCCTGTGCAGAGCATATGACTTGGACATTTTCATAATCAGATTCTTCTTGTTCAGTGAACAGTAGCTCAAAACACTGAAATGGAGACAGTTACGGTCCGTCATATTCAGAAGGTTCCTCATGCATGTCATCTCACCTTTTAGCACACAATTTCCTTACCATAATAAGTTGCTATTGCTTTTCCACTTCAGTCGAGTCTATTTCCTCTTTTATATGAGCAAGAGCTGACTGACCAGTGCAAGCTGCGTGTTGAAAAGCGTCCATTTCACATAATAAGACGTTTCTTTAAATACTTCCAACAGGCATGGAAGTTCAAGCAACCTGATAAGCAGGAAATGTTATTAATATTAAGTGTCACCTGTGGATGACATTGGGCTTTGATGGGTTAATAGAAAAATTAGTACTGTAAATTGCATACTACTATATTTGGAAATTTTCTTCTTTTTTTAATTTTAAAATTAATGCTTGATTATAATGTATTTAGCCAGGCTGAGTGACTCAAATGATTGAGGCGCCGGCCGTCTGACCCCAACTTGGCAGGTTCGATCCTGGCTCAGTGGGGTGGTATATGAAGGTGCCTCGTGTCGGTAGATTTAATGGCACGTAAAGGAACTCCTGTAGGACGGAATTCTGGCACCTCGTTGTCTCCGAAAACCGTTAAAGTAATTGGAGGGACCTAAAGCAAATAACATTAGATTAGAATTATGTATTTATGTGTATCATTTGCCACCGATGTAGACAACAGTTTACAGATAAAGTAATTTTGATTTTATCTGATTTGACCACCTTGCATGAGCATGTAACTCTGTGTTTTGACACGTGTTAGCTGTAAAGTGTGCAGCCAATATTTTAATAGATCGTAGAGAGGAGGGGATAGCCCTAGCAAGTGTAACTGTGTAAATGTGCGTGCTGTTCTATGGGTGCGTCTTCTCAGTAAGCCTGTGTTATTTTGCAGAATAAGCAACTGGATACTAAATTTTGGACAGAAGCTGCCAGTCGAATATTTATTTACCTACCACCCTGCTAACTTGTTACTGTATGATGTATCAGTTTTTCCATTGGGCTTTGCCTTTGGTACAATTTCTTACTGAGTGTAAATATCATAGCTTTGTACAATATCGAAAAGTATGCTATCAAGACAACCTCATTTTTATTTCCGTCTGTCTACCTATGGGGGTATAAGGCTGTTAAGATTCTCTGTGACAGAGTTGCCTTGTAATTCGAAGCGAATAATTTTGCTATCGGTATTGACTTTGCATTTGGATTCTGTATTTGATCTTGTTGTTTTACTCATAAAAGGTATTAATTGTTAATTTTCTGTATCAAGAGTTCCAGTGGATACAGGTGATAGTACCTGCAGGATATTGGAAAAACGAAGTGATTTCATATGCGATTTACCACGTCATAGTGTACGTGACATAATGCTGTTGTCCTGGTCTGGGGAGCGTCATATCCATACTATTAGAGATTTGGCGGTCTGTTGTTATGAATGTGGTCGAAAATTTTCGCGGAAATCTCATCTTCGAAAACACATGCTCAGTCATAATGGAATGCCCGAGCATGATGCAACGTGTGTGGTAAAACGTTTCGTGAAAAGGCCAACCTGCAAAGGCACCTCCTCACCCATTCTGGAGAGCGTTCGTTTTCTTTTGGCCGATGCGGCAGGTGGTTTCGTGAAAAACCGTGTGCTTAAAGAGCACATGAAAACTCATGATCCAGAACGACCATGCGTTTGTAAGAATTGTGGAAGAGGTTATGTCAAAACGGCAACCTTAAAACACACAAGGTAACTCATACTGGAGAGCAACCTCACCAATGTGAGGTATCTAATAAATGGTTTCGTCAGAGAACTGCGCTCCATACACACGTGCGCACTCATAGTGCGGAGCGTGTGCTTTGTTGTGACTAATGTAGTAAAAGATTTCGTTCGAAGGCCAACCTGAAGAGTCGGCTACTAATGCATACTGATGTGCGTCGGCATGGATGTAGACAGTGTTGCAAAAGGTTCCGTGAAACCGGCAGTTTGAGAAGACACCTAGCTGCTCATACTCAGCAACGACATCACCGCCGTGGAGATTGCGATAAATGTTTTCGTCAGAAAACCGTGCTCACTACACATGTTCACTCATAGTGCGCAGCGTGTGTTTTAATGTGACAAATGTGGTAAAAGATTTCGTACAAAGGCCAACCTAAAGAGTCACCTACTTACGCATACTAAAATGCGTCAACTTAAATGTAACGAATGTGGTAACAGGTTTCGTGAAACAGGCATTTCTTGGCCCGGCTATATTTCCTTCGAAATCTGTATCGCTTGGGAATTTAATTCCAACTTGCTTCTAATATAATTTTCTGCGCGACTTATGTCGCTAAGTGGGTTGCACTTCCGTCAGCGGAGGAATATTCCATCGTTTATATAATAATAATATTTTATGGCAGCCAATGGCCAAAAATATTTACATTAATACACAACATTAGTCATCTCTGCAGAATGCTATCATCGATTCGCGCCGACAAGTACAGCTCATGGCATGAAAACGTTCACAGCTCTTACCACAACGTTCACATACATAGTCCGTGTCTGGTTGATGGAATTTCTTTGTTTTACACAGCTTGTAATGAAATCCGTGTATTGCAAAGCGTGTAATCATGTGTCTGAGCTCATATCCTCCTGCTTGCCAGTCTTTGTAAACCATTGCGTCCGTCGTGTAAAATTCGCTCCATATGTCTCTCTTCTTTGCTCGTAATTTCTCTATGAACTGTAGATATGTTGGTGTAGTTGGTAGTGGTAGGTGACAGCGGACATCTTCTACATAGTAAGGTTCGCGGGTTAACTCATATACAAGCTTTGAAGGCGTATACTTCGAGACACAAAGTGCCTTTTTCAGAAACGTAGCTTTCACATTTTCTAATTGCTCGTTTATATACGATGTATTTCCCTAGTATCTCCTGTTATCTTCCGGTCCTCCGTCGGACCAGCGGTAGAGTGATTCTCATTATAGGCCCGCCCACTCTCCAACTAACTTCTGTTGAACATTGCCTTGCTGGCGTGCGCTTAGTTGATTGTCGCCCGCCATGGAAGTTGGGGACGTTACATGGTGGCGGCTCCGTAGAGCGTCGATCTGTGTCAGCATGCCTGGACAGCATGTATTGGATGACGGCTAATGCCGTCATGATTTTTTTCTTCTCTTTTATTTACCTGGTGTGGACGTCCGCAACTTATTTTGCCACATTTTATCTTCAGTTAACTTGTAAGTAAATGTGATCTCTCCTGTCGCCATGCGTATCTCCTTCTAAGGACTCAAGTACGTCACCTTTGAAACCTTATTTACATTTTCCCGCCTGGAGCTGAGAATCATTAATTAGTGGATTTTATGCCGTAATATGAATACCAAGCTTGATTGATCTTCGATTGGTGCACGTTAAAATTATACTACATGAAAAGGTGATACCTTGTAAACTGCACTGTTTAACCCTGCATACGGGAGGAAGACAACTAAAAGAACTGTCTGTGTTTATTACTTTTTGGCGAAATATTTTATTTTTGGGACTAAAGGTTATCTCTGCTTTGAATCAAGAAAGATTTAAGCGTTGCAAAACATTGTACACTGACTGACAGAGCAAATGCAACACCAAGAAGGAGTGGTCAGAACTTTATGCCAATTGTAGGGTAGACTGACGTCACTGAGGTATGCTCATGATGTGAAATGCGCCGCTGTGCTGCGCACGTAGCGAACGATAAATGGGACACGGCGTTGGCGAATGGCCCACTTCGTACCGTGATTTCTCAGCCGACAGTCATTGTAGAACGTGTTGTCGTGTGTCACAGGACACGTGTATAGCTAAGAATGCCAGGCCGCCGTCAACGGAGGCATTTCCAGCAGACAGACGACTTTACGAGGGGTATGGTGATCGGGCTGAGAAGGGCAGGTTGGTCGCTTCGTCAAATCGCAGCCGATACCCATAGGGATGTGTCCACGGTGCAGCGCCTGTGGCGAAGATGGTTGGCGCAGGGACATGTGGCACGTGCGAGGGGTCCAGGCGCAGCCCGAGTGACGTCAGCACGCGAGGATCGGCGCATGCGCCGCCAAGCGGTGGCAGCCCTGCACGCCACGTCAACCGCCATTTTTCAGCATGTGCAAGACACCCTGGCTGTTCCAATATCGACCAGAACAATTTCCCGTCGATTGGTTAAAGGAGGCCTGCACTCCCGGCGTCCGCTCAGAAGACTACCATTGACTCCACAGCATAGACGTGCACGCCTGGCATGGTGCCGGGCTAAAGCGACTTGGATGAGGGAATGGCGGAACGTCGTGTTCTCCGATGAGTCACGCTTCTGTTCTGTCAGTGATAGTCACCGCAGACGAGTGTGGCGTCGGCGTGGAGAAAGGTCAAATCCGGCAGTAACTGTGGAACGCCCTACCGCTAGACAACGCGGCATCATGGTTTGGGGCGCTATTGCGTATGATTTCACGTCACCTCTAGTGCGTATTCAAGGCACGTTAAATGCCCACCGCTACGTGCAGCATGTGCTGCGCCGGTGGCACTCCCGTACCTTCAGGGGCTGCCCAATGCTCTGTTTCAGCAGGATAATGGCCGCCCACACACTGCTCGCATCTCCCAACAGGCTCTACGAGGTGTACAGATGCTTCCGTGGCCAGCGTACTCTCCGGATCTCTCACCAATCGAACACGTGTGGGATCTCATTGGACGCCGTTTGCAAACTCTGCCCCAGCCTCGTACGGACGACCAACTGTGGCAAATGGTTGACAGAGAATGGAGAACCATCCCTCAGGACACCATCCGCACTCTTATTGACTCTGTACCTCGACGTGTTTCTGCGTGCATCGCCGCTCGCGGTGGTCCTACATCCTACTGAGTCGATGCCGTGCGCATTGTGTAACCTGCATATCGGTTTGAAATAAACATCAATTATTCGTCCGTGCCGTCTCTGTTTTTTCCCCAACTTTCATCCCTTTCGAACCACTCCTTCTTGGTGTTGCATTTGCTCTGTCAGTCAGTGTATATGATTTGATATTAATTAGGAATGAAGTAATTCGTTAATGTGAAGTCATCCTGTAAAGGGGCTGAGCCCGCAATATTTTCTCCAGGAATTGGAATCTATTCCTTTCTTTAAATTTTCTTTTCTGATTTTCCTTTTCTCTGTGTGATTATCTCTTATGCTACTGTAACGCCTTTTCATGTTGTCATCTCCATGGCAACTGTCGCCCATGGGAACTATTGTTTGAAGGTTTGATTGAGATTATTATTGATGATTTAATTAAATTGTGGTGGGCGTGCCATTAAGTTGCAATTTGTTTAGCTGTTATTTCTTCACGTACATTTATTGTTTTTATGTAGGAGTGGTCCTTGTGCTTAGAGCTGCATTGCTCTTGTGTGTTGAATTGATTTTGTTTGTGTGGAACCCTTTAAGATTAGAGCAGTTTGCGCTGATACTAAATGATTGATTATTAATTCTTCCGTGGACGTGTTCCCATCCTTTGTGCTGTCTTGTTCTTCCCTATTTTTGCATGTGGAATTTTTAGGGTCGTTTGTTGACCTACATAAAGTCTACCATTTATTGTGACCTATTTCTCTCTTTGGACATGCATTTGGTTAATGTTAATTCATTTTTCCTGCAGCGGTTATTGTGATCCGCTTCTTGGAAAAATCTCGCGGCCTCACCTTACTATGTTTTCAAGTAATGTAAACAAAGTCATTCCTGGAAAGCTGGATTTAATTATGAGTTTGCAAGTAAATATCTGAAAGAATAAGGTACTTGTTTTTGAGTCCTTCAGGCTGATATTAGAGCTGGTCCATGCACATTTGCTCTTGAAAACTTAATATGTTGTAATTTGATCTTGTTCTTAGTCTATCTATTGATTAATTTCTATCTGGTTTTGTTTAGTTTAGAGGACGTTCCTCATTTCTAGGTAAACTATTTTTGTTCTCATTTCTGTCAGAATTTGATCAATTAATTTACTATTTTTCTTAGTTAATTTGATTTTTCCTTAAGAACATGCACCATAGGTTTTAAGGTTTTTTTGTCTCAATCTAATGTAATTTCCATTCAAGATAGTAATGAATTAAATAATTTTGATTTTTCTGAGAAACATCATGTGTTGTCTTTCAAGATTTGTTTATTTTCTACCATTCGATCCGAGTTGCCTCTGGTTTATGCTAGTTACTAAACTATTTGGTGAGTATTTGCTATTATTTTTAAGTGACTTTCTAAGGGTATTTGCTATCTCTGTTTATGTGTTTACTTATACCGGAAATCGTCGGTAAGGCTAGTGTACGTTTTCCCTTAAGTGTAATCATGAATGACAACTAGTCGCTCATACATGGAGTGTTATGACATTAGTGTAATGACTGTGGTAAAATGTTTTGTAACTAGAGGATGATTAATAAACAACTGTATTCACATTTATTTATTTATTTATTGCCTACTACAGGATTTAGCGTCCCGATTACAGTGGCAACTATGTCATATAAACTACAATTATCATGGTGGTACTTATATCTAAATTTTGTTCTACAATTTTATATAATATCCCATAATGTTAATATAAAATATCAAAGTATATATCTAAAAACAAAATAACCTTATGTTAATACCGTGCAACAACATACAACAAAGTAAAATAACAAAATAAATAAAGCAATACATGTGCAAGCATAATATTATAGAACTTATCTTACAATTTCCCCTAGGTTTAGGACTTCATGAAAATTTGTGATGAAGTTCAGTTACAAACTCGGGCATTGGCAGACTAAAGTCAAGGCCAGTACATTTCTGAAGGGCACTGTTGAAGATACAAGACAGCCTGTTCACCAGCGATTTAACATGGCCACACATCCTGGTTTTTCATTTTAAAATGTTATTTATGAAATTGAAGTGAAGTACATGGAAATTTAGGGGAGACAGTAATCCTGGATTATCAATGGCATAGTTTACAATTTTAAAAGAAATTTTACTGCATCCTTCCATCTGCGAATTTCTAAATTCTCCGCTACGACATTTAAAAGGATATCACTGTAGGGTACGATACGGGGATAGCATCTGTTAGACATACGACTGACACCCAGGGTTCCAAACAATGCTGCCATATTCTAATTTAGGTCTTACTATGGTATTGAACAGTTGAATGCAAGTGTGTGCGTTTTTCAATGGTTCCTAGGTTCTTATACGACTCAGCTCCCAATTTCAGGATATACGAATTGAAAGTAAGCTAGTAGTCGAATAAAACCCCAAGGTCATTCATCTCGCAAACTGCTCGTTAATGACTGTCACCTAGCTTGTAAACGTAGTGGACAGAAGTTTTCCTTCTGGTGAACAACTTCGATACACTTTTTTCTACCTTTAAATACAATTTATTTTCAGCTGCCACTCCAATACACTTCTATAGTCTAGCTGAAGCTGTTTACAGTCATTTACGTTTTCACTGGCTTAGAATTTTTTTAAATAGCAGACAGCTGGAATATTTTACTTGTTCACGCAAGTGATTGATGAATACGAGAAAAACTTAAGGGCCTAAATTTCACCCCTGAATTATTCCTGAATTTACCTTGTATTCCCGGAAAGAATGTTTCTGGAAAGAAACGAACTGCTTCCTATCATCCGGATAGGAACTGAAAAGATGCTACAGTTGTTTCAAGAAACAGAACAGGTTTAACTTACTGAGAAGGGTATCATGATTAATTTCATCGAATGCTTTGTACAAAATCTGTAAGCCCTATGTCCATTTGTCCACCCGTGTCATGTTCTGTGGACACTCGCTGCGTGAATTTTACGTCGTGAAAGGAAACCACGTTGTTTGATATAAGACATCTTAAATATATCGTTAGTCGATTACATAACATAAATTCGGAAACTTTTGCTATTGCGGACAATATAGAATTAGGCCGGTAGTAGTTTATTAATGTGGGATCCCCTGATATAAATATGGGGCACACTCGTGATAACGTCCAGACAGATGGAAATATGGATGTTTTAATAATAATTAGAAATACATAGAAGTGGATGCTTAAGAACATCTGAACAACCTTTTATCACATATGATGGCACTTGGTCTGGTCTTGCAGATTCTTTAGGTTTCAGCTTTCTAAGTGCTACTTCAACCTCTTCTAAAGCAAAGTTTTTAACATGCAACGAATCGTTAGCGAAAGATGGAGCGTTATGTATGCGATGTTGTGCCTTATGCGGGCAACATACCGATTGGAAGTAGTCCGCATGACAATTTCATCCTTAGTATCTGGTACGTTATGTTCATATTTATAACATACCTGCCAGGTATTCCGCTTTTTAGTAAAATGCACGGATTTTGAGTGTGTTTGACGGTTGTACGGATGAACGACGTTATTGTGCGGATTTTCAATGTCCGCGTTTGGTTTCGCTTTCTGAGGTCAAATCGGATTTGTTTCACTTTCGATAGTAGCTGGTAATATGAGATGCAGTGTTTGAAATTCGACCGCTAAATGCATCGATATTCACATCGATTATCACTGTGCCTTTGTCATCTGTTCTACCTCAACTGCTACTTCATTCAACGAGATGATCCCAAACAAGTAGCAGGCTGCGATTTTGAAGAAAAGAATTCCGGTAAAAAGTAGCAGGCTGTGAATTTATATAAAACAACTTTAGTAACTGCATCGTGCTTCGTAGCAGCTGAATGGCTTTGTTTGTGTGCGTGTGTAACATTGGCGGTAGTTCTGAAACTCGTGGAATTGTGTGACGAATTTCTAAGCGATTCAGTATTTTAGTGGTGTTCGTAATGAGTTGCTACGAAACGGTATTATCAGTCTTTTCGTGAGCCATATTGTGCTTAATTTCCTTGTTTCATACGTTCATGGAAAGTGTTCCCAGTGCAAAGTGAAAACAGATGAGCACTCAGCAGGATGTAACTTCGTTTATTTAATTTCAGGTGTTATCAGAACATATACAGTAAAGCTCGGTGCATCCTTTTTCAGGGGGCAGAAGGAAAATGACGGCGGATGCGGGATAACTATAAATAAAAATAGGTGGAAAGCAAAATGATAAAATACGGGTACTGTATTGGGACATTTTCCGTTATGTACATATATTGTTATTATTACTATTATTATTATTATTATTATTATTATTATTATTATTATTATTATTATTATTATTATTATTATTATTATTATTATTATAAGAACAACAATAATGGCGCGTGGCCTCCGGAGCCGACTGCAGGAGTTGTCGCGTGATAGGCTATCCACGCGCATGTGATAATGTGGCCCTACCTAAGATGTTTAATTCGGCAAACAGACAGCCCCCGAACCGTTGGAATTAACCAAGGAAAGTTAAAATCTTCGACCCGATCGAGACCCCTTGAACCAAAGGCCATCACGTGCTAACCATTTAGCTCATACCATGACATAGGCCTACGGGATGAAAATAACAAGCGTGACTTTTACGCCGTTTCGTTTCACTTTTCTTTACACATTACGTAATAAATGAAAATCTTTAAGTTCAGTTGTCTTATTGCAAATTAAAAATATACGTGGATATTACGGCGATAAACTGTATTTAGAAAAAGATTCCGTAGACCCTTTGCGAGCGATAGGCCAGATGCCCAACACGGCACGGCTCCCGCAGCTCAGCTCAGACGACGTTACACAGGTTAGAAATCCTACGCTGCGCGTCTCGAATAATGTCACAGCGGCTTGTGCAAAGCTGCCAACTTAGGAACTAGTTACAATACTAGGCTGTGAGAAAAGATTATTGGTCTGCCTTGGTTAGGAGCGGTTTGTAACAAGACTATTGGGCAGAGGCCAGCAAAGCGGTCAACAGGCCTCTAGCATCCCACACACCCCACAACGAAGTTGGCATTCCTAGCCAGCCTATACCAGCGCAGAAAATTGTGGCAAATTTTATTTTACGCTGTCTACGTTTTAATTATTGCAAATAAGAATACTTCTAGGGGTCAGAAAGTGGGTCGAGGAGAAGCGTTGGCGCCAGGAGGCTCGTAGTGAGGTTGCGCAAGGATAACCTGCGCACGCACTCCAGCGTACAAGATCCTCGTTCAAGGCTGCAAATCGCTCGTACATTCTCGCGTAACAGGTTGCCGCTATTATATGCTAAGAGTATTGGGCAGTCCCCCAAAATTCAAAAGATATTTTGAGTATATTTTTCTTACGTACGATCGATCAGTGCGGGAAAATTGTGACCGAGGACACATAATTTTTCGGCGATCGATGCGATAAAACGATAGCTTGAGACGATAGATGCGGGAAAATTTAACATTGGTTTATATGGAACCTTTTGGACCGAATAAATTCAACGATGAATACAGGAAAACGAAAGTTCCGGTAACGATGCATCGAGTTTCTACAATATTTGACTTGTATTAGTATTGTTTAAAATCCCCCTCCTCCTCTTGCCGTCCTTTTTCATTACGTCCCAAGGCTGTTACGCATGCGCGTGTTGTTAAAATTTTCCGCTTAAGGATCTTCCGGATTTCTGTTTTCGAAAGTTGGCAGGTATGTTGTAAGTTTCACAATCTCTAGTGTTCTTTCTCCTGCTTTTTTAACGTATGTTCAAAAAGATCCAGCGTCGTTATTCACACCTTGTTCCACTGTCCCAATGTATCTCTTGTGTGGGACTTAATTTCAAATATAATTTGAGCTCTCAGCATTTTATGTTCACTAACATAATGTTCCGTAATGTGCTTCCGATTGCTGTAATATTCTTTTTCTTTCAATTTTTGAATGATGCTATCTGTAAAGCAAATGGGGCATGTTTTGCCGTTACCTGTTTTTCTCGTGGGAACCGATTCGTTTATGGCTGAATAAACGTTGGCGTAAAAACAGTCTACTGCAGAATCATCTTCAGTGCATTCATAGAGAGAGTTCCAATTTGTGTCTCTAAGCCTCATGAGCAGTCGTTCGTGGTTCTTTTTTTTAAAAAAATTATGTGAAATCCGCGGAGTAGTGTTAGGTTTAAACCCGATGCATTGTAACTCGTATTTCTATTTCTAGGGCCGGGTTGTATATATCCTCTGGCAGTAGCGGGTCTGTCCTCTTTTTGCGCACTATATTTCAAATATTTTGATCAGTCATTACTGAATCTAAAGTTATCCCGTTAAAAATTTGAACTGAATTACATAAGAACAGATTTTGAAGATTAATAAAATTTCTTAATTGGTGACTTTGCACATTCGTTGTTAAATCACTGTTCATATTATTAATTGATGGTATGCTGCAATCGCCGACAATGGCATTACTGTTTTGTAGCTCGTAATGAAATTCTAGCCATCCAAATATTTCACTGTAGGCAGCTGGTTTTGAGGAAAGTACACATGTACAACATCGATACACGTTTTTCTACATTTATATACAGTTTATTTTCAGTCGCCAACTCCAATGCACTTTTCAAGTCTAGCTGAAGCTGTTTACAGTCATTTATGTTTTGAATGGCTTTGAATATGTTTAAATCGTCGCGTATAGCAGTCAGCTATGGTAAAAATGGTACAAATTCACACACAGCTCACCTCTCACACTGTTGTAACAAATGATTTAGTAGGTTTATCGAAAGGATAATTTTATTTAGTATCTGCTCTCTCACTCTCGTGAATAACTACTTTCGTGTAAGAATTGGTGCAGTACGTATCTTAGAAGTCTTAGGAAGACTATAGTCGCTGACTCTGCGATGACAGGCTCTGATTGAATGACAACTTTAAAAAAGAGCCCCTCAAAACTATTTGTGACCTGCTCGGCCTTGAACACAGTTAATCCTCACCTGACAGCAGTGACCACACCCCCGCCCCTCCTCGTGCTACGGTCAGCCCTATACACTCCGTACTGCTCACTACAGACCTCAGTATCGAACACAGTAGAGTCCAGCCAAGTCTCTGTTAGGGGCACGAATTGATATTAATTGGCCTGAAAGTTCTAAATCAATTCATCAAGTTATGTTTTTAACCCGCCCACATTTTTATAATAAATATTGAGCCTAGTGTCGTCCATTAATTTACAGCTTATTTAGGTCATCCTGGTTTTTAATAACTACTATGGAACCCTGAGTTTTACGCATTTTACTGACTACGTTTCTTACCCATATGTAAGCATAGTCCTTCTCTCTGCGGATGACTCGGGCCTGGGCTTGCAGTTTCCTTCTCTGCGGTGACAGATTCTCATTGATGTAAATGCATTGTCGCTTGGAAGATCTGCGAGCCTGGTGGAGAGGTTCTCCTTCACTCGCCGTCGTTCCATCTGCCTTACCAGCTTCACTATAATTCCGTTATGTTGTTGGTGCGAGAATTACTCGCGTCCACCATCTATTCTTTCACCTCTATGTCCGGAGTCCGTCCAATCTTCTTAACTGTGTCCAGTAGAGTTCTGTTTTGCATACCAATAACCCCCTGTTGTGTTCCTTCTTGAGTACATTTCCGCTTCATTCACTCGGCACTTTAGGGATTTTATTTTTTCCATTAAGTTGCAATTTTCCTGAGTCAGGTTATCTTGTGGAGATCAGTTTGTTGCTCCGAAATAATCTGGGCCGTATCGTTCAACACTTTCTGACACAGTTCGAGTGAGGTCCCTAAATCAGTCTCCCTTCTGGTCTTCCTTCATTTGCCGAATTTCTTCGGTCAGTTCTTTTGGAAGAGAAAATATTCTATCTAATGATTGAATAGTGTCCCCCATTGACTTCCTCTTCTGTTGCCTGCTTCACTTTCATTACAACTTTCACAGGACCAGACACTAAATCTATTCAGGTTGTTCACACACTTTTTGTGGTACCACACTTTGCATTGAGCGAACTTCCCAGCTCCACTCCACACTGCTCGGAATCGCCCATTCTGCTATGATCACCGCAAGCTCCGGAATTAATGCTATTTCGGGATTTCCGATGAGTAAATTAGTGTTTTTCTTCAATAACTTAACAATAGGTATCACACAGTTGAACACGTCGGGTGCGTACACTGGAACTCCGCTGTTAAACACTTGAAATTACACAATTTGGAGGAGCTCCTTTAGCGCATCACAGCAGTGCATACTGCAGGGCACTCACTCTCCTGTCATGAATGTTGAGGTGCACTTTCCCTTAACTATAATCCTCGGAAACACATGTTCTGCCATACTTGTAATGAGAAATCTAATCTTCGAACGCACCTGCTCACTTCTAGCGGAAAACGCTCACGGTTGACACGAGCTTCAGTGAAAATGCTATTGTTAGATACATCTGGTCTGTCATCCCACACTACGGCTCTCCGTGTGAAGATAAATTTACCCAATGCTGCCTCGTGCTGTAGACCGGGGACATTCTCCTAACGGAATTGGTAAACATTTCTGACACTGTCATTCTGAATTTGGTAATTGGTTTTCACACACTGTTGTAACCAAATGGTACACACTAGTGTAACAAATTATGTACAAGGTTTATTGAAAGGATAATTATATTTAGTATCTGCTCTGTCACTCTCGTTAACAACTACAGTCGTGTAAGAATTGGTGTAGTACGTATCTTAGAAGTCTTAGGAAGACCATAGTCGCTAACACAGCAGAACCAACACACCTTCTTCATATCTGAGTTAAAACGTTTCCCCGTATGTCTCAACTTCCAACAGACCCGGTAGCTCAACCTAGTGAATAGCTACACCGATGTAATATATCATTGGTCGTTACTTCTTTTTGGAATTATGTTCCCGAGGAACACAGCTTTAGATATTACCTATAAGACCCATAGTATGATTCAAAGTTATTTTCAGGAATTGCTAACCTTAAAATGGATTCTATTAGAATGGCTACATCCTTGTATTGAACGTGCAAATACGTTAATCTCCGAAGTTTCAGCTTGTTTGACGGCTGACTCTGCGCTAAGGCCATTCCATAGCGATGTATACAATAGTAAACTTTCTCAGTAGTACACTCGTCGGTGTTACCAGTCCTCTAACTCACCAGAAAGGCCGCAATTTTTCATGTATGCAGTGCCGTGTTTTTCTAACAGGTCCTTTGTTAAATAAGAGCCGGCCTGAGTGGCTCAAACGGTTGAAGTGCGGCCTTCCTGACTCCAACGTGTCAGGTTCGATCCTGGCTCAGTCAAGTGTTTTGAAGGGACTCAGATACTTGAGCATTGTGTCGGTAGATTTAGTGGCACCTAAAAGAACTTCTGGGGGATTAAATTTCAACACATTGGCACCTCAGAAAACCGTAAAACTAGTTAGTGGGACGTATTAGTATTATTATTAACCAAGGGATTATCTCGCTTTCGGGCCCCAAAAAGGCCTTGCAAGTTCGACGCTTACTGTTGTGCAGGAGGCGGTGTTTTACCACACGGGGAACTTCAAAGCGGTGCGTCGGAGGGATGAGTACGCTCACGGCGATTTTGCCCGATTGGCATCGGAATTCAGGACTGTACGGTCGTCGAACGAAAAATTTTTAATCGCTCCTTATTTTAAACTTCTATAGATCAGACGTAATTTAGCGTGGCGTTCGGCGCTGGTACAACAATGCAAGTTACCACCTCAGCCTGTAGTTACAAGATGAGGCTTTTGGCTTAAAGCTGTCTTGTAATGCACAGAACGTTACAGTGAAATCTCACAAGTTATTTATTCGTTAATTGCTGAAGAATCAGCTGCCATTGCAGTCCTATGAGCCCTCAGTTCAGTTCCAGGCGTATCAATAATACCTGTTTCTTGTGGAAATATGATGGCCAAAATTAGTGATGACATTAAAAATCAATCAATCTCGCAACCAAACGAATATTTAAAACAGTGAGAGAAGTTCGCAATACCAGGGATCTGAAAACAACAATATCAATCAACATAATTATTTAGAAACACTTACCAACTCAGATCCCAAGTGAGGTCGTCGCAATGTGTGGAAAGCTGAACACAAGAGGCCAGGCGATACGATGAAATTAATTTTATTTACTGTGACTGAAATAATAAGAGTAATTTCAAGAAGAAATTCTTTAACTAAACCAAATATCCTCAAATAGTTCCGACAATAAAAAACATTAATTCAACTAATTAAGATATCAAATTTTGAAACCAGTTAGGTGGAGAAATAAAAAACTCACACAAGGATATCAATCAGTAACCATGAACATTAAACTTCTTCGTTTCTTAAGTATTCACCAAATTTTAAAAAATGAGTAATTAATTTGCATTAATAACAGTCCCTGTCCTTAAGAATCCTTGATTAGGATATTAAAGTAGAAAACATTTTCTTAACGACTAGCTCGAAAACGTAAGAACCTAAAATACCACAATGAACAGCAACCTGGATATAATGTGAAATTAAATAAAACCAGAAGATGATAATCATATACGATCATTCGGATGACACCCACTAAGAAATAATCCAGCCCAATTGAAGTTAAATACAAAAACTTCTTGAGCCTCGGTTCAATCAAACTCGATCAGCACAGATCAGATCAAAACGTCAATACCCCAGAAGAAAGTAAAATTATATCAATTGGCGAACGTCAAATGTTATCCATAACAAGCAATCGCATCTCAGATGTCAAACAAACAGAGCTCACGCCTCCAAACAGTTTACACGGGACTACCATAGCAACGAATCACGTGACACAATAACATAAAATGGCAGCCCAAAATAATCCGAGTAGTCGCTAGCAAATGTTTTCACTTTACGCGCTTACACATGACCTTGGTGGTTTTGAGATATACAGTACAACTATCATAAATCCCATTAGTTAAACAATGATACACTTGAGCCACCAGATAGAGTTTTGTAACAATTACATAAAAATTAATGACGGTCTTTAGGAGCTCCTATCGTATAGATTTACTTAGATACAGCTCATGAACCTTTCAAATTACCTCAAAGTGAATACCTAACGGTATGACCAGTTTACAATTTAATTGAAACCCCACATAACAAACAATAGATTACATTGTAATGATCATGACCTGAATTTCCGCATATTTCTGCTAAATATAAATCTCTTGAGAATTAAGTAGACAGTTATGTTTCAAAGGTCATTATACCAAATGTGTTTCCCATTGCTCCTCAGTACGTCTTCTTGTTGTATCCACCTATCACTGCAGACCCGAAAAGGAAAAAGTTGCAAATTATTTACAGTTGTCGGTAGAGTTATTTTTCTTTTAAAAATCGAAACATCTCTGGCCTAATAGCCGAGTGGCGATTATTATATCAAGGGTCCAATCCAAGCAACATCGCCTCTGGTATTGGTTGCAATACAATCTAACTTTCACCAGCAGTCGTCAGGCGAGAAGCTTCCTACTTCAACTAATAATCATAACAACTGAGCCATGACACATTGAAGCTCTCGCGCGCGTTGACTATCGAAAAGCAAGTTCCAATAACACGCACCTTGGTGGCACCAGCATACAAGCGGAATGAGCAGACGAGTACAGCGCTCGTGGCATGAATGCGTACTCCTAGCAAGCACGGGATATTGTTACACATTTTAATCATGCCCAGCTAACTCAGTGGACCCAAATCTCGTAAATACATTAGACAGACATACTAAATACTTCATGTGCCGCATCAAATAATTTTAAATCCATTATAGTAGGTCCCAGTAGGACCAACATGGGCTTGGGCATAACAGGCGAGAAACGAGGAAAATAAACTTCATTACCCATTTTAATACCAAATACTGTAATATCCTTACCCGATGTAGTCACAAGTAACAGGTATTGAGGCAGTTCTGGGATCATGGATGAAGGAGCAATGTCAATATTTTTTCAGGTCATTAATGTTCATCTAAGTCCACGAACCCAAACTGCTTATAACATTAACACATATCTCTACACGGGAATAATCTCTTAACACTGAAACAGTCAATTTTCGAATGAGTAACACACGAATCATTAGGCTTTCTCTTAATAATATAGCAAAAGGTTTCATTTGACACGTCTTACGCTAACGAAAACAGGTCATATCTTTCTTGAAATATACCAAGGATTCATTCATTAACATAATTCTCGGGCTTCACGTTTAGAGGAAGGCATGTTATCTTTGAAAATAACATATTACTGTAATAAATACAATTACCGCAAGGAAGAATATTTATACGTATCTTCATGTAATGAATCAGTGCACCGAAATCCTAAACTAATAAATTAAATAATATCCACGAAACTAATCACTTCATCATCCGATATGAAACCACACAACATCAACCCTAAACATAGAATAATGCAAACACTGCATGCAAACCAAACACAGCTCCTCGAAAAATAACTAAACATAACAGGAATTGACCCAGGGAAGGCATACATCAAATTACAGTACATAATGCCAGCATAATTAATTTAGAATTATACATAAATGCACTTAAATCTCAACGTCGCACACGTAGAACCACAAGTCAGTGAGTAATTTCAGTATAACATATCTTCAAACTTACTATCAGAATTCGTTAATGTATCTCCAATTAATCTGGTTCATCCCTCATATATATGAGCTCTTACCTATTAAAAGAAGAAAGGAAGTAGACATCAATTACACTCACAGAAGATTATCACAAAAATGACAAGGCTAAGGAACCACTGAAATTCAATGACATTACGGTTACAATATTCCTAAGCTAGGATAACCTCAACAGAGACACTTGGAGACCTCGAGCTCAATCAGATGGGCAATACGCGTAATGTTTGTCATCAACAACAGCCCTAACAAGGAACACCGAGCCATGAATACCTTAACACCATCAACCATAGAAGAAACCACGGACAGAGATAGGCTAGACAGGAAGACACACTGGGTACCCAATATGAATTCATATATCCGCAAAATTATCAATAATACACACTCCAAAATGAACCACCCATTTAATATTTAAGGTAATGTAACATGCCTCAAATTAGATGATAATTAGAAAATTAAGGAACCGTATCCAAACACCGGTTATCTACAATGGATCTCGACTTAACGGTGTAAGAATAGATGATATCACAAGATATGCACTTTCGCTTTGCTGCCAACAAGTACATCTTCACAACCATATGAAATAAGGTAAATAGAATATAAATAGTAGGTAATAAAGTCGATCAACCGAAGAGGCGCGATAGAACTATGAAGTGGGAGGTAACACCACTACGAGACCCCATTATCACATAGTAGGTCCATGACTTCCGCACCGACAGAAAAGAGCTAGAACAATCTCACATTGGTTTATCAATTCCCAGAACGGTAAGGTATTACAATGATGACACCAAAAGTTATCAAGTTCCCCTGATAAAATACCCTAGACATGTAGGCTGATTAAAATGAACTTTGCGGCATGAAAAAACTGAAGATGACATCGGAACACAGTTACGGCAGGAAATACAAGGAGAATAACCAAGACTGCACAATAATAGAAATTACATTTCACAAGGACAATTGTTCTAAAAGGGTTGTTGGTACATTTAATGAGTCATCGCCAAATCCACTAAGATACCAGGTTACAATTCAAAAGGCGATATACAACCTCACCACAGTGCCACATAACAGTATAAACCCAACCACTCAACAACCTCAACCGTATAATACATCAATGATCACCAGTGCACATGCATCAGCCCACGAAGGTTAAAAGGATGTAACACAATCCTCGACAACATGCCAACAAATCATAGTGTTCCCACCCTTATAAAATCTCAATAACAACCACCATAATGAGTTCAGTGGAACCCAGTCACCTCATGACGAAACCATTATGCGACCCAAAATAATTCCATAGACAACCCCACGGTATCGAATTCATACACCAACATCAATAGAGAATTAGAAACCAACCACAAGGCTAAATGAAGATACACTTCTTAGGCTATGAATCCTTTCTCCACCACACATATAACTTAACTCCAACCAGTTGTAAAGGCAATACTCTCAGTACCTCCAATGTAATCTACAACTCCAAATAGAACAATACGATAGCAAATAGGTAATAATTTCGAGGAAAGCATGTAGTAAAATAATGATAACAGCAGTGTACAGAACAAATACCCAGGGCTCCTTTCAACACAACCAAAGCTAACACCACACCATAACCACAATTTACAAAAAAATGAGAACAGAAATAAATTACCAGTCCGACACGTTGGGCTAAACTTAATAAGCAGCATAGCAATCATGTAATGGAATAAACCATAGATATTTCGTGTGGAGGATATAATCTCAAGATCAAAATACCATTAATTGAAGGACACCAAGTTGTATCGGAATTGAGAAGCTTACCAGTCTGGAATCCAGAAAGTAAGACACTGTAAGAACACGAGGTTCATGCATACAGCAAACAGGTACTACGTTCTAGTGCCAACCGATAGTACTCCACAATAACAAACACGTCCCAGACCAAGGTAGTGTGTGCCCATAATCCAAATATGTACAACCCATATTATCCAATACATTATAACAATTCGAAAGACACCGTTACTGATAAGTAAATAATACAAGTTAGTCTATAAGATCATCACCCCAAATAATCACACATCAAACCAGAAGACGAACTCATATCATCATCCAGATACCAACCAATGTAATTCGTAGCAGGAAGTCAGGTATGACATATATACCGCCAACATTTCACCACGGTACAATAAACAGGCACAAGATAGATGAGCCATACAATTAGTTTAAAATGTATAGTCATTCTGCGCATCAGCTCCAACAGAGCAGATAATATATTATCACAGTAAGATTCTCATACAGACATCCATCATGCACACCACTGAATTACAATACCATAGACAAATGCCCAAACAGTGAACCACTTAGTCACACCCGTTCTCAAGGTTTTAGTCATTTACCATAAGGAACTCACCAAATAAAATTCACACATATTCAGAATTAATAATTAAAATAATTTAGGGAAAATTAACATTAATTTACTCACTGATATTGTTGATTCCATAGCAATATACAAATGCCCGACCATATGTATAATATTACTACACGCCATATTAACTTCACGAGATCACCTTTCACAGTTTTTCTAAATCTTCGCTACTTCAATAGAAACTGAACACGCCTTCACAAAATATCATAAGCATCCAGACCATAGTTACACCCATGTATTGATTCCCAACATCCATACCTACAGGACAAATTCAGTACATCCACCACAACATCATTAGAGGTTTTAAAAATAATTAGTCATCATTAATGATCCACAGGAGGATCACCACCAATCCTCCCACAGGAAATTTTAAATCAAGAAGCCCAACATAATAACACATAGCACCTCAAGCAGATTTCACTTGGGATAGATGCACTATCCGTATCCTTTTAGCAATAGTATCACTGATGAGCATAGATACCAGAATTAAAAACTGTAATATAGTGCAAGGTCCCTGGAATCTGGGAGCTAATTTAGAACAGCATTTATTTATAGCTTTACTGTTAGGATACCATTTCACAAAGACTTCATCACCAACACTTAACTTAGTGGGATTTCGCTCCTTGTCATAGTTTTTTGTGCTTTTTCATATGACACAGCTAACTTCGCTTTGGCTTCATCCCACACCTTGCGGATATCACGAGGAGTAGAAACCTCAGGTAACAGTTCCTCAAGATAAAGGTTGATAGGGGTGAAAATGGAAGAAAACAGAACATCAATTCCATGGGAGTCTTACCATGGGGACCGTGGGTTGCAGAATTGAAGGCTTAGGACAATCAATGTAGGCAGGTATCCCACTTGGAGTGATTCTAATGGTGGTAGGCCATCAGTGTTGATTTCAAATTTCTATTCATTCTTTCTGAATATGATGGTTTAGGATAATATGGAGTTGTGTCACAGGCGAAATGTACAAATCGAATAAATACTTCCTGAACGAGTGGCTGGTTCACTAGCATTATCTGATGCCAAGAAATTAGGCGTTCCAAAGGAGGCGAAGATTGACTTCAAGCAGGAAATAGTAGATTGCGTATTAGTAGACCTGGTTGGGAAGATCCAACAGAACCTGGTAAATGTATCAATACATGCCAATGCGTGAATATTCCCGCGGGCAAAACGCTGAAGGGGTCTAACATGATCTACAAACAATCGCTCCATAGGTCGGGAAGCTTGTGATAATGACAACAATCCTACACGGTTGTTTTGGCGAGGTTTACTAATAGCAGAAATTTAACAAGATTTAACCATGGATTTGATATCCCAGTCCATGTTTTTCCAGATAAAGAACTCTCTGCTCTTCAATCTAGTTTTGAAATTACCCAAATATCCACCTAGAGGACTGTCATGATAATATTGAAAGATGGTATGATAAAAAATTTTCGGCATAACAAGCTTTATCCTCTTATCATAACTGGATTGACAATAAAGCACACTCTTCACACAAGAATATTGTTTAAGAATTTCACCAGAATTAATTATCTCCAAAATTGTCTTTAATTCGGGATCGTCTTTTTGATGCAGACAAATATCCTGATACAACATGGGAAGATTAGTCAAAATAGGAGTTACCATTACTAAACCATCTTGGGGTATACAATTTCCTTCTGAATTTTCAGAAAAAAATCTCTCCATCAAACATGCGACTAAGCCCGTCAGCGATTACATTTTCAGTTCCACGAATGTGGCGAACGTTAAAATTGAAGGCAGAAATTCTCAGAGCCCATCTCGTCATTCTTCGTGTTCGTTTAAGTCTTTTAAGTGCCAAAGAAAAAGCCTCAATTTTCAGTTTCCAAATTAAAGTTGACATGCTGAACATAAATTCGGAATTTCTCTAGTGGGAAGAGTACGGCTAAACATTCAAGTTCATAGGTGGAATACTTCCTTTCCAGGGGAGAAAGCGTCCTGGATGCATAGGCAGAATTTTGCAAAAGGACTCTCGCAATAGCCTTGCCAGAGGCATCGGTTTGAACGATAAAACTCTTATTAAAGTCGGGAATTTCAGGCACCGGAGCATTGGAAAGAGCAAGTAGGACTCAAAGGCTACTTGTTGAGGTCGATTCCACACAAAGTTAACATCTTTCCGTCGTAAGATATTTAATGGAGCAGCAATTTCTGCATAATTAGGGACAAACTTTCTAAAAAAAATGGTGATGCCAATGAATCTAGCAATGCCTTTCACATCTTTTGGGGGTTTGAAATCATGGATCGCCTGGGTTTGAGCATGCTCTATAGAGATATCCTGTGCAGATGCAATGTGACCAAGGGAGGAGATCTGTGATGTGGCAAAATTTGCCTTAGAAAGCTTCACGGTCAAACATGCTTTCTTAAGTCTTTCAGTTACTTCTTTGATATGCTCGAGATGATCTTCAAAATTTGACTAGTAAAATACCAGGTCATCAAGATAATTAATTACAAACTTGACTTTTACATCCCGAAACACGGAATCAAGCAAGCGAGTTAGTATAGCAGCACCAGTCGACAGGACGCACGGAATCCTAGTGTGTTCATGTAAGTTCCAGTCAGTAGCAAATTCAGTAAGAGGAATGGATTCCTCATCTATAGGCACTTGGTTGTACGCCTGATTCAAATCAAATGTCGAAAAATTGTTGGCACCATGGAAGCAAGAGAAGAATTTATGCAAATCCGGCAAGGGAACTGATTGCAGTACAATCTTACGGTTCAACTCCCTGTAATCGACTACAGGCCTGTAACCACCAGATCAGGGGCGTATTATCCTTGAATGCAAGGCATTCATTGCATGCGTTATGATAACACAAAGAACTGTCTGATTTACGATTTAAGGTTTTTTTAGGTCAAATATTAACGATTTCATCTCTCAGAAGTTCAAGAGGTCCGCGCAACTCTACTAGTTCCGTTGCTTGATTACGTGTGGTGCTGGTGTAGTCTTGCCGTCTACTCCACTCTCGGAAGAAAGAGACAGCAAATAGAGGAGTTAAGGATGTAAGGCAATCAATCTTAAAATTGCATTCGGTGGCACACGTAGTTCTGAAACCCTCCGAACAATGTCGCTGCAATTGAAACTTGGTCAGAATTTGTCACCCCATACCCGTGCTACCCTCTGCCATCTGTTAGCAACTTGGAGAAAGTCGAAATGTTTACAGCGAACGGGACAAACAGATTGCCCCCCAGCGTGAACCCAACGTGACGAAACTGACCAATGCAACTGGGGTAACTTACCTCCCGTGCTTGAGTTGTGGCTAACCGGGCGGGTTGGCCGTGCGCGCAGAGGCGCGTGGCTGTGAGCTTGCATCCGGGAGATAGTAGGTTCGAATCCCACTATCGGCAGCCCTGAAAATGGTTTTCCGTTGTTTCCCATTTTCACACCAGGCAAATGCTGGGGCCTTAATTAAGGCCACGGCCGCTTCCTTCCAACTCCTAGGCCTTTCCTCTCCCATCGTCGCCATAAGAGCTATCTGTGTCGGCGCGACGTAAAGCCCCTAGCGAAAAAGCGAGTTGTGACTAACTAGTGAGTTAATTCATTGTGTGTTTTGCTGATTAGTCGGTTCATTCTGTGTGTGCTGTTCCTGTGCTATTCGTCGTTTTCGGTGTTTTATTGTATTTTGCGCACATGTGGTATTAACGATGGATGAGTCTAAAACGGATATAATTGTAAATCACTTTGGAAAGCCATTTACTGGCCGTTCGATTGATGAAAAGACCTCTACCTTCCCTCGTAAATGTCTTCTTCTTCTTCTTCTTCTTAATCTGCTTACCCTCCAGGGTTGGCTTTTCCCTCGGACTCAGCGAGGGATCCCTCCTCTACTGCCTCAAGGGCAGTGTCCTGGAGCTTCAGACTCTGGGTTGGGGGATACAACTGGGGAGGACGACCAGTACCTCGCCCAGGCTCCCTCACCTGCTATGCTGAACAGGGGCCTTGCGGGGGATGGGAAGATTGGAAGGGATAGACAAGGAAGAGGGAAGGAAGCGGCCGTGCCTGAAGTTAGGTACCATCCTGGCATTTGCCTGGAGGAGAAGTGGGAAACCACGGAAAACCACTTCGAGGATGGCTGAGGTGGGAATCGAACCCACCTCTACTCAGTTGACCTCCCGAGGCTGAGTGGACCCCGTTCCAGCCCTCGTACCACTTTTCAAATTTCGTGGCAGAGCCGGGAAGCGAACCCGGGACTCCGGGAGTGGCAGCTAATTACACTAACTACTACACTACAGAGACGGACCCTCGTAAATTTAAAAACAGAAAACAAGAATTGTGTACGCACGTTCAATCCAGAAACTTACAGTAAAACTGTTTGGCTCGCGTTCACCTACATGTAATTAGGGTGAGTAGAATTGAAATTTACTTAATACATTGTGTTAACTGCATGGTTACTAGTTGCATGTCTCAGTGGAGATTCCAGGATACGCCACTGCACCAGATGCCTTGGGCACCAAGAACATAGAGTCCGAGTACGGAGAGGTAGAACGTCTAATGACACCATCCTGAAGCATCTTATCAGTGATCTTCTAAATTCGACCATCCTATAAGGTGGAGATCTAACCGGAATCTTATAAGTTATATCAATATGGTATTTAAGAACATTGGTCAATTCCAGCCTGTGAATAAAACCATCAGGATACATAGCACAAAAGTTACGAATTTCAGAAGCTTGCTCCTCGGACAAGTGATCAAGATCTAACTCGCTGTTCTCACTTTCCTCAACATCCTCATCTAATGCACAAGTGAGATAATTTTGAAACATTACAACATCATGGAAATAAAAATGCCTATCCGAACAAAATTTGAAACTAAACCTTCTATCTTGTAAATTCAGGACCATTCCATCCTTCGCCATAAAATCAGCACCTAAAATCATCTGATATGATAATTTAGAGGCCACAAGACAATTTATTTTCCAAGTGAATTCCGTGATACTGATCTTGACTACTAAGGAATCGAGAATTTCTACTTTACTCCCATTGGCAGTCACACAATTAAGATAAGAAGTACCAATTTCGGGCAATTTACAACAATATTTCATCTTACTGTGCCAATCTGCATTCACAAGTGGTAAAACGCTACCCGAATCTATCACCCCCGATGCAGGTTCATTATTGAGCTCAAGACGAATCCCTGAAGCCTTCGGGATAATTCTACCTAAAATACCTAACTTTTGAGGATGGTAAAATTTATCACTCACATTACTATCGATAGACAAGCTTTCGTTAACTTCTTTTGACACATTCATTAGTCACCGAGAATTACCATTGCCGAAACTAGGGCACTGTCTTCTCACATGCAATTTAGAACCACATATATAACAACCGCTATTCTGATTTTGACTTAAGGTACCTCATGTCTCGCAGAAGGACACTTATTTCTAAGATGGTCTCTCGATCCACATACATAGCATTTCTTAGGTTGAGATTGAGTGATAGGATGAGTGGAAACATGCATAGAACTATTGGGAACACTGGGAGGCGGATACCTAGCATGCCATGATTCATCACCATGCTTCATATCTTCGGCGAATATACTGGCTTCCTCCAGCTCCGCAAAATTACTTAGGCTTTCAGTCAATGACGAAAAGGATCTATACTCAGGCGTAATAGCCTTAAGAATGCGAGCCACCATTTCCTCTTCTGGAACAATAATCTTAAATACCTCACAGTAAAACTACAGATAAAGTAACTGCTATACTCTATTCGTATAGACCTAACTAGAGTGCTGCCTCATGGTCTCGCAGCATGTGACTTATGACCCATTAGTTATATTACCTAACTTCTGCAAACTGGGGCAGGCGCTACTAGGCACGATAGCGGCTGTACATTAGTTATATTAGACTAACTTCAAGGAGCTGGGCTATCGCTCATCCTTCTCACCAGCTGCCCTTCATAACTTTAGACTAGCACCGGAGTTAGTGGTGATACATGTGTTTTATGGCACTATCTTGGGGAGAGTTGTCCTAGAGCTTTTCGAGTACTGGGCTAACGCGGGGGTTTCATCCTCCTAACCGGATACCCTTCCTAACATCAGTCTAGCGCAGGGGCTCTTGCGTGTACATAGGCTCTTATGGGGCTAATCCTGGGGGGGGGGGGAGAACTGCACTAGGCCTCTCAAGGAAGGATGGTCGCTTAATGCTAAAAGCATAATCAGAATGATGAAATGTAGATAAACATAGAATGTTGTTATAACATAACTTTAAATCTGTTAGAAGTGATAAAGTTTATTCAGTGTAGGATTGGAAAATGCTGAACCGAAAACATTCGTGCTACACACATGATAGGTAATAGAACCCAGGGGTCACGTCTTATCAGAATGGCAAAAGGACAAAAGGTCTCTTCCTCGTCCTCCTCACCGCGCCTTCCTCCTAGGGGTAAAGGGCTAATGCGCTAAAGGGTAGAAGGGCAAAAGGGCTTACATTCTTGCAGTATTTAAGGTGCCTCTCCTCTCTTTATCCGGGCTTGAGACCGGCTCTATATCTAGAGGCGGAGTTAACACCCCAATGAAGTGAGAATGTTGGAAAATAATCTGTACCAATATAGCTACTCTATCCACTATATACTACAGAAGGATAACTTAGGTGAGGGTGAGGGCTGGGAATCTAGGAAGGTGCTTAGTCTGTTGTACTGTCGAGAGAGACCTTACGGGTAAGGTCTTTACTTTGATGCGCTATTACTCAATGATACCCATACGACGTATTTCTTGCTCTATTGCAACATTATCTGCTTTATACTTTATACTCTGTGTAACCAGGATCTTGATAGTATCTTAGCAGTTGCAAACGTTTTACGAGTACGTTGGGGTCTTTACAGTATCTTGTGTCTACATAGGGTAACAGAGGCTTGTTGTAAACTTTGAGCCTATATGCAGACAGTTGATGTGAAGGGACTTGTTTTGATGTACTGCGTGCTTCTGCAGTAGAGTTTGCGGGTAGAAACTAAACTTGTTTCGATAGCAATGAAGCATTGAAAACTTCTTCTACTTCATCTTGCATCTCTTCTTGAGATGTTTGCACGGCGACAGAACGTGTAGTAGGCTTATAAAATGAAGTAAAGCTCTAATGGCAAAGAAACATTGAGACCTTTTTCTTCTTCTCCTTTTCCCTTATTATCACTATTATTATCAGCATCGTGATCCTTATCATCATCATCATCATCATCATCATCACCTTGCTTCTCTTTACCGCGAAATGTGTGCTTAGTAACAGAACTTGTAGCAGGCCTAGACAACAAGGGAGAATTAAAAATCTATCGCAGAGGTGTACTTTTTAAAAATAAATCAGTATTTGCTTGCCTACGGTTGAGCTCTTTGTATTTTCTTCTCGATGAAGCTACATTACACGCGGCTTCGTGACGTTGAGCGTTGTAAGTGTTTTTGAATTCTCTTCTACAATATTTGCATTGAAAAATTGTCCTACAAGCTATGTCATGACGTCTCTTGTGATAGCCTCGGTAAAATGTTTCTCCAAACTCTTTACAAATATAGCTAGAAATGGCTTGTTCCGTGACGGACTTTATCTTCTGCTAACAGATTCTTCTTTAAAAGATAAAAGTTAAATCTACTAAACACTTGCTACTCTCTACTTCCACGATGTGAACAGCTTAACGATTAACAGAAAACTAACACAAAAGCGTATAACCTAATTTATGCAGGATAGATGTGGTGATTAGAAGGGATATGTCATATCAGTGTTAACATGATCATCATACACATGCCGCATGTTGCGCTCATCTTGCCGAAAAAGCACAATAATATTTGCGTTGTCGCGTATCAACTGCTTAGGCACACGAGAATAGGATTGATATAAATAGATGCAATCAACATCTTTATGTCACCCCATACTTAAGTATGCACGAATAACGTTTTGCTGTTCTGTTGCGACACCGTCAAAGATCATAAGAGAATTGGGAAGCACATCATCCGATGATGGTACTTGCTCATGTGAATGAAATTCAAGATTAACACGCGACTTAGAAACCATCAATGAAGACATCAAATCACAAGTAGCATATTACATCAAAACTCATTTCCCTTCTTCTCAGGAAGTCATTAAGGAGGTAGAGATTTTAAGTGTAGAATTTGAAGAGTCCCGTGCTCAATTGTCACTTGCACAAGCCAAAATGGCTTCTATTCTAGACAACCTTCATGAATCGGTTAAGAATAATTTCGTGAAGTTAGGAAACTAAATTAATCTTGTGAAAACTCAGCAAGAGTAGGCTGATAAACGTATCAAGATAACTAGATAACGCTCACACACAGATTACTCATATCTGTCGCGATGTAGCGGAAGTAAAACTGACATATAGAGGAAAGTCAAAGAGGTTGAGAATTCCATACAGGGGAAAGTTAAAACCCTGAAACTTGAACACCAAGGAAATATGGAATCCCTTAGCAGTAAAGTCTCCCAAGTCGAACAGGACGTCTCATCATCTAGCCTTCATAATTCTAGTGGAGAAACCCTGAATGTTCCCACGGCTTTCAAAATGACTGAGGAAAAACCAGCCAAATTCTCAGGGAAGGAGGAGTATACAGCTAAAGAGTTTCTCCTTAACCTTGGAGAATATTTCCAGGACGACCACATTAAAACAGACCGTCAGTTACGTATAGCATCTCGATTGTTAGAAGGCAGGGAGTTAATGTAGTACACTGCTTTCCAATTCAGTATCATGACTTATCAAGAATTTAAGGAAGCCTTACTTAGACGGTTTTGGAGTTCTGAAACTCAGCACTTAATAAAGCTCAAGTTATATTCCAGAAAGTATAATACCTCCATTAATTCTTCACGATACTCAGATTTTCTCATATTTTAGCTCATAAAGATGCAGTTTGCAACCCTCCTTTGCCAGAGCAAGAAATTATTCAGGTGATAACAATGCAATTCCCTCCAAACGTTCAGGATATATTGGTAGCGGTAAACATCCAGGACATGGAGCAGCTCGATGACGTCCTGAGAAAACTCGATACTGCTCATACTCAGAACGTAACGAAGTCTAGTAGAACTAAAGAAACTACGGCTGACCCCGTGGAAGTAAGAACTCCGGTTCGAGTAAACCCAGAATCACAAGAAGAGAGAGGAACTCGTCGAGGCGTACTGTTCCGGTACAGAAGATTTAGATAGCGTTCCTACGAAGAGAGGGCTACGTTCCAACAAGGGCCTTCGTGGAGGCAGATAGCTAGCGAACCTAATGATAACAGGAACTCCCAGCGGGAAGAGTTAGAGAAACGTTGGAGAGAGACAAGAGAATACGTGAGAAATAAGAACAGTGAAGAAGGTCTTCCTGGAGCAGTTTCCTTGGAATACCAGGAAGAGGTACAAAGAAGAAATGAGAGAACGGAAATGAATCCCGAAACCACGGGTTCAAAAATCTCTGACGAAACAATAAATATATTTCCTGAAAAACCGGAGGAAGGAGAAATAATCTGTAGTACAGCCATCAACCATTGGCACTTAGAGGATACTGATTTATTGTATGAGGACTCCATACCACTACAGCCTTAAATACAGCGCAGTCTACCAATTATAAGCATTAAGCTGGGCGATATTAGTGCCAATGGTTTAGTGGCCTCAGGGTCACAAGCCTCACTAATCTCACAAAAATTGATAAACGTGGCGCAAGAGACGACCAGCATTTCCATCCTTCCTGTTGCTCAATTCAAGGTTATAGGCATAGTCCCCGATAAGGCTATTAAATGAAAATTCCAGGCGTTCCTTGAGTTAGAAACTGGTGGTGTTATGTTCCAACATCTCTTTTTGATATTGGCTCAGATGAAGATTGATTTAACCCTTGGATCAGATTTCCTCATACAGCATGGGGGAATCATTGATTATCCTGCTGGCTTAATTAAAATTTTGACGTCAAATCTGTAGAGATACAGCTGGTTACCAGTAATGAGGTGAAGTATCAAGGATTCGAGACCCCGGCGGATATAGTAGACGGCAAGACGAGTGAGGCTCCGCCTGTCGAAGAATGCATCCACGAAGAGGGGAGACCCGAGGAAGTGGGACCCGTAGAGGACCAGGTAGCGTCCATCATCGAGGATGAGTTTTACGAGGACCACTACAACTTCACAATGTTTGCCAGTGTAGCTGAAAGTCCAGATTATGATGATGGAGCGGTAGAGGCGAACCAAGAGCTTTCTAAGAAATTTCCACATGATTTTTCTGATAAACCTGGAGTCAACTGACACTTCGCTTTATAAGAAACAGCTTTACCCGATACCTCAAGAAATACTTTGCAAGGAGGTAAATAAAAAGAAAATCGTACCCCATTTTATCCCCAGAGCCGGGGGGAATGAAACGGGAATGCCCTGTCAGCATTCGCTGTCCATGTCTTTCTCGTGGAAAACGCCCTAACACCCATCTGTGAAGATTTGTAAAGAGCGCCGAGCGCGCAGGCATCATGCGTGACAGCGTAGGCAGGTGATCGCTCGCTGCAGAGTACCAGCCAAGGTCGAGTGACGTCACGATCGAATGTTCGATTACTTCGATGTCACTATATCCAGAACGGGATGACCGATCGTAATTTGAAGCGGGTCATCTTATAGGCATAAATAACAAATATCAATGTACAAAACTTCAAGCAAGTCGGCGTAAAGATGGCCGAGTTATGGAAGGTTAAAAATCTCATATTTTCAGCCTAGGCAGCCGACCTGTGGATATAAAGGAGCCCGCTGGCCCCGTTGAATTCAGGGTGTGTTTCGTCGTGTCCCAGCTGCCACGCTGTGAGGGATTATAGACTGTTATTCTGTCCAGCTGAGGTGGGACTTCAAGTTCGCGTGAAGGAAATAAGTTGCCTCAGAAGACTTGTTCATTAGTAATACAAGTGATAGAATCGGTTTAGCTGATCAATACTTATTTTGACACGTGAATTTCATCTTACAGAGACTGTACATTAATTGATGTCCTATAGACCATTTTGAAAGACTGTGCTTTTATAAAGAGTGTGATTAACTTAGTGCATAAAGACTGTGCCTTAGTGAAAATTAACTTCATTTCTTAAAAGGTTGTACCTCAAGGTTTAATTTACTTCGTAAATACTGTGCCTACATTTCTTTCCGAGAGAATGTGTTGATTTACTGTGCCTCAGTGGAAAATTAATTTCGTTTGAAAGACTGTGTGTAATTTACTTCGTGAAGACTGTGTCTTAGTGGAACTTAGTTTTCTTTTCACAAGAATTCGTGTTACGTGTTACAATTCATAAAGTATTCCTCTACGAAAACTTGGTTTCAAGTCACAAAACTGTACTGTGATCAATTGAAACTGTCTTCGGAGAAACCTTAATGTATTACAAAGTTTGTGTGTGCTAAAACATCGCACTCACTTCATTGTATTCACTACGAACATTGCGAAAGGCTGTGTCCGAGGGACTTGATTTATTTCTTTTCTTTAAACTGTGACTAAGTGAAGTTGCACACTGTTCAACCTCAAAGTCACAGAAGGTTCCTTTCCTTGTGTTGCCTATAATTTCAAGTTTGTCAATAACTATTTCATTTACTGAACAGTACTGTGATTCTGAATTTATTTCTTCGAAGTATTTAGCGTCCAGCACTATTGACAGCGTCGTGCCACAACCTTCAGTACAGTTCTATGGTAAGGGGAGAAGTCCAGCGACGTGGGACGATGCCGTTCTCTACATCTTTCTGGGCACTCAAATTCCAACTATTCGTCTGAAAATGTGATGTTATTTATCTGTTTTTCTTGAATAAGCTCCAAGTTCCATTTAATATGAACCTATTGCACTACCCTTCTCTCACCGACTCTCTGAGCATGGACCGTACACGCCCTGGCGTCAATCCATGTTCTCCACTAAGCTAAAGTACGGGCGTTCCTGTTTCAATATGCCCTTCCATTTTTCACTAAAATTTGTATGACTACCAATTATGCTTGCCATCATGTTATCCTACACTGACTTCTTTGTTGGATTCCATTTACTAGTAAGATCCTTCAAGTTCTCTTTACTTGCGCACAGCGATTTCTAACTCTATTTATTTCCATTCTGCATCTCCTTCTTAGTCTCTTTATTTCTCTGTTATAATATAGTGGGTCTTTTTTTGCTAGTTGCTTTACGTCGCACCGACACAGATAGGCCTTATGGCGACGATGGGACAGGAAAGGGCTAGGACTGGGAAGGAAGCGGCCGTGGCCTTCATTAAGGTACAGCCCTAGCATTTGCCTGGCGTGAAAATGGGAAACCACGGAAAATCATTTTCAGGGCTGCCAACAGTGGGGTTCGAACCCACTATCTCCCGAATACTGGATACTGGCCACACTTAAGCGACTGCAGCTATCGAGCTCGGTATAGTGGGTCTTTACCATTCCTTACCACATTTAAAGGTACGCACCTGTTTTCACATTCCTCAACAATTGCTTTAAATCCAACCCAGAGTCTGTTTACACTTTTATTACCGTTTCCCGCTGATCACAGTTACTTTTTAAAATCTCCCTCATGCCTGTTTAGTAAGCCATATGGTACTGCCTAGTAGTCCTACTTTTAAGACCTTCCTTTCTATCACAATTATGTTTAGCTATGACAAAACAGCTTCGTGATCACTAACAACATCTATTACTTCAGTTTCCCTATAGAGCTCATCCTGTTTTACCAGCACCACGTCCAGAATATTCTTCCCTCTAGTTGGTTCCATCACTTTCTGAATCAGTTTTCCTTCCCATATTATTTACTATTTGTTGGTCATGTTTCCTGTCGTTCGCATTACCTCCCCAATTGACATTTGCTAAATTGAGATCTCCGGCTACAATGCCATTCCTTTCCATATCGTTTCCCACATAGCTAATTACCTTATCAAATAATTCTTAATCATCGTCAGCGCTACCCGTTCCCGGTCTGTACACTCCAAAGACATCAAGTTGCCTATTATCTTTACAAATGAGCCTTATACCTAGAATTTCACGTTTGTCATCTTTAGCTTATTCGTAGCTCACAAATTCTTCTTTCACCAGAATTAATAACTCCCCTACCATTCCTATCCTCTCCCTACAATACATACTCAAGTTCCGTGATGAAATTTCTGCATCCATTATAACATTTCTCGGCCATGATTCAACTCCTATTACCATATCTTGTAAGTATATATCTATTAAATTACTTTATTTTATTCTCTTCTTTACGATACTTCAATAGTTCAACACTAACATTTTTATGTCATCCCTACTTGACTTTCAGATCCCTGTACCCTTATCACCGCTCCATAGACCACCCCGTTTCTCTGAATGTATCTCCCTATAATCCTTCTAAACAAATTTGCTTACTTATGCGTACCACTGCTGTTTAATTAGATACCATATGAGCACAGATCCCTATCTCCTACCCACGCATTAGGATGTAGAAATCCCACTCCCAGTTTCCACATACCCACTCCATAGTCTCATTTAAATCCCCAAATCGCCCTCCAGTCAGTATCCGTCCTACACAGTATTCCACGGATAACAATCTCTGCTTTCTTAAACTTTACCCATGCTGCATTTACCCGATCTCATTCATCCCCAACTATGTTGGTACTTATACCTGCTTGCCTTACACTGTTGTTTTCAACGTGAAACACTACCATCTTCTCCTTTCCCTCCTCCTCCTCTTCTGCTTTCCTCAACATCTGCCTTATGCTAATTCTTGGATAAAACCCTACCCTGGTTCCCTGTCCTCCACACACCTTTCCCACAGGTCTTTTATTACCCCAAAGATACAGTATTTAAATCCCTAACATCAACTAGAAAAGTAGTATGAGAAAGGGGATTCTAAAACACCTCGTCAGCATTTTTGTGGTAAGTCAGCAGCCGAGGTCATTGACTCCATGACGTCACGGTCAGTACTATTGTTTACAAACAAAGCTGCGTGCTCTTGACAGACCCTAACCTCACTGTTTTAACAAGAGAACGTCGCTAACCTCACTGCTGCAACTTTAACCACGTGGGCGCCGAATTTGAATAACTGAGAGCTGCCAAGATGACAGCCGCTATCCTGAAAGGTCCTCACATTATTTTCTCCGGAACGTGGGCGCGAAATTTGAAAAAGTCAACGTGGCTAATCTCACTGCTGCCATCTTGAAAGGTCCTAACCACGTGCACTTATTTGGCGTTGAATTTGAACAAGTAGGACAACCCTAATCTCGCTCCTGTCATCATGACAGGAATTAGCCTCGTGCTATTATGTAGCGCGGAATTTAAAAAGAGACCGATCCTAACCTCACTGCTGTTACCTTGATGGGGACTTAGCCGTGTGCTTTTTAACAAGTGTGTGGCGCGGAATTACTTCCCAGCGCCATCTTTTCAGATCCCCTTCTCGACACCACCTTGGAGGGACATAACTTCACAGGGTCGTAGTTTTAAGGCTAGATGCCCTTCCCGACACCATCTTGGAAGGACCCTAGTTTTGAGGCTAGCTGCCCTCCTCGACATGCCCCTTCGCCCCTTCCTACTCCTTATCGTGTAGCCTCTTGTTTTTATGTACAGATGCCTTCCCTCCTCCTCCTCTTCGTCCTTCTCCCCCCTCCTCCTCTTCCTCCTCCGAATGCCCTTTATAACCCAAGGAAGATAATGAGATAAAATTAATAATGTAATGAACAATACTGTACGTCTACTTTACGGCTTTCAAACAAAACGAAAACCATAATTTAATACAATTAAAGATTTATCTGATATCGATCCCCGGTTCAGTTTGCAAATAATAACGAATGAGATGATCAGACTAAATAATGATATAAATTATCGTTATACGTTAACTATACATTAATGACACTATTACCCCGTTTTGCTCCAGATATTCTTACATTATGGTTATGATATTAAACTCGTAAGCATGGAAGAGAGTACCGTCGCCATCTTGCTCAAGGCTTTACGTCTCCATCTGACGAAGTCATAGCTCGACGCCATTTCGGAGGGATCTAACATTACAGCGCCCGACGCCATTTTGCGAGCGTCTTCTTACTTGTTTGATGTGAAAATGGAGAACCCTGGAAAGCTCTGCATCCGACAGCGTGACGTCACGGAGGTTAGCTCAATCCTTCGTCCTCCTCACAGTTTTACCTCTATCTGACTCAGTTTTACGGACAGGTGCCCTCTTGCATTAGATGCCCCTCCCCCTCTACTATTTTTGGAGGAAGCCTGACTACACCGTCGCTAAAGCTTTACGTCTCCATCCAACGCGTAACCTCCCCTCCTGAACAAGATAAAGGATGTTGTTAAACTGTACATTTTCAATCCTGTTACAGGGGACCTGAAAAAATGAGGTGCCCTTTACAAAGAGCAACAATTCTTTTGTGTGTTTAGAACGTATGTAGTCTGTTATTATCTTACAGTAAAATTTTGAATAGTCAACATGCATTCCCATCGTGTTCTGAACAGATAAACACTTACGTTTTAGGAGGAGGGCGCGGTACCTTGTTGATAAAAAAACAAGTGGAATCAAGACACAGGCAGATGATGGTTGCATGCAATAAAGCTACCTTTCTTTATCCTTATTTCGCGAATATAACAAAGTTTACGACGCAAAGGCAACAAACATTCATGGATTTGAACTCTGATCTCTCTGTTCAAATAGAAAAATCAAACACATGCAACAGAAAAATCTGTATTACAGATATACATTCGAACTCTGTTCTCTCTCAGATTTATTACAGTAACAGAATAAAAAATCATGTATTCGAAGCCTGTTCTCTATGTTCATCGTCAGAATAAAAATCTCTAATACATGCTACACATGGAATAGAACCCTGAGATCTGTAATTAATTGTAGAGTAAAAATACCAAACAAACAACTGCTATTAAAACATACCTCTATCTATTACTCTGATGGATTTGTACACTAATCTCTCTCTGCTGAATGACACATTAAAAAAGAAAATCTCTAACACATACAACAGAAAAAAGGTCTGTATTACATTTATAGATTCGAACTCTGATCTGTCTGATTTTGTCACCGTGACAGAATAAAAAATCAGCATTCAAACCCTGTTCTCACGGTTCGGCGTCAGAATGAATAATTAACACGCAGGCAGATGATGATTTGACGGAATGAAAACACGTCTCTCTCTCCTTATTTCGCGAATGTAACATCAACTTCATACCGCAAACACAGTAGTTACCGTAACAGAATTTAAAAAGTCATGGATTTGAACTCTGATCTCTCTCTGTTCAGCATTAGAATAAAAATTCTCCAATACATGCATCACATGGATTTCGAACTCTGAAAATCAAGGATTCGTACCTTGTTCTCTCTGTTCATCGTCAGAATAGAAAATCACTAATACCTGCAACACATGGAATCGAACCCTGATCTCTCTGCTTAATGGTAGAATAAAAATGATAAACACATAAACACTATAAAAATCACTCTCTCTATAACTGTGTTAGATTCGAACAATGATCTCTCTGTTGAATGTCAGATTTAAAAAAAGGGGTACCTATCTGTAACACTTGCAACAGAAAAAATCTGTAATGCAGGAATAGATTCAAACTCTGTTTTGTCTCTGATTTCGTTACCGAAACAGAATTGACTGACTGACTGATTGATTGATTGATTGATTGATTGATTGATTGATTGATTGATTGATTGATTGATTGATTGATTGATTGATTGATTGATTGATTGATTGATTGATTGATTGATTGATTGATTGATGTTTTAAGGGGCCTAACATCGAGCTCATCGCCGCCCTAATGGTACGAAATGAGACGAAATGAAATGACATCTTAAAAGTCCAAAACCCTCCACTGACCAGAATTCAAAGCGTGAGGACGAAGAATGAATGGATGGATGGATATGAATTTAAAATGATCAGTGGATCTGACCCACAGTGCCTCACATGCACAGAAGCTGGCACAAAACAAGGGAGTGCTTCTATAGCACGATGCTGAATCGATTATGCTTTTAGTAGAAACGTGTCCAAAATCCAGGTCATCGGCCCCTCATAATGATATTTATCGCTAGGAAAGTAGAACCATGCTATGTGTAATGTTGCGGTACTAATCAAAAGTAGCGGAGACTCGCGGTATTCCGCACATTATGGTACTACTCACAGGTTGTAACACAGATCGACGATGTTTCGCACATTGCGGCGCTATTTACAGGCAACTCAAACCCATTAAGGCAACGCAAAAGTATGGCATTCGTCACATAGCGGGAAGTGAGCATAGGTAAGGCAGAACTATGGTGCCGCTAATCCCATGTTGTTGCTCATATAGGGGTACGAATCACAGGTACTGTAGCACCCACCTCCTGATTCACACACTGTCGCTACTAATCACAAACCTATTGCGTACCTAACATAGTGGTGCTACGCGCAAGTAAATGTGACCAATGGTGTTCCCTGCGTGATGGTAGTAATTACAAGTAGTCGCATTATTCTAATTGGATCATCGCTTTGTCGCCCCTTTTAGTCGCCTCTTACGACAAGCAGGGAATACCGTGGGTGAATTCTTCGTCTGCCTCCCCCACCCACAGGGAGTGTGTGTTTGGTCCGCGAGAGGTATTTTATTTCCCTCCAGTCCGCCGGCAAGCCGGTTAGGACCCCCTATTCCGCCACCTGGGGCGCGACACATGGGAGTATCACCTCTCCCTCTGCTACGCCAGCGTAGGTGGTTCGTGGCGAAACAGAATAAAAATTCATAGATTCGAACCCTGTTCTCTCTGTTTATCGTCAGAAAAAAATCTATAATAAATGCTACACATGGAATCGAACCCTGCTCGCTCTGATTACCAAACAAATTACCATAAAAATCTCTCTCTCTTTCTATTACTGTGATGGATTTGAATATTGATCTCTCTGTTGAATGCCAGATTTAGAAAAAGAAAATCTCTAACAGATACAACAGAAAAAATCTGTATTACAGTTGAGAGGTTGCCGGCAAGAACCCCACTAGTCAAAAAAGTCGGAAAACGAGCTATAGACGCTATCTTGTATTGTTCAGCATTACACACGTGATTACACAACCGATTCTGTCAAAACACATCAAGTCGTACTGTAATCTAGACATACGGCGATTCGGCAAAAATACAAGTCTGGACTGTTACTAGCGACAACATCACTAGTCACTGGTGCTTCAGGCAGGTGCTGCGACAGCGCTCTGCTCAACTCCCGATAAACCACTGATAAGCTACAATTTTATTTACAACTGCCCGCATTCCTGTACGTTGTACTCCTGTTCTCCTAGGTTTTAAGTTGATATGGACACAAATGGTCCAATGAGGATATCTCAATGTTGCTACATTTCATAAATAGCATTCCACACTCCAAGTTAACGGATGAGCTGTATTTAATAAGTGACAGCTGTCCTGGGCAAAACAGAAATAAAACCATCGTTAATTTCATCTTCTGTGTAGTGCACATTCTCAAACTTTTTCAATCAATGAATACTGACCTGCATTTAGGGCATTTGCCCAGGTGGCAGATTCCCTATCTGTTGTTATCCCACCCTTTTCTTAAATGATTGCAAAGAAATTGGAAATTTATTGAACATCTCCCTTGGTAAGTTATTTCAATCCCTAACTTCCTTTCCTATAAAATGAATATTTGCCCCAATTTGACCTCTTTATCTTTATCTTCATATTGTGATCTTTCCTACTTTTAAAGACGCCACTCAAACTTATTCGTCTACTAATGTCACTCCACGCCATCTCTCCGCGGACAGCTCGGAACATACCACTTAATCGAGCAGCTCGTCTCTTTTCTCCCAACTCTTCCCAGCCCAAACTTTGCAACATTTTTGTAACGCTACTCTTTTGTCGGAAATCACCCAGAACAAATCGAGCTGCTTTTCTTTGGTTTTTTTCCAGTTCTTGAATCAGGTAATCCTGGTGAGGGTCCCATACACTGGAACCATACTCTAGTTGGGGTCTTACCAGAGACTTATATGCCCTCTCCTTTGCATCCTTACTACAACCCCTAAACACCCTCATAACCATGTGAAGAGATCTGTACTCTTTATTTACAATCCCATTTATGTGATTACCGCGATGAAGATCTTCCCTTATATTAATACATAGATACTTATAATGATCCCCTAAAGGAACGTTCACATCATCAACGCAGTAACTGAAACTGAGAGGACTTTTCCTATTTGTGAAACTCACTACCTGACTTTAAACCCCGTTTATTTTCATACCATTGCTTACTGTCCAAAATTATTGAGGTCAGTTTGCAGTTGCTCACAATCTTGTAACTTATTTATTACTGAATAACATCATCTGCAAAAAGCCTTACCTCTGATTCCACTTCTTTACTCATATAATGTATATATATAAGAAAACATAAAGGTCCAAAAGGCTTACATACTTTTCCCGTTCGTGGTCATAGCTACCTACCAAACGACCAGAGCTTTTCACTTATTTCTGCTCAACGCAGGAAGACTAACATCGCCGAACTTCCTGAAGACTGGGATGAATGGATTCTGACGGCCCGAACGCGTCCATCTCCATTTGGTTTGGAGATATTCACCCACCATGATTTCAAGGACTTTTAAAAACAAATGACAGTTTGTTTTGTAAAAAAACCAAAGCCAGCATTCAGGCTTTCAGGGTGATCGATCTCTGCGGCGTGACTTCAAACATAAAACTGTATAACTGCAACAAACGTACCGTGATCCTTGGAGCCGTCACATCGTCACAGGTGCGAAGTTCAAAACTCCTGACACAATCAACTTCTCAGGAGCTTTCCCATCCCCTCCTGCAGTGAAACCTGCGAAGGCTAAGGACATATTAAAACTTGACGAATACCTCGCAAATCCTGCAAGCAAAGAGTACTACTCAAGACTCTTTGGCACAACTGCGTACCTACAATCAGTTGTGGCTAGGAAACATACAATGATGACATTTGTGATGGATGTGAAGATTAATGTTTTGAGTTGTCGTTGTATGCTGTATATCACATTTTCCTCTTCTTTATTTCATAAATAATCATTTAATTTTATATGGTACGGTATATAAATGTAATGTTATTAGGCATTATCTTAGTGGTGTTGAATTGCGTTCCGCAAAAAACCCACTAGTCCAATCCATTTTTCTTCTTCGCGCCCAGAGAATATACAGTAATTTGGTATCACTCAATGTGTTCCGATAACATCCCTGATGCCTACAGAGTATTTAGACAAAACGTTAGCCATTTATGGGACGAAGATATACGGTTATTCTCGTTTTCCCATAATTGTGATTTTCTGACTAGTGGGGTTCTTGTCGGCAGCCCCTCAGTTGTATATTCGAAATCTGATTTCTCTGATTTATTCACCGTGACAATATAAAAATCATGGATTCAAACCCCGTTCCTTCTGTTCAGCGTGAGAATAAAAAAATCTCAAATACATGATACACATGGAATCGAACCATAATCTCTCTGATTAATGGTAGAATAAAAATACATCTCTCCTTATTTCGTATGCTGTCTGCGCATGATTCATGACACAAACACACAGTTTCCCTAAAAATACATGCATGGAATCGAACACTGAATCTCTCCGATGTGTAAGATAACAAGAGACTGTACATGAAAACAAACACACTACTTCTTATTTTCGATTGTACATTTCTTTGATGTAATACGCACACAGCACTCTCTATCGTAAAACCGAACATACACACGCGCAAAGCACGGAATTGATTGATACATAGAAAAAATATTTTTGGGACAAGTAAATGCTGTGAGCTAGCTCTTTCACACGTATATTTTATCACTACGCTCAAGCACACGAATTTTAATTATCTGCACACTTCATTCACAGATAGAGCAACTAAATTTTTTGGTATTTAATTTTAATTACCTGAGATACATCAGAAAAAGGGGGACATAGTAACTGTACAGATATCACATGATACTAGGTGTAATAAATATGATCCAAGTGAAAAAGTTATAGATAACATACAGGAAAGCCGGCCCCGTGGTGTAGGGGTAGCGTGCCTGCCTCTTAATCGGAAGCCCCGGGTTCGATTCCCGGCCAGGTCAGTAATTTTTACCTGGACTTGAGGGCTGGTTCGAGGTCCACTCAGCCTACGTGATTAGAATTGAGGAGCTATCTGACGGTGAGATAGCGGCCCCGGTCTAGAAAACCAAGAATAACGGCCGAGAGGATTCATCGTGCTGACCACACGACACCTCATATTCTGCAAGCCTTCGGGCTGAGCAGCGGTCGCTTGGTAGGCCAAGGCCCTTCAAGGGTTGTAGTGCCATGGGGTTTGGTTTGGTTTGAACATACAGGAAAGGGTGAGTAAATCCATATTAAGAACAGAAATAGAAATTATTGGAAAAGAAATAAATGAGAATATGAGTTCAGATGATATATACATGAAGATTTGCAATGCAGTTAACAGGCCTAATGAGACGAAGGATACAAAAAACTAGAAGGGAAGGAAAGACACTCAACCGTGGCTGACGGGTGCTGTAATAGAAAAAAAATCAAAGAAAAGATGGAAAAATGCATCAAATATTTAAGTCCAGAAAATAAGGAAAATTTAAGAAGGTTATATAAAAGAATGAGGAATGATATAATAGCTGATATTCATAAAGCAAAAAGAAAGTATTACAGATTGCAGTTTGAAAGTTGTAGAGGGGACATGAAGAAAAATTCGGGAAATATTAAATGATGTGCTAAAGACTAAAAAGAAATGGACAATAGAAGAAATGGTAAGGCATTATTTAGGAAGGCAAGACTCACTAGAAAATATAGTTGATAACTTTTCAAAAACATTTTCACAACAGCTAGAAAAGGTAGTACATGAATGTACAGTACAACAAAGACCATTACCTAATACAGAGAGACTTTTATCATTTTACCTACCACTAGTAAGTACAGCAGACATAGTAAACATAATTGAAGGAATGGACATAAATAAATCACCAGGCATGGATAAATTAACAGTTAAACATCTGAAAGATAACATAGACATAATAACACCAGTAATACAGAAGCTAATCAATAAAATAATAGAGACAGGTATTTTCCCAAAGGATCTGAAGACTGTCATAGTGAGACCTATTTACAAGCAAGGTTCACATTTACAGTATGAAAACTATAGACAGATATCTATTCTTCAAACTATAGGTAAGGCAGTTGAAAGATACATTGCTGACCACCTAATCTCATATTTAGAAAAATTTAAAATTATTGATGAACATCAATTTGCTTATCAAAAACACAAGGGTACACGTAATCTTCTTGAGGAATTCTCCAATTTGATCAATGGGAAGCTAAATCAAGATATGAACATTTTAGCTATGTTTATTGATTTCTCAAAGGCATTTGATTCAATTTCCCATAAAAAAATTATTGCAGCCTTAAGCAAAATTGCAGTAAGAGGAACACCACTAAAAGTTTTTGAAAGTTATCTGACTGACCGAATGTATAGGGTAACAATTGATAATATATATGGAGAAATAGCTTATATTAAAAGAGGTGTTCCAGAAGGAAGTATCCGAGGACCCACTTTGTATATTATTTTTGTCAATGATATAAGCTCATGTTTTAAAAACTGTAAATATTTCATGTATGCAGATGATAAACTAATTGTATCAGTACATAAAAACCCAAAAGTGGCAGAGAAGCATTTACAAATGGAGTACAACTACTTTCAAGAATGGTGCCACGATAAGGGTCTAATAATTAACACTTCAAAAACAAAAGTCTTGTACATTACTACCCCAAAAATGCAAAGAGAAAACATTAAAATAACAGGCCATTCAGTTCAGTGCATTCATGATGGTGAACAAAAATCATGCAATTGTGACATTCGGTCAGTCAGATAACTTTCAAAAACTTTTAGTGGTGTTCCTCTTACCCCAATTTTGCTTAAGAGGAAGTTGATAACACGAAATATTTAGGTATAATAATAGATAGGTATTTTTCAAGGAAGCAACATGTTAATAAGTTGTGTGAAAGACTGAGGCTAAGCTTGTTCAAAATGCAAATGGTTAAGTATATAAAACCTCATGATAGCTTAAAAATGGTTTATCATTCACTTGTTGAGTCACTTATATCATTTGGTGTAAGTGTAAGGGGATCAGCTTTTGTTACAGACATAAACATGGTACAAATGTTACAAAATTGTATTTTCAAATCATTCTTTGCTATGAAAACAGAGGAATATTTAGCTTAAGTGAGGATATGTTAACAGGGATGTACCAGAAGGAAAGGTTCTTGACAGTTAAACAACTTTATATGTACAACATAATTAACGAAAATTACTGGAAGCCACGATATAGAATTGTAAATGAACATACACATGGAACAAGACTGAGACATATAAGTTATTTCAGGTCATGAGGTACTACAACAAATATGGATCCAGAACACTGCAAGTTTTAGTTCCTAAATTTTTGAACAAGTTGCCCTCAGAATTGACACATTTGAAAACCAAATATCAACTTAAAAAACATGTGAAACTATGGATCATAGATAATAAAATTACAGTTTAAATATTTGTTCATGAATGAAAAATGTATTAAAGACTTATCTATTTTGAATGATACTTTCAGGGATTAAGAAAAACTCACACCACAGGACAAAATTACAATGCTAATGTAAATATACAAACCTTATTTATGTTGTAAACAGTAAGGATTGCAACAATGTATACAAATGTGAAACAACTACACCAGCAGATAAGCACATCAAGTGCTTTGCAGGTGTAAATAATTGCAAAGATCCTACTGCATATTAGCAAATGTATTTTAGATCAGTTATAAATAAATAAATAAAATTATTATTATTATAACCTCTAGTTCAAGAGGGGTACCTAATATTCGCTGCACAAAGGAAATATGGTGCCAGCTCTGTAGTCTCGGGGTAGCGTGCCGGCCTGGTCAGCGATTTTCAACTGCATCTGAGAGCTGCTTCGAGAGGTCCACGTGTTTATACACTTGAGAAGCTATCTGACGGTGATGACGGCCTCGGTCAAGAAAGCCGAGAATTACGACTGGGAGGATTCGTCCCGCTGACCACGCGTCATCTAATAATCTGCAGACATGCGGGGTGAGGAGCGGTCGCTTAGTAGGCCAAATGCCCTTCGAAGGAAGAAGCATTAGGGAAGTACAGTATGTGTACCAATCGCAAGGTTAACGTAAGGGGCGTAAGTTCAGAGGCATAATTCCCTTTTATGTAAATACACTCTACCGCAGATAGGGCTACTTCACCCACGGAAAGATACGTGAAGTCGATCAGTTTAAGAATGACGAAAAATTACCTCCAAATAACAGAAGGATACTGTAAATGAATGTAAAATACATGCTTAAATAACTTTAAAAAAAGGCCACAGTAAGTGTTTAACAGAAGCATGAACAAGGAACACAACAAAAAATTTAATCCACCATAATTTAAGAATCCGCCTCTGTGGTATAGTGGTTAGCGTGATTAGCTGCCACCCCCCGGAGGTCCGGGTTCGATTCCCGGCTCTGCCACGAAAATTTGAAAAGTGGTACAAGGGCTGGAACGGGGTCCACTCAGCCTCCGGAGGTCAACTGAGTAGAGGTGGGTTCGATTCCCACCTCAGCCATCCTCGAAGTGGTTTTCCGTGGTTTCCCACTTCTCCTCCAGGTGAATGCCGGGATGGTACCTAACTTAAGGCCACGGCCGCTTCCTTCCCTCTTCCTTGTCTATCCGTTTCAATCTTTCCATCCCTCCACAAGGCCCCTGTTCAGCATAGCAGGTGAGGTCGCCTGGGCGAGGTACTGGTCATTCTCCCCAGTTGAATCCCCCGACCAAGAGTCTGAAGCTCCAGGACACTGCCCTTGAGGCGGTAGAGGTGGGATCCCTCGCACAGTCCGAGGGAAAAGCTGACCCTGGAGGGTAAACAGATGATGATGATGATGATCATTTAAGAATACTGTTAATTACAAGGCGAAATAACTTGCATAAATTCTGATTACTGTGATAGAAACTGGTAGCGAGTACGGCCGCACGGCATTGCCCACTTCATAATTCCCGTAACTCTTAAACACATCTACGAGCAACACCTCCTAGATAATATTACGAGTCAGTACTGACAGCGCCTCCTAGAGGCAGCTACTGGTGTATTAAAGTATTTGCCTACTGGTAGCGCGCAGGACGGCACGGTGCCCTCGATAACCGAGTACACACGAGTATTGCCGAGCCTCTGTTACTTCAGTAACTGGTTATTATAATACTAGTCAGTAAAAATACTGGTGACGGTAGGCAGTTACTGGTAATGACTTCCGCCGCGCACTGGCCTCGTTAACCGAGTACACATGCGTATTGCCGAGCCGTTGTTATTTTAGTAACTGAGTATCTCCCATAATCGTTACAAGCCCCAAGCGCGTACTGGTAAAAGATCCTTGTTAAGTTATTTACCAGCCATAATTTTCCTGTCTATAACGTCTGCAAGGTAGACGCAAGTAGGGTAAGTTAAGCTTCGTAATTTCCTCTTACGTACTATTTTCTCCATCTCCATTGCACAACCGACGTCCATGGAGAAATATATAAAGTCGATCATTAAAAAAAACCGAAACCATATTTTAAAAAAAAGGAATCCTACTTAATAACGGATAACTGCACTGTAAAATGAATGTAAAAGGCACAGATACACAACAATTTAGAGAAAAGCCGAGGCAAGTACTGAATAGGAACTTTATGTTTTAACAATATGGTAATTACAATAACTAAAAAAATACAATAGAGTCCGCCTCTGTGGTGTAGTGATTAGTGTGTTAGCTGCCACCCCCGGAGGGCCGGGTTAGATTCCCGGCTCTGCCACGAAATTTGAAAAGTGGTACAAGGGCTGCAACGGGGTCCACTCAGCCTCGGGAGGTCAACTGAGTAGAGGTGCGTTCGACTCCCGCCTCAGCCATTCAGGAAGTCGTTTTCCGTGGTTTCCCACTTCTCCTCCAGGCAAATGTCGGAATGGTACCTAACTTAAGCTATTTTTTTTTTTTTTGCTAGTTGTCTTACGTCGTACCGACACAGATAGGTCTTACGGCGACAATGGGAGAGGAAAAGGCTAGGAGTGGGATGGAAGCGGCCGTGGCCTTAATTAAGGTACAGCCCCAGCATTTTCCTGGTGTGAAAATGGGAAACCACGGAAAACCATTTTCAGGGCTGCCGACAGTGGGGTTCGAACCTAAAACTATCTCCCGAATACTGGATACTGGCTGCACTTAAGCAACTGCAGCTATCGAGCTCGGTACCTAACTTAAGGTCACGGCCGCTTCCTTCCCTCTTCCTTGTCTATCCCTTCCACTCTTCCCATCTCCCCGCAAGGTTCCTGTTCAGCATAGCAGGTGAGGCCGCCTGGGCGAGGTACTGGTCATCCTCCCCAGTTGTATCACCGACCCAATGTCTCACGCTCCAGGGCACTGCCCTTGAGGCGGTAGAGGTGGGATCCCTCACTAAGTCTGAGGGAAAAGCCGACCCTGGAGGGTAAACCTATTAGGAAGATGAAGAAGAAGAAACACTAGAATGTTACCCTAAATAATATAAGAGGTGATTGAATGCAAAATACAAGGTTAAGTAAATATTCAGAGAAACAATACAATTTGGCTTTAGGTCGCACCGACACAGATAGGTCTTACGGCGACGATGGGATAGGAAAGAGCTAGGAGTGGGAGGTAAGCGGCCGTGGCCTTAATTAAGGTACAGGCCCAGCATTTGTCTGGTGTGAAAATGGGAAACTACGCGAAACCAACTTCAAGGCTGTCGACAGTGGGGTTCGAACCCACTATCTTCCGGATGTTGCAAGCTCACAGCTGCGCGCCCCTAACCATACGACCTGCTCGCCCGGTAGGGTCGGGTATGAAGTGAGATGAAGCTTCGTAACAAATGTTACGACCGGATGCCCTTCCCGACGTCAAATTCATCAGAGGACTTAATCAAATGATATGGCGTATGGCTTTTAGTGACGACATGCCAGGATTAGGTCTTTTGAATTGACTCCAATAGGCGACCTGCGGGTCTTGATGAGGATGAAATGATGATGAAGACAACCCGAAAACCCCAGTCCGCGTGCCAGTGAAATTAACCAATTACGGCTAACTCGCCCGGTAGTGTCGGGTATGCAGTGAGAGAAGCTTCATAGCAATGTTTTACGATCGGATGCCCTCCCTGGCGTCAAACTCATCAGAGGACTTACTGAGAGTTTCGATATTTACAGGTAATATCAGCAGATAATAATAATAATATACCGAGCGAGATCCCTACTTGGTTTAGGGCACGTAGACGGCAGATTTACAGTTCGAACCCCACTGTCGGCATTTCTGAAAATGGTTTTTCGTGTTTTCCCATTTTCACACCAAACAAATTAAGGCCCAGTCACAACCTTCCCAGTCCTAGCCCTGCCCTACTCCATTGTCGCCATAACCACTGTCTGTGTCGGTGTGACGTAAAACAAGTCCACTAATAATAATCATAATTAATCATTAACAATAATAATATAATTCGATGTTCTCATCTTTCTTCAACTGTTATAGGTTTTTAAGAGACACCGGGGTTGCGGTATTTCATCCTGAAAAGAGGTTCTTTTCTTTAATTTACTGGCATGAGTATCTTAAATTGGATTCCGCAAGACTGAGCAAAGTGAGGCAGAGAGATACAAAACCTATAGAACACCTATAGAGGGAGGAGGGGAAGGAGAAGGTAGTAGTGTTTCACGTTGGTACCAACAACGTAAGGCAAGCTGATATAAGTACCAACATAGTTGGGGATGTGTGGGATCTGGTAAATGCAGCACGGGTGTAGTTTAAGAAAGCGGAGATTGTTATTAATGGAATACTGTGTAGAAGGGATACTGACTGGAGGGTGATTGGGGATTTAAATGAGACTATGGAGTGGGTATGTGGGAAACTGGGAGTGAAATTTCTAGATCCTAATGGGTGGGTAGGAGATAAGGATCTGCGCTCAGATGGCCTTCATTTAAACCGCAGTGGTACGTATAAGTTAGGAAATTTGTTTGGAAGGGTAATAGGGAGGTACATTCAGGGAAATGGGATGGCCTAGGGAGCGGTGATAAGAAAACAGGGAACTGGAAATCAAGTAGGGATGACATAAAATTGTTAGTGTTGAACTGTAGAAGTATTGTAAGGAAAGGAATAGAATTAAGTAATTTAATAGATATATATTTACCAGATATTGTAATAGGAGTTAAATCATGGCTGAGAAATGATATAATGGATGCAGAAATTTTCTCACGGCACTGGAGTATGTTTGCAAGTGACTAATCTCATGTTTTAATCCGTATTGAAATCTGTTAGTATACAATAATAAAGTTTCATTATGAATCCACCTGTTCAATACATTATAATGTTGTTACATTAAAATAACTTCATTAGTTAAAAAGTTATATATGGGACATGTTTCGCTCTCTTATAGAGCATCATCAGCCAAATCCGAATCTCAAACTATTGTTATTTACGTAACAAAGACTTAAGAACCATTAGAACACTTTTGACAAACTTAAAACTTATTCTATTCAAAAATCATAAAATATAAAATCCTTGTATACATGGCTCAATTACATGTGCTTAATAGGAACATACATTAAAATTATGGAAGAGAGAGTACTAAAATATAAAATAAATAATATATATATCATGTCCAAAATCCTAGAAAGATGTGAAGATCAATCTTAGGAGCCAATTTGTGGATCTTCTTAGTAATGAGATCTGGTTAAAAAGTTATTTATCCCTTGTGGATAAGAGTCTATAAAGATTCAAAATTTATCGTCAAATTTGATGATTGAACTTATAACAGGATAAATGTTGGTCTTCAAGAAATTTAAATGCTTGTCATGTGACCTCGGCGAATGCTGTTGGAAAGATATGTTCTTATAGTTGTCAATGACCGTTCGTTGAACTAATGGATTTTATAAAGATGATTGAAAGGGACGTAAATCAACGTTTGTATTGAAAGCTGCTGCTTGGTTATCTTGTTGAATGTCTGTAACAAGAAAAGGAATCTTGTAAGTAATCGGAATTTGTGTTGCTAGTTAAGAGTGTGTTTCTAGAAACTTCACTTACCCCTCCAATTGCTGTTTGTCGGTTTGGTGTTGTCCGAGGTTATGTGGTGACTGTCTGTTCTGTGTCTACTCCTTGTGTTGTAAGAGTGAGGTGGTGGGGGTTGAGGGGAGGGAGTAGGGGTAGGAGGAGAAATGTTTGTGGGTGTGGTTTTGGAAGGGGAATGTCTAGTAGGAGCGCAGGGAGGGGTTGAGTTTTTTAATGTTGGATGATTATTAGTTATTTTGGGAATGAAAACTTTGGCAAAATTACTTTTTTCTAGATTAAGCGTCTTTAAGAGTTTCGGTAATTGTTCGTGCAACGGATTTCTTATTTCAATTTCGTCATTTAAATTTTTTCCTTATTGAAATACTGGTCTAAGTGGATATAAATATTTTCTAATTCTGTCATTAGTTTACCTTTTTCTATCTTCTTTATAATTTTTAGGTCTTTCTCTATGGTTGTAAATTGGTGGCCTGACTCTCTCATGTGAGCACTCATCGCAGAATGTTTGTTGTGCTTTGTAGCATTAACGTGTTCTAAGTATCTTGTGAGAAAGTTACGGCCAGTTTGGCCAACATATGAACATTTACATTCTACACATGTTAATCTATAGATGCCAGAGCTTAGATAAGGGTTCTTGTTGGAATTTATACTATTGTGGTTGAAAAAAATGTTTCTGTTTGTATTTTGTGTTTTGAATGCTACATTTACATCTCGTTTTTTGATAGGATTAGTTATTTGAAAAATGGCTGGATTGGTGAATGTAAATGTTGCGAATTTGGACTGCTTAGTTTTTTCGGGAGTAAGATTAGTTACTAACTTTTGTTTTACTTTATTGATGATCCGATTGACTGTATTTATTTTATATCCATTAATTGAGGCCAGATCTTTTATAAAATTGAGTTCCTTTTTTAAGTTACTCTCTGAAAGGGGGATTTTGAAAGCTCTATAAACTAAACTGTAAAAAGCCGCCTGTTTATGTGATTTTGGGTGAAGAGAATCATTTTTTATCGTTAGAGGGGCATATGATGGTTTTCTAAATATTTGAAATTCAAAACTATCTCTTATTCGTGTTACATTAATATCCAGGAAGTTTATTGAGTTGTTAGTTTCATCTTCTTTCGTGAATTTTATATTTGGGTCAATATTATTTAAGAAACTTAGGATTTTTTCACTATCATTTTTTTGGCTATCTATTATGACAAAGGTGTCGTCTACATACCTGATCCAAAGGCAAAGTCCATTTATTTTTGTGTTTATTTTGTTTTGCTCCAAATGATCCATATATATGTCTGCCAGTATGCCCGACGTGGGGTCTCCCATTGCTAGGCATGTTTGGTGGTAAATCTTTTTATTAAATGTGAAGTAATTATTGTTTAATACAAATTTCAGTAGGTTTACGAATTCGTCTATTTCACATCTACTTAATTTGCTGTATGTAAGAAGATTGTGTTTGATGATATTGATGGTTTCTTTAACCGGTATATTTGGATACATGTTGGTTACGTCGAATGAAACCATTTTATGTTGTGGTTGTAAATTGAATTTTCTTAGTTTATTACAAAATTCTATTGAATTTTTGATTGTTGATTCGTTGTTAAATTTGTAATGTCTTTTGAGGAAATAGTGTATAAATTTGGATGTTTTATACGTGGGACTATTTCTACTGTTTATTATAGGACGTATGGGTACGTTGGGTTTATGTAATATGGGCAATGCCCTAGCTGTTGGTAACTTTGGATTCATATTTATCATTTTTTGGTGTTCTTGTTCATTAAACAAAAAAGTAGAATTCTTGAGGATAATTTTTAGATTCCGTTGAATCTTATTTATGGGATCCTGGTTTACGAGAGTGTAGGTTTTGTCTGAAAAGAATTCTTCTGTTTTTTCAATGTAGTCATTTTTATTTAAGAGGACTGTGGTTTCACCTTTGTCTGCTTTGGTAACAATTACATTATTTTTGTTTAGTTTTGTTTTTAGTGTCATTATTTCTGTTATGAGAGTGGAATTAGAACTTTTGTTTATTTCCCTTACGAAAGCCGGTAGCTTCTTTTTAACTTCAAATCTGATGTCGTTTTGTATATCTGGTGTTAATTTATTCAAGTTTGATTCAACTTCTGCTACTACATTGATTAAGTCTTCTACTTTTTGAGAGTTAGGCCAATTAAATTTTGAACCTTTATCTAATAGGTTCATCTCATTATCAGTAAAGTTTGTGTTTGAGAGATTGATAGTGGTGGGAATGTTTTTAAGGTTAGAATTAGGATTATTTGCTCTATTGTTAGATTTGTTATGATTTGGTTTGTTTTCTTTTAAGAGTGTAAGTTTTTTATCTAGGGTTTTTTGTTTCTTGTCTAAAACGTCTGCAAGTTTCTCTGTTATATGGTTTTGGATAGATTTCCATTCTAAAGGAGATAATTCTTGTGCAATTACCAAGTGTGTACGATATAATTGCAAGTTCAAAAATGATTTCTTCCTATATAGAGCCTTAATTTCACTTTTCAGCCAGATCTCATTTATTTTGTTTTGAGTATCTGCTACCTTTGAATTAGATACGTTTTTTCTTTGTATAGATTTTAAAAACCTAGGTACTAATCTACATTTCAAACATTCCTTCAAGAACCAAATATCTTTGGATATCTTACTGATCTTGATTTTGAGATTCAGATATCTATTCTTTTTGTTTGTATTAGCCTGGTTGGCTATTTCATTGCAAGTGACTAATCTCATGTTTTAATCCGTATTGAAATCTGTTAGTATACAATAATAAAGTTTTATTATGAATCCACCTGTTCAATACATTATAATGTTGTTACATTAAAATAACTTCATTAGTTAAAAAGTTATATATGGGACATGTTTCGCTCTCTTATAGAGCATCATCAGCCAAATCCGAATCTCAAACAATTGTTATTTACGTAACAAAGACTTAAGAACCATTAGAACACTTTTGACAAACTTAAAACTTATTCTATTCAAAAATCATAAAATATAAAATCCTTGTATACATGGCTCAATTACATGTGCTTAATAGGAACATACATTAAAATTATGGAAGAGAGAGTACTAAAATATAAAATAAATAATATATATATCATGTCCAAAATCCTAGAAAGATGTGAAGATCAATCTTAGGAGCCAATTTGTGGATCTTCTTAGTAATGAGATCTGGTTAAAAAGTTATTTATCCCTTGTGGATAAGAGTCTATAAAGATTCAAAATTTATCGTCAAATTTGATGATTGAACTTATAACAGGATAAATGTTGGTCTTCAAGAAATTTAAATGCTTGTCATGTGACCTCGGCGAATGCTGTTGGAAAGATATGTTCTTATAGTTGTCAATGACCGTTCGTTGAACTAATGGATTTTATAAAGATGATTGAAAGGGACGTAAATCAACGTTTGTATTGAAAGCTGCTGCTTTCCTCAAAAGACATTACAAATTTAACAACGAATCAACAATCAAAAATTCAATAGAATTTTGTAATAAACTAAGAAAATTCAATTTACAACCACAACATAAAATGGTTTCATTCGACGTAACCAACATGTATCCAAATATACCGGTTAAAGAAACCATCAATATCATCAAACACAATCTTCTTACATACAGCAAATTAAGTAGATGTGAAATAGACGAATTCGTAAACCTACTGAAATTTGTATTAAACAATAATTACTTCACATTTAATAAAAAGATTTACCACCAAACATGCCTAGCAATGGGAGACCCCACGTCGGGCATACTGGCAGACATATATATGGATCATTTGGAGCAAAACAAAATAAACACAAAAATAAATGGACTTTGCCTTTGGATCAGGTATGTAGACGACACCTTTGTCATAATAGATAGCCAAAAAAATGATAGTGAAAAAATCCTAAGTTTCTTAAATAATATTGACCCAAATATAAAATTCACGAAAGAAGATGAAACTAACAACTCAATAAACTTCCTGGATATTAATGTAACACGAATAAGAGATAGTTTTGAATTTCAAATATTTAGAAAACCATCATATGCCCCTCTAACGATAAAAAATGATTCTCTTCACCCAAAATCACATAAACAGGCGGCTTTTTACAGTTTAGTTTATAGAGCTTTCAAAATCCCCCTTTCAGAGAGTAACTTAAAAAAGGAACTCAATTTTATAAAAGATCTGGCCTCAATTAATGGATATAAAATAAATACAGTCAATCGGATCATCAATAAAGTAAAACAAAAGTTAGTAACTAATCTTACTCCCGAAAAAACTAAGCAGTCCAAATTCGCAACATTTACATTCACCAATCCAGCCATTTTTCAAATAACTAATCCTATCAAAAAACGAGATGTAAATGTAGCATTCAAAACACAAAATACAAACAGAAACATTTTTTTCAACCACAATAGTATAAATTCCAACAAGAACCCTTATCTAAGCTCTGGCATCTATAGATTAACATGTGTAGAATGTAAATGTTCATATGTTGGCCAAACTGGCCGTAACTTTCTCACAAGATACTTAGAACACGTTAATGCTACAAAGCACAACAAACATTCTGCGATGAGTGCTCACATGAGAGAGTCAGGCCACCAATTTACAACCATAGAGAAAGACCTAAAAATTATAAAGAAGATAGAAAAAGGTAAACTAATGACAGAATTAGAAAATATTTATATCCACTTAGACCAGTATTTCAATAAGGAAAAAATTTAAATGACGAAATTGAAATAAGAAATCCGTTGCACGAACAATTACCGAAACTCTTAAAGACGCTTAATCTAGAAAAAAGTAATTTTGCCAAAGTTTTCATTCCCAAAATAACTAATAATCATCCAACATTAAAAAACTCAACCCCTCCCTGCGCTCCTACTAGACATTCCCCTTCCAAAACCACACCCACAAACATTTCTCCTCCTACCCCTACTCCCTCCCCTCAACCCCCACCACCTCACTCTTACAACACAAGGAGTAGACACAGAACAGACAGTCACCACATAACCTCGGACAACACCAAACCGACAAACAGCAATTGGAGGGGTAAGTGAAGTTTCTAGAAACACACTCTTAACTAGCAACACAAATTCCGATTACTTACAAGATTCCTTTTCTTGTTACAGACATTCAACAAGATAACCAAGCAGCAGCTTTCAATACAAACGTTGATTTACGTCCCTTTCAATCATCTTTATAAAATCCATTAGTTCAACGAACGGTCATTGACAACTATAAGAACATATCTTTCCAACAGCATTCGCCGAGGTCACATGACAAGCATTTAAATTTCTTGAAGACCAACATTTATCCTGTTATAAGTTCAATCATCAAATTTGACGATAAATTTTGAATCTTTATAGACTCTTATCCACAAGGGATAAATACCTTTTTAACCAGATCTCATTACTAAGAAGATCCACAAATTGGCTCCTAAGATTGATCTTCACATCTTTCTAGGATTTTGGACATGATATATATATTATTTATTTTATATTTTAGTACTCTCTCTTCCATAATTTTTATGTATGTTCCTATTAAGCACATGTAATTGAGCCATGTATACAAGGATTTTATATTTTATGATTTTTGAATAGAATAAGTTTTAAGTTTGTCAAAAGTGTTCTAATGGTTCTTAAGTCTTTGTTACGTAAATAACAATAGTTTGAGATTCGGATTTGGCTGATGATGCTCTATAAGAGAGCGAAACATGTCCCATATATAACTTTTTAACTAATGAAGTTATTTTAATGTAACAACATTATAATGTATTGAACAGGTGGATTCATAATAAAACTTTATTATTGTATACTGGAGTATGTATCGTAGAGATAGGATAGGAAGGGTGGGAGGGGGAGTGTTCATTCTGGTGAAAGAAGAATTTGTAAGCTACGAAAAAGTTAAAGATGAGACACACGAAATTCTAGGTGTAAGGCTCATTTCTAAAGATAATAGGCAACTTGATATATTTGGAGTGTACATATCGGGAAAGGGTAGCACTGACGCGGATTCGGAATTATTTGATAGGATAGTCAGCTATGTGGGAAACGACATGGAAAGAAATGTGATTGTAGCGGGAGATCTGAATTTGCCAGATGTCAATTGGGAAGGAAATGGGAACGACAGGAAGCATGACCAACAAATGGCAAATATGTTAATGTGGGAAGGACAGCTGATTCAGAAAGTGATGGAACCAACCAGAGGGAAAAATATCCTGGATGTCGTGCTGATAAAACCAGATGAGCTCTATAGGGAAACTGAAGTAATAGATGGTATTAGTGATCATGAAGCTGTTTTTGTGGTAGTTAAAAATTAATGTGATAGAAAATAAGGTCTTCAAAGTAGGACTGTTAGGCAGTACCATATGGCTGATAAAGCAGACATGAGGCAGTTTCTAAAAAGTAATTATGATCCGTGGAAAACGGTAAATAAAAATGTAAACGGACTCTGGGATGGGTTTAAAGAAATTGTTGAGGAATGCGAAAACAGGTTTGTACTATTAAGGGTGGTAAGGAATGGTAAGGACCCACCTTATTATAATAGAGAAATAAAGAGACTAAGAAGGAGGTGCAACTGGAAGGAAATAGAGTTAGAAATGGCTGTGGAAGTAAGGAGAAATTGAAGGAACTTACTAGAAAATTGAATCTAGCAAAGAAGGCAGCTAAGGATAACATGATGGCAAGCATAATTGGCAGTCATACGAATTTTAGTGAAAAATTGAAGGGTATGTATAGGTATTTTAAGGCAGAAACAGGTTCCAAGAAGGACATTCCAGGAATAATTAATGAACAAGGGGAGTGTGTATGTGAGGATGTTCAAAAGGCAGAAGTATTCAGTCAGCAGTAGGTAAAGATTGTTGGTTACAAGGAAAATGTTGAGATAGAGGAGGAGACTAAGGCCAAAGAAGGAATAAAATTTACGTACGATAACAACGACATTTACAATAAGATACAAAAGTTGAAAACTAGAAAAGCGGCTGGAATTGATCAGATTTCTGGGGATATACTAAAGACAATGGGTTGGGATATAGTACCATATCTGAAGTACTTATTTGATTATTGTTTGGTCGGAGGAGCTATACCAGATGAATGGAGAGTTGCTATAGTAGGTGCTGTGGATAAAGGAAAGGGTGATAGACATAAAGCTGAAAATTACAGGCCAGTAAGTTTGACATGCATTGTATGTGATCTTTGGGAAGGCATTCTTTCTGATTATATTAGACATGTTTGCGAAATTAATAACTGGTTCGGGAGAAGGCAATTCGGTTTTAGGAAAATTCCACTGAAGCTCAACTTGTAGGATTCCAGCAAGATATAGCAGATATCTTGGATTCTGGAGGTCAAATGGACTGTATCGCGATTGACCTCCCTAAAGCATTTGATAGGGTGGATCATGGGAGACTACTGGCAAAAATGAGTGCAATTGGACTAGACAAAAGAGTGACTGAATGGGTTGCTATATTTCTAGAAAATAGATCTCAGAGAATTAGGGTAGGTGAAGCTTTATCTGACCCTGTAATAATGAAGAGGGGAATTCCTCAAGGCAGTATTATCGGACCTTTATGTTTTCTTATATATATAAATTATATGAGTAAAGGAGTGGATTCGGAGGTAAGGCTTTTTGCGGATGATGTTATTCTCTATAGAGTGATAAATAAGTTACAAGATTGTGAGCAACTGCAGCGTGACCTCGAAAATGTTGTGAGATGGACAGCAGGCAATGGCATGATGATAAACGGGGTTAGAAGTCAGGTTGTGAGTTTCACAAATAGGAAAAGTCCTCTCAGTTTTAATTACTGCGTTGATGGGGTGAAAGTTCCTTTTGGGGATCATTGTAAGTATCTAGGTGTTAATATAAGGAAAGATCTTCATTGGGGTAATCACATAAATGGGGTTGTAAATAAAGGGTACAGATCTCTGCACATGGTTATGAGGGTATTTAGGGGTTGTAGTAAGGATGTAAAGGAGGGGGCATATAAGTCTCTGGTAAGACCCCAACTAGAGTATGGTTCCAGTGTATGGGACCCTCACCAGGATTATCTGATTCAAGAACTGGAAAAAATCCAAAGAAAAGCAGCTCGATTTGTTTTGGGTGTTTTCCGACAAAAGAGTAGTGTTACAAAAATGTTGCAATGTTTGGGTTGGGAAGATTTGAGAGAAAGAAGAAGAGCTGCTCGACTAAGTGGTATTTTCCGAGCTGTCAGCGGAGAGTTGGCGTGGAGTGACATTAGTAGACGAATAAGTTTGAATGGCGTTTATAAAAGTAGGAAAGATCACAATATGAAGATAAAGTTGGAATTCAAGAGGACAAACTGGGGCAAATATTCATTTATAGGAAGGGGAGTTAGGGATTGGAATAACTTACCAAGGGAGACGTTCAATAAATTTCCAATTTCTTTTAAATCATTTAGGAAAAGGCTAGGAAAGCAACAGATAGGGAATCTGCCACCTGGGCGACTGCCCTAAATGCAGATCAGGATTGATTGATTGATATTGAATAGCCAACATTTTCATTTATGTGACAATTAAAAATCACTTAATTGTGACCATAATCACTGATTTGCACCATAACCCAATCAGATAAGAAAAAATAGACAAAGAAAAAATATGACTTTTTCTAAACATCCGAGCCTTTGTTATGACGTACTTCCTCCGTGAACCTAGGTCTTGGCGAATGCTTTCGCCGTACACCTTGACCGTATATTAATACATAAACAGTTGCTAATCAGAGCTTCCGGGAACCTGAAATACATTGGTAGTATTTCTTCTCACTTGTCGATCGGTAAGCTGAAAATAAATACACGTTCGGTAATGATAGTGCAATAAATGTTCGAACACTGTTAGGAGGCTTCATTGGCGTTTAAAATTCAGCGCTTTTCCCCCAAACTAACGGTACAGATCTTAATACCTCAAGTGCATGCATTACCTTCAATCTGTTCTTTTCATTGTGTACAATATTTATTTCCATTGGTTAACAGATCGTTACACATTGTTTGTGATGTGATTTATACTCCAATGATGCTGTATTTCAGTACTCAAATGCCTGTATTCTTTAGCATAGCCCAACTTCATACTGGCTATTATTACTACTTCAAGCGATAAGTATCGAGGGTGTATACTGTATGGCCCAAGCGTACCCGTCATAGTTATAAATTTCCAAATAAGACAATTACCAATATCCGGTTCGGTTTCGAAGTGGTAGCTTTGCTGTTTAATATAGAATCTTTTGGTGCGTATCGCAGTTTTACTCCCATCAGTATTACAAGATATTAGAATCATTCCGTATTGACGGTTTTCACTGTACAATGGCGAAAAATGAAAGTATCCTCCTATTCAATACATCATATAATCCGTCATTAGACGGAGTAAACAAGTTCAGACATGTTTCGGCTCGTTTGAGCCATCTTCAGTGAAAAAAAAATAGGGGGGTTGACTCGTTACCCCTAAAACACAGTGCTGCCATGACTTGAAACCATGACAGAGGTTAGTTTGCATTTTGTAAGCAGGAAACTGGTAGAGTAAAATGGAGTTTCAAAATTGACACAGAGCAGCCTACATGGCTTCAAATTAAAATATCTTCAAATGGTAGTTATTATCATCATTAATTTTTTTTGATATATGCTTTACGTCGCCCTGACACAGATAGGTCTTATGGCAACAATGTCATCATTAATTATCTTCTGCCTGATGTAACAGGTATTTCAAATCAAATCAAAATCTCTTATTTGCAAATGAGGTGTCTACCTCGGTGGCAAATGGTACACTAAAATACATTATTGTCAAGCACTAAATATTAAATTAACAAGAGAACAAAATTTTTCCTATAATACAATATTATACAATTTACGCTAACAATATTTTCTATTAAACACACGGCTCATCCTTAATAAATTTATATTGTTTACAAAATTCTACTTATACTATCTCCTGTACTACTTACAAATATAGTCAACTGATATACAGTATGTGGAATTACTTCAAATGATACTATACAACTGGTATAACATTAATATTTACATTGCATTTATTTATTTATTTATTTACATTTTTTTCTTTTTTTTACCCGTTCTGGATCCTAAGTAGCATAACGACCTGCTGTGTCTTAACCAGAGCCCCTTTTGCCACCACTTTTCAGAGTTCCTGAAGGGCCTTCACAGCTACCGTAGCGGTCCCAGGGCCCTCGAAGTCCCCACTGTACTTCACCCCTACAGGCAGTCCCCTACTTTGGCTGTCCAAACTCCTTAGACCAGGGGATGGAATTAATTTATTCACACACATTTTTTAAAATTTACAATAACCTGCACTGGTCGAATGCCCTCTAACACTTCATTTATTTTCTCTGTTGCTGTTTATTCTCTTCTTGAATATCTGTACAGATTTTGGAAAAGGATCAAACACTACCCCTGGTAAACTGTTCCACTCCTTCACACCCTTCCCAATGCATGAAAATTTACCCCAATCGCTTCTGCTAAAATTCCTTCTAATTTTATATTTGTGGTCAGTCCTGCCGATACAATTATTTTCCAACTGAAGCCTCTCACGGATATCTCCCCATGCTTCTTCTCCTGTATAGGCTCTATATAATCCTATAAGTCTAGTTTTCTCCCTTCTCTTAAAGTTTCCCACCCAAGTTCCTTTAACATTTCTGATACACTACTCTTTCTCCTGAAATCCCCTGTTACAAATCTTGCTGCTTTCCTCTGCACACTATCTATTTCTTTTATTAGGTATTCTTGGTGAGGATCCCAAACACTGTTTGCATATTCCAATAATGGACGAACCATACTCAAGTAACTTTTTTCTTTTAATTCTTTGTTGCATCCTTTAAGTAGCCTCATTATGACATGTAATGATATGTATGCTTTCCCAACAATGTCATCAATATGACCCTTCCAGTGCAAATTACTTTCAAATCTCACACCTAAGTATTTGCACTTGCCATCTTTTGGGATAACTACTTCATCCAAAGTATACTCAAATTCAGTTTTAAAGCTCCTGTTTGTAAAGTTGTAACAGTTGATTTGCCTCCATTAACCTTCATATTATTTTCTTCAACCCATTGTTGGATACTTTCAAGGTCCCTTTGTAATTCTGAACAATCCTCGATGTTGTTTATTTCTCTATAAACAAATATGTCATCTGCATACAACCTTATTTTTGATGTTATATTGTTCCCTAAATCATTTGCGTGTATTAAGAAAAGTAACGGACCGATTATACTACCCTGTGCAATTCCCTTCCAAACTTTCTCTTCCTGAGATACATTATTTCCTACTTTGACTTTCTGAACCCTTGAATTTAGAAATGCTTTTATCCAACGTGTAACCCTTACGTCCAATCCTATTCCCTCCAATTTCTTTAATAATATTCCATGTTCCACTCTATCAATGGCTTTGGAAAGATCTATGGCTATGCAATCTAACTGACCTCCTGAATCCAACTGATCTGATATGTCCTGCTGAAATCCCACCAGTTGTGCCTCACAAGAAAATTCCTTTCTAAATCCATACTGGCTCCTCATGAACCAATTTTTATCATCACATATCCCTCTGATGTACCTCAATATTAAACTCTCCAGAATTTTACAAACTATACTGGTCAGGCTGATTGGTCTGTAGTTCTCTGGTTTCCTTTTATCACCCTTTCCTTTATAAATTGGTATTATTATAGATTCCTTCCATTCCTTTGGTATTACACTATTATTTATGACATAGTCAAAGAGAAATTTTAAATGAGGCACTATATACCACCCCATTGTCTTTAATACCTCCCCAGTAATTTGATCACTTCCTGCTGCTTTTCCTTGCTGAAGCAGTTGGATTTCTCTGAAAATATCTTTGTTTGTGAATGAGAAGCTTCTTGTTTCCCTCTGTCTCTCTCCCTCTCTATCTTCTGTTTTGGTTTCCAACTCTTGACAATCATCTACTGAATCTCTAAATTCCCTACTAAATAGGTTTGCTTTCTCAGTATCTGTTAAATAGTGTTCACCCCCTTCTCCCACCATTGTAGGAATTTGGATTCCTTTTCCTTTTTGATTCCTGATATATGAATACAGCTTTTTCCATTTCCCTTTGTGGTCATTACCCTCTTGAAGTATGCCATTCATATAATTCTCTTTTGCTTCCTTTTTCACTCTATTCAGTTCCCTCATTAGCTGTTTTCTAGTTTCTCTACTCTCCCTACCCTCTTTGATTTTCCTGTTTACTATTCTACATTTTCTTTTTAATTTTCTTATTTCCCTTGTATAATAAACAGGGTCTGAGGTCATTTTACCCTTCTTAACAGGTACAAATCTCTTCTCTCCTTCCCCAATAATTCCTTTAAATTTAGCCCAAAGTGTATCCACGTTACTCCCTTCACTTATCCAACAACTGAATTGTGATTTAAGGTAAGTCCCAAATTCATCAACTTTAGTTTTTCTGTACAATTTCTTGTCTTCTGTAACCGTCTTATTAAGCCTTTTTGGAACGAGTCCTACATCCATTATTACAGCCTTATGGTCTCCTATTCCTTCAATTACCTCAGTTTTATCAACAATTTCCCATGGTTTAACCAAGAATACATCTAGTAAGTTATTGAGACGAGTCGGTTCTTGTACTACTTGTGTAAATCCTCCCTCCCAAATTAACTTATTTGCCAGTTTCTGTTCATGGGCTTCACTTGCAGCTCCTTTCCATTCAACTTCAGGCAAATTTAGATCTCCCCCAATTATTACCATATCATTATTATTGTTTTTACGAGTATAATCTATTATTTTTTCAAAGATTTCCATGTCTCCTCTTCCAGGCCTGTATGTTCCTATAATTCCCACCTCCTTCATATTATCACAAACTAATTTTATCCCTATTATTTCATCCCTTTCATCGGTAAACCATTCATGTGAACAGTAAGTTTCCTTCACCAGAATAAACACCCCCCCTCCCTTTTTATCTCCTCGGTCTCTACGATAGACTGTGTACCCTTCTGGAAATACTTCTCTATTACCCACCCCTTCTTTCAACCACGATTCCACTCCTATCACCACACCAGTCTCATAAGATTCCATCAATGTACCGAATTTTAATTGTTTATTTACTACACTTTGACAGTTTACCAAGAGCAATCTCAGACCCCCTTCCTCCCTAAAACTTGACTGTTTCAATTGGGTAACTTGAAATTCCTTACTATCCTGAGTTTCTTTTTTCTAGTTGACTGAGCCAGCTTGAAGTACAGCTGGCTCTTTCTACTAGTTTTCCTGGTCAGTAGTATAACTCAAGGGAGTTGCCAGTTTTACAGTACATATCTTAAGATTAATAAAATCTAGAACAATATTTGCTATCTTTCGTTTACCTGAATTGTTTAGATGGAGGCCATGTTTTGTATAACAGTATCTCTCAAAACTGCTGCATTCAATAACCTGAGTATTCCAAAAATGTTTACAAATTTTAACAATATCTGTATTGACCTTGTCCACTTCAATGTTCACACACGAGTCTCTACTCAAATCATGCCTGTGGGGCACGTTCACTACAAAAACGTTAGTGTGGGTCAGCTTCCCTAGTGTATGTTTAAGTTGTGATCTTACATTCTTGGCGTCGTCGCGAGCTACGTCGTTCGTCCCACCGATGATAAGCACTGCATCGCCGCTCCCGAAGTTCCTAGTTGCTGCTTCTACGTTTTCCACAACACTGCTGATAGAAGCTCCTGGATATATTTCTCCGGTTGCTGCTATATTCTCGTCGTTAATCACTCCCGCAATTCCCCTTCCTTGGCTATCACCAAACACAGCTACCTTCGCTGATTTAGGCCTAACTGGGTCTTGAATCTGAATTCTAGGCCTAAATTTTAAACTCGGCACGGCAACGGATCGTGATGATTTGGTTTCACACGCGCGATCACTTTCTTCCAGAATTAAATTATTTAGGGCAGAAAACCTATTTCTGATGTTTATTTCTGGAAATTCAGTTGTAGATTTCTTCTTAGCCGGCCATCCACGAACTACTTGACACCACGTGCTCCAGTTTGTTACTTGTACCGGTATATCACTCGAAGAATGGTCAGTCCCAAATTCTAGCGATCGCAGTCTTTCTTTTAATTCTTGATTTTCAACTTTAAGAGTCTCATTGTCCTTTTTTAGAATGTTTATAATTTCTAATGCACTTTTATATTCCTCATCGACTGTTTTCGGTGCTTCGTCAACGCCGTCCCCAACAACAACATTCCGAACACACTGCTCACAAATCCAGTCAACATTTTCATTAGTTTTTACGTCTCTAGGGCAATTTCCGCACTTATAATGCCATCGATCACATGAATCACACAACATTCCATTTTTCACTAATTTTCAACATTTTCCGCACTTTTCGTCACATTTTACGGTTAATTTACTCTGAGAATAAAACACTACGTCGTCATTATCGGGCGCCATTTTGAAAAAAAAAGGGGAACCCAGGGGCTATGAAGATGGGGTTGCTACCATGAGGTCCTTAGCTGAATCTGGGATTACTTCTACATAGTTGTGCCATTCTTTTCATGTTCAACTTTGCTAGTTGACCTCCTTTGGTTAACTCTCTTTCCTTCTCACCCCAACAATATTACTTTTCCTAGTCCTTCATTTTCACGTTCCTACAGTCCCGTCTCTTCATTCTTCTAAGGATTGGACCTTGTCCTTTCTTTATTTATTTCTTTCTTTTCTCTTTCTTTTGAGTAGAGTTAAGAGAAGATGGTTGCCTAGTAGCATTTCCTCTTCCAACAATAATTGCTACTACCACCACGAGAATTAATGCATCGGCTAAACAAAAGTAACGACCAAGAAGGGCATGAAAATACTCTTGAAGTCTCAAACGGAAGAAGAGTTGACCTAAGGAGATCGGATAGCATAGATGAAGATAAGGAAAGTGGTAACAATTCAGAACGGGTCGTACACTATAGTATATCTCGAAAATGATGGACGAAATTAGAAAATGAACGAAAAGAAAATAAGACAGTGAGACCCCCTTTTCCCTCTTCTGCCTTTCTTCATTCACCCCCTCAGATTTTCCCTTCCTCCGCTTTCATAGTCCAGCTCTACTCTGGCTTGCCAGTGTGAGTTTTACAGCGGCACTTTTCAACTAGAGCTGAGCCTCGTAATCGTTGTTTTTAATCTGTTGTCAACTGAAAATTTTATCATAGACACATCCAGCATATAGGGATGGTCTGATTTAAGCTTCATGTGTGTGACATTTATGCTCCATAAAATAAAGTCAAAGAAATATTAATGTTTATTTATTCCATCTATTCAATACAAAAGAGTGATTTTAATTAAGAATTAAAATCTGTGAATAAAATTATTGGGACATGTTTCGCCCTTTATTTAAGGTCATCTTCAGCCTTAATCTCAATCTGAAATATAAAAAATCAGGATCCTGATTGTTCTTAATTGTGGTTGATTTTTTTAAAAATATTAAAAATGAATGTAAGGATGATGTAGGAAATATGCTTCAAAAGGTGAGTGAGATGATTGATAGTAGTTAAGATATTCTTAAAAAATAAAATCTTGATAAAGTCTTACAAACAAGTAGTCATAATTTAAACACTTTCTTGAATGTCCTTCTTTAAAAATGTGGTAACAAGATGCATATTGGTAGTACTATAAGAATGCAAATTGCTACGTTGAATCTTGTAAAGCGGTGCCCTGTGTTGGCTGAGGGCGTTAAAGAAAAGTTTGGATCCTGAACAGTTCAAACGTCAGAATAATGATGAAGAATGTTACTGATTACTCCAAGTGGAGTTTAAACATATTTTAAAGCTAGTAATGAGACGTTTTGCTGTACACTCAAATTATGCTGTAGGGGCAGTCTATAAGAATGCAAATTGTTACGTTGAATCTTTTAAAGCAGCGGCTTGTGTTGGTTGAGTTGGAGAGAAAACGTTGCGTGTAATTTTCGATTGTAAAATTGTAAAATTACACACGTTTTCTCTCCAATTCAACTTTACGTTAACCAATTCAACATTAATAAAGAGGTAAGTGAATTTACACACATTGATTTTTTCTTTGAACTCTCCTTTCCTTCACATTCATTCCTTAATATGTAAATCTCCTATTGTTACAGACTTCAAACCAAATTTCCCTTTTGACTCTATAGAAGAAGCTACAGTTGCTCTGTCCAGCTAATATTTAACACAGCTGCTTACCGTTGAGCACTCTTCTTCACTCGTGCTTTAAGAAGACTACAGATTTGTCTCTTCACTTTAGATTTACAAAATCTAACAACTTTATATGTTATTACAAACATTTTCCTTGCCCCTACAGCATAATTTAAGTGAGCGGCAGAAACGTCTCATTACTAGCTTTAAAATGTATTCAAACTCCACTTGGAGCAACATTCTTCATCATTATTCTGATGTTTGAACTGTTTGGGATCCAAACTTTTCTCTAACGCCCTCAACCAACACAAGGCGCTGCTTTACAAAATTCAGCATAACAATTTGCGTTCTTATAGAACTGCCCCTACAGCATAATTTGAGTGAACAGCAAAACGTCTCATTACTAGCTTTAAAATATATTTAAACTCCACTTGGAGTAATCAGCAACATTCTTCATCATTATTCTGACGTTTGAAAAAGATTCAATGTAGCAGTTTGCATTCTTATAGTACTACCAATATGCATCTTGTTACCACATTTTTAAAGAAGGACATTCAAGAAAGTGTTTAAAATATGACTATTTGTTTGTAAGATTTACAAGATGTTATTTTTTAAGAATATCTTAACTACTGTCAACCATCTTGCTCACTTTTTGAAGCATATTTCCTACATCATCCTCGCATTCATTTGTAATTTTTTTTTTAAATCAACCACAATTAAGAGCAATCAGGATCCTGATTTTTTATCTTTCATATTGAGATTAAGGCTGAAGATGCCCTTAAATAAAGGGCGAAACATGTCCCAATAATTTTATTCACAGATTTTAATTCTTAATTAAAATAACTTTTTATGTAAGTTATTGTATAGGTGGAATAAATAAACATTAATATTTCTTTGACTTCATTGTACAGTTCAATACGGACCAAAATATGAAAATTATAACATGTAATTTATGCTCAAGCCGTCAAGATGCTGCTTCTGATTTCATTTTACCACATGAAACTCCGTTTCAAACAGTGGAACATCACAAGGACTATATTTACAATCTAATGTATTTTATTTCCAAGACTTTTGGTTGATTCATTTGAGCACCATATAACCTGATACGTGGAAGCTATATGATATGATGATTTTAGCATGTTGTTATATGGAAAATGTTTTTGGACAATTTCTTCAACTTATAAGTTTTAATAGACTTCAGTTTTAGTACCACTGCATGAATTTGTATCGCATAGCATTGCAGTGTTTGTACAATATTATCACTGTTGATCTGATGCACTTTTACAATGTCAACTTGTGCCTATACAATTACTGTATTTGAGTAGTTCTAATATGTCTTGTCTAATTATTGTCTAATACCAATATAAATGGTCCGTTATTGGACATTATAAATTTTCCAGCTAACTCATTCCTGGTTGCCAGCGTTTCGCCCCCCGTGTGCTAGGCTGGGCTCATCAGTTGGTACCTAGCACACCTACCAAGACGCTGGCTAGTGCATACCGTGGAGGCCACTGCGTAGGCTAATTGTAGCCACCGGCAGTGCCAAAGCACTATGAGAGACTTTGTCTCATTATCAAAAATTGATTCCTGCTTGGCCATCAGATGATATCGTCTGGCAACCAGGAATGAGTTAGCTGGAATATTTATAATGTTCAGTAACGGACCATTTATATTGGTATTATAAATTTACTCATTCGGAACAAATATTTCAGATTCCCTATGGGAACCAACATCTATAATTATTGTCTCTCGGGTGTTGATGGTCACGTGACCAAAACTAGCACCACCAAGACGGATGTAATGCAATAAGAACATACTGAATACACGGACCATTATATTCATTTTCTTTTATTGCAATTCAATACAGACCAACATGAAGTTGATAGCTTATGATTACAGCCTTGTCTTACCCCTGTAAGTACCTTGAACCAAGAACTCACTTGACCATCAAATTTCACTGCTTCTCAACTGTCAACATAAATGCCTTTGGTTGCTTTTAATAATGTACACTTAATCACATAGTCCCCAGTAGAGTCAACAGGCAACCAAAATCTACCCACATCTTCTTCTTGGACGCAGCAACTACTGTATTTGTATCACTCTGTTTCATACTCTATGTAGAGATGCATTAGTCCTTGTTTTGAACCATTTCTGATATGCCCTTTTTTAAGTTTACAAGCTGCCCTCAATTCATCACTCCACTACCATGTTTGATTTTTCCCACCTTTACATTCAGTTCTTCCTAGGCATTCCCTTCCTGTGTCTACTACAGTATCCTTGTTGCTACCCATCCTCTTTCTACATCCTTAACCTGCTTACTATACATTGTATGGAACTTTTTGCTAACCATATCTATGTACTTATGTCCAATTTCCTTATCATGGAGATTTTCTACCCTTATTCATCTGGAGGCAGATTTCACTTTCTCCATCCTAGGCCTAGAGTTACTTAAATGACCAAAAATCAGGCAGTGGTCTGTATCATCAAAAATTTTGTGATAAACCCACACATTCCAAATGGATTTCCTGAATTCTTAATTTTTTTAAAATACGTTATATTATGGATTTGGTGCCTCTACCCTCCTATGTGCACTGATGAATAGCGTTATCATTGAAGAATGTATTTGTAACTGCTAATCCCAACAAGCACATATATCCAGCAAATGTTTCCCATTCCTATTAGCTTCAATATCTTCCCCACATCGAAGAGTTTTACTGTTATAATTGTAGAAAATCAGTGCTCAACTCGTATACTCATATTTCAACTCGTATACTCATATTATGAAAACACTCAAGCATTCATACTAGCAAAGTGAAAAATTGATAACAGCTCACATAAAAAAAAAAGAATAGAAAACTCTGGTTTGTGATTTTACCCAAATATATTAAGTCAGATGGATATTTCAGGTCACAAATAATGAGATTTTGAATAAGGTTGATAAGAGAAGAAAAATTTTGGTAAAATTTGACCTTAGGTTTAGATTAATGGAATGCATGTTGAGAACAGGAATCTGGTATCAGTCAGGAAATAGTACAGATCTGAATAGATGGAGGATGTAATAGTTCTGTAGAAATGGGTAGGCAAGCACAGAATAGTGCATAGTGTAGATGTGTATTAAACTAGTCTGCAGACCTGCAGGGTAGTACAGGATATGGTGACATGGAGATCTGTATCAAACTTGTCTGCAGACCTAGGGGAGCCACTGATAGTGAAGTGGCACTGTCTCTGGCTTCTTCCCAAGGTGCCCATGGTTCAGTCCCAGGCAGTGCATGTGGGATGTTTGAAATAAAAGCCTTGTCCCTGTGATTTGGTTTCCGTAGAAGACTGAGCTGTGTGGGTATGATAAAGATGTTGACAATAATGAAGAATTACAGGCCTGCATGTTTACTTGGTTGGTCTATAAATGATGGCCCTAATAATATATTTCTTGTACTTTTTTCCAGTAAAAGTCGGTGCAAGTAATTTTCGGCTCATTTTTTCATATAAAGACATCTGTTGCTGTGTGAAATGGATCAGAAAATAGAGGTCAAGGCAGAACCTGTCTGGTTTGAAGGCACAGGAAGTACATCGTTCGTAAGTATCCCTCCTGATTACTTTATTGTGATCAGAATTTAATTCGTATTCAGATTTTCAGATCTATAATTTATGTAATATTTCATATGGAAGGATGTTTGGTGCATAACAAGAGACATAAACTCTCCAAGTTTTAAAAGTTACTTTGTCAGATGTTTCATTGCACGACACATCTAGGTGGTAGTCTGGTAGGTATGATGTATGTTGTGGATGTAAATGGTCATAAGATGTGTGGTGATGGCATGCTGGATGTCATTCATTGTTATTGGAAATGGTGGGTAGTTTTTGACATTAGAATCTTGGAATTATGATTTTTCCCCATGGATAGTTTAAAGATTGATTACTTAACACTAATTATTTTCAGTGTAAATTAACTGAGCAGGCCCTATGCTTTGGAGAATGATTGCCCTCATCTTACCTACAGGGCCCTGGTAAGATTCTCAGTAACTTTGAGATATCATTACCTGAAACAAAGTGCTGATTCGGTTTGCATTCAGTGCCATGGACTTCATGTTCTTCATTTGGTAAAACTACTGACAGTGACATTACAAAATTTTCATCTAAAATCATGAGACAAGAGGAATAAATCCACTATGCATTATTGTTCATTCTATATCGATGATGCTTTTTGTTTTAAGGGGCCTAACAACGAAGGTCATCGGCCCTCATTCTATATTACCTTGTATGCACCAACATATGTACTGCTACTTTTCTTACTGGCTGCAGGATATTTTGGTGTGTGTGTGTATGGGGAGTTTTCTAATTATTGATTTTTCCTCACTTTTTTTGTGAATGACTAGATTTTATGATGTTGACGGTCAATTTGTATAATCAGTTTTTCCAGTTCATTATATAATGGGCCTGTGTCATCATGGAGGGAAATATTTGTTGTTATGTTTTTCAAGTTTTTAGTTGTATTTGTACAATTCCTCAAGTTGTATTCCCTCCACTTCCACTCAATTTATTTTCTCCTTTCTAAAATATCAATAATTTACTTATGAATTTGTTTACTTCATGATTAGAAAGTTTGTACTGGCAGGTGCAAGATGTACAGCCATCTCTAATGTCACAGCTACGTTTAGCTATTTCTGAACAATTCCGTTAAGTTTTTGTGATTTATTTTCATGAAAAACAATCAGAACGTCCAGCAATTGTTTGAGTCACTGAAAAACAAAGTTTAGAGAGAGCTACGGGAGCGGGATGCTGATTATTTTTACTCTTCCCATTGATCAGCCTATGGTTTGCTCAGGAAGATCATAGCCTGTTGGCAATGCTGACAGCACTGCTGGATGGAGCAGTTGCAGCAGTTTTTGAAATTAGTGTCCTTACAATTGTAAGTACCTAGTAGTGTTTTTTAAAGAATGCCTTTAATATGTCCCCACAATACAAGAATTTATGCAACCTAGAAGGATATGTAATAACCACTAGGTCGTCCTCAGTACTCAGTCTAATCCAGCGTTCTGAGTCTTACTCATCCAGGTAGCAATACAACTTGTATTCATTGCTAAGATGGAGTCCCAACTTGTTGGAACATTGAAGTTATGAGCATGCTCCTTGGAAATAACTTGGCAAATGTGTGGAATTTGATGGGGAGATATCTGTCTGGAGGGTTGCGTCAGTTAAGTTTGGACGATTTTGATATTCCTTTTGTCCTATACGATTCCTTTTATCCAGACCCGGTCATACTCGATGTGATAGCCACAGGCAAGGACTAGTGCCCTGTATCTCAGTTTCCACTGTAGAAGAATTTGATGGAGTGCAGGAAGAGGAATACTGTCCAATACCTCCTTGCACACTTTCCAAAGGCCGTCAACAGAGGTGAGACATTTAAAAGAATGCCCTCTTTTTCAGGAGACCAAAGGCAAAGAAATCCATCCTCTTTTTCACGAGACCAAAGGCAAAGAAATCCATCAGTGTGGCATCCGTGGGTTTGACAGGGATGTCACTAAATGGTGTCACATGGACACCTGTCTCTGCTTTTCTCTCTTAGTAAGTGACTGATGATCTGTCAGTATGACTAGATGCTTTATCCATGTGGATCCAGACATTTGAAGAATCCTCACTGTACAGCTAAGGGATATCATTTTTGAAATTTGTGTCCATGACCTTGTTCTGGAAGAAGGTAGTGTTAATCTTCATGTTTTTTGGCACTCTGAGTATTTTGAGTTTACCCCAGGCACAATATCTTGCCGCTACCATGAACCCCATAGCAAACTTTTCTTTGTTTTCCTTGATGATGTTTTAGTGACACTTTTGGCCTTTTGGATGATAGTAAATTGCTCGGGGCTTGTTGGTGTCGTACAAATAAACCTATGCTTCATCCAGGGTGACAACCGACTGCCACTTATCCCCTGCTAGGTAGTTTTCATATAATTTTCTGGCGATAGGGAACCGCTCTTTAAGATGCCTTGCTTTCAAAGCATGTCCATGTGCATTATGCCCCTTAATAGGTTCAGATCTTCTTGTATTATACAGTAGATGTGCTGGTGTGGCTGGTAAGGTTTTGTTGAGTTGGTGAATTTTCCTTCAGGACAGCAGCTTTTACCTTCTTAATGATGTCCAAAGTTCTGGAGGGTCGAACTCCCTTCTGGAGCAGTTTTCTTGAAGTTGTTTCTGGTGGGAGACCATTCTGATGCAGTTTTATCACATTACTATGGAGGGCTTACTAGTGTTGAGGCCTTCCATTTTACAATGTTATACAATCCTCGGTAATGAAAAATGAATATTGGAAAGGCCAACAATATAGCCTTGCCATATATCTGAATGTCGGGAGGTTATGGGACAACGTTGGTATGATATTACTGTACGTGGCATTTCTCCAAATTGCACTAACCAGACAGATGCTCCCATGTGTGGCACATGCGCTCAAGGTCACACCCTGTATTAACTGGGGCCACCCTCCTTATTATTGAGGCTTGTGGAAGGAAGAAAGAAAGTAAGTAGAACTGGCTAAGTCAGCAAAGAGGATACGTCTGAATATGTTATGCTTGTTGCTTGTTGTTTTAAGGGGCCTAACATCGAAGGTCATCAGCCCCTGGATGTGTTAGTAGTTAATGATATTTGGGTAATGGGAGATAACGAGGAAGGGGTAGAAGATTGTAAAGTGTACTTGACAGGTGTACTTAAAATAGTTTCTGTTGGGCCGATGACCTTCGATGTTAGGCCCCTTAAAACAACAAGCATCATCATCATCATCATCAATAGTTTCTGTTAGGCATTTAAATGAGCAAATGATTTGAGTAGATCTTGCTATTGCAGGAATTATGATGAGAATTATCTCGATGTACTCAAAATATGAGGGTGCATGTGAGGATGAAGTTGGCAAGTTTTATGAAGCATTGAGTAACATCATAGACAAGGTCAGTAGCAAGGAAAGGATGATATAGATGTTGATTCCCATAGGGAACATGAAATATTTGTCCGAATGAGTAAATTTATAATACCAATATAATGGTCCATTATTGGACATTATAAATTTTCCAGCTAACTCATTCTTGGTTGTCTGTGTTTCGTCCTCATGTGCTAAGTTGGGCTCGTCAGTTGGTCCTTAGCACACCTACCAAGGCGCAAGGCTAGTGCATACTGTGGAGACCACTGGATAGGCTACTTGAAGCCACCAGCAGTGCCAATGTACTATGAGAGACTGTCTCACTTCCAAAAATTGATGCTGCCTGGCCATCAGATGTAATAGATGTTGTCCAATAATGGACCATTATATTGGTATTATAAATTTACTCATTCAGGACAAATATTTCATGTTCCCTATGGGAATCAACATCTATATAATCTGATAGCCAGGCAGGCATCAATTTTTGGAAGTGAGACAGTCTGTCATAGTGGATTGGCACTGCTGGTGGCTTCAAGTAGCCTATGCAGTGGCCTCCACGGTATGCACTAGCTTTGCGTCTTGGTAGGTGTGCTAAGGACCAACCGATGAGCCCAACTTAGCACATGAGGACGAAATGCAGGCAACCAAGAATGAGTTAGCTGGAAAATTTATAATGTCCAATAATGGACCATTATATTGATATTAAGGAAAGGATAGTTGTAATGGGCGATTTCAATGTGAGAGTTGGAAATCAAACTAAAGGACATTATAGGCTCATTGGTAATTGTGGGGAAGATATGGAAGTTAATAGGCTATTTATTACTACAAATGAGAAGGTAGGGGCACCAGATCCATAATGACTAAATCAGGGGTGTTCAACTTAATTTTTTATTTTTTTGCTAGGGGCTTTACGTCACACCGGCACAGATAGGTCTTATGGCGACGATGGGATAAGAAAGGCCTAGGAGTTGGAAGGAAGCGGCCGTGGCCTTAATTAAGGTACAGCCCCAGCATTTGCCTGGTGTGAAAATGGGAAACAACCAAAAACCATCTTCAGGGCTGCCGATAGTGGAATTCGAACCTACTATCTCCCGGATGCAAGCTCACAGCCGCGCGCATCTACGCGCACGGCCAACTCGCCCGGTCTCAACTTAATTTGCGGGCAGGCCAAATGTGAGATTCCTAAATGTACCTGCGGCCACGTTTTCTCCACCCTCCCTGACCTTCCCTACCACACATATATCCACAAACTCAGGTACCCCTTCTTTAATCACCAATCAAGCTCTCACATGGCTCTTCAGCAACATAAACAATAACCTGAACCACAATAAAAAACAAACTGAGAAAAGTAAACAGTGCTCTGTAACTTGGGGTAAACTTACCAGTTGAATCGGTGAGTTGAAGAAGGTACATATTCTAAAATCCTTACTTTTAAGGAGTAAGAAAAAAACTGCTTTGTAGCTAAAAGAAAGATTTTATCAAAAAGGCTACTATTGGCCTTTTATACGTCATATATCTATGTATTCAACTACAAAGTATGGAAGTCATATTATGTACGGTTTTCAAGTTATATAATTTTTTATGTCAAGGAATATGTCCCCTTTTACTCTCAAATTTGAGAAAGATATTTGCAGAGGCAGATAATGCATAATAAAATTGCAATTTCAAAAGTCTGTTATACAGTAACACATTATTACACAAAATTACTCTTCTTCCGCCATGGTGGTGCATATTCACCATCTGACTGAGACTTCATCAGGCACTCACTATAACAGATTAAGTTTGAAGATACAAAATGATGTGTACAGCTCATAACATGCTTATCAGTTTATTAACATTATTGTCATCAATAGTGCACTATTGCTTCATACCACAGGACTGACCTGCGCTGACACCTGGCGCATTGTTGAGTTGAAAAGGGGACTTATTCCATGAATGTGTTCCTTCTTCCACTCAATGAAAATACTGCCCACTGCATTGGAATGTGAACCTTTTTCAACGCAATAGATAGGGCTTGCCATCAGGAACAAAATGGCTATCTCAGTTAAATTTTTTATTTTCTGGAATGTGTTCCTTTTTGCACTCATCAATTAATGAGAGGCCTGGTCCTTCGCTTGAAGTGACAGTGTTGAAATGTGTGGAGATAGACTTGACACAGCCATCCTCAGAATGGAATATAGGTGCTCATCACCGATCCAGGAACATAAAATTGATTTTATAAACTTCATTTTAAAAAATGTTTGTTCAAAAATGTAAGCATTCACAAGCACACACAAGAATTTTCTTGCAAATTTTATGAAAGCTGGAAATTTTTTATTACTAAGCGCTCTGTAACAGTTAATAAGATTTACTTCTGCAAATTTGTCCCTTGATTGGGAACAACACTTAAGTTCAATTAATTCGACCTGTAGTTCCACAGGTGCAACTAAAAATGGAGTTTTGAACAAGTCAATTTTCTCCGCATTCACAGAAAGGTCCTTAAATCTTGTTTAAAACTCATTCTTCAGTAGGTCAATCAACTTACCCTAACATGTAACTATACACTTCATTTAAAAGCATGTGTTAAATCTGTGAATGTTGCTAAATCCTACTTCCAAATTTCGACCCCAAATTCTGTCACTTCTTTCTGTTTCATGTTCATAAATGTGCTTATTTACTCATGGAAATAAAAGAAGCATTTCAATATATTACCACAACTAAGCCAGCGTACCTCACTCTGATAAGTTACATCGCCATAATCGTAACCAATTTCAGCCAGAAATGACTGGAACTGCCGATGTTTGAGTCCATGCGCTCGAATAACATTAATTGTAGATGTCCCTGTGTTCATCACATGTTGTTAATTTAATACTTTTCCACATAGCACTTGATGAATAATGCAGTGTAATTCAAGAGGCACATCAGTATTTCTGTTAGTGAATTCATTTCTTATTCTTCCAATCTATCCAGTTTTAGTACAACTCATATTACTTGCTCCATCTGTTGTTATAGCTACCAATCCATCCCATCCTAAATCGAGATCTTTCAATGTTTCACTGATTTGGAGAAACAAATCCTCATCTGTTGTAGTTCTGTGGATACTGCTTAAAGATGCCAGCTCCTCAGTTATTTCACACTCTTTGTCAGTCCCACGAATAAAAATTAAAGGTTGTCCTGTATCATGGACATCATTACTTTCATCCAAAGCCAATGAAAAGCATTCGAATGATTCAGATTTTTCGCGTAGCTGTGAGCGAAAATTAGTCCCAAGTTCTTCTGTTCTTCTCATCATTGTGCTCCACACAAAGTTGATGAATTTATCGGTTGTTTCTCTTCGGGACACATTACTTCTATTACAGTAAGTATACATTTCTTTACAAACTCCCCATCAGAAAATGGTTTCTCTTTTGCAGCTAATAAATGTGCAACTTTATAATTAGCAAAGACTGCAGCTATATTTTCCTCAATCTGTTTCATGACTACCTGTTTCCGAGTGGTGAGATCTTTCATTAAATTTGAAATCTTTTCCTTCCGTGATACCCCATTGTATTTATTATATACAGATTTTTGCTTCAAATCGTAATGCCATCTGATGTATTCTTTACAAACTGAGATATTTTCCTTGCATATCAGACACATTACTTTCTCACTATTATCAATACAAAAATAGTCATCAGCCCATATTTCTTTAAAAACACCACACTCGCTATCCACTTCTGTACGTTTGGAAAAGGACATTTTCGTTCACAAACAAATTTTAAAAACTACTTTGAATAGTAGCAGTTTGTAAGAACGCTAGTTCACAGTAAAGTAATAAGCCACAATGAACCTCTCAAAGCATTTTCCGGGTACAAACTGGCCATTTCCTGTGGATGTCTCAAGAAAACTGTACCTGCGTATAAGGTGGGAATAATTGTGCATCTTAGAATTATTCTACAACCCAGTAAAGGAAACATCATGTCAAGAAAAAACTACAAATAATTCAGAGATTTTTCTTATGGTTTCATCCTCTAATGCTGTGAATTACAATAAAGTTTTTATTATCTAGTTTTTCCAGTATCTAAAAAAAAATTATAAAAACTCGGCCAGGGCCACATATAATGCCTTTGCAGTCTGAGTCTGGCCGTACGTTGAGCACCCCTGGACTAAATCATAACCGACTTTGAATTCAGGTTATCTCTTAGGAGTTTGCGGGTATTCCGGGGATTTTTGATGATGTGGACCTCTATCTGATCTGTAGTGAACTAAGTATCTCTACACTTAGAATAAAGAAAGTGAAGCTGCTGACAATAAAACTATAAAATCTCCAGGATGGTGAAATTGGACGGGCATATATGGATATGATTAGTAAAGAGTTCCATTCAGTGGTCAGTAAGAGAATGGGAAGCATACAGGGATGCTGCAGTAGGAACAGCATGGGAATGCTTAGGAACTACTTTGTGTTTAATGGGAAAAAACAAACATCATGGTGGTTTGATAAAGTAAGACGGTTAGTAAACATAAAAGAAGGTATAAGAAATGGCTCCAAACAACTGTGAACTGATAATAGATCCCAGGGAATCACTGGATAGGTGGAAGGAATATTTTGAAAATGTTATTAAGAGTAGTCTTCCTGTTTATGTCACGAACAACTGAGCACACGGGGAGCAGGAGAATGTTGGTAAAATTACTCTTAAGGAAGCAGAAAGGATGATAAATAAAGTCTATTGTCATAAAACAATAAGAATAGATGAAATTAGATCTGAAATGGTGAAGTATAGTGAGATGGTATGGATGAAATGGCTTCTATTGTAACAAGATTGTCATGGGGTGTTAGTAATGTACCTTCACATTGGACAAAATCTGTAATTGCACATGTCTGTAAGCAAGGGACGGGAAGTATTGCAACAACTATCAAGGTATCTCATTGATTAGTGTACCAGGCAAAGTGTTCCCTGGCATCGTAGAAAGGAGGTTGAGATCAGTGGTTGAGAGGAAATTGAATGAAACTCGGTGTGATTACAGACCACAAAGGTGTTGTGAGGATCTGATTTTCAGCATGCTGCTGGTAATTAAATAAAGCTACGAGCTTTGCTGGCGGGACGTAGTGTTTACAGTGCACTATGTCTTCTGGTATGGGCTAGAGCAATATTGTTACTTTCATTGATCTGTCTCAGCTTTATCCTTGGCTTTGACAAGATGAAAGTGACTGAGGTATGAGTGATGCTAGTAATGCCATTCCTTATTCAGTCAGTCCCTGCTATGAATGGTGTGAAAATGTTGCTCATAGGGTCAGTTGGTGCATGCATTTCAGTGGGCTTGGCAGACTGATATGTAATAGCAACTTCTGGCTTGGTGAGGAAAGCAACTGGAAACTACCTCATTCCTCATTTCCCTAGTATGCCTCTTGAGTGATGCCTAGGCCATTTATGACAGCTGATGGCAGAGCTGTTGAGGATCCAACCAGCCTTTGGGCTGAGGACTAAACATACACATACGCGGAAGGAATAGACAGTTATGCATATGCTTCATAGAGCTAGAGAAGCCATATAGCATACTACCAAGCGGAAAGATGTTCCCTATACTGGGGCACTATGTGATTCTTCCTCTCCTTCCTGATAAGTTTCAGCGTATGCAGGTGGTTCAAGTGTAAGATTAACCCTTTATCGGGCAAGATTATTTTCGCATTGAAATTTAATGAAAGCTTTTTTATTAGTGACCATGTTATGTATATATACAGAAATAAGTGTATGATTCCATGAAAATTATTTTATTATAAAAATTATTACAATTTGCTGTGACAAGAAATCAACCACAATCCATTTATTCAAACTGAAAACACATAAGTTGTTTGTGGTTGATATTTTGACCACATTACATAAATTGGATTTTATTGTGAAGAACGGATTTGTTTCACTTAAGGAATGTCATTTACTATTGAAGTGGCTTCTTTGCCGTGGCCATATTTTTGTTTGTTTCTTTATACAGTATATAAACGTTTACAATTGCGGCATGAAGGAAGTAATAAAAATGCTTCATCCAGCCACGTCATGGAGAAAGCAAATTGACAGGAACATTGGAACCGTGTGGCTCAGAATATGTGGAGCTGTTGAATTTAGTTGGTTTCTTCCCTTGTTTTAAATATACATATTGTTTAGGAGCTGTTGTTTAGTTATCAGATTCTGTTCCTGTCTCCGATTCACTACTAGCAGCACTGTTGTGTAAGCCTTAATTAGACCAATCTGAAAATGTATGATCTTCATAGTCTGGATCTCCATCACTGTCATCTGAACCAAAGTCCATAATCAAGTCCTGTGTGAAACTGTCCCTAGATTGTTGGTCAATACTCCTGATTGCCAATCATATGCTTCTGTGGGTTGGGGCACTGGAAGAACGTCCTCGGCATCTGAATCACTTGCATATTTTGAATCTGATCTGATGTCAACCAGCATCTCCTTGATCTCAGGGGCATTCAAACTCCTTTTTGTCATGATTCTATAAATAAACAAAAATAAACAATGCCACCACATCAGTAGGTATCAGTTTTGCTAACATAAACAGCAATGTTTATTACTGGCCCAGTTTCCATATTTTTGGAGGATTGGAGGTGAATTCTGGATTAGGTAGTTGTTTTACAGCCGGATGCCCTTCCTACTATAACCTCTGTAGAAGAGCTGACGAGATGGAAATGAACAATCAAACACACACAGTGACAGAGTCCCCGACACAAGAGAAGTTATAATTCAAAATAAATTTCCTGACTCAACCTGGAATCAAAATAGGGACCTTCGTATCCGGAGTCGAGGATGGTATCCACTCTGCTACCATGACATACTGACAAAATAGTAATAAAACAGTTAATGCTATGAAAACCTGACTCTTGTACTGTATTCAGTGTGTTCCTCTCAAGTTCACAAATATGCAAACCAACACAATTTATCTAATAACATCTTAGCTATATATAGTGTGTATGATATAAATGGAATGGTACAGAGTATTCAGCCCGAAGGCTGGTTTGATCCTCTGCATCTCCGCCAACAGCTGTCATAAATAGCCTAGGCATCACTGAAGAGGCGTACTAGGGAAATGAGGAGTGAGGTAGTTTCCCGTTGCTTTCCTCACTGAGCCAGTCGTTGCTATTACATATCAGTCTGCCAAGCCCACTGAAATGCATCCACCAACTGACCCTATGAGCAATATTTTCACACAATTGATAACAGGGACTGGCTGCATAAGCAATGGTATTACTAGTATCACCCATACCTCGGTCACTTTCATATTGTCAAAGCCCAGGATGAGACTGAGACAGGTCAATGAAAGCAACAAATTTGATATAGCCCATACCAGAAGACATAGTGCACTGTAAACACTACAGCTCGCCAGCAAAGGCAAAGCCTATACTGACAGAAGTATGGTTCGTGAAAGATCACATACATCCTGCATGTTAGTTATTTATAAAGTAAAAGTACATTGTGTTTTGCAAGAAGTGAGGTTATGGATGAATGATTAGGAATAATACTTAATCAACCAAGTTAGACTTAATTTTTCTTTAGACACATTACCATCATAAAAATTTCACTGAGAAAGCAATTAAATGTGAGAAATACATTCACTTACCGCCAAAAATGTAAACCATGCGTCCAACAATCTTCCAGAATGCTCTGTGGTTTTATTAATCGACTACAATAACAAAAAGGTGCTGCTCTCTCATGCAGATTAGAGAAACCAAGGTGTGGCTATGTTTTCAAACACAAACCATTTTGAGAGGCAGCATTTTAACGTATGGTTGATTATGGAACGAAAATGGAAGACATATGACACCTAATACAATGAGGATAAATTATTAACCACAAACCTATAAAAGGTTTTAAGGGTTAGATTACTAAAATCTAAGAAAGGCCTTTCTGTTGGCAGTTGGCCTGCAGTAAGAATTGATAGTTGAAAGAGTTCTTGGTTCACTGTACTTGTTGGGGTTAGACAAGGCTGTAATATTTTACCTTTGTTGTTCATGGTTTACATGGTTCATCTGCTGAATGGTATAAAGTACCAGGGATGGATTCAGTCAGGTGGAAATGTAGTAAGCAGTCTGGCTTTGCTGACAACTTTGCCTTAATGGCAGATTGTGCCAAAGGCATTATAGGTATTATAGGTAAGAGATATAGAACTAAACAAAGCCACATAACTAGTTAGAAATATGGTATTGTGATGGTGATTACTAAATTCACATAGGCTTGTAGACAGAGCACTGTAAGGAATAAAAGTTTGTAATGGAACTTGAAAGTAGGTTCAATGAGTATGCTATGAAAATTTGCCTTTCTAACACTTAATTGAAGTCAGTAGTTAAGAAATCCAGGAGAATTCAATGTCAGCAGATTGGGCATGCAAACTTTTAACAGGTTGATAATTTCAAATACTTAGGATGTGTGTTTTTCCAAGCTGGTATAGTACAGTAAGTGAACTTGAACTAAGGTGTCATAAAGCTAATGCAATTAACTTGCAGTTGCTATCACAGTGTTTTGTAAGAAGGAACTCAGCTCGAGGACGAAATTATCTTCACATTGGTGTGTTTTCAGGCCAACTTTGCTTTATGAGAGTGAAAGCTGGCTGGACTCACTATATCCTATTCATAAGTTATAGGTAACAGGCATGAAATTAGTGAAAATTATTGCTGGTATTAACAGGTGGGAACAATGGCGGGAGGGTGCTTAGAATTAAGAAATAAAGCCTATGTTAGGTCTGAACTCGATGCATAGTGCTGTAAGAATGAACTGGCTTTGGTGATTGGGTTATGTGAGGCAAATGGATGAGGGTAGGTTACCTGGTAGTATAATGGACTCTCTTATGGAGGGTAAGAGGAGTATAGGCAGAACTAGGTGATGACGGTTAGTCTCAGTCTCTAATGATTTGTAGGTAAGAGATATAGAAGTATACATGGCCACATAACTATTAGAAATAGGGTATTGTGATGGTGATTACTAAATTCACATAGGCTTCTTGACTGAGCACTGGAAGGAATAAAAGCTTGTAATGACAATGTATGTATGTGTTCCTTTAACAGGGCATTTCTCCTAACTATTTTTTCTTTTCATTACTCCCGTCTGTAAAACCTGGACTGTCATCAGTAGATGTTGCCCAGTGACAAAGATTTTGAGAATATAATGGTGTTAGAATCTTCCTGAGGTAACAGTAGGGATACTGATGAGGTATCTTGGAAATAGCTACCCCAAACTTTCTGACCTGAATTATTAAGCTTCTTGTGAAGACCTTTAGTGATTTCTTGCTGATTTAAGAATTTCCTGCTGTTCCTCTTTGATTGCTGTACCATGACTTCAGCTGTTTTATTTTCCTTATAGCTTGCAACAAATGCTGGTTTTATATCTTAGTGCTGCAACATAGGCTTTAGTTTTGGCCATTGGTTTGGTAATTTAAAAGATAAAATGTAATATAAATTGAAAAGAATGTTGCCCAGACCACTACAGTTCTGTATTGCACAATAAACAGGAGTAGCGAGTGATTAGGGATAAATAATTTGAAATTATTTATAGTCCCTAATTTATATGCTTTAATTGTTTAACAGTATGTTACTCATCATGGTGGTTTTTCTTCAGTGTGTTTTCTTGGCAGTGGGAACTTAGATTTTTGTTTGCAAATGTGAGGGAAAATAAAATATGGTGGAACAGCATTTGGCAGTAATTCCTCCTGGTCACTTGATACGTGCACTTACTTTGGAAGAGAACAGAGCATAAATATTGGGTGGGATACTATTTGTCTCTTTTCACCCTCACAACATATTGTGGAGTTAATTTGTTAGTCTCCAAAGCAAATCAGAGACATAATCAAATATATAATTACTGCGATTCCCAGTACTTCCTCTGTATAAACCTTCATCATCATCATAATCATCATTTTATAGTTCCAGTTTCCTGGGTATTGTTGGCGAGCCTTTCTTATCCTGTCTGATTGAGATACATTCTGTTGTTAATAACATCCTTCAGTGTCCTTCCCCGATCTGTAATGTTCATATAGTGGGTTCTTGGTCTTCACACCATCCGTTTTCCTGCCACATCTCTCTCCAAGTAAAAATCGTCTGTCGTTGTTGGCTCCATCCTCATTAGGTGCCCAAACCACTTCAATCTGGTCATGCTGACCCGATCTAACAGTCATGTAACAATCCCAGCTTCCTTCTTTACCAAACTATTCCTTAACTTGTCTAGATATTTTTTTTTTAAATTGTGGACCTAAGGAACTTCATCTCAGATGCCAGCAACCTTGACAAGTCTTTCTTAGTGAGGGTGCAGGTTTCAATACCGTAGGTTAAGATTGATATGAAGAACTGATTGAACATCACTAGCTTTAATTTTGTTGTAACTTTATGATCCCAGAAGATTGTTCAAAGTCACTGGTAAAAGTGAGAGCTCTTCTGTATACTATTTGCCACCTTCTTTGTTGCTAGTACATCTCGAGATATTACACTGCCAGTGTATGTAGCTCTTTTCACACTTCCTAGTGGATAGTTTCCTAGCATGATGTTCGCTGGTTGTCCCTCGGTTTATTGCCATCACTTACTGTATTGGGTTTGCTTGTCTTGGGATTGAACTCCTGGAACTTAACCTTCCATTCAATGATTCTCAACTGTACTTGTTCCTCAGTATTCTCCCCAGATCATAACATCATCACCGAAAGCCATCGCATTTATTTCACTAGGGGTTTTCTTGTTGTTCTTCATTATGTCATCCATGAAGGTGATGAACAATAATGGGGATAGTCCACTGCCTTTCTGGACTCCACTTTTGGTCTGGAACAAGGATGAATGTACGTCGCACAGTTGCTCACACCTGGTACAGTTCTCATACAGCTTCTGGACTTTCCTTACCAGTACCTCTGGCACATTCCATTTTCTCAGGCATTCCCATATCTTCTCTCTTGCAAAGCCATCATATGCGACCTCAATATCAAGGATGTCCATACACAGATCTTTGCCTTTGTCCCAATATTTGTCCTTTAACATATGGACACTGAAGACTAGGTCTGTTGTGGACCTGTTAGGCCTGAATCCATACTGTTCCTCTTCTAAATATGGCTCTAAGATGACTCGTAATCTGCTCTCTAAGATTTTCTCAAAAATCTTCAGCCCATGTGAAAGGTAAACAAAATTGGCGTATGGCTTTTAGTGCCGTGAGTGTCCAAGGACAATTTTGGCTTGCCAAATGGAGATCTTTTGTTTTGATTCCCACAGGCGACCTGTGCGTCACAATGAGGATGATATGACGATGAAGATGTCACATACACCCAGCCCCCGTGCCAGCAAAATTAACCAATTATGGTTAAAATTCAACCCTGCCAGGAATCTTACGTGGCACCCCTGTGACCACAGAACAGCACGCTAACGATTTCCCAATAGTTGGAGTATTTGAGGTGATTTTCTTTCTTAAAGAGGGGTATGATACCACTCATGCTCCAGCCAGTAGGTAGAGGACTCTGTGTAGCCACTGTAAACTCTGGACTCCTGCTGCTTTAATCATATCCGTGCTGACTTCATTGATTCCTGTGCTCCTTCTGTTTTTCTCCCATATAATGGGAGATTCTTCTGTGCAGGTCTCAACAGCTGGTACTTTTGTTCACTGATCTGCTTCTGTCCTGTTCAATAGGTGATCAAAATGATTCATCAGATCCTCTCTGATGTCCTCTTCTTTCCTGGCCAGGTTTCCATTAGGATCCTCAATTGTTGGGATGATTTCAACCGATTTTTTAATCACTCTAAACATTAATTTTGTATTGCCTCTGCTGTCTCCCTTGAGTTTTTTGAGTAGATTTCCCCCAGCACTTTTTCATCTCCTCTTCTACTACTCTTTTAACTCTCCATCTCTTGTCCTGTTAAACTTGTTCAAGATCTCCAGCCTTCCCCTTCTCCCTTACCTGTTCTGGCTTGGATTTCTTTCTATCTTGTTCTTTTTGTGCTATGTTCCTTTATTGAGGACCTTACTCTTCCATTCCACCAGGGTATGCCTTTTTCCTTTATTCTCGCCCTTGTCTTCCCACAAACCTCTATTGCTTCTTTTATCGAGGTGTTTTTAAAACTTGTCCACTCTACCTCACCACTCTCCACTTATTCTGTAGTCTTATACGGTCCTGAATTTTGGTCCTCTTTCCAATCTGTGTATGTCTCAGACCTTAATCTTAGGTAAGTTCCTATTTGTTATCTTTGGTACCTTAATGTCATTCAAATCTGCTACTAATAACTGGTGGTCCCTTGCAGTCGTTTTGACACCGGTCACATGTCTACTTCTTTCTTTATCTGTAATGATATAGTCAATGACCGTCTTGCTCTTTCCATCCCAGCTGTAGCGGGTAATCTTGTGACTGATTCTTTTGTTAAACCAAATTTTTTTTACTGCCAAACAGTTCCTTATGCAGAAGTCTAGATGATGTTACCTTTTTTAATTCCTTCTCCCATAACCATGTGGTCTCATCACCTTCACAAAGTCATTCCTGTCTCTTCCGAGCTGTGCGTTGAGGTCCTGATGATGATTGCTCTCTCTTCACTGATGATCTCTTGTAGGTCTTTGAGACATTGATTCTTTTCATCTTGACTGCAACCCATCGGAGGGACATAGGTTGGTACTAGTAACAGCTTCTCTTCCACAAGCCTTTATAATCCTATCATTGATCTACTGGATCTCTCTAATATCATCTAACTCTTTTACCATTTCAGTAGAGGGTATAGCATTTTCTTAACTCTTTCTTGCCTTTACCGTTCCATTTAGTTTAACTCAGTCCTAGGATTGATGATATCCTACTCTCCATGATGTCCACTAACTCTTCACATTTTCCAGTCAAACTCAGTACGTTGATTGTTCCTATTAGAGTGTGTTGTCTTCTCCGGGGTTGTTGCACAATCACAAGGCCTGACCTGTCATCAGGCTGTAAGCTGTCATACCTGGCAGAGGCTTGCAAATGCTGTTGTCTACTCTGATTCCTTAGTTTGCATCCGAGGCTCATTTAAGTGTTGGTGCGACATAAGGCAAATAGCTAGACATAAACATTAAAATGTGTTTCATTAGAAATAGGAATTACAAAAGCAATCCAAATAATAATTCAGTCATATTTACTTAAAACAAAGTATATCTATGGTCTAGTTACACTGATTCCTGGTCTAGGAAACCATTAATAACGGCCGAGAGGATCCGTCATGCTGACCACCCGACACCTAGTAATATGCTGGCCTTCGGGCTGAGCTACTGTCGCTTGGTAGGCGTTGACCCTTCGGGGCTGTTCCGCCATGGGGTTTAGTTTGGTTTGGTTTAGTTACACTGAATAGTAAAGCCTTATGCTGAACATAGATCTGACATTCTTAGAGGTGACAAACTTTTCACTTTGTTAAAACATACGGTGTCCAGTCACCATGCGCAATCTCCCTTTCATATGATCATAATTATGTACCATGCCTCCATTGGGAGTGCTGATGTCAGGCATACAGCTCCACTATGTTGCTGTAGCTCAGTGTGGTTCAGATAACTTGTAGGAATAATTGTTTGTATGGTTCATGTGGTTTCGTGCTTATGTCCTTGATGACTTAGTTTCCAAATTTCACATGAGGTGGCCTGCCGTAATCCATCTCTGGTCAGATACTGTGTGCTTAATGCCTGATGTCTCCTGGATCGGGGCAGAACAATATTGTCACCTGTAGTTTGTGTCTCATTCTTATCCTTGACTTTGACAATATGAAAGTGACTGAGATACGAGCAGTGCTAGTAACACCATTCCTAATTCAGCCACATCCTGTCGGAAAGTGTGTGAAGTTGACGTTCATTTGGTTGGTCTGCATGTACATATCAGTGAACATGCGAGACTGGAATGAATCAGCACTGTCTGGCTAGGAGATGAAAGCAAGCTCCTCAGTATTGAGGTTCTTATTTGCAGTTATTTTGACATCAGTCGCATGTCTACTTGTGACTCACTCTTTTGTTGAATCAACTAATCTTTTACTACCAAACAGTTTCTTGTGTAGAAGTCTATACAATGTTCTCCTTTTGAATTACTTATCCCATAGCCATGTGCTCCCATCACTTTCTCATAGTCATTCCTGTCTGTCCCGAGATGTGCGTTTAGGTCCCGACGATGATTGCTCTCTCTTCATTGATGGTCTCTTCTAGGTCTTCAAGAAATTTGTTCTTTTCATCCTGACTGCAACCCGTCTGAGGGACATATATTTTCACGAGTATCACCTTCTCTTTCCCAAGGTGAGCTGTTACCTTTATAATCCTCTCGTTGATGTACGAGATCTCTGTAATATCATCTAACTCTTTTGACAATATCAAGCTTACTCCATTTCTCATCTTTCTGTTGTTACCGTTCCATTTCTCAACTCTTTCTTGCCTTTACCTTTCCATTTATTTTCACTCTGTCCTAGGATTGATAATCTCCATGATCTCCACTAGCTCTTCACATATCCCAGTCACATTCCTATTCCAGTGTGTTGTCTTCTTCAGGGTTGTTGTACAGTCGCAAAGCCTGGCCTATCATCAGGCTGTAAGCCATCGTACTCTGAGTTCTTTGTTTCCATCTGAGGGTCGTATAAGTGTGGAAAGTGATTGCAGTTACTCTCCAATTTACTTGCTAGACCTAATGTTAGAGATTTTCTGTCAGGGTTATGTCCCTTAGCCTTCAGCAGTCCCCTGCAACATCTGCAAGGCAGCAGCTTCCAGTTGAATTTATGTGTCATTTCCTACACAGTGGCTTCGACAAGCTCCTTAAGTGTGAACTTCTCTGCCCATAGCCGTTGGTTCTCCCTTACTTTGTCAGGTTTGGTAATGGTCGCACAACCCTCGGCCAGACAGCTGCAGGTAGCAGGATGTTCCTGACCTGACCTGAAATAAGCCTTAAAATGTGTTTCATTAGAATCAGGAATGACAAAAGCAATCTCAGTAATAATTCAGTAATGTTTACTTAAAACAAAATGTATCTTTGGTCTTGTTGAACTGGTTAGTGGAGCCTTATCTGAACACAGGGCTTCCTTCCCATTCTTAGGCCTTTCCTGTCCCATCATTGCCATAAGACCTATCTGTGTTGGTGCGACGTAAGGCAAATAGCTAGACATAAACATTAAAATGTGTTTCATTAGAAATAGGAATTACAAAAGCAATCCAAATAATAATTCAGTCATATTTGCTTAAAACAAAGTATATCCATAGTCTAGTTACATTGATGTGGTTTAGGGCATATGTTCTTGATGACTTCCTTTTCATAGGAAAGGGAGTGAAATTGATGTTCATATGCTTGGTCCATGTGTACATTTCAGTGAACAGCACTGTCTGGCTAAGAAAGGAAAGCAATGGAAAACTACCACACTCTTCATTTCCTTAGTTTGCCTCCTCAGTGACACCCATCTCTCTATGGCAGCTGATGGTAGAGCTGTTGAGGATCCTCGCTTCCTTCAGGATGAGCTCTTCACAGACAACAGGAGATATGGATGGTACATAGTTTGTGCTGTGCTGTATTTGTTGGTACAAAAGGTGAAAAGTGACAGTAATAAATTTTATTTTGTATATTTTGGAATTGATTTCATTATGATGAGCAGAATATTTTTCAGTATGTCTGTACATTTTCCAGATATTGCGGTATTATTTAAGAAGTTTCATATTATGTAATTGCTCCACACTAAAAAAATATCCATGAGCTTTCAAACAGGACGTTTTTCCATTCCTGGAGGTCTTTTTGCTGTCATGCTTTTAAGGATCCTCAACATGGAAACTTTCTAAAAAACGATAAAGGAGAATTGAAACTGAAAATGACTCAATTACCAGGAAATTATGAATTGTTAAGCACTCATATGTAATTAAGTTTCCCGATGTGTATTGAGAATGTGCCTAATATAATAACTCTTCCACTTACATCAGACTAGATGCATTTGAAAGAAGAAACTAAACCAGAGTTGTCAGAGCCAGGACAAACACAGCTGAACACATTTCAGGTAATATAATACATCCAAAACTGGTTGGGATGTTTTTGCGGGGACAGAAAGAAAAGAACATCATAAAGAGGGAACGTGCTAAAAAAATGAAAAGCAGTTTTGCTGTTAAATTTAAGGGTAGGTTTGAACATAAAAATATTTACAATAAAAGCAAAGAAATGTGTTTACAATTATAATTAATGAAGTAAATAAATAAATAATACATTTTAAGATCACCAACATAAGAAAACTTCAAGGAAAAATGTTCTTAGAAACGCGAACTTTACACAGCGCTTACAATTACCTATGTTTAAAGTTGTCACTGGAAAGTCCCTTACCTGGGCAATTTGCACATGCCTTATGTGTGGTTTAGCATCCACTTTCTCAGTAAACTTTAATTTATCATCATCTGTAAACTGTCTAGCTTTCTTCTTCTCCGTAACTTAATGTCTTGCAAACCACTACGGTATGCTAAGTACAGTAGGTCTAATTTATGTACATTGTTACACAATTCATTTACGAACATAAAAGTAAGTACCAACCTGTCAGCTGTATATGTAAGTACAGTAGGCCCAATTTATGTACATAAGTCACTCAGGCCACTTTCAGACGGTGCAGGAGTAAAACACACCCATATATATGAGCGGGTGCATCCGATTCCGCTGACTTTTACACACAAAATAGGTCATATGGTGCAAAACTACCCACTCCTTCCAGCAGATCATTATTTCTTCACTCTTTTCAGAGTGGTAATAAAAATGGACCATAATAGTCTTTGTTTACACTTATGAAAATACAAAAAGAGTTCACCATGCCATGTCCTTCACATTTCGTTAGAGAAGAAGATGGGTACAATTTTGAGGATACTCTCAATAACGGGTCTAAATGATATAACACTTTCCAAACACGAGACCACTGGTAGTGTATTTCCGTCATTTAATGTTATTAAGTTCTCGATGCCCAATTCGGGTTCCATAACGACCGCTGTACATCCCACAAGAAAAGAAAAAAGGCATACAAATGACTTTTAAATTGAAAATGAGAAATAAGCACTGTATGTCAATTGGGTGAGAACGGGCCTACTCTTCTTTGTCAGCTAAATCCATTTTTACTTTCTTATAGGTACACTATCCGGTTCTGTACTGATTACATGTTATAATTCTCATATTTGAGTCTGTATTGAAATGTACAATGAAGTCAAATAAATATTAAAGTTTATTTATTCCACCTGTTCAATACATAAAAAAAGAAAGATAATGAATTAAATAAAATTATCGGGACATGTTTCGCCCTTTAATTATGGGCATCTTCAGCTTTAATCTCAAACTGAAAGTTGATTAATCAGGTACCTGATTGTAATTAAATTATATATGAATGTGAAGGAAAAGTTGGAAATGTGCAAAATGGTTGACAATAGTAATGAAATTCTTAATATCAGGCCTTAATAAACTCTAAAATACAAATATTCATAAAATTATACACTTTCTTGAACGTAGTTAAGAAATTCTTGAAATGAGGCCTTAATGAAGTTTAAAATACAAATAGTTGTGAGTTTATACACTAGAGGAAATTTTTTTTGGATCTTAAACAGATTGCATGTCACTATAATAATCACATCAAGTGGGGTTTATCATAAATGTGAAGTGATAAAACTGTAGTTTTCTAGGAGCACGAGAGGAGAAGGGTGCTTGAAGGTAAGTTGCTCTGTTAAATGTTAGCAGGAAGGAACGGCTGTAATCTCTTGTGTAGAGTCGTAAGGGAAGTTTGGATTGAAGTCTCTTTATTAACGTTGAAATTGGTTGACGTGAAGGTAAGTTGCTGTGTTAAATGTTAGCAGGAAGGAACGGCTGTAGTCTCTTGTGTAGAGTCGTAAGGGAAGTTTGGATTGAAGTCTCTTTATTAATGTTGAAATTGGTTGACGTGAAGGTAAGTTGCTGTGTTAAATGTTAGCAGGAAGGAACGGCTGTAGTCTCTTGTGTAGAGTCGTAAGGGAAGTTTGGATTGAAGTCTCTTTATTAAAGTTGAAATTGGTTGACGTGAAGGTAAGTTGCTGTGTTAAACGTTAGCAGGAAGGAATGGCTGTAGTCTCTTGTTTAGAGTCGTAAGGGAAGTTTGGATTGAAGTCTCTTTATTAACGTTGAAATTGGTTGACGTGAAGGTAAGTTGCTGTGTTAAATGTTAGCAGGAAGGAACGGCTGTAGTCTCTTATGTAGAGTCGTAAGGGAAGTTTGGATTGAAGCCTATTTATTAACATTGAAATTGGTTGACGCTAATAAAGAGACTTCAATCCAAACTTCTCTTACTTCCCTTCCATTGCTTCATTAAGGCCCCATTTCAAGAATTTCTTAACTACATTCAAGAATGTGTATAATTTGATGAATATCTGTATTTTAGACTTTATTAAGGCCTGATATTAAGAATTTCATAACTATTGTCAACCATTTCGCACATTTCCAACTTTTCCTTCACATTCATATGTAATTTAATTACAATCATGTACCTGATTAATCAACTTTCAGTTTGAGATTAAGGCTGAAGATGCCCATAATTAAAGGGCGAAACATGTCTCTGTAATTTTATTTAATTCATAATCTTTTTTTTAATGTATTGAACAGGTGGAATAAATAAACTTTAATATTTATTTGACTTTTGTACTGATGTCACGAGCGCGGTTGATCTGTTGTGTATAACAACATGCATAAAAACTAATGTCCATTAATAAGTGACTGTGGGCTTGAGACTGTGACTCACCACGGACTGCCCGCTCAAACATTTCTCCCACGCAGTGTTACTCTCCACCTCCGCATCATATGAAAGATTCTATTTGAACTATCAATTCTTAGTTTAGGCCTTGGTGGGCCAGCAGGTAAGTGCGGACGCAGGTCGAACCTGCGACATCTGAAAGAAGCCTTACGAAAATAAATTAAGCACCAACATGTCAGATGCTAAAAGAATAAGACTGGCTTATGACTGACGCCCCCTGCAGCTGTAGTCCAACACGGAAGTAGTCCAACAAGGAACCATGCTCCGCGGCCATGAAATTAAATATTCTACCAAATCCTTGCCCAGGCCAGTTGTACTGGCCTGTCATGTGCACAACGTGGCCCGGAATGCTAATTTAAATTGTTTATTGTCAGAGTTATGAACGAACTAAAGAGGGACATAAATGTGCTATCCAGGTTTCTTTAGCATGTATTTAATACAACACGTCCCGGGACTTAGGAATAATTGTATAATAACCAGGGAAACACACTAGAGAGGAATGCCTTGACCAGTTTTGACTGTATTCTGTTGACCTTCTTTTCTGATTATGTGAATTATGAGTAATCTGCTGAATAGATTTCAATAAACGACTCCTCATTTTAATGTTGAAATATGGTATTTATAGTGAGATTGCCAATCTTTTGAAATGATATTTATATATCTTCATGTATTCAACATTTTATGCTATTCTGTGAGGGTGTGGGACACAGATGAAGAATTCACACATGGTATCCCCTGACTGTGGTAAGAGGTGACTAAAAGGGGTCCCAGGAGCTTTCATTTCGAGAGCGTGGTTTGGCATCCATGGGGCCATTAGCTGAGTCCTTGCATTGCTTCAACTTACTTGGGTCAGCCTCTCACCTATCAAGTCCAACCTCCCTTGGTCATCTCTTGTTGTTTTCTAGTGGAACGGTATTAGAGAATTCGATGCCTAAGAAGTCTTTTATGTTCACACCCTTTATGACCCTTGTCCTTCTTTGTCCGGTACTTCATTTTTCTTAGTGCTGGATCCCTTCTTTTCTCATTCTTCTCTCTCTTCTACCCTGTGTGGTTGGGGACACAAGCGAAGACTACACCCACATTACCCGCCTGTCATAAGAGGTGATTTATTTATTTATTTATTCGTATCAGAAGCATACATTTTACATAGTATAATGGTACTTAATGGCATACATATCAAATAGTGTCTGCCCAGTATTTTGCCAAATCACGGGCATTAGGTGTCGCAGCCATCAAGTCCTCTATTGTGCAACTTAAAGGACATTTACTACAGTTCATGAAATGGGCTGTGGTTTGGTCTTCACCACATTCACATTGTCTGGATGTGCCAGGAAAGCCCCACTTTACCATATTGATTCTTGATCTACCAACCCCAGTGTGAAGCCTATTCAATGATTTCCACGTAGACCAATGTTCCTCGTGTCTTGGGGGAGATGTTCAATTGGTAGCATCCAACCAGCAAGTTGAGGATTTCTAGTTCTCCATAATCTCAACCTTGTGGATTGAGCAGATTTGTTTAAATCTTTAGTTGTATTCAGGAAACTCTTCCTAGACCTCAGTCTTTGGTGGGGAGGTTCATATCCATTCAATGGGTGTGCACATGAGACAAGTGCTTTAGTTCTCTCATTCATGGATGAAACTTCTCTTCTTATATCTGGTGGGGTGATTCCAGCCAAACAGTAGATTCTATCTCGTGGAGTTGGTCTCAAGCAGCCAGTAATGAGTCAACACGTTTCATTTAGAGAAATGTCAACTTGTTTAGCATGACTTGATCTGTACCAAACAGGGCAAGCGTACACTGCAGCGGAGTAACACAGAGCCAGGGCTGTAGTTCTCAACGTCTTTGGACGTGTAACCCAATTGGTTCCAGACAACTTGCGAAGGATGTTATTTCTAGCCGACGCTTTCTGCTTGATGTTCATGCAGTGTTGTTTGTAGGTGAGAGCACGATCCAATGTTACACCTAGATATTTAGGTGTTGGGCAGTGATCTAGTTGAGTATCTTCCCATAATACCTGCAATTTCCTTGACGCCTGTCTGTTCTTTAAATGGAATGCACATACCTGAGTTTTAGATGGGTTAGGCTTCAATTGGTTTCCTCTGTAGTAGTAGGATAGTTCAGAAAGAGCCTCTGATAACTTTTCTTCTACAACCTCAAAGCAGTTTGCTTGAGTAGCAATAGCTCGATCATCCGCATATATGAAACTTCTGGTGCCAACTGGAAGAGGTTGGTCATTCGTATAGATATTAAAGAGCATAGGGGCGAGAACACTGCCTTGTGGCAAACCATTCTTTTGTTTCCTTCATCGACTTTTCTGATCCTGAAATTCAACGAAGAGCCTACGATTTTGGAGAAGATTGCAAATTACTTGTGTCATCATGTAATCTTTTGTCATGTTGTATAATTTTTGCAACAGTATACAATGATTAACTGTATCATATGCAACAGATAAGTCGATAAAATCCACCTCTGTGATTTTGTGATTTTCATATCCATCTTCGATATACTGTGTCAGATGGAGGACCTGTGAAGTACAACTTTTTCCTTTGCGGAATCCTGCTTGCTCTGGAATAAGACGTGGTTCAATGATCACAGTAAGTCTTTCCAGAATCATCCATTCTAAACTCTTGTACAGATGACACAAGAGTGAGATAGGTCTGTAATTTTTCGGATCATTTGGGTCTTTTCCTGGTTTGAGAATTGCGATTACTCTGGCTTTCCTCCACACACGTGGTAATTTGCAGGTGTTTATACAATTGTTGTACAGTTCTAGTAACCATTGTTTAGCAACAGGTCCAAATTGCTTAATTTGCTCAACACATATTTCATCTAGGCCGGCAGCCTTACCATTCTTACACTGATTTATTGCTCTGTTCAGCTCAGATAAAGTAAAAGGTTTAGTGAGTGTATCTGTCTCCTGCTCATAATCCCTCTCAATTCCTTTATTCTGAAGCCGACATGGATTTGATGGTTGTCCATTTCATAGAAGCTGATGTGCTATTTGGTTTGCTGTGACACTGGAATGTGTTGAAGTTTTATTAGGATCACTACTGAGTCATCTAAGTAATCGCCAAGCTTTTTGACTACTTCTACCCATGTCAATCTCTTCTATCAACCTTAACCACTGTGCCCGTTTTACTTCAGAAATAGAGGAGATTACTTGTTGTCCCATTGTGATGGTGTCATTGCTGAAAGGGTTTTCTTCGAAGAGTTTATGATACTCTGTTAAGAGGGCAGAGGTTTGTTGAGTTAGACCTTGTATGTAGTTTGTTCTACATCCTCTAGGGATTGTAGCTCTAGAACACTCCCTGATGATATTATTAAACTGTTCATATGCTTCTGGAATTGGATTGAGTGGTTTGATCTTCTCATCCAGTAAGTTGGTGAATCTTTCCCAGTTAGCTTTCTTAAAATTATATCTCCTGTTAAAGTAGACCTCTTGAGGTCTAATGGCAACTACCAGTTGACACATTATTGGGCGATGCTGTGTATTTGGAATAGGAGCACATACAGATTTAACACACTGATGTGCTATTTTTTTGCTCACAAATATTAAGTCTGGATTATAACCCCGCTTCCATCTACCACTGTTAAAAGAAGAAGGGAGCTTGCTATCATGGATAAGAGACAGATGGTGTTCCTCAGCCCATTCTAAAACATTCTCACCATTCTCGTCTTGTTCGTAACCCCAAATACTGCTGTGGCTGTTGAAGTCACCAATGAAGAAAGATACCTTCCAATCATCAAGATTGTTAGGTAGCATGAATGAGAATGTTACATTAGGAGGTTTATAGATGGAAACTATAACCGAATTGCTCAATTGCACTGCGATCAATTCTATATAATTTTCTTCTGTAATTGATGTGGAGAGTATCTGGAGATCTGGCTTGACGAAGACTGCACTACCATATCGTCCATGCGGTCTCTCTGCTGCCAATTTCATACCTGGTATTCTAGGACGTGGTTGGTGTACATCCCTGTGAGTTTCTTGTACACATATTACATCACAGTTTGTTGTTTGGCAAAGTTCTTGTAAGAGCTGTTATTTACAAGTTGACATACCTTATATGTTTATAGATATGATGGTCATTTTCGGTTCTGAAAAGAACCTTTCCCGACTTATGAATGTCATTATATAACAGTTGATGTTACTTCTGGATTGGAAAGATCAGCCGGTGTTAACACCTCACTGTTGCCCAGGGAACGCCCGAATGTAAATCATACACTCTTCGGGGAGACTCTTTCCGTGTCCCCCATAAGAGGTGATTAAAAGGGGGCAATGAAGGGATGATGAAATTAGAACCATTAGACTACTTTTGATTAGTACCATTACCTGCGAAAAACCATGGGTCAGCATTCTTTGTGACTGGTACCACTTGGATAGGAAAACCATGGGTCTGCAGTACATAGAAACAGTAAATTTATTTGAGGAACACTACAATTCTGGGCATTGTTTGTGATAAGTGTAATCATGTACATTCAACCGGTGGTTTCCACAGTGTTACCTGTAAGTAGTACCACTTTGTGACAAACACCATGGGTCTACGTTGTCTGTGATTAGTACCATTGTGTGAGAAAAAAAATGGGTCTGCATTATCTGAGAGCAATAGCATTATGTGAGGAACACCTTGAATTTTTGTTGCATGTGGACATTACCGTAATGGGTGATACCCCACGGTCTATATTGCTTGTGATTATTACCACAATGTGAAAAACATCACAAGTTTGGCCGGCGCCTGTATTTAATCGCACTATGTGAGGAATGCCATGGGTTTGCATGCTTATGTGTGAAACACCATGGGTTTGTGTTGCCCATAAGTTGTGCCACTGCATGTGACATACCATGGGTTTTCATTACCTGTGATTGGTAACGTCATGCGAGAAAAACCATGAGTCTAATTTACATATGATTAGCACGGTATAGGATGATCAGCATGATTTTGCTTTACCAGTGATTAGTAACATTATAAGGGGCCAGTGATATGTATTTGGATTCCTTTAGAAAAGTATCATCCCAGTAATTAAGGCATTGTGTATTGGATCCATGGCTTGTTATTGTTTCACTATCATTTTTCATCATTATTTGTTTTATATTCTAGTTAGTGGATATATTTTGAAGTTACAATTTTTATTTTGTTCACCTTGTACCATTAGGGACCGTTGGTCTAGCTGTTAGGCCCCCTTAAACAATAGACATCTTCAAATTGAATGCTAGGAAATGTGACCCACATATTCCAGCCACCTCATTTGAATTGCCTTGATGAACTCAATTCGACAGTTCTTTGTGTTGAGTACTTTCCTAATTTTATTATGCTCCATCCAGAAAATGAATGGGATTTTACCCAAATGTCAACTGCCCTGAAGAAGGTTTTACACTTGGCAAATGCTGGACCTGTACCTTGATTATGGCCAAGGCTGCTTCCCAATCCTAGCCCTCTTTTATCCCATCATCAGCATAATATCTACCTTTGTCGGTAAAGCAACTGTAAAGCAACTTTGGAACTTTATGAATTGCAACTATTTAATCATGACTCATACAAAAAAGACACACGTTATACCAAGATTTACTGTCCCTCATGCCTGTCACCAGCATTGTGTACTACACATTGCCAATGATATCGGGGTCATAGGGTACCAATAGCAGCACCTTTTGTGTTCATAGTGGTCTACTGCTGACGAATCTCTGGGACAGTCCTGAAGCGAAGGCCCTGATGTGGTTATTTCATCTTAGGAATCATGTGAGTGTCACAAGGGCTTAAATCCTTGTATTATGGAGGATGGTACAGCTATTCCCAGCCACATTCTCTGAACAAATCAGCCACAGTTTACACTGTTCTTACTGTGAGCTTTTTCATACAAAATGATGCATGGATCCAGCAGAAAGTATCACCACTTCTTTCTCAAAACAGGTTGCAGGTTGTGTTCCTAAAATGAACGGTAATACTGCACATTGATGGTCTGCTTGGAGGAACATAATGTGTTAGGATAACACCACCATAGTTGTACCCGAGAATAACCATAACTTTTACATGGCTGGAGTTCTGGCAAAAATTCAACCTTTGTGGTTGCCCATAATGATACCATTCATTTGATTGGCGTGTCAGTTGTGGGTCATACAATTTACCCCATGTCTCATCCAGTATAATGGTATGACATACAGAAGTCTCCCCTTCACTCTTATAGCTCTCCAAGTAGTTACAAACTGTGTTTTATTTTAACCGTTTTTGCATTTCTGTCATATCATGCTGAACCCATCGTGGTTCACTTCTACACATGCCCAGGTGTCCCTTCTAATGTGAAGCACAGTCTCAGGCTAGCTGACAAATCGTATAGCTTCTTCTTCACTGGCACTGGCACTAGCTGACGCATGCCACATTTTGGCATTACACGTTGAAGGCTTTTACCACCATGCTTATGTCATGTAAGACAATGCAGATTCCCCACAAGCCTCTTGAAGACCTTCATGACACTGTCATGCTGTACGACCTCGGGCAAATTCAGGCTTTATCCAACTCCATTATTCCTGTTTCAAAAACATTGTTAAAGACTACCTTAGATCGTGAAGTAACATGAGACTGTGTTCCTTTTGCCAGTTAACTTGTGCATGTTGTTAAAAGGGAGAGTCTGTTTGAGATTCCATTTGTCTCTTTTCATTCTCACAACCCATTGTTGAGATAATTCCTTGTTTTTTTTTTAGGAAATCAGAAACTAAATGAAATAAATAATTACCATGACTCCCAGTACTTCATCTCTGTGAACATTAAGTGGATTTATTTACAAACAGAAATTTAACAAAAGAACCTCCTTTATAATCCAGTGAGACTTACTTTAAAAAATGTACCCTTGTGTTAGTTAAACTGATTAGTGCAGCTATATGCTGAACATAGCACTGGCATTCTTGAAGGCAACATATGATGTCCAGTCACCAAGCACAATCTCCCTGTCACCTGATCATGATTATAGTCTCATGCCTCCATAAGGAGCGCTGATGTCAGGCATACAGCCCCTCTATGTTATTGTAGCTCGGCGTGGTTCAGATAACCCATAGGAATAATTGTTGTATTGTCCATTATGTTTAGAGATTATGTCCTTGATAACATCCTACCCAAATTTCATATGAGGTGGCCTGCCCTAATCCATCCCTGATGAGATACTGTGTGCCCAATACCTGATGTCTTCTGGATTGGCCCAGAACAAGTTGGTCACTTGTATTTTGTGTCTCAGTCTTATCCTTGACACTGAGAATATAGTAGTGACAGATATGAGCAGTGCTAGTTTTCCTAATGAAGCCAGATCCAGTAAGAAAGGGTGTGGAATTGACATTCATATGGTTTGTCTGTATGTATATTTCATTGAACTTAAGAGACTGGTAAGTATCAGTACTGCCTGGCTAGGAGAGGAAGGCAATGGAAAACTACCTCACTCTTTAATTTCCTTAGTTCGCCTCCTCAGTGACACCTAGCTCTCTGTGACAGCTGATGGTAGAGCTGTTGAGAATCCTCCCTGACTTCAAGCAATGCACTTCACAGACAGCAGGAGATATGGAAGATACATATTTTGTGCTGGCTGTATTTTCCACTAAAGGATGTGAAAGATAACAGTGACAAATTTTAAGTTCTGAATATTTAAGAATTTGATTCTTTATGTTGAGCAGAATATTTTTCAATATGCCTACATTTTCCTGATCATTCGGTGTTATTTTAGAAGTTTTTATGTTTTATTTGCTCCTCACATAAAAAATATCCCCAAGCTTTCAAATGGGACACTTTTTACTCTTGAAGGACTCTTTGTTATAAAGATTTTAATGATCCTCAAGATGGATTTTTTCTGAAAAACAATAACGAACGTTTGAAGCTGACTCATTTACTAGGAAATAATGAAATGTTAAGCCCACTCATAAATCTATATAAACACCAGGCAAATGCTGGGGCTGTGCCTTAATGAAGGCTACGGCCACTTCCTTTCAACTCCTAGGCCTCTCCTATCCCATCATCGCCATAAGACTTATCTGCATCGGTGCGACGTAAAGCAACTAGCAAAAAAAATCTATATAAATAAAGTTGTAGGGGGTCCGCTGTCTGTTATTTCATTTGTTTTTCCAATTTTTCAGATATTTATCCGGTTTAGGTCAACTCAAGACCGAATCGGTGGTTTTTATTTTTCGTGTCTGTTTGTTCCACCATCACGGTGAAATGGCTGGATAGATCTCAGCCAAACTTCATATTTACGTTATATTCATCCCGAGGAAGGTTTCGATATGCATATCATATTAAAATCTTTGAGTAGGCTGGACACTTATACTATTGATTTTCTGTAATCTCCGTGGATCTTATGTGGAAAGCATCTTCATTATAAACAACTTTCTTTATGTTCATAATTTACCTTACTCTTCAAATGACAGAGAAATTTACTATTTTCTGCAGGTATCATGCTCTGCATTGAGTGACCGACAGACCGAAAATGAACCTACAGGTTTCCACGACAACGTCTCTGACTGCATGCCAGCAGGGAAGTAACGTATTGCCATTTTCCTAATCATGTCTTTAAATTCGTGGTTGTTTCTTGGGTATAAGGCAAGAGAGGCATCAATCGGCCATTCTGCGGGATGTTGGCGGAATATCGTTGGAGGTTATAAATGTCCTCGAATAGCTCAAGTAATAAAACCATTACTCACCTTCTTATCTGTTTACCTAAGAATTCCTGCGCCGAAATTTCTCCTCTGTTACCACTTTCTTATATCCATTACTCACACCAGCATAATTTATTGAGGGGCATTTGATTTTCCAATACATTCACTTTGTATTGACATATTTGTCGTCATCCGGCTATCCTCAGTTATAATCCATTTTCTATTAATGTCAGCTTTCTTAGATGCATTATTTTGCTTCCTTAATTACTCCATATGTATGCAAGTGCTAATCACGAAAGCTTCACACTCTTTTTTGAGGAAATATTCCAAGCTATGCAAATGTATAACTTTTGGTCCCGGACAATATTGAAATATGGATGCAATTTTAACACGGTGCAGACCTTCATTTTGGGATAATTGGTGGCTAATCGGTAAGTCATATCACAAATCAGAAAGCACAATCGCCTCTCATTTCGGAGAGATCTACAACTTTGCTCCTATGACTTTTTGTCGTATTGTTACCCCTTATACGTTAAATAGAGCTGTATTTCTCGATTTCATGTTAATTTTGTACTTTTACACGTATATGTTATCATTTGGCACACTTATAGGAAAGATAGAATCATGACATTCGGCTCACACATTAAAATGACCAGTGGCCATGTGATAGCCAAATTTTATGATTCTATCTGTCACATGAGTATCAAAAATATAAAGTAGTATGTGAAAACTGTACAAAATTTCAGCCCAATCAACGACTCTAACTCTATCAAACCATACATATAATACATATAGGAGATATGAGAAGACGTCATGGGACCAACCATGTAGAACATTGAACGAGTCGTCTGATGGTGAAGTCCGTTTGTATGTGCAATTTAATATAGTCTTACTTACTGCATTTACAGTAATTTATGGAGAAATCCGTATACATTGTAGAATACCATAACGAAGCACGGGTACATTTGCTAGTATGATAATAAATTGCCAGGTGTGTCTGATGAATTTGTCTAATATATTAACTTTTCCACAGGACATTTATGAACATACATCAGATGAGAAGTTTTTGAAACAAGAAACCAAATCAGAGTTGGCAGAGCCAGGACAAACACAGGTGAACAAATTTTAAGTAATCTAATATTTTGATGAACTCCTTTGGTTTTCTTCATGTAGTTCAAAACTTAATGCTAGGTTATGTATAGCAATAATTTTGTTTTACACCCCTGCACCTCATGGTATCTGGCAGCTGGTTTAATCACTGCTACTGCTTCCTTATCCTAACTGGATTTAAGCGACAAGCATGGCTATATTCCTGTTGTCATGTGTCGAAGAGCGCAATCCTGTTTTTTTGAAATATCAATCCAAGATGTACATCATCTGCCAGGTCCTCTTTTGGCTGAACATTTTCCTCAAAATATTACTTCTGTTAGACTGTTTGTTTCACGGGTTCTCATAATGTGACCCATATATTCCAGCCTCATTTTATTTGTCTTAATGAGCTCAGGTCGACTGTCCTTTGTGTGGAGTAATTCTCTGTTTTTTATTATGCTGCAACCACAATATCAGTGGTCGGCAGCCATGAAGATGGCTTTCTGCGGTTTTCCGTTTTTAAAACAGTGAAATTCCGGGGCTGTATCTTAATTAAGCCCACGCCTGTTTCATTCCACTTCTAGTCCTTTCCTATCCCACCATCTCCCTAAGACCTATCTTTTTTGGTGCAATGTAATGAAACTTATGCAAAAAACACAAGATTCATAACACGTACTGTTGTATTCACATCTTGAAAGTTCAGATTCTCTTTACTCTCGATAATGAAATATTTTTCTCTGGAAAATGAAATAGATAGGACCTAACAGTATTTAGTCCAACAACTGACGATTGTTAACCGAACTTGGACATGGTAGGCAAGAGGTTGGGATCTATTGTATGTCTCTTTGACAATCTGTGGGAGCACATGGCACAAACAAGTGACAAGTCATTTAAGAAGACTTAATTGGATGGACGTGATGACAGGATGTTCTGGGAAGGGAGAGAAAGTGATTTGGGGATTATGCTTGTCCAACTACTTTGTCATCTTCTATTACTTCCTCTTCCAGAGGTGCCCTCTTTATCCTGTTATGAGTTCCCTTTCTTGCTCTTGTTCTTTATATACTTATGACATGCCACATGTTGTTCATTTAATTTTTACATTGGGAGAATATATTGATACTTTTATTGTGCAACTGTGAAATTTATATTGTCAGCTAGGTCATGTTTTTTTACAACCTTTTATTTTAGTTACGTGTTTACATTTCTTACTTTGCTTTGTATATTTGTTCCTTACAGCCTTCTACTGATATTGAGGATGAAATAAGCATAGATGAACCCACAATTGCATGTCTCAAAGAAGAAGATAAGTAAGTACTCTTTAGCTTAATTCGATGTTACACTCCTAACCCTCGACAGTATAGAATTTTGTACTTACGTGTTCAGTAGCTCCATCGTCGGACAAGCGGGTGAGTGAAACCTTGAGAACCGAATATTGAGGGTTAAAAGGCAGCACAGGTCCATCCACATCATTCTTGAATTCTGTCACCGGTACTTCAGTCACGGTCCTAACTTGATGGTTCGATCGTGGCATGATAGAAAATACCAAAGAATTAAAGTAACTCTACCCATAGTATGTATTGATTAGTAGGTCGCCTAGATGTCACCACTTGGTAGGTGAGTCTGTGAAAAGATTATTAAAATTACCAACACTGTTCTGTTCTCCATATTGTAATATGTGTTTTTGGTGGGAAATACCTGGTTGAGCATGACTTGCTTTTGGCCATTCTTGCAACATGGCCAGTCCAGTGAATCGACCTGCTGTGATTTAGACACGTGATTTTGTCTCGTTTCATATCTCTGTACATCTTTGCTTTCTTGTATCGAACCACTTCTTTTATTAGTGACACTTCGCAGATGTCTTCTGTCAGTGCTATCAATTGATTTTGTCAATAGTTCTTGGAAAGACAACTGGATTTTCTCCCAAGAATTATTCATGCTTATGAATCATGTTTCATACATTCTCAAATTCATGATTTTCTTAAAGCTGATATATGGAGTGATGAAAATCCTCTTAATGTTATCCAGTCACTAAAATAAATGTGAACTAAGCTTTCTGACATTTTGTATTTTTAATAATGTACCCATTTTATACAGCTGCCAACCTACAAGACAAAGTCTACTATAGGGATTATATTTACCTAATATACCGCCCCACCAAAAGGCATTGGCCTTTTGCGCAAAAATAATAACATGAAACAGATGCACACAAAAATGCACTAATCAAAAATAGGGCAAACACAATTTTTATAACAATATGTTGATAATGTTCAAGCGAATTTTAGTTTGATGATCGTTCCCAGTTCGTTTCTGGTAATACACACAACTTGTTGATAGGACGCATCATGGCACCAGAAGTGGTATTGACAGTAGCTACTCTGGTAAGACTGTCATCTCCAAGATGGACCTTTTCCACCAATCCTCTTCTCCATTAAAGAGGAGGCAGGTTGTCATCCTTGATGAACACAAGATCACCAGCATGTAGGTTAGGATGCTCTTGTGTCCATTTGTAACATTGCTGAAGTGTGTTGAGGTAATCCTTGTACCGTGTATTCCAGAAGTCTTGAGTCATTCTTTGTATGTGTCTCCATTTAGAGAGACTATTGATGGGACACGGTTTGAGATCGCAGTCGGAAAGTGCCGTGAGTTGCTCACCGATAAGGAAGTGTGATGAAGTGAGATAGGATGATTCTGTTGGAACATCGCTAAATCTGGATAGAGGGCGACTGTTCGGTCAAGCTTTGATCTGTGAAGATAGGGTAGTTAATTCTTCAAACGTGAGTGGTGTTGTTCCCATTGTTCTTCGAAGATGAATTTTAAATGCTTTTACCATGGATTTCCAAGCACCCACAAAATGTGGTGCAAATGGAGGGATGAAGTGCCAGGTAATGCCCAGTCCTTCTGTGATCTTCACAATTTCCCTCTCATGCATTGGATCTTGTAAGAACTTCTGAAGTTCCTTAAATTCGCTTGATGCACAAATGAAATTGGTGTCATTGTTGCTGTAGATATTGGCAGGACAACCTCGATGTGAGGAGAAACGACATAGTGCTGCCATGAATGCACTTGTTGTAAGATCAGAGATGATTTCGATGTGCACAGCTCTGATCAAAAGACATGTGAATATTCCAGCATAAGCCTTTCCTGTTGTCTTACTTCGTCGTGTGCCTATGCGTATTAGGAATGGGCCAGTGTAGTCTACTCCAACGTTCATAAAGGCTCTAGTAGGAGTAACCCTAAATCATGGAAGGTTTGCCATTTTCTGTTGACCTGCTGATTTTCTCAGTCTGAAGCATGTGTAGCTCAAATGAATGCATGTATGAACGTATCCAATATCCAATGTCTCTGTCGCAGTGATGAAATGAGTAATTGAGGTCCTGCGTGTAGTAATCTTATATGTTCACTCAGGCAGACATGTTTGGTGAAGTGATGTTCAGGAGGAAATATAAGTTGATGCTTGGCTTCGTATGGAATTAATGAATTTTGTACTCTTCCTCCGACTCGAAGAAAACTATTTTGGTCCAAAACTGGGCTCGGACTCTTCAGTGTACTATTTGCATCAACAGCTTTACCGTGTTTGAGGCAGAGTATATCTGTTTGATAAGAGACTGATTGTACTATTTTGATACAGACCCTGAAGGCATTATTTACCTCTTGTGGTTTCAGTGGTGATGTTTCGTGCTCACTGCAAGTTTTCTTGCAATTGGAAAAGAATCTGAGACACTGACCAACTTCTCTGAGTAATCTGTTTAAGGATGAGAATCTATTCAGGATTATATCATCATGTTTTATCACAATAAGTGATGTTATAATTCTTTGGTCAGGGATCTTCGAGGTGTCGCATCCTGATTGTGATGGCCGTGATGTAGGGTCTAGACGCAGTCAGCTGGGGCCTTCCCACCATAGTGCACTGTCTTGAAGAAGCAGTGGCTGTACTCCTCGTGATGCAAGATCTGCAGGATTGTCCAGTGATCCAACATGACACCAATGGGAGGCTGGTACAGTCTCTTGAATTTCTGTCACCCTGTTTGCCACAAATGTTTTCCATTTTGTAGGACATGCGTGTAACCAAGCTAATACGATTGCTGAATCAGTCCAAAGTTGTACACAATTGGGGGTAGGGCGTAGAGTTTCAAGCGATTTCTTGATGAGGCAAGCCAAAATTAAGGCACCACATAATTTGAGACGGGAGATTGAAATCTGTTTTAGAGGTGCAACCCTTGATTTTGCACAAAGAAGTCTCGTGAGAACCTCGGCTTTGTGGTTGACAGATCTTATGTACACGGCAGCCCCGTAAGCAGTGTATGAAGCATCGCAGAAGCCATGTATCTTGATATTCTTTTCTATCCCTTCACTGAGGACCAGTCTTGGAATTTTGAAGTTATTACGTAGTGATATTTGTTGATATAGGTCAATCCAGGTATCAAGCAGATTCCTGAGTAGTTGATCATCCCATCCTGAACCTCCTTGCCTCAGGCGTTGCATGAAGACTTTGAAGAACTACGGGAGTTGTCAGCCCTAGTGGGTCGAATATTGATGATATTATGGACAGCACCATACGTTTTGAGAACTTGGATTTCCTTGAGCTCGATTGATGTGGCGTCAGGCTACAGTTGATTTGAAATTGGTCCGTTTAAGGGTGCCTAGTTAAACCCAACGCTTTTACTATGCTGCTCTCACTGTCAGTCAATGAGTGCTTATATTCTCGTAAGTTCTCTGGGATTGATTCAAGGAGTTCTGGGCTATTTGTGCACCACTTTCTCAACGGAAATCCTCCAAACTGAAGAAGGTCTTGAAGTTCGATTCTCAGCCTTAAAGCTTCAACCAAAGTCTCTGTTCCTGAGATGCAATCATCCACACAAAAATCATGGCAGAGGACTGAAGCTGAATGGAAATTCTAAGTTCCCAAGGAGGGAATTAGATATTTTTCCACCAATAGAGAATGTCAAAAAACAGATCAGATATAAGGCTTTTCAGGCATTTGCTCTATTAACCAGCCTTTCATCTTAGGTCTGAGACTAGACTCATCAGAGTGGGATGTGTCAGACCCTACCCACTGACGCTGGGGTGTATGCAGGTGAACTTATCAGAAGCCCTATATAAGAGGCTTAGTCTGATAACTGCATGCGGGAGATAAAACTCCACAATGGAATTATTGCCCGCCTAGCAATTCCGAATGGAAATTCTAAGTTCCCAAGGAGGGAATTAGATATTTTTCCACCAATAGAGCATGTCAAAAAACAGATTATATGTGAAGTTTCCATAATTTGCCTAATGTGTTCAGCTGCAATTAGTTTGGGTGAATGATAACGATTGACCAGAATATTGTAGGCTACTTGAATCTTGGCATCAGAGATGCTGATATTTCTTACGCTGTCCTCGACTTCGCCTTTCAGAGAAGAGAGCAAGTAGTGGAATTTATCTCTGTTTAATAGGTCATTATTGTTGACCACCAGGCCTTGAAACATGTCTGTGAAATGCAGCAACGTAATTAGAGTCCCACTAAAGGTAGGGAGATTTATGTTTGGGAATTTGATATTTCTAGGCATGTCATATGATGACTGAGTGAACACTTCAACATTTCCTGACATGTTTTGTAGATTGGTGGCCTTCCTTAATTTAGCCTCAAGCAAGTCGATTGTGGCTTTGAATTCTTCTCAGTGGATGGTGTTACATTCCTCATTTTCTTCATCATACGACTCTAATTGGCTTTGAATTTTCTTGAATTCTTCATTAGTGGAGAGCAATCTGTTTAATTTAACCTGAATGAGGTTGACATTGGTAGAATTTATTTCTGACTCAACGAAGTGTTGAATGCGAGTTACACGAGCCTTCAAGGTTGCTCTGCTTTTGGTTAATGTTCATTTGTTGGACTCTTCCATATTTATTGAATATCGTGATGCGATGAAATGAGTAAGATTTGGACAAGTTATTACAGTGTAGTCAATAATAATTATTCTGAGGAAACACGAAACTTTCTGGATGAATGGAGGAGTAAGTGGGAAGTAATTGCAAGATTTTAAAAAGTTTGTGAATTTGTCAATAGATGGTACTAGCCAGGGTAGTTGTTGCTGTGGATGGTTGTGGACCTTGCAAGGAGTTATGATTTTGGGCAAAAGGTAGCGCTAGTTGTACCATAACCTAGCTGTGAGTTCCGTGAGAAGTTGTGACTTTGGGCGAAGGGTTGTGCTAGGTTAACTTGGTCAAGCATCTAATATTCATTTGAATTTGGTCAGAATCATAATGTTTTATACTTAAGTGACTGTAATCCAATGGTTGTGTTAATTACCTTACAAAGGATGGTGGGTTGTAGGAGTTTGAGGCAAGTTATCCGGGCTGCGAGGACCATAAAATAAATGTGAACTAAGCTATCTGACATCTTGTATTTGTAATAATGTACCCATTTTAATACAGCTGCCAAACTACAAGACAAAGTCTACTATAGGGATTAAATTTACCTAACAGCCACGTTCAGCATAGGTTCTCATTGAATGTATAGGTAGAAAGCAGGGACAGAATCTTTGGCCATTCTTAGTCCCACTGGATTTGACAGGCCAGCAGTACTTGAAGTTCATAATCGAAACAATGCCAGAGGTTCTCAGTGATATTCCTCTGCACATACAAAGCGGTATCTTGCTCCGTCATGATTGTGTGACCGTCGCATTTCTCTGTCGCGCAGGAGTACTACGACACAACTTTTTTTGGGGATTCAGTTGGTTCAAATCATCTACTTCAGTGGGTGGCACAAAGCCTTGAAGTAAATCCCTTTAATTTAATTTCCTGGGGTCTCCTGAGTGACTCAGACAGTTGAGATACTAGCCTTCTAACCCCAACTTGGCAGGCTCTATTCAGGCTCAGTTAAACAAAATTAAAAAAGTTTAAACTTCTACCATACCATTCAGAATTTTTTTTTTCACATTACTAATATGTACACAAGTATTAAACCAGAGAAAGTTCTACCTGTCATCCTAAAAACTCACGTACGCACAGCCAACGTAGTCAATCAGAAATAGATTATTTCGTATCCGTCCTGAAGCTCTTAATTAGTAATAATTAATTCACATTCGACAAGTTAATCTGCAGACAAGACGGACTAGACATGGGCTCACCAGCATCTGAAATCCTAGCTGAAATATATTTGGATTTCTTAGAAAATACAAAAATACAACAAGATGGTTAATACTATAGTATACATTTTTGGTCTAGATATGTGGATGATACATTCGTTGTCATGGATCAACACACCACTGACGCATTGACTACTTTAGCACATCTTAGTACCATTGACACAGATATTAAATTTACAATAGCATCAGACGTTAATAATGCCACAACTTTTTAGACCTAACTATCATTAGATTCCTGTTTTCTTTCAAATACAAAAGTTAGAGAAAGCCTACAACTATCAGACAGGATTGCGTACACCCTAACCAATCACAAGCGTGCTACCTAAAATAGTCTAGAACACCGCGCTTTTAATATATCTATCTCCAAATCAGACTTAAACAAAGATTGAATACTATATACAATATTGCACTCCACAATTGCTACAACCATAACTTCATAGAATGTATAATAAATAAATTCAGGCACCAGCTGCAAACGACTTTAAAGAAAGAAATAGATAAATCCAAAACCTTCTCATTCTTCACCTTTAATCCCAACATTTACAGGGTCACAAACATTTTTAAGAAACATAACGCTAACATTTCTTTCTGAACCAATACCAGAAATCTCGACATACTGCATAATTCTAACTCATTTAATGTTTCTAACCCTTTTGACAAGTCAGGTGTATATAAATTCCACCGTAACATCTGTGCCAGCACTTATATTGGAGAGACAGGTAGATCCTTTAAGATCAGATACATCGAACATGTAAATGTAATAAAATATACAAGATTTTCTGCAGTAGGGCAACACGTAAATGTCTATCAGTATCAATTCCAAGGTATCAATAACGATATAGATATTATTGAAATAAACAATAAGGGCCTAATACTTGATCTAACTGAACAATGTTTCATCCTTCTCGATCAGTACTATACTCCAAACCTTAGTCTTAATGACATATCTGAAAAGCCCACAATTCTGTTTGACTCACTAATCTAAATAATTAATAACCTGAAATTACCAAAAAATCAATCAATAAACAAAATAATCCATAACACGCTTGCTTATTACCCCCACCGTAGTCCCCACCCTCCCGATCTATGCCTCTCCTCTACCGCCGCCTCCCCTTCCCTGACCTAATACGCTCTGCCTGCCCCTCTTCTCTCTGAAGGCCTGCTGTCTGGCACTTAGCTTATCAGTTCCTCTTTTACTTTTCAATGTTTAACTTGGCCCTCAAGGTGAGTTTCTGTTTACATATAATTATTTCAAGGAATTTGTCTCATTCGTCGTTCTAATACGCGAATCAGTTCCTTCTTTTAGCTTCCGTCTTTGGTTCGCGATACTTCCAGAGTTTTTACAAGGTCCACCTGATAATACTACTCTCTCAAAACCTTGTCTGCTCTTCTATAATAACTTACAATTTTTAAGTCACAATTTAGGGTCACGAAAAAACCAAGCCATACAATGAACTTATCCATTTTAGTTAATGAACTTCTAGGGATATAATAACCTGTGATACTGTGTCATATCACCAGATTTTAGCATATATCATATATATAGAAATTTTTATACAAAATCCACACAATGTAATGTCCAAGTTGAATGCCTCAGAAATTTTAATTGGTAGATATATTTATGGGGAATTTCTGTCAGTTGAATAACAGGCTGTAGCAATTAGCTCATCAGCACATCTATATTGTTTGTAAATGCTTAAAAATTGACATCAAGATGTTCAAATAGATAAAGCAAATTTTACATATACCACAAGAAACTGGAAAGTAGTTAACACCAGCGGACATGCAGATCGAGCTATACAAGGGACTTATTGTTTTTGTTTACTGAACCCTTGTGTATGTAATAACCTGTGACACAGAAGCCTTACTATATTTTAGCCTTATAAGGGTCTGTACTACGACAGCCAGATAAAAGTACGGTATAAATTTATTTGGCAGTTTGGACATTTATCTGGAAGTTCGGTTGAAACCGCGTACTATGACTTTCGTTTATGTGCAATCTGGGAAAATATTCTCGAGTATAGCTATGCCGAAGTTGGAGTGGCTGTTAACGCTCTTATCTGGACTTAGCTCTTATCGGGGACGCTACTGTGAAGATCGCTACTCATGAAGATGAATCTACATCTGCATAATGCTGTTCGAAATTAAGTTGTTACAATGTAATTTATGTATATATTTATAAAGTATGACATGCTTCCTGTCCAGCTATCACAGAATTCTTAAAAATTTCCCAAGCTAGCACGTTGTTGCTACTGAGTATATGAGTAGTACACAAGCAGTCAACCGCAAGCTTCATGGGTAGCCATGGTCGTTAGGGCATGAAAGTTTGCTGTTGGGCATTTTTTCGTGGGTTCAAGTCCCAATAGTCTACCATTTTTTTACTTGTAAATGGTAGTCGGTAGGGTACTAGAGGTGATAGTACACATTTCCTAATCATTAAAATGCGTGTCAAAATCGTGGGTTCTATTCTAAATCTATCCGCGACGCACATATGGAGTAAAGGTATACAACGTTGTTCATGGCGATTCGTCCGTCAAATGAGGATGTTAAGGAGGTTATATTTCTTTTATTGCATAACAACTTGCTACAAAAGTATTTACGCTAAAGTGAGATAAATGCTTGCCAGTTACTATTCTTACATTGTATTGAAAAGAAAGAAACTAACTACTTATTCAATGAGCAAACAATAAATTGAATTAATAATAAAATTAATGATCCAACGCTTCATCAGTGGCATTACGAATATAAACCTTACTTTAGTCATAACTCGCAATCTCGTAAATAGTACTAGACAACAATATACATAACCTGAATCTTAACTTTTGCGTCCAGGTTACATTTTCAGTCTTTTTATTTTCTATAACAGTTTCAGTTTTGTTATACAGTTAATTAATTTTAATATTTCTTCGTATGTGTTTATTTCAGTCCTAATTCTGTTTTTGACCTGAAATTCCACATTATAGCTTAATAAGAGTCTGATATTGGATTCTAGTGATACAATTTCAAAAGGAATAGAGCTAAACAAACGAAAACACCAGGGAACACGTATACCACCACGCTAAATTTCACTATATTTTCAGTAACCTTATTATCAACCCAGTAAAAATGTTACTACGTGTTCCGCATTACAATACCGTCGTTAAAATCCATTGGTAGTACGCAAGAAAATATTTAAATTCTAGTTTGCAAAACTGCAGCCTACGTATCTGGCTGTTTATCTGACAGTCGTAGTACAGGCCCTTAGAGACATTTATTTAAACTTCACACATTGCTAATTCCAAGTTGAATAATTATTGAACATCTACAAGGAACTTTAAGTAAACAACTAGTTGTTGTAACTAGTCCATCAGCCTACTATAATGACTGCTAATGTTATTACTGAAGTACAAAACTCAAGTTCATATATACTACTTTTGTAATTTTTATTGTGCAAATATTTCGGTGTACACCTTTCTGTATTTAATTTTAATGATTAAAACCCTTGTAATGTGAAGTAATTTAGTTCAAGCATGTACATTTGGAAAAAGGATTGTTAATAATTTTAAGAAATGTAATGTATTCTATGTCCAGTGTCTTTGTCTTACTTCCTAGGCTAATGATGGCATACCCCATTGCTGAAACCGGTCCCAAATAAAAGGAATATGTGATTGCATTATTATTATCACCATTTCCTGTATTGAATATGTAGATCCTCATATCTAACAATTTTGAATATAAATCTCTGAAAACCGTAAAAGTAGTTAGTGGGACATAAAGCAAATAACATTATAATTGTACCAGGGCTATGGCCTATCCGTTAATTTAAACATCTGCTTTTCTCGACTATGCTGTCATCTAATTAAAAATCACTGACAATGTGTTGTCCTATGTTTCATCTTTTGGGTTGAGATGTTCCTAGCATTCAATTTTTTAGTGATACCTGGTGTTCGGAAACTCTGACTATCATCAAGATTGTTTGCGTTTTGAAGTTGGGTTACTCAATCAACATTCTGTTGTTTATCGACAATTCTGGAGTTTTCATCACTGTTATAAACTTGCTCCAGTAGTGATATGGTTTGATAGCAAAACCTTATCAACCTCTCAAATTTAAGTTAAAATTATTTTTTGCATTACTTTGTTGTAGACTGCCCACTTTTGCATTCATTTAAGAAAAGGCGTCCTGTTCTATGGTTGTGTCTACTCCGTAAGCCTGTGTTATTGTATAGATTAAGCAAGTAGATAATATATCATAGTAGCTACCAGTCAAATATTTGTTTTCCTACCACCCTGCCAACTCGTAACCATATGAAGTATCAGTTTTCCCGTAGGGCTTTGCCTTTGGTAGCATTTCTTACTGTGGGTAAATATCACAGCTTTGTACAATTACTGAAAGTATGCTTTGAAGACCATCTCATGTATATGTGCATTTGTCTTCCTTTGTGACTGAGTTGCCTTGTAATTTGAAGAGTATAATTTTGGTGTCTACATTGAGTTTGCTTTTGGATACTGTACGTGATCTTGTTGTCTTCTCACAATATGTTTGACTTTTTAGTTTTCTTTGTTCTAGCATTTTAGTGGATTCAGGTAGCTGCATGATATTTGAAAAAGGAAGTAATCTGATGGGTGATATGCCACCTCATAATATATCCGACATGCTGCTCCTCTCCCGATCTGGGGAAAAGCCAGTCCATCCTATTCCTGAGTTCGTACACGGATGTAATGAATATGGAAAGAATTATTTGCAGAAAAGTGATCTTCGAAAAAACCTGCTCCCACCTGCTGCAGAGCCCGCATTTATGTGCAGCGCATGTGGTAAAAGATTTCGTATTAAGGCGCATCTGAAGGGGCACGTCCTTCGCCATACTGATGAGCGTCCACACTGTTGTAAGGAATGTGGTAAAGGTTTCTTTGAAAAGGGCAAACTGAAGAATCACATGCTAATCCATAGTGGAGAGCGTCCACATTGTTGTAGCGATTGTGGAAAGGTGTTTCGTGAAAAGGGTCACTTGAGAAGTCATTCTCTCACACATACCGAAGAGCGTCCATATACCTGTGAGGTGTGCGGTAGAAGCTTTAGGTATTGTACTAATATGAAGAGGCATATGCTCACTCACCTGAAAAGCCATACACAGGTGCGTCCGTATGCGTGCAGGCAATGCGGTAAGAAATTCCTGGACAAAACTACCCTCAAAACTCACATTCTAACACATAGTGAAGAACGTCCATACAGTTGTGAGGATTGTGGTAAAAGGTGTCGACAAAAGATCAATCTTAAGACTCACATGCTAACTCATAGTGGGGAACGTCCATACAAGTGTGAGAATTGTGGTAAAACCTTTGGCCAAAAGTCAACTCTTCAGACACACATGCTAACTCATAGCGGAGTACGACCACATCGTTGTAAGGAATGCGGTAAAAGGTTTCGTCATTCGAATGCGCTGAATAGGCATTTGCTCACTCATATTGAAGAACAGGCTTATTAAACGTCTGTGTACAGGTACTTGATTGCGTCCCAACTGGTATGATGAATGTGGAATGTATTTTCGAATAAGTGTTATCTTGGAAGACTTGGAGTGAGCTGACTTTATTGTGTTACAATATTTCGTGATTCGTTCTCGATTAATAACAAACTGTTTAAACATACTGGAGGGCACACAATTGTACAAGAATGTGGTTGTAACTTTTCAGCAGATAAGTAATTTTTGAACGCACCTGCTCATATATACCAGAATGCACTCACTGTTGGTACGAATAAGATATGAGCTTTAGTAAAAACGCTGGTCTTAGGTATATCTTTTCTGTCATTCCATGCTACGCCTAAACTGTTGGTATACCTATGAAGATCAATTTGCTGAAGCAACTGTTAAAATTACAAATGCTGGCCCGTACTGTAGAATGGGGACATTCTACCGGCGGATTTGGTAAAACTTTCTCACACTCTCGTTCCATATTTTGTAATGATTCCCGCACATTTTTGTAAACAAAATATTAAAAAAAGCTCATACACCCGTCTCTCACACTGTTGTACCAAATATGGTAGAAGGTTTTTTGTAAAGGATAATTTTATTTAGTATCTGCTCCCTCAATCTCGTATATAACTACTTATGTATAAGGAGTGGGGTAGTATGTTTTCTTAAAAGTCTTAGGAAGACCGTAGTCCGTAACACTGCAGAAACAACGCACCATAATATTACATGAGTTCAATCTGTATCTCGCAAGTGTCATCTTCCAGCAGACCTGGTATTTGACTAGTGAATAGCTAGTCGGATATAATGTATCATTTATTGGTCGCTACTTCCTTTTGGAAGTACGCTCCCAAGGAACACATGTTTAGACATTACCGATAACGCCCGTGGTACACTTAAGAAAATGGAAATAGCAACACCATGAAGACATTGGTCGTTTGTGTTGATTTTCAAGATATGGAACGATGCTATGTAGGTATATAAACGATCAAAGTTCGAGACCCACTGTATTGTTGCTACAAGTCTCCCCACGTGATTGGTCGCGGACGAAGCAACTCCAGCATGCGGACTCTGGTATAGTGTAGTTGACTTTTAGTCTGCGCAGGAAGTGTTCCCCGTCAAACATGCCTCGGCGTCAGAGAAGAGCACGCTATCAACAACTGTCGCCGTTTGAGAGGGCTCGGATTATTGGGTTGTGTGAGGCTGGATTACCGCTAAGGACTGTCTGCACGTGTTGGCCGACAGGCATCTGGGGTATGATGTGTATGGCAGCAGTGGTCAAATGAAGGTACCCACACACGCAGACTTGGAACAGGCCCAGCACGACAGACAACTTTGAGAAAGGATCGCCGCATCATTCAGATGGCCCGGATGGAACCGCATGCAACAGTAGCGCAAATTCGAGCAGCTGTGGCACCCCATGTTACACAACAAACAGTTGGTAATCGCCTGTATGCAGCTGACTTACGAGCCCGTGTCTCTGCAGAATGTGTTCCATTGACCCTACAACAGCGACGTGTAGGGCTGGCCTGGTGTCGAGAAAGATCGACGTGGGTTGACGTATGGCATAGGGTCGTCTTTAGTGATGAATCGCGCTTCTGTCTTGCCCGCAGTGATCGTCGGAATAGTGTGTGCCGACGTGCCGGGAAAGGGGCCGCCCAGATCTTTTTTTAGAGAGGCACACAGGGCCAACACCAAGCATTATATTTTGGGGAGCTATTGGGTTTAATGTGAAATTGCAATTAGTGCTTGGTGAGGGCACTATGACTGCTTGGCAGTACGTTGATAGGGTACTCAATCCAGTGGTTGTCCCTATGATGTCAAACATTGCTAATAGGTTGTTTCAGCAGAACAATACCCGGGTTCACACTGCACGCATCTCCAGAGAAGCTCTCCACGACATCACAACCTTAGAATGGCCCACCAGATCCCCGGACCTCAATCCTATTGAGCATGTGTGGGTCATGATAGGTCGACAACTGGCCAACCGTCCTCAGCCACCCACAACTCTGGAACAACTGACCCGTGCAATGCAGCAAGCATGGGCCACAATTCCTTAGGAAGCGATCCAGGGCCTTATTAACTCCATGCCTCGACGAATTCATCAATGTATTGGAGCTCGTGGTGGGCACATCCTGTGTTGATTGTCCAAACATGCTCTCAGAGGGACCTGAAAGTGTAATCATCGAATCACAACCGAACACTCGTCCTGCATGTTCAATTACAGCAATGTAGAACCACTCCTTCCTGGTGTTGCAATTTCCATTTTCTTCAGTGTATGTTTCAACGTTACTTTCAGGAATTCCTAATCTTAAAATGAATTTTATTAAAATGGTTACCCCTTGTATTCAACGTTCAAATATGTTAAGGTCCGTAGTCTCAGCTTCTTTGACGGTTGTTAACTCATTGTGCACTAAGGCCAATCCATTGTGATGTGTACAATATTGAATTTTCTCAGTAGTGCAATCGTTGGTGTTACTAGTCCTCTAACTCACGTGAAAGGCCACACTTTTCTGATGCATGCAGTGCCATGTTTTTCTTACATGTTCTTTTTATACACAAGATCCAGGCTGAATGGCTCAAACGGTTGATGTGCAGGCTTCCTTACCCCAACGTGTCTGGTTCGGTCCTGACTCAGTCAAGTGTTTTTGAAGGTATTCAGATTTGTAAGCCTTGTGTCGGCAGATTTAGTCGTACCTAAAATAAGTCCTGCGGGATTAAATTTTGGCACCTTTATAACTCAGAAAACATAGTATTAGATATTGGGACGTAAAGCCAATAATATCACTGGTATTACTATTAATCAATCGACTATCGCGTCTTCGGTACTCTCAAGAAGGCCCTGAATTTGAGTGCTTTCCATTGGACGTGTTTGTGCAGGAGGTGGTTATGACCTTCACGCAGCAGAACACGGTGTTTACCACATGGGGATCTTGAAAGTGGTGCGTCGATGGGACGAGTACCTCAGTGCTCACGGCGATTTTGCCCGATTTAAATCAGAATTCAGGACTACAGCCGTCGAACTGAAAGTTTCTGATCCCTCCTGGTGTTAAACATCTATAGATCCGTCGTTATTCTCCTCTGATGAATGACGACAGTTGCTTCTTTTTCTTGCATACACTTTTGATATTCCAGTTTATTACTATATTAAGGACATCCGCATTGAATTATCCGTGTGGCGTTGGGCGCTGATACAATGATGAAAGTTACCACCTCAAGATGAGACACTTGGCTTAAAGCTGACTTGTAATAAACAGAATAATACAGCGTAATCTCACAAGTTATTCATTCTTTAAATGCTGAAGATTCAGCTGCTACTGAAATCCTATAATCCCAGAGATCAATTCTAGGCGTATCAGTAATACTTGTTCTTGTGTAAATATGATGGAGAAAATTAGAGATGGCATGGAAAAACAAATACAATTATTTATTTGTAAGAAAATCACACGGCATGTTCCTCACCCAGCTCAGCCTGCACATACTAGATGAGGCATATGAGCTAATGCTGACTTGAATTACACAGAACTTTACAGTGAAATCATGCAAGGCATTTGTTCATTAAATTCCGAAGATTCGGCTGCCTTTACAATGGTATAATCGCTGATGCCGATAATTTGTATGACAAAGATGGATTAGAGAAATTCTCCTACAAGGTATAAATTGACTGGAAACTTCTGATTTTCCAATCAAATTAATTGGGAAAGTATTGAAAATATATCCCTACCCTGCAGGTGCCTAATTTTTGAAGTGTTGTGCAATGTGGTCAAGGAAGAGACAAACAGTTTTCATTGTTCTGACATTCGTCGCTTTTCTTAATTTGTAAGGCTTGTATTATGAGTTATAACTCTTTTCCAGATTATAACAACCATGTAAGAGTGTTGGATCTTTCTTTTTCCTAAAGTTAATCGTGGTATGAATCTAGTCTTGCAGATAACACAGCAGTTTTTCTCCAATAATGTACCTACGTCCGTAGTTATACATCGCAATTCCACACTATTTTGGAGAAGATTGCAGTGACACCGATATGAATTCGAGGATCATATGAACAAGATCTGTAAGAATGAAATGTAAGTGTACTTTATCGAGCCATTTCTTGTACTAGCAATTCTTCTGTAGGGCAGTCCAAAGTTCACTAAACCTACCACGGAATTCCCAAGCCACAGTTAATCTGGAATGGTAAGGCATGCGGTCAACAGAATACGGGTTATTGCATCTCTGATATTTTGCAGTGAAGGTATTAATTTTCACTGCCTAGTCATTACAAACTTATGTGTAGCCACACGAATAATATTCAAATTAGAGGATACAGTGTTTAGGCTCATTCCTCACCGATGCAGATGAGCCTGCATTGTTCATTCTGGTGCTCTTAATCTGGTGTTGAACATTGGATATGATATACACAATCAGCTGTGTTTTACTTAAATAGGAATTTTGGCAAATTTGTTGGCATAAGTGACATGATATATACCTTCTATGCATTAAGCTATACTACTTTGAATGGCATAGCATTAGGTTGATGATTACAAATCTATCACTTATACACGTCAGCCTGGTGTCGGTAGGCACTGGTACGTAAAATAACTTCTGTGGGGCTACTTTGTGGCACATTGGCATCTCCGGAAACCATTAACGTAGTTAGTGGGACGTAAAGTCTAACTTTGCTTTGTTTGTCCAACCCTTGTCCCGTTCTAGTACGGAGTCGGTTATAGGCGAGGTGAATATGTCGAGGCGTGTTTTTGCGACTGGATGCCATTCCCGATAACAGCTTCATCAGAGGATTGAAAGAGGTGAAATGTATGACGAGCTAAATGATAGTAGGAAGAGAGAGTGTGAAATCCCGTGCTGGCACGTAGATTACTTTTGTCGAATAACACTACAGGGTCTGCTAATGGATTGACGTCTTCATCCGATGGACGAATCACCATCTACAACGTCATATGCCCTCACTCCATCTGAGCTCTGTGGACACTTTTCGAATTTAACCAAGGCTTTTAGCACGCACTGTAGTGATCAGAAATTCTATACCTCAACCTTCCCCGCCCTGCACGTCAAAACTCTGGTGGTGAAATTTTTTGACCAACGAGACTCGGATCAGCTAACCACGGTGTCAGACCATTTAGGCTCTAACGCCTTAACGATCATGTCCTCTAGGCCGGCTACGTGAAGTCAATAACAGTATTATTAAATATTCTACCCGGTTAAATGGTAGTTGACCCCGGAGCCGAAAAAACACACTTGCAAACTCACGGTGAAATCCTCACAGCTGGAGACTAATCAGAAATATAAAGTTTACTCCTGCAAAATTGTGCGAGCATATTTGATTATCCGGCAGAACGTAGGCTTCATAATGTTTCTCATTTAGGAGTTGGTGCTAATCTTCAGTGTCGTATTTAACAAGCAAGCTGACAGCTACTGAAAGTGTAGTCTGATGTTGAAGGAAGGAACGAGAGGTTTCGTTGGAGTGAATAAAAAGAACACTCGCTTTTTTCCTCCTGGTTGTTAGAATGCAGAGCTGCCACTGCATGTTTCATACAGTCATTTTGCAGTTTTGGTGTGACAAGTTCTTATGTAGACAATAAGTACTGTACGTAATTATTTGCTGTCTAGAAGGCAATTCCAAATGTGAGCTGTTCTTTGTGTGCGAGGGTATCAAATCTAGTTTTGATTCCGTTGGTAGTAGCTGTTAAAGTTTTCGTTTTTGAGAGTAATTGATGCAATATAAGTTATTTATATATTTGAATAAATGGCTGCATGAATAAAGGAGGCTTGATAGTCTCGCTGTCCACGTGAGTTTTACTCTAATCGTGATGTCAGAATAGACAAAATAACCATAGTGTTCAGGCATTTTTGGTTTGCAAATAGTAATTTTGGCCCTGTTCCAGCACGCACCTCTACCATGAGTAATAATTTTTTTTTTTTGATAAAGCAAGATTTACTTCTTAACAGACAGCACGATTGTCTAAATAAGCTAATACAATAAGTTGCGTGATATAGGTTATAAGGGGTACAGTTGTACTCTTCGAACACTACGACAGTGAGAGTTAATTGTGACTTCTCATTCTTTTCTACTTGTGCTGGAGTGCGACAAGGTTGCATTCTTTCCCCCCTCTTGTGTAATGTATACAGTGAGTATATTATGAGCGAGATTCTCGAGGACTAGAGTGACGGCACCACAGTTGGTGGCAGGAAAATTAACAATCTCAGATATGCAGATGACACTGTGATTATTGCTCTAGATGATCATGAACTAGAAGCCATCACGCGGAGGTTAGACGAGCGAAGCAGAGAATAAGGTCTTGAAATCAACAATAAGGCGACCAAAGTGATGATTGTAGACCGTTGTAATAACAACAGACCTGCCATAACAAGAACTACGGATTATGAGGTTGTCAGTAGCTTCGAGTATCTAGGATCTATTGTCGAAAATACTGGAGACTTTGTCCCTGAGATCCGCAAGCGCATTGCGTTTGCGAGAAATTCAACAGCAAAACTTACTCGCATCTGGAAGGAAACCTCCATCACTTCCAAGACAAAACTCACCCTCGTGCGAACTCTGATCTTCCCTATCGCAACCTATGCAGCTGAAACTTGGACGATGAAGACGGCGGATCGTCGCAGGATTGATGTTCTAGGAATGTAGTGCTATAGAATATTACTGCGAAAACCATGGACAGCACACCGTACTAATGAATCGGTCCTGCAACATCTCGACATCAGAACAAGACTGTCCACCCTTATCAATCAAAAACAACTCAGATATTTTGGTCACATTGCCAGAAGACAGGAGGCAATGGAAATAATTATCATAGAGAGAAAAGTCGAAGGCCGAAGCCCTGGAGGACGTGCACCGTTACTATGGATGGACCAGATCAAGAACTTGACCAGAATGGGCTTACAGCAAGCAACTAACCATGCCCAAAGCAGAGACTCCTGGAGCAAGATCACAAAAACGATTGTTGCGTGATGCCACTACACCCTTACGAAGGGTTGGACTATGAGAGAGAGAGAGAGAGAAAAGAGGGTGTGTTTCAAACTGCATGAATTCTGTGAACAGCAAGACATTTCATTGTGAAAACGCGTTTGCTTGTTTATTTAAATGTGAATGTGTAAATATTATTAACTTGAATTTATAACAGCGTACTAGCCGGTCGGGAGGCACTACTACATGTCATATAAAATTATACTTTGATTTCTTTATTACACTAATTTGTAGTGTTGTAACATTTTGTACCTAAGTTATCTTCATTGTAATTTCAATTCTTTGATTCGATTATTCCGTTTTTTGATATTTTGGTCCGATTCAGTTACATTATATTTCGTCTTTGTTAATATATTACTTATTTAAACCACTATGATTGGTATTATTTCGAGTAGCATAGCCCATAGATTAGGTTCTCTTATGTACGCTGAGAAGACAGTTAAGAGACGTGAGCGGTAAATATTCATCGCTATGGGGCAGAAACCAGAACTTCAGTTGCCGCCAGCTTATGCAGACAATAGAAAGACCAAAGGGTACAGTACCCTTCCATAAATCAAGGTCAAGATACCTTCGGTATTATTAGCTGAATGCTGGAACTGCCTGGCAATCGACCAACTCAGAAGCAATGGAGATAAATACGAAGGCAAATCCAAACGTAAGTTCACTAGCTCGCACGCGGTGTGCCGTAACTTTGGCCAATACGGTGCAGGCTACAGTCACTGCTGACACGTCCCATAGGTTAGTGTGGAATCCCCTCGTGTTGTATGTGCAGAGCGCGCTAGGCTAATTGGCGCGTCACCTGTATGTTCATTCCAGATTGGAGGTGCGTGCAACGATCAGATTTCTGTTGGCTAAACGGCTCAATTTCACGGACATTCTTCGTGACCACTGCTGCATATGGTGAGCGTGCAATTTCTGGCCCAGGTATTGTAAAGCGTTGTAAGCAATTTGACGCCGGACGCTCGGATCTCACGGACAAATATAGCGAAGGCAGGCACGCAACGTACAGAAACGTTGGAAATTTTTACCGTGTGGATGGGATCATTAGAGAGAATCGGCGCATAATACTGCAGGAAATAGCCAGCAGGCTGAACATTTCGTATGACAGTGTTTTCTCCTTTGTTTACCAGCACGACTGATTTCGTAAACTGTGTCAAAAATGGATCCCACGTCTGTTCACAGATGTTCACAAGGGACAGCGTTTCCAATTGTCACTGGCATTTTTGCACCGGTGTTGTGTGGAGGGCTATGAGCTTCTGCGGCGAATTATCACAGGGGGTGAATCCACCGAATCAAAGAGAATATCGATGGAATAGTTGCAAGGCCAAGGTCCAACATTCAGCAGGAAAGATAATGGTGACAGTATTTTCTGACATGGAGTGTGTGTTGCATGCGAAAGGCACGACCATCGACTCGGCTCCATACTCCCACGCGTTGTACCGGTTCCCTACGGCAATTAAGGAAATGTGGGGTAAATAGAGCGCAGAAGTTATTTTGTTGCACGATAACGCAACGCCTCACACGGATCGCCAAACATCCCAACCACTGCAGCGATTCAAGTGGAAGGTATTGTGCCATATCATATATGCCCCAAAGAAATAATGTAGGTAATATGGTGTAATATTTTGCATTTAATACATGAAAGGAGTCCATGGTGCAATAAGGAAGTTGCGTAATGAAAGATCTCGGCAGTGCGTGGCATCAGAAAAAACTTGTTATCTTCCATAGTAACAGCGATCAGCTCGGGTATTTTATGAGTTGATCGGGGAATTTACGAGAGTGTTTGAGAGCGGCTGAATCAAAAGAGACTAATCACAGCCCTGGAAGCGAAATTGCGGAATGATAGGACTATACAGAAAAATTAAGTCAGACCTACCAACTTCGAGATTTACAGTGCTGTACTATTCTTGATTATCTGTTATAAAGCCATACTCCACGTTTTTATAAGAAATAGAAGTTATATATTAAAAACTACATGTAGACAGTTACAGTACTTAATTCTGAACTAATTAAGTAATAAATATATTTCTATTGAGTCAGCGTTTTTACCGAGCAAACGGTTGAGCCATGGCGTCATCACGTCAGTGAAATCCCCGATGGTATTACTGAACCGGAAGCTTGGTGAACGCAGTAGCTTCAGGAGACTGGACGCTTATTCTGCTTTAACGTTGCAAACCGCGCGGCTAGGTGTGTCTTATATTAAGCCAGTGTTATATGGTAGTGACGATATTATCAACCAAGGAGACATACTTAGTGTGAAAGCTGAGAATAGGCATTACCTAAATGCAAGTGATTTAATGTATTGTACAGTTAACAAAGCAATTACCTGTGCTATTTATAAGATTACGTATGATGTTGCAGTATGCAAGAGTGAGGTTTGGGCTCGGGATTGTCAGTAAGTAAGACGATATTTATTATCGATATCTCCTAACCCGTGTATGTAATTTGCATCCGAATTGGAGATACTGTGATCGGTACGCGTCCTGTATCGCGAAGAACGTGTGCGGATCGTCGTTTATCGTTTCGGTACAACTGAATAGTGTGTGCGGAGCACCATATCTCAAAGACGATGAAAGAAGAAAAGACCGGCAGTGTATTTTGTAACGCCCTGCAGTTTGTTGCAATAATGGCGTAATTTACGCAGACGTAGCGGCCTGGGACCGTGAAGAATGCTGAGCCGACACCAGTTAAGTTTATCTTAAAAGTTATAGGCATGTTTAGATAGAAGAATTAGGCTAATTCGGTCCTATTTTAGTGTAAATGTAAATGTCAGTCCTTTTGTGGCTGAGCTATGTTTTCTTTTTATAGAGAAATATGTTTCAGGGAAGATGCATGTTTGAACCCTGATGTTTGTTTATTATTTCCATTTTATTAGATAGGAAAGGGAAATGCCAGGTGTAGATGAGGATATGTGTATATCATCAGGTGATTGTGTATTCCAGTTTTTGTAACAAGATGTAGATTCGTTCATTAAGAAGGCTGCACAACCTAAAGCTTGTTTGGGAATACATTTCAGCAGGGAAACGTTTTTCTAAAGCATGTAGCATGTTTACAGGGGTGCACGGCAGATGTAACCAGCGTGAAAGTACACCGTTGAACTAGTGTCTTTCAGATCGGCAAGGAGAACTAACTAATTGGTATTGTGTTGTGAAATTATGAGAAAAAGGCAAGACTAGCCTGATATTGAGATTATACAATGTGTGTTAATACAGGACAAAGGTGCCTGGTAATGAATAAAGGGGAAAATATAATTGTGTTAACTGCGTGCTGAGAGAGAGAGAGAGGCTTGATTTGCCTTGAGTGTTCATTAATACTATGAGAGTCGAACTCTTGGACTCCGAGGTGTTACGCCAGATGTGCTGTGTCATATGTAGTAGCCGTGTTAAATAGAGATGTGTATTTAAGGCCATATGAATGTGTATTGAGAAAAGTTGAGTTCGAGGCCTATTGTTAGTTTAATGAACTGGGAAGTGATTTCCAGCGTTAATATGTGTTCCCCGATATATTACAATCTCTCCGGCAGGATTTACAAATCCAATTAGTTAGTGTCTTCTCTTGCGCGACAGGACGTCTCATAGATGGAGTATTAGAAGTATCAGTTGATTTATGATATGGCGTGTTAGGTGAACGATCAACACATGGGTAGCTGAGCCAGGAGTTTCTAGTTTGTTTATATGAAGGAGTTTAGCATCTTATTATTTGTATTTCAGATAACGGAGACACAGATGTTTTATTTTATTTGCATGGATTTTACAGGTTTCTTTGAAGTGTTTTGTTTATTTTGATTTGTGGTATATGTATTTGTATATGTATTTTTATGTCATTGTCATCGTTGATAAAGACTTGTTCTTAAATATGAGTCCGTAGCTCACTTTACTGGGAAGTAGGCTTTCGAGCTATCCAAATTGTAACAGAACGGTCCGTTAGTAAACTTAGTGTAGATATAAGTTAGGGACCCTGGAACATTGATTTATTGATAAGTGTTGTACATATTTTTTATGGATCGGATTTAGCATAATTTTATTCTGTCGTGGTATGTGCTATAAACGTTATTTGAGTGATATCCGTCAGGAATCGATAAGATAAATTTAACTGCGTTGACTCGACGCGAAGTGTGTACTTCTTCCCTCGGGTGTATTTTGTAAATATTTATATATTAACACGGAATATTGCCCGTCCTTTGTAACATGCATTAATGTTTTTATAACTATGTGCACGGCACATATTGGAATTTTCGGCACTTTTTTGAACCATTTTTTATTTAACATATTAATTTGTTTATTTTGCGGATTTCAATAATGTTTCTTAGATAATAAATCTATCTTTTCCCCTATTTGAATTTTATTTAGTAATTATATTACTGTTTCCCGTTCACATACCCATGGTATAATTTATCCTGACATATTTGTTTTATTTTAGCCCCGATCATCTTTTTACGAACCGAACACGCAGCTCTCCGACGGCGCCGGAAGACTGCATTTTAAACGGGAACGGTACAGTACGGCAAAGTCCTTTATGCAGTCCAAACTTAGCGCCATGCGATTATCATGTGTTTGGAAAGCTGAGAGGGGATCGCGGTGAACGACGATACCCAAACGAAGAAAAGGTGAATCAGCAGGAAGTGATTTCTACGCATTCGATATGAAAATGTTGGTTGATCATTCCGAGAAATGTTTACAGTCTGTGTGGAAAAGTGAACGTACATTGTATGTTCTCATAGCCGTGTTGCCTATGCGCAGGTAGTTTCATAAATGGCCATAACTTGGAAGTGTAACTTACTTTTCGATTCGCCCTCGTACAATTCAAGACAAGCTAGTGAAATAAATGAATCGTGAAAGCCAGGAGGTCGTGGAATTGTACGTGATTAATTGTTAATGATCTACCATGTATCTTGAAATTATACTCGATATCTGAGACAATAAATTTTGTAATATACATGTATGGTACTTTCATAAAAATACATGAGGTAATAGTTTACTTAATTTTACCCTTTCAAAATAAAACCATCAATGAGATAACAATATACAACGGACGAATACGGATTTTTAACATTTTTGTTTATGAAATAATGTCAATTAAATTAACCAATGCAATATTTGTCAGAATTTCTAGCGTTCTTCTATTAATTTAATAATAGAATGAGAAAAGTTCAAAACAATGGCTGCTCTTTAGACATCAGGCAGAAAATTAAATACTGACATGCGTAGAAAGGACCTATTTAAAATAACCAGGACTATACATATTATCAACAACAGGAAGCACAAGTAGCAGTAGAATTGAAAGGCTGTCCCACATCACTTTGGACGGGCTTGAGATTTAGCACCGTGAATGTGTATGGAAAGCAGTCCACGACAGATCGATAACAATGGACTGTGAAGAAGAGTGTTGCATAATAAGCCTAAACGGTACGTGTTTTACTTTTCTTGTTTAACTTGAAGATCACCGAAGAGGCTGACGAAAATAGCTGAAGCGGGTCTTCTCTAATCGCCAGACGAGTGTGAAAATAAGACATGCTCTTCTTCCATATTAGCTAGTGACCTTGTCCCTAATTATCCTTTCCTTTCTCGCCCAAGACAGGTCATGTTGCATTACGTAAATGTATGATACAGTAGATAGGAAAAGTGCTGTTGATCTTGTTTAAGAGTTGGGAATTTTGTCTTAGGGCCAGGTCTACCATCTGCTGCTAAAGTGGCTGGCAACTGCCCACGAGGTAAACTACCTGGAGATGTAAATCGGCAGGTACTTTGGCTTGCATCCAACCACGCGCTAGGTAGCTACCCGGAGCTCGACACCGATATACAAAGTTGGCTAGATTGATTTTCAGCGACTTCTCGCTTTCGAGTGTGGCGCTATCTATCGTCAGATGCATGAAACTCATTTCGATTGTCTTATTTCCCTGTGCTTGCGTCTGCTGATTATCACCAAAAAGCCTAATAAAGGGAGTCTAAAGAGTTATGGACATCGATTTATGTCAAGCTTTCGTGGTTTTAATCTATGATCTTTAATATCAAGACCTAATTGGGATTAAAATCTCAAGATTACATTTTCTTACGCTAGTTATAACCTGTCATCTAAGGCAGCGTTTTTGAAAAGTATTCTCGTAGGCCGCCTGGGCGAGGTACTGGTCATACTCCCCAGTTGTATCCCCCGACCAAGAGTCTGAAGGACACTGCCCTTGAGGCGGTAGAGGTGGAATTCCTTGCTAAGTCCGAGGGAAAAACCGAACCTGGAGGGTAAACAGATGATGATGATGATGATGATGAAATATATTATTAACAAAAGAACGTATGAAAAGTGGCATACAGATTAACACAACGCTAATAATGGAAATAAAAAAGAATCTTCGTAATAAAGACTCGATCCTACATACCTCCTATTACGCTACGAGAAAGCTTGATGTACTTCAATCAATCAATACTGATCTGCATTTAGGGCAGTCACCCAGGTGGCAGATTCCCTATCTGTTGCTTTCCTAGCCTTTTCCTAAATGATTTCAAAGAAATTGGATATTTATTGGACGTCTCCCTTGGTAAGTTGTTCCAATCCCTAACTCTCCTTCCTCTAAATGAATATTTGCCCCAGTTTGTCCTCTTGAATTCCAACCTTATCTTCATATTGTGATCTTTCCTACTTTTATAAACGCCATTCAAACTTATTCGTCTACTAATGTCATTCCACGCTATCTCTCCGCTGCCAGCTCGGAACATACCACTTAGTCGAGCAGCTCTTCTTCTTTCTCTCAATTCTTCCCAACCCAAACATTGCAACATTTTTGTAACGCTACTCTTTTGTCGGAAATCACCCAGAACAAATCGAGCTGCTTTTCTTTGGATTTTTTCCAGTTTTCGAATCAGGTAATCTTGGTGAGGGTCCCATACACTGGAACCATACTCTAGTTGGGGTCTTACCAGATACTTATATGCCCTCTCCTTTACATCCTTACTACAACCCCTAAACACCCTCATAACCATGTGCAGAGAACTGCACACATACATTAACTTATATCCCGTGTCTGAAAACTGATAAAGTAGAAAATTAAAGCCCATTTGAAATGATTTCCAAATATATTTTTATTTTATATCCTTTTAAAGTTTCTTTACCAAAACTTCACGTATAAAATGTGTTCCCTAAGCTACCGATGCGAGAGGCTGGTGTGTCCGTTGCAATTCAAGGGAAGCATTAATGTTAAAGATCCTGCAATACAGTGTCGGCCATTGTTACAGTATACTAAGCTAATTTAATTTGTATGTCACCGGAAATACAGCTAATAATGTTCAGCTCTCAAAACTTGCCGGCAGGATTTCCAGGTAAAGTCTTATCGGGCCCTCGAAGTGGCCGATAATTACGCGCCGGGTAACTACGATTTATGCTGCCGATAGCGCTACCTGGGGGTGGTCGAACGGAAACATCCTTTTACACTGAGGGTATGTTCTACCATTAGGAGGTAGAACCGGCCCTTAGTGCGATAAATGTTTATGGAAGAATGAGTATTCTTATTTTCAGGTCTTAAACCCCATTTAACAACCTTAGGGATTTTTCTTTTTTTTCCAGCCCATTTTTGCATAATTTGGGGTCATACATGTGAATTTGGCTCCGTTTTACTGTTATGCCCTTCCTGTCGCCAACCCTATGTGGAGGGATGTAATCACTATTGCGTGTTTCTGTGGTGATCGGTAATGTAGTGTGTTGCCCGAATATGAAGAGGAGAGTGTTCGGACAAACACGAACCCCCAGTCCCCAAGCCAGAAGAATTAATCAGAAGATATTAAAATCCCCAACCCATCCGGGAATAGAACCCGGAACAAACTGAACCGAAGACCTCGACGCTCACCATTCAGTGAAAGAGCCGGGGATTAATCATTGAAATAATAATAATAATAATAATAATAATAACAATAATAATGTTGTTACCTTTACGTCGCACTTGCTACTTTAACGGAGACGCGGAGGTTCCGGAAATTAGGCCCGCGGGAGTTCATTTACTTGCGGGTAAATCTACCGACACGATCCTGACGTATTTGAGCTATGCAAGGCTATTGTTAGGGTATGTCTATTGGTCAAGAGTGGTACAATGGGTGGCTACTTTTCTAGAAAATACAGTAGGTGAAGCGTCATCTGATAACAGGTGGTTCCCGCAGGGCAGTATTATTGGACATTTATATTTCCTTACATATATACTGTATATAGCCAACGCCCGTAGCCGTGCTCAAACACCAGGTCCCGTGAGATAACCCAAGTTAAGCAGCATTGGGCGTGGTTAAAATTTGGATGGGTTGTAACGCGCTGTTGATGAGGGTTAGGGAACGGAGGAGCGGAAAGGAACTGGTCACCCTACCATACGTAAACTCCGGCACAGGAACACCTCTGTCAAGGTTCGAACCTGCCTTCTGGCGGAATACACCCTTACCTTACCTCATATATATATGTATAAATGACATCAGTAAATATGTGGGATCAAAGTTTAGGATATTTGCGGATGACGTTATATTGTATAGAACATTACATGAGTTGCAGGATTGTGAGCAATTGCAGGGGGACTTACACTGTTGTGAGATGCACAGCAGACAATGGCATGAATGTAAATGGGATTAAAAGTCAAGTTGTAATTTTACCAAGAGGGGAAAGTCCTCTCAGTTTTAATTTTTGGGTTGATGAGGAAAATGCAAGTACTTATGTGTTAATTTAAGGAATGATCTTCGTTGGGGAAATCATATTAACGAGGTTCTTAAGAAAGGTTACAGATCTTTCCACATGGTTATGAGGGTATGTGGGTGTTGTAGTAAGGATGTAAAGGAGAGGACGTGTAAGTTTCTGGTAAGACCGCAGTTACATTATGGCTCCAGTGAAAGGGACCCTCACCAGGACTACTTGATACAAGAACCTGGAAATTATCGAAGGAAAGTAGCTCGATTTGTTCTGGGTGATTTTCGACCAATGAGTACTGTTACGAAAATGTTGCAATCTTTGGGCTGGAAGACTTGAGAGTAAGGAGACGAGATGCTCGACTATGTGGTATGTTTCGAGCTGTCAGTGGAGGGTTGTCATAGAATGACATTAATAAAATACAAACTTGAGGGAAGCTTTTAAAAAGGTGTACGAAGATAAAGTTGGAATTCAAGAGAGCAAATATTCATTTACAGGAAAAGGAGTAAGGGATTGGAATAAATTATCGAGGGAAATGGTGATAAATTTCCAAGTTCATTGAAAATGTTAAGAAAAGGCTACTTGCTACCAGGGTGACAACCCTTAACGCAGATCATTGATTGATCAATTGTAATCTTGCCTTGAAGAACTCACCGGAATAAGGATATAACCACCAAATCGGTAATTTTTCAGGAGAGAGGAAATTATTTTTGTGGTTTATTTCATGAAACAATTTTTTTTGCTTTACGTCGCACCGACACAGATATGTCTTATGGCGACGATGGGAGAGGAAAGGCCTAGGAATTGGAAGGTAGTGGCCGTGGCCTTAATTAAGTTACAACCCCGGCATTTGCCTGGTGTGAAAATGGGAAACCACGGAAAACCATCTTCAGGGCTGCCGACAGTGGGGCTCGAACCCACTATCTCCCGATTACTGGATACTGGCCGCACTTAAGCGACTGCAGCTATCGAGCTCGGTGAAACAATTGCAAGTGAAAGTGTAGAAATGAGTTCATCTGTTATAAACAATATTTTATTGTTATAACCTAAGGTTTTAAAAATGCTTTATAAATGAATTGGAAGTGATACAGAGTGAAATGATCAACAGGTATATGTTCTAACAGAAAAGAAATCCTGTACTTGCTCTTGGAACAAAAATTATAGTGTAATAATAAAAGCAACAACAAGAAAATGTTTCATAATATAGGTGTAATTTCGTCTATACCAGGTGATTACACCTGGTGATGAACCAACACAAGTACTTCACCACGTATGACAAAGTACTGCCGAGTGTAAAGCAGTTTGGAGTTCTAAAATATCATTTTTCAAAGATTCGTTGGTTACATCCTTATACCGGGGAGGTCTTCAATTGTATACCTTAAGGCATAGGTTAAAAAATCCAGTAGAAGGACAACTAAAGAATAAAATGTCAGGAAAACATTCTCAGGGTAATAACCAAAATTTAACACTTATAAGCAAATATAAATTGAACTGGGAAGGAATGGCACTTTTTACAAAAAAATCAAACATCTCGTACATGCTAGAGATACCCATCGAATCTCCCGAAAATGAACGTGAACTCCCGAAGTGAAGGTCACCACAGTGGTCAACTGTGCACCGCGTCGGACAGCTCAAGCGAATATTAGTACCGAACTGCCAAGAAACATGCAAACTAATAATTAAAATATTGTCGTACAATACAAATGGTGATTTGCCGGGCTTACTGGCTCAGACGGTTGAAGGGTTGGCCTTGTAAACCCAACATGGCAGGTTCGATCCTGGCTCAGTCCGGTGGTATTTGAAGATGCTCAAATACGTCAGCCTTGTGTCGGTAGATATGCTAGCATGTAAATGAACTCCTGTGGGAAAAAATTCCGGCATCCCGGCGTCTCCAGAAACCGTAAAAGTAGTTAGTGGTACTTAAAACAAATAACATTATTAATGTTAACAAATGGTGTTATGTAATTTACAATGATCCCCGAGAAAATTAGTGGCATTTTCTGATAGTTCCAACGTAACTCATTCAAAAACTCCGGGAGAATTTCACGCAGAACTCCTCGAACACCAAACTGTAGCCCAACAGGATGTTGTAAACTAAGTGGCCACAAGTCACGAGAAGGGGTGTTCCATTAGAAAATGTGCCGTGTATGACCCTTGAGCGTTGCGGTCTGTCACAAACATCAGTGTCATGAGGATAGCAACACGTCGCGAGTTGCCCCACCAGCTAGGAAACCCGATACCAACCTAGCTGATTGCACCGTACAGGACAAACAAACCGGAAGCGTCACATACACTACACACCCAGAACACAAATAAAGAACATTGAAACAAGTCTCCAGGTGGTAGAAAACAAAACAGGTGGATCAAGCTACCAACTGACAGTGTGCCAAATAATTGTTGAGCAGAAAACAAGTTAAGTTTTTCTTTTAAATATAATTCATGAAACTCAAAGAGAAATTAACAGTTTAAATTACAGGACATCCTCGCAGTTAGTTTTACTAACACAAATAGGTACCAGAACTAAATAAAGTCAGCTTGACATAGAATAAGAATAAAGAGGTCTTTAAAATAAAATAAAATTAGATTAAATAATGTAACCTGACCTCACTAGAACCACAGACAAACTCCAATTAAATTCAAAGAAACACCAAAGATAAATTAAGGGAATATTATTTAAAACCGCCGGTCGGTAAGAAATTAATTAAAGTAAATAAAATGGTCCCTTCAAGTTGAACAGAAAACCTTAAATAAACAATATTAAATCAGAAACCGCCGGTCGGCAAGAAATGATTTAAAAGAAAGAAAATTACAATCATATCTTCAGTTTACCTTCTCAACAAACTCACAGTCCTTTTTCTTAACAGAGGAAAAAAATTCATGATTTAGGAAAATGACACTTTGTAAGAAATAGAAAATACAAACTTTCTTTACTTGACAGATATACCTTGGGAGATGGATACTCTCTCTCCGATTCACATCAGTAATAGAGTAACCAAAATACAGTGGGTGGTCCAGCACAGGATGTCACGTGCTTCTAGACACTTTTTCAAAGGGAAAGGAAAGCCACCACAACAAATCTCGAAAGAAAAGAGCGAAAATGTGGGCCAAAAGAAACAGTTACCCTCAACAGAACAATCTTACGACAGGGTAGTCTCCCAACTTTAAAAATCATCACAACCATCACTTCATTCAAAAACAAGCATCATTACCAAGGCAACCATCATTAATTGTTAAACCACGGGAGAACCAATCCCGTTAGAGGATCAACAATGGTAGGAAAAAATGGAGGAAAAGAAGCAACAAACAATCCCAAGATACACGTAAAAACCAAAAATAAATTATATTAAAATAAAAGCATAAGAAAGAATTTAGAACAACCGGCATCGCACAAATAATCCTTACTGGAACTCCCATGTATTACCCCACTTTTAAACCACAGATTATTTCAAAGCAGCAGTAACATCATTACCAGGTAATAATAATATTAATAATAATAATAATAATTCTTACTCCTCTTTACAATTTCTCCTAGTAACATTTAAATTCCATATTGTGAAAAATTACACACTAGGTGCATAAATAAGACAAATTATTACATATCCAACCCGATACGTTTGTTTGAAAAGGTTCCTTAAGTTTTACGTAAGAAAAGTCCACATAATTTCACAGCACACGTCGCTTGATTTTGGTGATAAAAGGGTTTCTTCGAAGAAATGACAGAAGCAGTTCACCGGCGATGAAAATAGGAAATAAATAAAAAGGTTGGCTTAAAGGTTGGTTGCTCCAGCAGTAGGAAGATTTAAACAGGGCCAAGCCATGTGCACCTTACCAGTCGATGATCACATTTTCAGGTACCGTAATTTAAAAAAATTTACACTACGAGGATGTAAGAAGATATGGTGAGGTTGTGGAGCACAACCCTACACCATTTAACACTACTATCCAACGACCATGCCGCTACTCCAATACATCACTTACAGACTGAGACACCAACGTCCTCGTTCCATGTTGGGTAGACAGCGAATGCCAGGCTTCGCTTCCCTCGCTTACAGGAGAAGGAGACTCAATTCCAAAATGGCCGACACAAAGCGCTGATTGCCCGGAGCAAGGCCAAGGAGAAAGGTGACAAATAGTTCCCACTATGGCCGTAAGGTAGCAGTAACAATCAGAGCTTACATGCCCTCGCAAAATTAAACATCAAACATTGTGAGAACACCGTTAAATCTGTAGGAAAATAAGGATACAGATTTCTATGCCTAAGAGGCTATCCCAAAACGTAGATGGAGAGGAGAGTAATACGAAACCTCGGTTTCAGGATAATCTTCGTCACAGGACGCACGAGTCATTGCATTGCGGGGATTACACGCGAATTCGTGTTTCCGAGATCAACAGTGCCAATGATCGAGCTTCAATATCCCAGAGAGCATGTTACCGCCCGCGCAAACCACCGCATGGGAAGACAACAGGTGATTTACGAACGGACATCAAATCGACTTCGCAGAACCATACTGGGTGCTCGACGGGCTACTGTGAGTCAGATCACCACCCAATTGAAAGATGGTGGTCAGAAACCCATTTCTATCAGAATAGTTAGGAGGCAAAAGCACCACATAGGCTTCACCAGCCGATGCCCATCTCGTGTCCCTTTGCTGACACATCGACAGAGCTCAACGACATGCGTGGGCCTGTGAACATCTGCAATGGACCAGGGAACTGTGGTCGCGTGTGATATTGTCCGCTGAAACTTGGTCCCAATTGTACCGATCTGATGGTCACGTGAGAGTGTGGCATATTCCTCATAAACCTACGGATTCTGCGTGTCATGAAGTTTGTGTCTGGGTGGGAGTTGGCTCTGTTCGGGTCTGGGCGGCTTTCTCATGGTCGTCATCAGGCCCCATTTCTCGGCTGTAGGGAACGCTGACTCGTGGAAGTTATATAGACATTCTCTCAGACAATCTGTATCCCTTTCTGGCCATAGAGTACCCTATGGAGATGCCATGTTTCAACAGGGCAATGCGCCTTGCCACCGCTATCGAGTGAACTTACGACAATGGATTGGCCCTCCAGATTCCCTATCATCAATCAATCGAGCATTTATGGGATGCTATCGATGCTGTTATACGCTCCATGAACCCCGCACTAACCACAGAAGACCAATAATTGTGGGTAGCAATGCAAGATGCGTGGAACCAGATCCCTCCAGCATGAATCCGATACTTTTAGTGTCGATGTCTCGCCGTATTTGTGCTGTTTTGAGTGCTCGCGGAGGAGCAACTTGTTATTAACATCGCATTCAACCCGAGCAAGATAACTCTGGTCCCTTATACAAGAAGGAGAACATTAGAAGGAAAGAGATCACTGAAGCTCTTTGATTAAGATGTATATATGGAAGAACAAGCACTGCACCTAGGTGTAGTGTTAGATAACACTCTAACATGGAATCCACATATAGAAAGGAACATAACCCGGGCCAAGCACTTGCTGTGTGCATGTAAAAGAGCCGTTGGGAAGAAATGGTGCCTAAGACCATCAAAGGTAATGTGGATATACACAATGATCTCTAGGCCGTTGATGGCTAATGCTGCAATCATCTGGTGGCGGAGAGTATGTCAAGGAAACGTCGGCGGTAGATTGGATAGCCTACAGTGAATGGCATGCATAGCCATAACTGGGGCTATGAGAACTACGCCGACAGAAGCCTCGGATACTGTACTAGACCTCCCATCACTATGAAATTTCATAAAAGGACCGGCTAGAATGAGTTCATATAGACTGGCACAATGAGAGTGCTGGAATGCACAAAGACCCAATCTAGGACAATTTTCAGGTGTGACTTATGGTAAAGGATGGGAGTGGACTCATAGTCAAGTGATAAAATATCATTGGAACACAACCTTAATCCATAGTAAGTTCCTTTAACTGGCACACACTCAATTTCTTCCTGTTTACCATGTCTCCTAAATCAGCCCTATTGTTTGTAAGTATGTTGGATTGCTTTTCAAGATGGACATCCTAATAGCTGCAGGATCTTCATGAATTGTTGTCAATGATCTTTTCAGTATCCTTTTCATCACAAAGACATCATTTTATGAGCAATAAGACACAAACTTTCACTATGATAGGTCGCACTTTACCTGGAGGTCAAAGACCTACCCTGTGACACCAATGTTATTAAGTGTCACATCTGCGCCTACTGCTTTGCACATGTTGAGCACAAGTACATCACAATTTCTGTTCGCACTTTCAGGGATGCCAAAAATTCTCACAGTTTTCTCCAGCTATACTACTCCAACTAATCACACCTGACATCCATATCTTCCTTCAGTTTATGGATTCCTGCTGCCTTCCTATCAGATTCTTCAGTTATCTCTGACAACAGTTCGAAATTCAATTTTAAATTCTATTTCAGCTTTTTAATGACCACTTCTGTTATGCAGGTCAATATGGCCTGCACAATTTTTTCAGTAAAGCTTTGCGAGTTACTGAAGTCATTCTGTGCATACTTTACAGGGCGGTTGAAGTTGGTAGCACTGGTAGTGGCTGCACTTCCAACTCCGTTGTTTTGGTAACCGAATATTGTATTTATTAATATATTATTTATTTATTTATTTATTATTTTTATTTATTTTACTTTTATTTATTTATTGGTTTGTAGGTGGCAAAGTTAGGGCTCTTGGCCCTCCCTTGCACATAACCACTGTAGAGGTACATCATTGGGGGGGGGGGAGATTTTGAACACATAACGTTACATAGTAAATAAGAACCTACACAGATACACATTACACGTTTCTAACTCAAATTCATTCAATCATCCAGTCATACAAGTTAGTCAGCTGCATTCAGCATGTAGTCTCGGCAAGCAGTCTTAAATTTAAGTAATTAGGTGGTATTTCTGACACTGACTGGCAGAGTATTCCAAAACCTACAACCTGTCACAGCAACGGAATTCTTATACACAGAAGATTGGTGATCAGGAATAGAGAGGAGGATAAATATTTAAGCTGGGATGAAATGTGTAGTCTGACTTCAGAGAGCAGTGGATTTATATGTATCTGTATGTGATATGTTCATCATGTATCAGGTTTAAGCCATGAAATAGTGTGATAGCATGGGGTGACATGTGTATCATAACTCAGACTGTAAATAAATCTAAGGTCACAATCTAGCGCGCACTGAAGTTTTGAACTCTATTCTTTTGTTGCGTCTACAAGAATGATGTCACAGTAGTCAAGGTTGGGAAGCACTAATGTTTGTATGAGCTTGACTCTCACATTACAAGGCAAGAATTTTCTGTCTACTTTAACCAAATGAAGCATAAGCAAATTTTTTACAAACATCTTTAGCATATTCAGACCAATTTTACATTTTGTTCATTGTTACTCCAAGATATCTCACAATTTGGCTGAATAGAATAACTTTGCCATTCAGTATAACTGAAGGAAAAGTTTTGTACATAGAATGGTCAACAATTTTTGAGAGCCAATAATGATTGCTTGTGTCTTGGAGGGGTTAAGGAAGAAGGAATTCTTTAAGGAGTAAGCATAAAGTCGCTGAAGGTCAGCATTGATGCCTATTACGGCTTGAGGCAAATTGGTGGCCTTACAGTGACAGCATATTTGTAAGTAGTCCGCATAAAGATGGTAGCCACAATTCTTTAAATTAGACGAAATGTTGTTTATGTACAAAATTAAGAGCAAAGGGCCTAAAACACTCCCCAGCAGCATGCCTGCTTTCCTGGTTAGCCGGTGAGAAGTTTTATCAAGGGTTATAATTTGCTGTATTCAATTTTTGAGGTACGATGAAAAGAAATTAATAGTTCGTTGTTTGAAGTAGAAAGATTTCATCTTGTTTAATAGAGCCTGTATGTTTTCAGTGTCAAATGTGCTACAGAAAAATTGAGGAGAGTAAGGGTTGTTACCAGTCTTTGGTCCATTGTGTGTCATATGTCCTCAGTCACTTTGAGCAGGACTGATGTTATGTTGTGCCCCTTCTTGAAGCCAGATTGCAATGGGTCTAGGAGAGAATGGTTGTTTAAGTAATCCAACACCTGCTTATGAACCAGACGCTCAAGTATTTTGAAAATTGCATTAACCTGTAGATGGATGGTTGTAGTGGTTAGTTATTTTTAGGCACAGGGATAACATGGCCAGTTTCCATAGTGAAGGAAAGGTTCCATTTGTAAGGCAGTAGATAAAAAAAGTGGGTAATGACTTGTAAAACAATACCAATAATGTTGTGTAAGAAAGTCATGGTGATATAATTAACTCCTCTGGCTTTTGATTTAATGGTATATAATACTTTTTTTAACTTTATTAGTAGTGACAAGGTGGAATGTAAAATCTTGCTGGTCAGGTAAAGGGTTCATTACGGAGCTGGGTACTGAGTTTGGGGGATTTAGTACATTCATTGGTGTTCTTTCATATATACAGTACATTCATGCAATACATGCATACATACACCATCACTACAGACCATTATACCTTTCAGTGTTCAGTCTGCAAGCCCCTGTGAATTTACTAAATGTCACCACAATCCTCTTTTTGTAACTAGTGCTGTGGCCTCATTTAGTTCTATACCTCTTATCTTTAAATAGTTAGAAACTGAATCTAACCATCATGTTCTTGGTCTCCCTCTACTTCTATTAGCCTCCATAACAGAGTCTATTATCCTCCTAGGTAGCCTATCCACCTCCATTCGCCTCACATGACCCCACCACCGAAGCCAATTTATGCGTACAGTTTCATCCATTGAGTTCATTCCTAATTTAGCCTTTATCTCCTCATTCCGAGTACCCTCCTGCCAATGTTCACACCTGTTTGTCCCAGCAACCATTCTCGCTACTTTCATGTCTGTTACTTCTAACTTACGAATAAGATATCTTGAGACCACCCAGCTTTCACTGCCGAAAAGCAAGGTTGGTCTGAAAACAGATCAAAATAAAGATAATTTCATCCGGGATCCAACATCATTCTTACAGAATACTGTTGATCGCAACTGCTAGCTTACTGCATTATCTTTAATGCACCTTGATTCAATTTCATTTAGTATATTACAATCCTGGGAGAACATACATCCTAAATACTTGAAATTATCTGCCTGTTCCAGCTTTGTATCACAAGCAAGTTGCTTTATGTTGCACCGACACGGATAGGTCGTACGGTGATGATGGGAAAAGAAACGGCTAGGAAAAGGAAGGAATCATCCATGGCCTTAAGGTACAGCTTGGTGTGAAAATAGGAAACCACAGAAAACCATCTTCAGAGCTGCCGACAGTGGGATTCGAACCCTTTTCTCCCGAATACTGGATACTGGCCGCACTTAAGCGACTGCAGCTATCGAGCTCGGTGCTTTGTATCACCAATCTGACATTCAAATCTGTTGAATTTCTTGCCTACTGATATAAATTTAGCCTTCAAAAGGCTCATTTTCATAACATACTCATTGCACCTATTTTCAAGTTGCAAGATATTAGACTGCAGCCTTTTGGCACAATTTGTCATTAAGACCACGTCGTCAGCATAGGCCGGACTGCTCATTACATTTCCACATAATTTAATCCCTCTCTGCCACTTTATACCTTTGAGGAGATGATCCATGAAAACTATGAACAAAGGTGAAAGATTATAGCCTTGTCTAACCCCTGTAAGTACCCTGAATCAAGAACTCATTCTACCGTCAATTCTCACTGCAGCCCAATTGTCAACATAAATGCCTTTGATTGATTTTAATCATCTACGCTTGATCCCATAGTCCCCCAGTATGGTGAACAACTTTTCCCTCAGTACACAGCCATATGCCTTCTCTAGATCTAGGAAACATAAACACAACTCTCCATTCCTCTCGTAGCATATTTCAATTATTTGGCGCATACTGAAAGTCTGATCCTGAGAGCGCCTTCTGAAACCACACTGGTTTTCATCCAACTTCCTCTCAACAACTGATTGCACCCTTCCTTCCAAGCTGCCAGTGAATACTTTGCCTGCTATACTAATAATGAAATACCTCGATAGTTGTTACAATTCTTCCTGTTTCCTTGCTTATAGATAGGCACAATTACTGCTTTTGTCCAATCTGAGGTTACCTTACCAACATTCCATTCTATGAAGCCATTTTATACCTGCCTTCCCATATACTTCACCATTTCAGGTCTAATTTCATCTATACCTACTGATTTGTGACAATGGAGTTTATTTACCATTGCTTCCACTTCATCAAGCGTAGTTTCACCAACACCATTTTCCTCCTCCCCATGAGCTCCGTTGTTCATGACACCACCATGAAGATTTCCTTTTACGTTGAGAAGATTTCCTAAATATTCCCTCCACCTCTTCAGTGATTCCTTGGGATCTATTATGAGTTCACCTGCATTATCCAAAACACTGTCCATTTCCTTTTTCCCTCCCTTCATAAGATTCTTCATTAATTTCCAGAAAGGTCTTCCTGCTGCTTGAACTAGCCTTTGCAGGTTATTAACAAAATCTTCCCAAAACTTCTTTTTGGATTCAACAAATATTTGTTTTGCTCTGTTTCCTTCACCTACAGACAATTCCCTGTCTGCACCAGCACTTGATTGGAGTCATTTTTAATAAGCCTTCTTTTTACGTTTGCAAGCTGCTCTCAGTTCATCATTCCACAAAGATGTTCCTTTTCTTCCATCTTTATACATAGTCATTCCTAGACATTCCCTTGCAGTTGCTACTGCAGCATCCCTGTATGCCACCCATTCTCTTTCTATATCCTGATCCTGCTTACTGTTCACTGTTCAAAACTCCTCACAAATTATATCCATGTACTTCTGTCTAATTTCCTTGTCCTGGAGATTTTCTACCCTTATTCATTTGCAGACAGATTTCACTTTCTCTATCCTAGGCCTAGAGATACTTAGTTCGCTGCAGATCAGATAGTGGTCTGTTTCATCGAAAAATCCCCGAAAACCCCATACATTCCTAACAGTTCCTGAATTTGAAGTTGGTTAAGATATAGTCTGTTACGGATCTGGTACCCCCAGCCTCACATATGTAGCGGTGAATAGCCTTATGCTTGAAGAATGTATTTGTAACTGCTAAACCCATACTAGCACAGAAGTCCAGCAAATGCCTCTCATTCCCACTAGCTTCCAATCACCCTTTCATGTCCTTCAGTTCCATTTCCAACTCTCGCACTGAAATCACCCATTAGCACTATCCTTTCCTTGCTGTTGGCCCTGACTACGATGTCACTCAATGCTTCATAAAACTAGTCAAGTTCAGCCTCGTCTGCATCCTCACATGGTGAAAACACTGAGACAATTTTCGTCTTAATTCCTCCAACTGCCAAACCTACCCATATCATTTGCTCATTTATGTGCCTAACAGAATCTATGTTGTGTGCAATAGTATTCCTGATGAACAGCCCTACCCCAGACTCTGCCCTTCCATTTTTAACACCTGTCAAGTACACTTTATAATCTCCTATCTCTCTCTTGTCACCTTCCCTTACCCAAATATCACTTACTCCTAGCATATCCAGGTGCATCCTCTTTGCTGACTCGGACAGTTCTACTTTCTTTCTTCCATAAGCCCCATTAATATTGATAGCTTCCCGTCGAATTCCATTTCGTTCACCAAGTTGTTTCCAAGGAGTCCTTCACCTGTAAAATGGGAGTGGGACTCCATTACTCCCATAGGCCCAAGGCTTGCTTAAAATGTTCTGAGCTCGGTAAAATCATGAAGCAGGATGCTGCCCTACTTACACATAGTCCAAGTGAGGATCTCTCTTCTAAGGGGAGAGCCTGAACACAAGAAGACCATGACTCAGAATATGTCCGAGATGCCCACTCCCACTCTGTAGCAACTGGTATCCCAACTCTCAGGACCACTTACTAGGCCACTCAGCCGTTGCCATTGGTTCACGAACTAGGATGTGACTACAGTAAACCACACCATGAACCATTGGTGTTCTTCCTCCAGTAAAGAATTCATTTAACTTATCGAGTGGTAAGTCTGGCACATGAGGTTGTTGCTGAGGTTTCCGAATGCCTACGGAATGAAGCATGCTCCAAGCACTGCTAGAATTCATATCTGCAGTCATGTTACACAAGTAAGTAAATTTACGGTTTCTAATGAGCTGTTTAATTCGATTTCTAAGGACCGGATAATTTTCGAAGTCACTTTGGTCATGACTTCATTTAAAGCATTAATAAAGTGCATCACAGTGGGCCATCATGATTTTAATTTCATCATTTAGCCGAGCACAAGATGGACAAGTAACTTTTATCTGTCGTTTAGGGACATGTTTATCGTACAGAGTGATTACAAGGGAGTTCAACTTGTCTACTTTCGTATCTATATCGCCCAAGAAGAGTACGGCATACCAGGGTAGATTGTAAGCGTCATGTCTTAACTAGTCCATATCAATGCCTTTTGTGTTTCTGGAAATAGCATACTTAGGTTTATATTTTGACATTTGGAGGGAGCAGGATATATAGATAAGGTCATGAGTGGAGATGACTGGGACTGAAATCTGGCCAGTTATAACTTACTTTGAGTTATTTGTCACAACGTGGTCAATGAGCAGGTGTGTAAGTGTGAATAGGAGGCTCTAAACAGAGGATGGTCATACCACAGGAAGAAAACATGTCAATAAATTTAATAATATTCAGGAAACTCAATTGTCAAAAATTATCAGATTTTGCTCCAGTGCAGCATGGGCTCATCTGTGCAGGAAGGTGCAGTATCCATCTGATGAGCGGATGCTGCACTGGGGCGAAACACTGGTATTTTTTGATGACTGAGTTTCTTGAATTTTATTTAGCTACCTCAATCAGAGGTCATATTTTTAGTCGTGTACTGTAAATAAATTGTTTAGTTTTGTACATTTAAGTAAGTAGGTTAATGTTAAAGTCCCCTATGGCAATAATATGCTCGTAACTAGGCAGTAGGTCAATTAAGGGGAATTTGAATTCAGTCATATTTGCTATTTTGTGCGGCTTGTATACAGTAACTATAAGGAGTTTCTGGTGGTTAACAATGACTTCAACAAACAAGAATTCTGGCCCTAGCTGTGCATTGTTAGGTGATACACATATCACCCTACTATTTAAGTTCTTTCTGCAGTATGTGGCCACCCCACTTCATCTGCTGTCATCGGATCTATTGCTATGTAAGAGGGAATACCGGTCAAGTGGTTTCATACTGGAGGGTAAAATCGGTGTAAGCCAGCTTTCACTAATACCAAGAATATGGATAATACCTTAACTCATTATGACTTGAATTGCATCAATGTGTGCTACCAAGAAGAGAGCGTTGACATGGCAACACTGTAAACAGTTGAGAGAGGGAGATAATGACTGTTTCATGAGATATTTTATGATATGGATTTGGAAGAAATCAGAGATAAATACAAACAGCCAACTTCCACAGGTTTTTATCATTCCACTGCTGTATAACTACTTCAAATTACTTGAAAGTGTGGATTCTCACTCAGTCACATCAATCACCAAGCATACCAGACCTGCAATGCAGGCCCCTTCCACCACCGACTCTGTTGTTATCCCCTTATAACAATGTAGCAATATTGAACAATCATTTCTTTGAAGTTAATTCATGATAATTAGGTGCAGTGTTACGAGAGCATTACAATGCAAAAGGCAATATCCTTCAAAAGAGTGCTGAAGTATATTTACTAGTAAGTAGCTCCTTAAGAGACACCTGATATCTCATCCTGGAGAACGCCCCTACCACTATCATACATGCAGTAGCACATTTTCTTACATGTCTCATTTTAATATACACACCTTAAATAATTCTGGAAAAAACATCCAGTAAATTACAGCATTCGGTCACTTTGTCAGGTAACCTTAAGTACTGTACAAACTGTAACTTCATGTGTTATTATTTAAACTCAGGAACGTGTGTTCCTGAACAACAATTTTATACTTTGTAACATTTATTTTTTTGCCCAAAATTTGCAAGTGTAGCAAAAGCAAGCTTCAGATATTCATATGTATTTCCTCACAGTGATAAAACCAGAATACCATGACGGTACGATAATACACATACCAAAACTTACAGGACTTCAGTAATAATGTGTCAAGAAGTTGATCAATCATTATTCACGTTAAAACCTTGTATACTGTTTGAGAACTTAAAAACACAGATTTATGATAAATAATCAATTGAGCATTAACCCTTTCACACTCAGCCTATATGCAGGGGTTTGCTTGATGAAGCTCAAAGTAATTTTTGTGATATTCCAAACAAATTACAAAAAATCAACATGTAAACAGTATAACACATATTAAAATAAAATAAATCACACTAATACAGGAAACTACGAGCATTTCAGAAATTAATATACCTTGGATATATTATTATTGGTAAAGCCAAAAAAAATTATTATACTTTGAAAATAAATTTTAATAAATAAATTATGGTTTTCAATGACAGAAAGATCAGATATTATTGCGTCTTTCTTCTGTACTCTTAGACCTGAAAGAAAGAACATTTAATTCTGAATTTGATATCAATATGATGTGTGTGCTGCAATTAACTCATGAAGCATGGCACAAAGTTATTCACTGTACATGTAATGGTCATCGATGTCAGGTTCTCACGGTCTGATGTATGGTGAGCAGCTGTGATTGTGTCATTCCCACATAACAGAAATCACTTTCGGTAAAAGAAGGTCATTATTACTGTCTAAATCATCTGAAAATTCAAGGATATTGGCCTCATTCAGCCTTGAATATGGCCTATTCACTACGATAAAAAGATGCCGCAAGCACGTGCAACAACAGAGTAACGAGGAGTAAAATTATATTTCGCGAAGTAGAGCAAACACATGATACACCAAAGAAATGAAACAAACTCTAAACTAAACTGATAGCAAGATCAAATTGTTGTATTCATAAGCCAACCAAAACAGATCCATTCAATAACAACTTCGAATAACACAAGATAAACATTCACAGTTAAAAGATATCATTTGACAAAATTAAAAATATTTTGTAGGGCTGATGGATATATCTGTAGAGCAGTGGCGTATGCTGAGTCCAAGACGTGGGCTACCACTAGACTTAGGTTGGGCCGATGACCTAGATGTTAGGCCCCTCTAAACAAGCAAGACTTAGGTTACTCCTTTTCGATGGTTGGTTTGGTGAATGTCAAGCTTTTTAAGAGTTTTGGGCTGCAGCCAATAGCCAACATCGTAGCCCTCTGCATTGTCAAAGCTGTTTCAGAAGCTACTGTCCTAGCCTCTGATACTGTCAATACTCAACACCTGATCAGTGGAGATGGTAGCCTAAGGTTTAGCAATTTAAAGTCCAACTTTGTAGCTAAATGGATACAATGCTTGCCTTTGGTATGATGGCCCTGGTTCAGTTCTCAGAATCAACCCCCTCGTGCTGTTAATTCCCCTAGCTTGGGGACTGGGTATTTATGACGTCTTTGCCATTTATTTCATCCTCATTAGGTCACCACCAAGCCTATACAGATGCCATGCACCATTACTACTACTATTATTATTATTATTTTTTTTCTTTTGCTAGGGGTTTTACATCGCACCGACACAGATAGGTCTTATGGCGATGATGGGATAGGAATGGCCTAGGAGTTGGAAGGAAGCGGCCGTGGCCATAATTAAGGTACAGCCCCAGCATTTGCCTGGTGTGAAAATGGGAAACCGCGGAAAACCATCTTCAAGACTGCCGATAGTGGGATTTGAACCTACTATCTCCCGGATGCAAGCTCACAGCCGCGCGCCTCTACACGCATGGCCAACTCGTCCGGTATTATTATTATTATTATTATTATTATTATTATTATTAAATACACATTTTGAATTTTACAGCATTACCAGTGGTCGTGCCCATCATTCACTGTTTAATTAGCTTCCTCGGGAGATCAGTGGTGGTGTCTGACCCATGATCACGGGTTCGATTCCAACCAACAAAAGAGAACACTACACCTGAAAGATTGCATTTAATTTTAGCAGATATACATATAAAAAGAAAACTGTATTACTCTTATAACAGCAGCCTTCCTGCAAGGATGTAGAAATGTCAACACTCTGTTTTTATAAGTATAAGGTGAGGAAGTATATATGATGAGGAAGGCAGTGGCGATCTGATAGAGCAAAGCCCCCCCGGTCTCCATACATCAGCAAGCCACGTGAGGAGGGTCGAGGGACGCAGAGTCTGGGCTGCAATATCTTTCTCCGATGTGTTGCTCTCAGAAAAACATGCGACGTTTTCTCTCATTGAACTGAAGTTTTGTAAATGGAAGAATGTGTCATATGCTTACATTGTAATGTGCTTTAGATTTCCATCGTTCTCATTTAAGGCTTGGGCTTCACCGATAGCCATGATAGCCCTCAGCCACTGCTGTAGAGTAAAACACAAATTCAACACTTTAAGTTACTGTCACAATCAGCTGTTACCATTTAACGGCCATGCAAATGACCAAAATCCCTAAATAGGACAGAAGCAATGTATCAGCGCCATAAACTTTCTTACCATAACCTCTCGTGCTGATAGATTTGCGCGCTGAGTGTGAAGGGATTAAAGGTTCAAATCTTTCTACAGCATTTGCAGACTGGCCTGGATACAATGAGTTCATACCAACATGCAGATTGTTCATATTACATACTGTATCGAGAAGTGTGATTGTGGAAAAAGTTGCAGCATTGACCAAACATCTTGTGTATTCATGTAATGGTTTCTGCAGGATATTCAAAACAAGAAGTAAGCCATAGATTTAGGTTGAAATAAATAAAGTGCTTTAAGACCCAGAAGCATGTTTCCTAAAAATGGAAATAACTTATGTACTCTTATAGTAGGTGTTCACCTGTTTATTGTAAGTATTTGCAAGTGGCAAGTTCGCCTGACTCTACCTGCAAGTGTTGCCACTGAGTTAGGGCTTGACCCGTTCGATTATGGAGGAACCAATAAGGGATACCACATGCCCATTGGGCAGCCCGTTCTGTCATCAATTCTGTCATTGCACCATTATCCCTTTGGTAGCCTCCTCAGTGGTATTGCAGGTTATAAATTTCATCTTTTTTGTCCGTATTGAAGATCTACTTGTGATACAAATTCTTATCATTTTCTTAATTACCACCTATTCAATACAATAAAAACATAGTACAAACTTACATATTCATTAAGATGTTTATATGGTACATGTTTCGCTCCTTTTTCATGAGCATCATCAGCCAACTATTATTCACTTAAGGTTGTATAAGATCATGAAACAATTCTTTTGGATTAAGATTATTCCTATAAAACTATTTGACAAATCGTATAATGTTTTACAAGTCATATAACAATAAAATTATGTCTTTAAGTTAAAACTTTTTGTCTATACCGGTAAGTTAAAACTTTTTGTCTAAAATCTATCTAAGTCTACCATTTTATTGACGAAACTCATCTGGTGAACATCTTTTAAATTGTTTAAAAAATAAAAAATAAAAAATAAAAACCTTTTCAGATCTGGCTAATTGTATTTTGTATCCTCAGTGGTATGCGAAAGAACCGAGAGTTGGACCTAGAACATCTGGATACCAGGGGATTCTGGATATTTCTCCTTTTGTGAAGTAGCTGGAAGCTGGCCTCCCTATTTAAGGCAGACTGATTCAGTTCTGCTAAAAATAGGGGCAGTTCAGTTGAGAGGAGCTGTGGTGCTCTGGATCAGTCAATGGACAGTAATGACTGAGTGCTTCTGTGTTGTGCATGTGAACAGATAGCAAATGTGGAAGAGTGTAGCAGAGCAAGAGGTACAATGAACGAAGACCGTCATGAGTTGATAGACAGAGTACCAAGTACAGCATTGTAGAACTGTGTTGCATGGGCGAACTCTGAACTGAGGAGCCGCAGTAGTTACACAGTGCTGTAATCGTCAGCTGTGGAGGGTCTAAGTGACAGTGTGCAGTGTAACTGTTTTAGACTGGAACTGTCAGAATGTAAAAGTAGTGTGACTGAATCACACAGAGTACAGAAGGCATACATTGCATAATCATGTCCCTTATTATTTGTGTAAGACTAAACGCTACCAGTCATCATGTCTGGAGAATGTTGCAGTAAAACAAGATTTACCATGACATGAGGCTGAAACAAATGAAATGTGTTCAGGCCAAAAGTATGGTTCCTAGATATGGAAATGGTTTGAGCAATGATTTCGCAGTTGTTCAAGAAGCTGACGTTCAGTGTTCAAGTAAGTAAGTTTGTTACAAAAAGACTACAAATATTCAGGGATTGTCCTTCTGGTCACTATCATTGGACACATATGAGAACAAAGATTGTAAATGAGCTGGAGGAGCTCAAATTAAATGACAGAAGGCATTCAGACAATAATATCTAATGTTACTAGACTGTGAGTAATTGTTGTTTTACTGAGGTGAGAAAATAAAATAAAAATGCAGATGACGAAATATAACAATACAGATTTACAGCTCCTTCTGTGAATAGTGCCGGAGTTTCAGCCACTGGATCCTAATATGATGGGTTTTAGCCCAAAAGTGATAAACATGTTTTAATGATCACAATAGACTAATGCCAGAAATCAATCTGATTAATTTGAAACTTGGTCAACTAATCACAGTTAAATAGATCTTGTAATACAGGAGAGAATGCATGTGGTTTCTGACATTATTATTTCCTCTGAAACAATTATTTTGAATCCTCCAATAAGGACACCAAGACAAACATCTACAATGCAATCTCACAAGCTCCTCTATTCTATGGCCAGTCATGAAAATTATCTGTAAAATCCCAGATATCATAGAAAGAATATTAATTTGGGAGTAATGTGGTCAAAGGAGGAAAATGGGAGGATGCAGAGACGAGATATACAGGGATATCAAAAGAGAGAGAATTGCATGTCATACTGAAACAGATTGCTTCGGGGGCCTAAAACAGTCAGCAGTAAGGCCATGTTAAATGAGACACCATGAAGCCCCAGTACATCATCAGCTGTACTTACTTGTTCTCTTCTTTCAAGCATGGGACTAGTTGATCAACTACGCGTTCTTCTATGATTAGTTCATCCTTTACATCTGCTGAAGGCTATAATTGAGAAACATGGAAAGTAAATTAAGAAGAGAAGAGTAAAGAGGTAACAAGAATATACTCATATACAGAGTGTTAATAAAGTGTCCCATATTCCTGCTGGAGTTAGTATAGATCAACAATAGAATAACCATTCCTATAATTATATGTCTGGAAACCAGTACCTACAGAGATAAGGGTTAGTTTACTTGTGATAAGTATGTGTAGTATTCGGTGGTGTAGGCTATCTTACTGTTGAAGTTCACTGTTCATTTTTGATTGGTTTTGTTTGCAGTGCACTGACAGTGATGCTGGCACCAGTCATGGCTGTGTATCAGTCAAGAGAGGTTGTGCGGTCAGTGGAGTATTAGTGATTCCATACACAACAAACACCATTCCATATACAACAAACACCATTCCATGAGGTAAATGGTGGTCATGGTATGCTGCTTTGGGTTAGCCACAGGCCTGTATCATGTATGCCAAACAGCATCAAAATTCCCCCATTCCATCTGCAGTAATGTTCAGCAAGCTCTACTGATATGACTTGCGCAGAGGATCATTCGTGGCAAGGACAATGGATCCGGTAGGCCTCACCCCCTGTACTCTTTATATCACTGTAAGAGAGAGTATCAGAGGACAGACTGTCAAATTAACAACAGGTATCGGTTTCTGAATATATAATTATAAGAACGCACATTCTAGTTGTTACCATTACAACCTTCTCTAGGAATATGCGACACTGTTTAAACATACTACTGTATATAAATAAACAAAATGGAGATGACAAAATAAATTACATACTTGCAAAATATTATTTTATCACCAATATTAAAATATTAAAATGGAATGAACAAACAAACGTATGAGAGGTACGAACATGCACAGGAAGAGGGCACAACAGGAAAACAATCTCCATTTCCTCACACAATGTCCTGTCATCATGTTCATCCTATTACGTGTTCTGGTTCTAAATACTATTTTGAGTTGCAATTTCTTAAATATATTAGCAATTTTAAAAACTTGATTTCCAAAATGTGTAAATGTTACAAATTGACTACGTACAGAGATTTCCTTTCTCCTCTTATGTTTTTTTCTCTTTTTTTTCCATTTTCTCCAGAGATGTCTATTATTTCCGTATGGTAGCCATTTGCTTCAGAAATTTGTTTTATTATACTATTTTCTTTCAGTTTGTTTTCTTAACTCATGGGAACGTTTAATAATCTATTAATATAGCTGTTGTAAGCTGCTTGTTTGTGAGTTCCTGGGCAGTTGGAGTTTTTGTTCAATTGCAAGTTGCTTTACGTCGCACCGACACAGATAGGTCTTATGGCGATGATGGGACAGGAATGGGCTACAAGTGGGAAGGAAGCGGCCGTGGCCTTAATTAAGGTACAGTCCCAGCATTTGCCTGGTGTGAAAATGGGAAACCACAGAAAACTATCTTAAGGGCTGCTGAAAATGGGGTTCGAACCCACGATCTCCCGAATACTGGATACTGGGTGCACTTAAGCGACTACAGCTATCGAGCTCAGTGGAGTTTTTGTTGATGGCAGTGATGGACTGTGTGCATTTTCTACAATTGTTGAAATCTATCCTATTGTTGTTCTTTTTTGTTAGTGTGAGGTCCAAGAAATTTAACTTTCTATAATTTTCTTTTTCTATACTGAATTTGATGTTGCTGTCAAGCAAATTTAAACAACCCAGAAGTGTTTCAGGAGTAATGAGGTCCCCATTTAAAAATACTACTGTGTCATCAACATAACAGACCCATAATTTTATTTCCTTCTGATAAATGTCCAACATTTCAAGACAATAAAGTGCAACAAATATTGAGCTTTTGTGGAACTCATTTATGACAATGATCATAACTTCGTAGGGATTGAAAAGGACATGGAATTAATTGTTAAATGTAATTATGGATTTGAACTAAATATCCGCAATAGCATTAGAATATTCCTGGCGCAGATAACAAAACCTGATAAAAATTTTAATGAAACAGTCAAAAGCAACATATTGTTCACAACCTTGAGATGACGTATTATCGTGTGCTTCCAATGTGCACCATACTTAACACCTTGAGTGCCACATATGCAGTAAAAAAAGTTCCATCCAGGCCATTCTTTCTTTTTTTTACTATAGAGTATAAAATAGTGCATCTTATTACAGAAATGTACCTTTTAGTCATCATGAGCCAAAATTGTCGTCATAACATTGTGTTGAAATTGTGGTTACACATTGGTCTCACGTGTTCACTGACACTGCCTTCCAGCTGTATAGGCCGCGTGAGACCAATGTGTCACCACGTATCCTAGCACAGTTCTCACCTTCCTGACATACCTGTATATGTCTGTCTGATTAACTCATAAACTACTAAAGAATAAAACTCTATGTTTGGAACGTTGAAATCTAATCAGAAGTATAATCCAACCGATGTTACTAAACGGAAGTTAGCAAGAGGAGAGACAAGAGCCCGTGAAAGTAACACTGGTGTTGTTGTTCAGAAATGGCATGATAAAAGAGACGTGTTAATTTTGGCAACTAAACACGCTGGTGAGATGGTCACTATTCAGAGGAGGGATGGTGATGTGCAAAAACCATGTAGTGTTATGGAGTATAACAAATACAAACTGTACATTGATTTATCAGATCATAAAAAGAGCTATAGTACTTTCCTGAGATGGAGTAAAATGGTACAGAAAAATAGCGCGTGATAGGCTATCCACGCGCATATGATAATGTGGCCCTACCTAAGATGTTTAACGTATGACATCAGAGATCCCAGTGGCGGAGTAAGGAACGAGAAATAAAACACGGTAGTATTTCCAACTGTTGCATACGTCATGGAATACTGCAAAGCCTGCGAGTGCGAACTGCCTAATGACGGAGGCTATGTAGAGTGCAAGGGGTGCGGAAATGCATGGTACTATGATTGCTCCGCCCTGAGAGAAAATTCGTACCGTGCGATGAGCAAGGACAAAAAGACAAAATGGCGATGTGCTGAATGCAGAAGGACAGTGGACACTAGCAGTAACGCTAAATAAAGCGATGACTTGACGGACATAAACAAAAAATTAACAATAGCTGTGGACTTGAAAGATGCAGTGAATGAAACAAATGAAGAACTGAGGGAAAGTGTTAAGTCATGAGTTCGTTTGTGAACAGTATGAGGTTATAAGGACAGGAATGCAGAGCATGATTAAACAGATAAAGGAGTTGGAAAAGAAAGTGGAGTGTTTAACAGATGCATGTAAAGAAAAAGGATGATATAATTCATGAACAGGAAATTAGAATACAAGAACTTGAACAATATTCTAGAAATAGAAACCTTTTGCTACATGGTATTCCAGAGAAAGACGAGGAGGATGTTGAAGAAATAGCATGCAGAATTGCAGCAGAGCTGGATGTTCCTTTGTGTAAAACTGAAATAGATGCAGCACACAGAGTTCCAACCAGGAAGAAAGGAGTACCCAAACCCATCATAATTCAGCTACTAAGGAAGAAGAGAGACTTAATGCCCGCAAGAAGGAAAAGCAAGACCATCCTTAACTCCAAAGTTATTGGACCAACTGAAGGAGGGAAGGTACTTGTCACGGAGCAACTGTCCCCTTACATGGCTAATCTTCACTGGGAGGCATGGAGACAGGCGGGCTTCAAAGGATGGAAGCACGTATGGGTGAAGCAGGGGAAGCTGTTCGCTAGAAAGGAAGAGAAAACTACTCCGGTAAGAATTCTTTCAAAAAAAGACATCGAAAATATCCAGTAACTGTCTGAAAGTATCAATATTTAATTTTACTCTAGTATATCTTAAATTTAGTTATGAATGTTAGTTACATTGATAGTTGTAGTTTATTACTAGACTCAAAGGTATACAATAATTGTGATGAATGGCTACAGATGACAAAGAAACAAGAAAGTGAAGTGTCTGTACTTCATATGAATATAAGATCAATTAGAAAATTTTGGGATCAGTTGGTTATAATATTAAGACACAGCAGGCCGCTGGTAGATGTACTAATATTTAGTGAAATAAATGCAAATAATGAAATGGAAATTGAGCGGTATGAGTTAGAAGGATATAGTATGCATTATTCAATAAGAAATGTTTCTAGGGGTGGAGGAATAGTCATTGTTGTCAAGGAAGGGTTCATATTTAAAGAAAATAAATTTGTAAGAAATCAATTTGAAAATTTATCAGGGGAAGTTTGGATTAATGGAACACAATATGGGATCATTATGGCTGTATACAGACCACATGACTATAATCCAAAGGATTTTGTGGAGGAGTTAGGTCTTCATTTACAAAGTATGAATGCCAGAAACTTAATAATTATTGGGGACATGAAAATAGATATTCTGAAAGACAGCAGTCACAACCTTGTAGAATAATGTGTTAGCAGATCATCAATTAGTTCATTGCATTAACAAGTTCACAAGGGAAGAGTATGTAAATGGAAAACTTACAGAATCCTGCATCGACCATGCATTGATTAGGAATGGAAAAAATTGTAAGAGATTCTTCTGTAATTCAGATTAAAGTTCCTGATCATTATACACTGACTGACAGAGCAAATGCAACACCAAGAAGGAGTGGTTCGAAAGGGATGAAAGTTGGGGAAAAAACAGAGACGGCACGGACGAATAATTGATGTTTATATCAAACCGATATGCAGGTTACACAATGCGCACGGCATCGACTCAGTAGGATGTAGGACCACCGCGAGCGGCGATGCACGCAGAAACACGTCGAGGTACAGAGTCAATAAGAGTGCGGATGGTGTCCTGAGGGATGGTTCTCCATGCTCTGTCAACCATTTGCCACAGTTGGTCGTCCGTACGAGGCTGGGGCGGAGTTTGCAAACGGCGTCCAATGAGATCCCACACGTGTTCGATTGGTGAGAGATCCGGAGAGTACGCTGGCCACGGAAGCATCTGTACACCTCGTAGAGCCTGTTGGGAGATGCGAGCAGTGTGTGGGCGGGCATTATCCTGCTGAAACAGAGCATTGGGCAGCCCCTGAAGGTACGGGAGTGCCACCGGCCGCAGCACATGCTGCACGTAGCGGTGGGCATTTAACATGCCTTGAATACGCACTAGAGGTGACGTGGAATCATACGCAATAGCGCCCCAAACCATGATGCCGCGTTGTCTAGCGGTAGGGCGCTCCACAGTTACTGCCGGATTTGACCTTTCTCCACGCCGACGCCACACTCGTCTGCGGTGACTATCACTGACAGAACAGAAGCGTGACTCATCGGAGAACACGACGTTCCGCCATTCCCTCATCCAAGTCGCTTTAGCCCGGCACATGCCAGGCGTGCACGTCTATGCTGTGGAGTCAATGGTAGTCTTCTGAGCGGACGCCGGGAGTGCAGGCCTCCTTCAACCAATCGACGGGAAATTGATCTGGTCTATATTGGAACAGCCAGGGTGTCTTGCACATACTGAAGAATGGCGGTTGACGTGGCGTGCGGGGCTGCCACCGCTTGGCGGCGGATGCGCCGATCCTCGCGTGCTGACGTCACTCGGGCTGCGCCTGGACCCCTCGCACATGCCACATGTCCCTGCGCCAACCATCTTCGCCATAGGCGCTGCACCGTGGACACATCCCTATGGGTATCGGCTGCGATTTGACGAAGCGACCAACCTGCCCTTCTCAGCCCGATCACCATACCCCTCGTAAAGTCGTCTGTCTGCTGGAAATGCCTCCATTGATGGCGGCCCGGCATTCTTAGCTATACACGTGTCCTGTGGCACACGACAACACGTTCTACAATGACTGTCGGCTGAGAAATCACGGTACGAAGTCGGCCATTCGCCATCGCCGTGTCCCATTTATCGTTCGCTACGTGCGCAGCACAGCGGCGCATTTCACATCATGAGCATACCTCAGTGACATCAGTCTACCCTGCAATTGGCATAAAGTTCTGACCACTCCTTCTTGGTGTTGCATTTGCTCTGTCAGTCAGTGTATAATAACTGTACAGATATCACTTGATACTAGGTGTAATAAATATGTTCCAAGTGAAAAAGTTATAGATAACATACAGGAAAGCCGGCCCCGTGGTGTAGGGGTAGCGTGCTTCCCACTTAATTGGAGGCCCCGGGTTCGATTCCCGGCCAGGTCAGTAATTTTTACCTGGACCTGAGGGCTGGTTCCTGGTCCACTCAGCCTACATTATCTGACGTGAGATAGTGGCCCCGGTCTAGAAAGCCAAGAATAACGGCCGAGAGGATTCATGGTGCTGACCACACGACACCTCATAATCTGCAAGCCTTCGGGCTGAGGAGCGGTTGCTTGGTAGGCCAAGGCCCTTCAAGGGTTGTAGTGCCATGGGGTTTAGTTTGGTTTGAACATACAGGAAAGGGTGAGTAAATCCATGTTAAGAACAGAAATAGAAATCATTGGAAAAGAAATAAATGAGAATATGAGTTGAGATGATACATACATGAAGATTTGCAATGCAGTTAACAAGGCAACTAATGAGACGAAGGATACAAAAAACTAGAAGAGAAGGAAAGACACTCAACCGTGGCTGACGGGTGCTGTAATAGAAAAAAATCAAAGAAAGGGACAGACTTTTCAAAAGATGAAAAAATGCATCAAATTTAAATCCAGAAAATAAGGAAAATTTAAGAAGGTTATATAAAAGAATGAGGAATAATATAATAGCTGATATTCATAAAGCAAAAATAAAGTATTACAGATTGCAGTTTGAAAGTTGTAGAGAGGACATGAAGAAAACTTGGGAAGTATTAAATGATGTGCTAAAAACTAAAAAGAAATGGACAATAGAAGAAATAATAAGACATTATTTAGGAAGGCAAGACTCACTAGAAAATATAGTTGATAACTTTTCAAAAACATTTTCAGAACAGCTAGTAAATTTAGTACATGAATGTACAGTACAACAAAGACCATTACCTAATACAGAGAGACTTTTATCATTTTATCTACCACTAGCAAGTACAGCAGACATAGTAAACATAATTGAAGGAATGGACATAAATAAATCACCAGGCATGGATAAATTAACAGTTAAACATCTGAAAGATAACATAGACATAATAACACCAGTAATACAGAAGCTAATCAATAAAATAATAGAGACAGGTATTTTCCCAAAGGAACTGAAGACTGCCATAGTGAGACCTATTTACAAGTAAGGTTCACATTTACAGTATGAAACATATAGACAGATATCTATTCTTCAAACTATAGGTAAGGTAGTTGAAAGATACATTGCTGACCACCTAATCTCATATTTAGAAAAATTTAAAATTATTGATGAACATCAATTTGCTTATCAAAAACACAAGGGTACACGTAATCTTCTTGAGGAATTCTCCAATTTGATCAATGGGAAGCTAAATCAAGATATGAACATTTTAGCTATGTTTATTGATTTCTCAAAGGCATTTGATTCAATTTCCCATAAAAAAATTATTTCAGCCTTAAGCAAAATTGCGGTAAGAGGAACACCACTAAAAGTTTTTGAAAGTTATCTGACTGACCAAACGTATAGGGTAAAAATTGATAATATATATGGAGAAATAGCTTATATTAAAAGAGGTGTTCAACAAGGAAGTATCCTAGGACCCATTTTGTATATTAATTTTGTCAATGATATAAGCTCATGTTTTAAAAACTGTAAATATTTCAAGTATGCAGATGATAAACTAATTGTATCAGTACATAAAAACCCAAAAGTGGCAGAGAAGCATTTACAAATGAGTTCAACTACTTTCAAGAATGGTGCCACGATAAGGGTCTTAATTAACGTTTCAAAAACAAAAGTCTTGTACATTACTAACCCAAAAATGCAGAGAGAAAACATTAAAATAACAGGCCATTCAGTTCAGTGCATTCATGATGGTGAACAAAAATCATGCAATTGTGACATTCGGTCAGTCAGATAACTTTCAAAAACTTTTAGTGGTGTTCCTCTTACCCCAATTTTGCTTAAGAGGAAGTTGATGACACGAAATATTTAGGTATAATAATAGATAGGTATTTTTTCAAGGAAGCAACATGTTTATAAGTTGTGTGAAAGACTGAGGCTAAGTTTGTTCAAAATGCAAATGGTTAAGTATATTACCTCATAATAGCTTAAAAATGGTTTATCATTCACTTGTTGAGTCACTTATATCATTTGGTGTAAGTGTAAGGGGATCAGCTTTTGGTACGGACATAAACATGGTACAAATGTTACAAAATTGTATTTTCAAAGCATTCTTTGCTATGAAAACAGAGGAATATTTAGCTTAAGTGAGGATATGTTAACAGGGATGTACCAGAAGGAAAGGTTCTTGACAGTTAAACAACTTTATATGTACAACATAATTAAAGAAAGTTACTGGAAGCCAGAATATAGAATTGTAAATGAACATACACATGGAACAAGACTGAGACATATAAGTTATTTTCAGGTCATGAGGTACTGCAACAAATATGGATCCAGAACACTGCAAGTTGTAGTTCCTAAATTTCTGAACAAGTTGCCCTCAGAATTGACACATTTGAAAACCAAATATCAACTTTAAAATCATGTGAAACTATGGATCATAGATAATAAAATTACAGTTATATTTGTTCATGAATGAAAAATGTACCAAAGACTTATCTATTTTGAATGATACTTTCAGGGATTAAGAAACACTCACACCACAGGACAAAATTACAATGCTAATGTAAATATACAAACCTTATTAAAGTTGTAAACAGTAAGGATTGCAACAATGTATACAAATGTGAAACAACTACACCAGCAGATAAGCACATCAAGTGCTTTGCAGGTGTAAATAATTGCAAAGAGAATGCATAATATCCTACTGCATATTTGCAAATGTATTTTAGATAAGTTATAAATAAATAAATAAATAAATAAATAAAATTATTATTATTATAATCTCTAGTACAAGAGGGGTACCTAATATTTGCTGCACAATCTGTAGTCTCGGGGTAGCGCGCCGGCCTGGTCAGCGATTTTCAACTGCATCTGAGAGCTGCTTCGAGAGGTCCACGTGTTTATACATTTGAGAAGCTATCTGACGGTGATGACGGCCTCGGTCAAGATAGCCGAGAATTACGACCGGGAGGATTCGTCCCGCTGACCACGCGTCATCTAATAATCTGCAGACATGCGGCGTGAGGAGCGGTCGCTTAGTAGGCCAAATGCCCTTCGCAGCAAGAAGCATTAGGGAAGTACAGTATGTGTACCAACCGAAAGGTTGACGTAAGGGGCGTAAGTTCAGAGGCATAATTCTCTTTTATGTAAATTCACTCTACCGCAGGTAACGTACTTCACCCACGGAAAGATACATGAAGTCGATCAGTTTAAGAATGACGAAAAATTACCTCCAAATTACAGAAGGATACTGTAAATGAATGTAAAATACATGCTTAAATAACTTTAAAGAAAGGCCTCGGCAAGTGTTTAACAGAAGCATGAACAAGGAACACAACAAAAACCTAATCCACCATCATTTAAGAATACTGTTAATTACAAGCCGAAATAACTTGCATAAATTCTGATTACTGTGATAGAAACTGGTAGCGAGTACGGCCGCACGGCATTGCCCACTTCATAATTCCCGTAACTCTTAAACACGTCTAGGAGCAACACCTCCTAGATAATATTACGAGTCAGTACTGACAGCGCCTCCTAGAGAATTACTTGAGGCAGCTACTGGTGTATTAAAGTATTTGCCTACTGGTAGTGTGCAGGACCGCGCGGTGCCCTCGATAACCGAGTACACACGAGTATTGCCGAGCCGCGGTTACTTCAGTAACTGGTTATTATAATACTAGTCAGTAAAAATACTGGTGACGGGAGGCAGTTACTGGTAACGACTGGCCTCGTTAACCGAGTACACACGAGTATTGCCGAGCCTCTGTTATTTTAATCTCCCGTAATCGTTACTATCTCCCGAATACTGGATACTGGCCGCACTCAAGCGACTGCAGCTATCGAGCTCGGTACCTAACTTAAGGCCACGGCCGCTTCCTTCCCTCTTCCTTGTCTATCCCTTCCTTTCTTCCCATCTCCCCGCAACGTCCCTGTTCAGCATAGCAGGTGAGGCCGCCTGGGCGAGGTACTGGTCATCCTCCCCAGTTGTATCACCGACCCAATGTCTCACGCTTCAGAACACTGCCCTTGAGGCGGTAGAGGGGGGATCCCTCACTAAGTCCGAGGGAAAAGCCGACCCTGGAGAGTAAACCGATTAGGAAGATGATGCTGAAGAAGAAGAAACAATAGAATGTTACCCTAAATAATATCAGAGGGGAATAAATGCAAAATACAAGTTTAAGTAAATATTCAGAGAAACAATACAATTTGGCTTTAGGTCGCACCGACACAGATAGGTCTTACGGCGACGATGTGGTAGGAAAGAGCTAGGAGTGGGATGTAAGCGGCCGTGGCCTTAATTAAGGTACAGCTGCACGCTCCTAACCATACGGCCTGCTAGCCCGGTAGGGTCGGGTATGAAGTGAGATGAAGCTTCGTAACAAATGTTACGACCGGATGCCCTTCCCGACGTCAAACTCATCAGAGGACTTAATGAAATATGGCGTATGGCTTTTAGTGACGGGATGCCAGCATTAGGTCTTTTGAATCGACTCCCATAGGCGACCTGCGGGTCTTGATGAGGATGAAATGATGACGAAAACGACACGAAAACCCCAGTCCGCGTGCCAGTGAAATTAACCAATTACGGCTAACTCGGCCGGTAGGGTCGGGTATGCAGTGAGAGAAGCTTCATAGCAATGTTTTACGATCGGATGCCCTTCCTGGCGTCAAACTCCTCAGAGGACTTCCTGAGAGTTTCGATATTTACAGGTAAAATAGTATAATACAGGGATTCGGGCGCCTCCTCCCGCGGGAAATTTGAATTCTGGCGGGAAATTTGAATTCTGGCGGGAAATTTGAATTTTGGCGCGAGATTTGAATTTGTAAACAAAGCCACGTGCTTTTTGACAGCTGTCATCGACCACAACGCATCGCTAACCTCACTGCTGCTATCTTGACGGGCCTAAACCTCAGTAGTGCCAACTTAACGTAACTAGCGCGAGGTAAACAAAGCCACGTGTTTTTTTACAGCCACGTGCTTTTTGACAGACAACAACACATCGCTAATCGCACTGCTGCCATCTTGATGGGCCTAAACCTCAGTAGTGCCAACTTAACCTAACTAGCGCGAGGTAAACAAAGCCACGTGTTTTTTGACAGCCACGTGCTTTTTGACAGACAACAACGCATCGCTAACCTCAGTACTGCCATCTTGACAGGCCTAAACCTCAGTAGTACCAACTTAACCTAACTAGCGCGTGGTAAACAAAGCCACATGCTTTTTTGACAGCTGTCCTCCGCCATCTTTAAACTACAGACCACTGTGCTGCCCTCTTTATCGCAGTAGCTACAAATTCGTCACTTGTCATCGGCAGTGCTGCCATCTTGGCGGGTCTAAACCTTAGTGCTACCAACTTAACCTCACTAGCGCGAGATAAACAAATCCACGTGCTTTTTTGACAGCTGTCATCCGCCATCTTTAATCTATAGAGCACAGTGCTGCCCTCTTTAGTTACTTACCTTTGAAATGTGGTGGCGGATAATTTGAAAAACGCTTTTTTGACAGCTGTCATCCGCCATCTTTAATGGACAGAGCACCGTGCTGCCCTCATGCGGGTAATTTCGTCAGCTGTCATCCGCCATCTTTAATGAACAGAGCACCGTGCTGCCCTCATGCGGGACAATTTCGCTATCTGTCATCCGCAATCTTTAATGAACAGAGCACCGTGCTGCCCTCACGCGGGGCAATTTCGTTAGCTGTCATCCGCCATCTTTAATGAACAGAGCACCGTGCTGCCCTCATGCGGGACAATTTCGCTAGCTGTCATCCGCCATCTTTAATGAACAGAGCACCGTGCTGCCCTCATGCGGGGCAATTTCGTTAGCTGTCATCCGCCATCTTTTAATGAACAGAGCACCGTGCTGCCATCTTTGTGTTGGCATCTTTATTCTTTGACATGTGGTGGCGGCAAGTTCTACATCCACAATCTGAGAGCACCGTGACGTACTCTTCGTTGTGGCGGACAATTTAAAAAAAAACATGTCAAGGAATACCTTTGTCCTAAAAGAAAACAAGACTACGGTTCTGAACGGCTTGCGTAAGATAGCGATTGTTATAACCTCCTTTTCCCTGCTCTGTTAAGGCATAGCTTTATCGAACATACAACGCGATCTTACACATAAGACAGCATGCATATCACGTACCTGCAAGTTTAGACTTGAACACATAAAACTGCTTATAGTTCGACGTTGTTGAACACTGCATTGCATGACTAGAATCGAGCACTGTTTAGAAAGAAAAAAATCTTCTCAGCATGCTTACTAAGCTGCTCTTTTTCCTCTATCAAGCTACATCTCTATCGAACATGCATTGCAAAAGCAAGAGTATTCCAAGTTTAGACTTGAACACATACTACCGTTTATAGTTCGATGTTGTTGAAGACTGCATTGCAATCAAACACTGTTTAGAAAAAGAAAAAATTCTCTTCTCAACATGAGCTAGACAATAACATACTTACGAATCTGCTCATCACCTTCTTTCTTGCTTTTCTTCTTTGAGTAATAAACGAAACTCTATCTTGCAAATAAGGAGCGGGAGGAAGGTAATACCTAACCTAAAATAAAAGAATATGCCAATTCTACATTATTTATTTACATCTTGTCTGTACAAGTTTTATCTCGAATCATTTTACCATAGTGATGTTCGCGTACTTCTCCCATTCTCGATGCAATTCTTGTATGTACAAGTTTAAACTTGCCGTACTACGCTCTCAGTGTACCTCTCCCTACAATATGTACAGTGAATTGTGATGTAAGACAGTGTAACGTAAGTACACACCTCTAGCATAATGTTTACACACATATGCTTTATGTGAAGTAGTACCTATCAATACTACTATGCCCCCAGGCTAGAGTGTTGGTAGAATTTGGAATGACAAACCGTTTGCAATCATCATTATTAAGGGCTACCTTACTAATTAAATGAGTGTACAACTGGTGCTTCTTGCTTCTAATGACAGACATTTGCTTATGCAAAACAGGTGGATTACTTTTAATGCAATTGTTATAGTTTTCAAAACTTAGCTGATTCTGAACGACATTCTTTTTAACCCCCTTCAATCTCTTTATTTGTAATTCATTTAAGAGTTTTATGCAATATGACTTGGATTTAGTACCTACAAATGAATCGATAATATTCCCAGCACATTCATCTTTCATTTTACCTAGAACCTTTTTGTTCACTAGCGGTAGATGATATTGATTATTTGCAGGATAGTTACTTGTATCAAACCTACCCAAGTCTGGCTTTATATAATTGTAATAGTCATCAGTTTTGATTTGATAAATAAACGAATCGGTATCTGTGTAGAGCAATTGCGCATTATGCGCGTACTTCATCATATAATCGTAATGGAATTCATACATGAGTGTTTTAGCCAATTCAAGTACTGCGAAGCCGACGTAGGTAGGTTTGTCATACTTAACCTTAACACGATTCATCTGTATAATAACTAAATTCTCATGTATGATGGTGCAGCTGTGGAAATTTGGTTTACTTATTAAACAGTTAGCACCATACCTTTTCTTAATATTTTCCCAGTTTGTAATCAATTTTACATCAACGCGTTTGTCAACATTTTCCATAGTCTTACCAAACACACTGTTATTCATGAGCTTGTAGAAATCTTTTTCAAACTCGTTAACCGCATTCGTTCTTAAATTATTGTTCAGATCGATATATGGCTTTAGCCACGGTGACTGATTAAATTCTAGTACGCGATGAATTTTGGATAACTTCAAACCATGCTGCAAACACTGTTTTAAATTTCGGTAATGAATGATATACTTAGATTTATCACACAAATTAGCAATGAGCATTTTCGTCGTTGATGCGATGTACGGGGACTTCACATTTTCAGGGCAGAAAGGCAAGTCATTATGAGAAGTGTGTAACTCTTTAGGATACTGTAAGTCAACTTCGAGGAAATAGCCTTTATCAGCTTCATCGCCTAGGGCGTGCAGCTGTAAAGCATCAATTTCGCACTGCGTTAGCCAGCGGAAACCACTCACCGGTAGATGCTGACTCATCGCCCACCCATACTGATTATTAGCATCGAGATAAACGATATACTGAGATTCCTGACTAGAATCGAAACTCGGCATGTACTTATTATTTGCCTTGGAATACCGCCCGCTGCACTGACTTAGACCGCCTCGAATAGATGATTTTATAAAGTGCACCATATCAATATCAGTTAGCAGTTCCAAATTCACCTGCGTGTATTTTAACATCGCATCCCAACTTAACCCAGGCGCAGTAAAATACTGACATGGGTCAAGGCTGTAGGTTTTCTTGCAAACACAGCGAACATTTTCAGAAACATCAGCTAACAAAAGTACATCCGTCTTTAAATATAAATCGGAGTATTCACCCAGCGTTTGAATGTGGAACTGCTCCCAGATATGTTGTGCATGTAAATAGTCATCATCACTAATATCTGCTGAATTCAGCGAGCTGTAAATGGATTGTTTCGATGGTAAGGCACGTTCTTCGAGACGTTCTAAGCAGTCAAGATATTCATAACAAAAAACACCCTTACGCCGAAGTAAATTAAACTGCGCTTCTTCGGGAAAAACGCTTCGAATTTCCGTAAATTGTTCTGGCTGTAAATGACTAGAAAGTTTATCGAGGCTACTCGCCATAAAGCGAAACGAGTCAAGGAATCTCAGTTTTATAGAATGCTCCGCATCTACTTTTACAGACTTTGCAAACGCAATGTACCGCTCTTTATTCTGAGGGATTATATCTACTTTTTCATCTGAAGCTCCAAATTGTGAAATGATGAAATGAGAGTCGTAACCAGATAAGTTATGAAAAATTACAGGGATAAATTTAGTAACTCTATACTTAAGATTACAGCTATAATGAGCGGCACATCTGTAGAAACCAGTTAAATGATCATGATCAAAAACTTTAGGGTCATTTTCGGAAAATTCCACATCACAAATGCTACACTTTGTAGCACGTTCATGATCATTTAACTGAATTTCGGTGAGTGGCTTCATAGGAATATTACTATTTAGAATACGACCAAGACGAACTGCATCACTTTCAAGTCTTTCTAAAAATACTTTAGCAGCATCATGTCCTCGATACAGCTCTAACTTGTTAAGCGTACTATCATAACTACACTTGATGTAATACGCGAAGCTATACGGGACATGCATGTGCGTAGTATTAGTGAAAGAGTTGTCAGGATTAGATGAGCATGTGTTGCATGGCGTGAGGATGGCTTCAAAGTCTGCATAAATCACGAACGGTACCCACATCTGCTTGTAAAAATTTGTAAATTTTAAAACATTATTGCCCGTAGTAGGTATCTCTGTACGTACATGATTGCAGTCATTCTTGGAATGCTTCGTTAACTGATCTTCAGTTCTAAAATACTGCAAGCATCCATCACATAGCCACTTTTTACACCTTTCTTTGGGCAACTGACTACCAACAAGTCTACTCAGATTTTTAATCCAGCAAAAGTGGCTATTTTTACTGTTTTCAATATAGAGTAAGTTAACATGAGTACTCTTCTTATGACATGTATAATACAGAGGACCTACTACAGACTTTTTCTCTACACCATACACATTAATGCTAATATTATTTAGTTCCTCAAAGCGCTTAATATCCTTTAACTGCATAGGAAATTCTATACTATCGAAATTTAGCTGCGTTGAATAGTGTGGATACGATGATGTTCTATTCGCTACATTCCGTTTCACAGGATTTAAAGCCGACATCACCGCCCATGCAAAACATGCCTCGTCATTGTTTCGGATGTTTACAACAGCTTCTTTTCGCTGAATCCATGTCGGCAGCTCGATGTACGATGAACCTCGCATGGGATTGTACTTATTGATGTTAACTTCTAGATACATTATTTCAACTAAAGCCCACCCTGATTCCTTTTCCTGAAATTCCTCGCTCTTAGTTGAAATAATGTTAGAGCCATCCCTAAGTACATCACCAAAATTAGTCGACTCACTTATGACAAAACTCTTCGTATTAAATGATTTAATGTCCGTTATTTCGGATTCATCCGTGCTTTTAATGTACAAGGCGAAAAGTTCAAAATTAACTTTAAATAAATTATGATTGGACAAAGATTTAGCAAGAAGCTGTTGTACATCCGGTTGAACACAATTTAAAAAGTTTGAAGTGCTCTGAAACTTTTGACTGGGGCGAATTCTGTAACTAGAAATCCTACTTTTAAATGCTGTATTAATTTCCTCGATGTTTGTGTTACTACCACTTCTACACGCATTATTTTTATGTGCATTACTCCGTAAGTGCCCCTGAAAATGTGAGGATGGTACATCAGTGTTACAGTGCTCGCAGTAAACAGTTTCAAGTTCATGATTTTTTCTAGGTTTTTACCACTAGTACTTTCTACAGCTACATCAGTTTTTTTATGCTTTTCTCCTATTACCTGAGGGCAAGTGGATACCTGATGCGCTTCTACTAAGTGAGCCTCGTATCGCTCTACGTTAGCGAAATACACACTACAAACTTTACATAAAGCAGATGTTATGCTAGGGTGTTTTGATTTCATATGGCGCATGAAGTTATCTCGCCTTGTAAACGTTACATTGCACTCCTCACAGCAGGGGAACATCTGAAAAGAGAACGACCAATAGAGACTAGGCGAAAGTTGCTATGTTCGAAAGAAACCAAGTTTCAACCTACAGTAGTCAGACATCGCTGAAAGTTTGAAATTATAAGTTTAACCTCTTCTACAGCATGCTGACTGAAGAGAACAACTATTTATCGTTAGAATAAAGTTGCTATGTTCGGAAGAAACCAAGTTTGAACCTGTACAGGTCGGACATGGCTGTGAGTTTGAAATTATAAGATTAACCTCTTCTACAGCATAAAACATTGAAGAGAACAACTATTTATCAATAGATTAAAGTTACGATGTTCGGAAGAAACCAAGTTTCAACATATAGAGGTCAGACATGGCTGTGAGTTTGAAATTATAAGATTAACCTCGTCTACAGCATGAGGATTGAAGAAAACAACTATTTATCAATAGACTAAAGTTACGATGTTCGGAAGAAACCAAGTTTCAACGTATAGAGGTCAGACATAGCTGTGAGTTTGAAATTATAAGATTAACCTCGTCTATAGCATGAGGATTGAAGAGAACAACTATTTATCAATAGACTAAAGTTATGATGTTCGGAAGAAACCAAGTTTCAACGTATAGAGGTCAGACATAGCTGTGAGTTTGAAATTATAAGATTAACCACGTCTATAGCATGAGGATTGAAGAGAACAACTATTTATCATTAGTCTAAAGTTGCTATGTTCGGAAGAAACCAAGTTTGAACCTGTACAGGTCAGACATGGCTGTGAGTTTGAAATTATAAGATTAACCTCGTCTATAGCATGAGGATGGAAGAGAATAACTATTTATCAATAGACTAAAGTTATGATGTTCGGAAGAAACCTAGTTTCAACGTATAGAGGTCAGACATAGCTGTGAGTTTGAAATTATAAGATTAACCTCGTCTATAGCGTGAGGATTGAAGAGAACAACTATTTATCAATAGTCTAAAGTTGCTATGTTCGGAAGAAACCAAGTTTGAACCTGTACAGGTCAAACATGGCTGTGAGTTTGAAATTATAAGATTAACCTCGTCTATAGCATGAGGATTGAAGAGAACAAATATTTATCAATAGTCTAAAGTTACTATGTTCGGAAGAAACCAAGTTTGAACCTGTACAGGTCAGACATGGCTGTGAGTTTGAAATTATAAGATTAACCTCGTCTATAGCATGAGGATTGAAGAGAACAACTATTTATCAATAGTCTAAAGTTACGATGCTCGGAAGAAACTAAGTTTGAACCTATACAGGTCGGACATGGCTGTGAGTTTGAAATTGTAAGATTAACCTCTTCTATGACATGCAGATTAAAAGAAATAACTATTTATCAATAGACTACAGTTATGATGTTTTAGAAGAAAGCAAGTTTCAGCCTGTTGAGGTCAGACATGGCTATGTGTGTTTGAAATTATAAAATTAACCTTGTCAATAGCATGTGGATTGAAGAGAACAACTATTTATCAATAGACTAAAGTTACGATGTTCGGAAGAAACCAAGTTTCAACGTATAGAGGTCGGACATTGCTGTGAGTTTGAAATTATAAGATTAACCTCTTCTATGACATGCAGATTAAAGAAAATAACTATTTATCAATAGACTAAAGTTACGATGTTTTTGAAGAAACCAAGTTTCAGCCTGTTGAGGTCAGACATAGCTATGTGTGTTTGAAGTTATAAAATTAACCTCGTCTATAGCATGAGGATTGAAGAGAACGACTATTTATCAATAGACTAAAGTTACGATGTTCGTAAGAAACCGAGTTTCAACGTATAGAGGTCAGACATACCTTAAAATCTTCGCGCTGCAAACTGTTACTCGGATGAATAAAATGCGTGCGTTCAAGCCTGAAGCTCGAATGATAATATTCTGATCGTACCTAAAAAGAAGAAACATATATGAATATAGTGTAGGATACATCAGCTAGCCTAGCTATCTTTACAAGTCAAAGTTCGAAAACATACTGTTACGGAGATATCCGTGGTAGGTAGAGGTGAAAGAAGGTGCGGGTGTGAATGGGTTTCAAGCTACGAAATTAACGTGCAATGTAAAATTAATTTAAAATTTAACTAGGTTATATTTTCTTTTCAAAAACAAGAGATAACAATCATAACAGGTACAGAGTAGCAAAAATGTAGGTACAATATTACTGGATTCGGGCTCAGTGCCCTTACTTCATAACTCTTGGGCAATCAGCCCCGCCTTACTCCAAAAAAATTTTAGCCAAGGGGCAGAAAACCCCATTCATGCCCAGGAGCACTGGCTCCAAACATTACACATAAAGCCTGCACGAGGCATACAGAAACAAATTTCACAGAGCGATCCGCTCTCAAAATTGTAAGCCTATCACAAGGCCACACCAAACTCTCCCTTCAAGCTGTCCTCTAAGGACGTATTCACAGGGGTAAAATACCCAACCTACTGAGGTCTATTACATGAAAAGAAGGTTGATTACATGACCTCTAAAATAACAATTTGAGAGGAGGCGAACTTGCACTCCTAATACACTTTGTTTTTAAAACCTAATCTGGCTCTGGGCCACTAACGCAAGGGCTAATCCCATACTACAGAGGTGACTTAGAGAAGAACACTTTACATTACATAAACGAAGAATAGTTTGAGAAAATAAGTTCACCTCAAAACAAATGTGAGTGGGAGCTCGAGAGGGAAGCACTCTCTATCCCAATATGTAGCTTTACAAGAAAAAGATGAAAAGAGTAATTACATTTTAGGAAAAGGTTACATGATGGAAATGCTTCGAACCCGCCGCGAGTGTTAAACTGCCAACCTAGCAAGAAAAGAAGTTATTAATAGGCCATTACCTGGAGTTGAACGGCTGAAGAAGAAAGAGGCGCTTCCCGCCTCCAGCTATGTACTTAATACACTGAAAGATGGAACAGAAGTGGCCCGGAGACCCTAAAATCAGCAGTTTATATACTCTCGCGGAAGTTTCTAGGCGTTAGGGGAATGAAAACACCCGCCCACAATGTTTTTATTGGATAGGACCCCGCAATCGATTCAAGTTGGGGGGAGATACATCTGATTGGATAGAAATTAATTTAAGAAATTCGGGATTGGCTACATGCAAAACAAGGGGAAAGAGAGGGGTATACAGCCAACTTAAACAATAACAGAAAGAAATTTAGCAAGGAACAAACATTTGAAATAAAAATTTCTTCAACAAAATAGTTCTTTGACTCCGCACTAGGTTGCACTATTGTTGATCTTCAGTAGTGTCCTCTAGAAGAGAAAGTTCACACTTCTTACTTCAAGCTAAACAAAAACACATCAAAAGTGACACAGTTCAAAAACTCAAAATTTTCCACGTGGTGACATCTTCTGAGAAAGTAGAGAATTAATAGAATAGATAAAGTTCAACCTTCCTCCAGAAGAGGAGTTTCAACTGGCGCAACTTTTAAATAAACGGTGTAGAGGTGTACCGCCCGGTACAGACCTCCCCCCCCAAAAGTTCCTCCAGGGGTGACACATGAAATCAGTTTGAAACAAAGTCCAAGTAATGATGTTGATACGAAGATAGATAGCAGAAGCATTTACAAGATTTCTTAATTCAGTTTCAAAATGTTGTTGTTGCAGGTGAATGAAAGTCTTTATGTTTGTAGAATTTGAATTTCTGAAGATAAACTTTTAATACTTAAAGGTGAAGAAAAATTTTGCAATGTCCACCAAATATTGTTGTTGAATTCCCAAGTGTAGTTATTGCTTATGGTGACTGTCCATGTAGTTGATGTAGATTGAGTCGGATGGCCAGACCGGCCGTTGCAGCTTGCGTCCAACGGAGGCCGCTCGGACCCCTCAAGTACCCTGAGATACCGCTCGCCCGCACTATGAGGGGAGCAGAGGTGTTGAAGTACGCCGCGCCCGCGGTGAACAGATACAGGCTGCGGGCATGTAGCAGGTCGTGCGCCGCACATCAGCCTTGGCCGGGAGGAGAGCTCCGGCTCGCCGTGCACATGTCGTCCTCGCTGGAGAGGAGGGGGCCCATCCCCCTCCCCAGTCGCTGCACGGCGCTGCGCGGCTGCGGGGGCGCTGAAACATTGAAGCTAGGCGGCAGAATTGTGTTGGACTATCATCTTCTTTGAGGGTACAGGCTTGTGGAGAGGTTGAGGGGCCAGCGGCGTGTAGATATCCATGGCATTTACTATTATGAAGCCACAGTGTAAGGTGGAGCAGGAGACGGGAGCGTGGTAATGGCCGTGGCAAGAACAGGATGGCAGTTTAACGGGTCGGGGCAGGTTTTACACAAGGCTTACATCTAAAACCCAAAATATTACAGAAGGGGCAGAATGCCTTAAAAGTGAAACTCAAAAAAAATATAACCTTCATATCCTTTCAAAATAATATGAAGCAAGTTAACACAGAAATTACACCGGTTTCACCTGGGACAGGTGAACTCTAAATATCCTCTCGGTGGCTGGATTACTTAGCAATAAGGTAACCGGCGTAAGAAAATCGAGAATGATACAAGGCCCATGAAATCTGGGGGCAAGCTTGCCCGCGGGAACAAAATTTTTGACCATAACCTGGTCACCTACCTTCAAAGTGGTGGGTCTCCGTCCACGATCATACCTTTCCCTAACCTTTTCATGAGACACTTTAAGATTGGCTTTAGCCTTCTTCCAAAGATCTTTAATGTTATCCGGATCTATTGTCTCGGGTAGAATGTCATTCAAAGACCAGAGGTTAGAGAGCGGCGAGTTGGGAACAAACTTGAACATCAAAGAAGCTAGAGTAAATTTGTGTGATTCATGGACCGCCGAATTCAAAGCAAAAGCTAACCAATGCAGGGACGTGTCCCACCTAGAATGATCTTCATGATGATAGGCAATAAGTGCGGACCTGAGATTACGGTTAACCCGTTCAGCCAGAGATGGTTGAGGGTAATAAGCGGAAGTAGTTACATGAGAGATGGACAAGTCAAAACAGAATTTACGAAATAAATTAGATGTAAAAGCCTTAGCATTATCAGATACAATGTATTGGCACGGACCAAAAGAAGCGAAAATAGAATGTAAGCAAGTAATGGTTGACTGAGCGGTAGCCAGCTTAGTCGGAAATAACCAGGAAAATCTTGTAAAACCATCTACACACACAAAGATGAACTTGTTGGCATTACCCTTTGACTGGGGGAAGGGTCCCACATAATCAATATACAGGCGTTCCATGGGGCGCGACGCTTGATGAGAAGACAAAAGGCCTACTTTAGTGGACATGGTGGGTTTACTGATCAAACAAGATTTACAAGCTTTTACAAGTTCCCGAATTTCACCGTCCATACCTTTCCATATGAACATTTCACGAATCTTTTCACGAGTTTTAAAGATTCCAAGATGCCCCCCCAATGGGGTCTCATGATAGTATTTGAAGATCATAGGTACAAGAACCGCTGGAACAACAACCTTCATCAACTTATCATGCCTCGAAGGGCAACATAAAACACCATTCCTCAGAACATAAGGGACGACATGTTCCCCAGAAGAAAGGGTTTCCATTATCGGAGCCAGCTTAGGATCTTCACGTTGGTATTTCTCAATATCCCTAAAAAGCATGGGAGCATCTGTTAAGATGGCATTAACACCAGATAGTATGGACTCAGAAGGTGATGAACTGTCGACCGGTTCGTGGGTCTCGACGTCGTTAGAAAACATACGGCTGAGTCCATCAGCAACAACATTTTCGGTACCTCTGATATGTCTAACATCAAACTGGAAGGCGGAAATACGAATAGCCCAGCGGGCTATACGACCAGTACGACGCGGCCTACCTAAGACCCAGCTTAAGGCTTGATTATCTGTCTCCAGGTCGAATTTAACGTGTTCCAGATAGAGACGGAACTTTTCTAAGGCAAATAAAACTGCCAAACCTTCAAGCTCATATATGGAGTACTTTGCTTCTTGAGCCGAGAGAGTCCTAGATGCATAGGCGATGGGTCGCCTCCCTAGTTCAGTCTCTTGAAGAAGGACTGCAGCTACAGCTGACGACGACGCATCCGTTTGGACGATGAATTTCTTCGAGAAATCAGGCATAGCAAGTACAGGGGCATTACAGAGAGCTAATTTAAGATCTTCGAAAGCGGCTTGTTGAGAAGGTCCCCACTCGAATTTGATGCCTTTCCTACGAAGAAGGTTTAAGGGCGCCGCTCTATTAGCGAAGTTAGGAATAAACTTCCTGAAGAAATTCACCATACCAATGAATCTAGCGATACCTTTGATGTCCTTAGGAGGTTTAAAATCACGGATGGCCTGTGTTCTAGAATGATCGACAGCTACCCCATCGGGTGACACAATATGCCCTAGGAATGACATAGAGGGCTTAGCAAAGGCAACCTTGGACAACTTGACAGTTAACCCAGCCTTACGAAGGCGATTCAGAACTTCTCGCAGATGATCTAGATGTTCTTCAAAGGTTTCGGAAAATACGACGACATCATCCAAGTAGTGATATAAGTACTCAAATTTGATGTCGGAAAAGACCCTATCTAGTAGCCTAGTGAGCACAGCTGCCCCCGTGGGGAGCCCGAAAGGCACGCGGTTGTATTCATATAAATTCCAGTCCGTGGCAAACGCTGTAAGATGTTTAGACTCTTCGGCAAGGGGAATTTGGTTGTAGGCCTGATTCAAATCCAAGATCGTGAAGAACTTGGCCTTACGAAACCATGAAAAACAAGAATGAAGGTCGGGAAGGGGCACAGATTGCAACACCACCTTCCGATTGAGAGCCCTGTAATCAATGACAGGCCTGAAGCCTCCTTGGGGTTTCGGGACTAGAAAAATAGGCGAAGAATACGCTGACTTAGAGGGCCTAATAATACCATCCTTCAACATCTGATCGATGATTTCTTTCAGAGCCTTCATTTTAGGTGGAGATAGCCTATACGGTGGAAAACGGACAGGAATCGAATCCGTGACCTCAATTTTGTATTCAATAAGGTCAGTAACACCAAGAGTATCAGAGAACACCTCGGGAAACGACTGACACAGTTTCCGAATACTATCAGCCTGCTCCTCAGGTAGATGTCTAAGGTCTAACAACATCTCATCCTGGGTAGGCGAAATAGATGAACATGATACAGAATTACACTTTAACAAGGGAATTCTACAATTGGACGCAAATTTGAATGTGCACGACCTACTCTGGAGATCGAGCACAAGACCAGTGTGAGAAATGAAGTCCGCTCCCAATATGATGGGGCAAGACAAACGCTTGGCCACAAACAATTTGATCTTCCATGTAAATTTAAAAACCCGAATTTTGACATGTAAGGAACCTAGAATTTCTAATGGAGATGAATTAGCCGAAACATATTTAACAGGAGATGAGTCATAGTCAGGGAGTTTACAAACAGATTTCAATTTAGAATACCAATCAGCCGAAATAATGGAACAAACACTGCCTGAATCTAAGAGAGCTGTTATAGGCTCGTTATTTAACTCAATCTTAAGAAAAGGAACAGGTGCGGGGGTATCCGCCGCAATCCTAAGACACTTTTTAGGGCATTCAAAAGATGAATTTGAAGGCTGGTCGTTCTCTGCATTTACAACCTGTTTACTAGGGGCTGAGTCTCGGGAAGATGGATTAGTCGACTCAGCCGATGCCACTAGTCACTTTTTATTATTGGCATAGGTGGAATTTGCACCAGAAGTTGAGCAGGAGGGGGTGCTATTTGAGTTTGGGCAATTTTTGGCGATATGTGAGAAGGCCCCACACTTAAAACAGCCTTGTGATGAACCAGCTCCATTCCTTGTCCCACTTGACTTGATCAGAGGACACTTATTCCGCAGATGGTCAGGCGACCCGCACGCATAACATTTACGGGGATTGACTGGTCGGCGAGGTGGAGGCCGAGTGTTACTAAAGGAAGGCGGGGGTTCTTTCGCGACACGCAAAGAATCGGCGTATCTAACTCCTTCCGCTGAGACGGCCAATGCTTCAAGTTCAGAGAAGGTTTGCGGACACGCCGCGAAACACAAATATGACCTGTAGGATGGCGAAATACCTTCTACAATAGCCTGCACGATCTGATCTTCAGGAAAGTGCAGAGCAAACACCCTAGTGTAGAATTTGATATCTTGAATGAAATCAGCCAAGTTTTCATCCAAGCGCTGTACACGGTAATAGTACTTCTGAATCAGGGAGGACCTGGCCCTAGCCGGGATGAAGTTAGCTAGCAAATGGGCATGGAAATCCTCAATAGATGATTGCTCGGCAATGGCTCTTACGATTTTATCAGAGAGAATACCAATAGCATACGGATAGATAATTTGCAAAATTTGACATGGCGAAAGAGAAAAAACAAGAGCATGATCCTGAAATTCCACTAGAAATCTTAAAAATGAAATTACATCACTGGTGGTGTTGACGGAAAACTTAGAGATACCTCTAAGCAACATTGCCAATGGATGAGGCAAGCTACTGAACCCAGGTGACATAGTCGTTAAAGGTTTCAATGGCAAAGAAGTTAATTCAGAGCGGATGTTACCCAATGACGCACGGCGTTCAGATTCGTTGTTCGATGGGGCAGAGATAGTTTGAGCAGCAACGGTTATCCTATTGACTTCTCCCTGGGGAGGCTCTTCCTCGTTACCTACATTCACCGTGGCGGGTTGATCAGTTTTGGGAGGAACTTCGCCGGTTAGCAATTGAGTGACCTTATTAGACAATTCAGAAATAGTTTCAAGGAGCGTATTAGCGTCCTTCCTCTGAACGTCATTCACCTTTAGAGACAACAGATCATTAACTCTATTTGCAAAGTGATACAGCCTGCCTTGCACACGCTTAATTTGATTAGGAGACGGATCGTTTTCATCAAAAAAGCTGACTACAGATGCTAGCCCAGTAATATTCTCGACGATCGTGGAAAGAGAGTCATCAATTTCTTTCTCTCCCAAATTGGGGATGGAAATGGGCAAATCAAGGGACTCTCTAAGCTTGTTGGTGTCGATTGCAACCGTGCCTCCAGATTGCACATTTCTGATAGTTAACTCGTATATCAACTCCTCTTTGCGCAAGTAGTTAAGGAGGAGAACATCGCGAGGGCCGGGCATGATGACAGAACAATTTTGAAAAACTCAAAAAATTCCAGCAACTGAGAAAATTGTTAGAGTTCGAATCAAAGCAATGTTTAGCCGTCAAAAGGGGCTAAATTGAGACCCATTCAACCACGCTCTGCTACCACTTGTTACGGAGATATCCGTGGTAGGTAGAGGTGAAAGAAGGTGCGGGTGTGAATGGGTTTCAAGCTACGAAATTAACGTGCAATGTAAAATTAATTTAAAATTTAACTAGGTTATATTTTCTTTTCAAAAACAAGAGATAACAATCATAACAGGTTCAGAGTAGCAAAAATGTAGGTACAATATTACTGGATTCGGGCTCAGTGCCCTTACTTCATAACTCTTGGGCAATCAGCCCCGCCTTACTCCAAAAAAAATTTTAGCCAAGGGGCAGAAAACCCCATTTATGCCCAGGAGCACTGGCTCCAAACATTACACATAAAGCCTGCACGAGGCATACAGAAACAAATTTCACAGAGCGATCCGCTCTCAAAATTGTAAGCCTATCACAAGGCCACACCAACCTCTCCCTTCAAGCTGTCCTCTAAGGACGTATTCACAGGGGTAAAATACCCAACCTACTGAGGTCTATTACATGAAAAGAAGGTTGATTACATGACCTCTAAAATAACAATTTGAGAGGAGGCGAACTTGCACTCCTAATACACTTTGTTTTTAAAACCTAATCTGGCTCTGGGCCACTAACGCAAGGGCTAATCCCATACTACAGAGGTGACTTAGAGAAGAACACTTTACATTACATAAACGAAGAATAGTTTGAGAAAATAAGTTCACCTCAAAACAAATGTGAGTGGGAGCTCGAGAGGGAAGCACTCTCTATCCCAATATGTAGCTTACAAGAAAAAGATGAAAAGAGTAATTACATTTTAGGAAAAGGTTACATGATGGAAATGCTTCGAACCCGCCGCGAGTGTTAAACTGCCAACCTAGCAAGAAAAGAAGTTATTAATAGGCCATTACCTGGAGTTGAACGGCTGAAGAAGAAAGAGGCGCTTCCCGCCTCCAGCTATGTACTTAATACACTGAAAGATGGAACAGAAGTGGCCCGGAGACCCTAAAATCAGCAGTTTATATACTCTCGCGGAAGTTTCTAGGCGTTAGGGGAATGAAAACACCCGCCCACAATGTTTTTATTGGATAGGACCCCGCAATCGATTCAAGTTGGGGGAAGATACATCTGATTGGATAGAAATTAATTTAAGAAATTCGGGATTGGCTACATGCGAAACAAGGGGAAAGAGAGGGGTATACAGCCAACTTAAACAATAACAGAAAGAAATTTAGCAAAGAACAAACATTTGAAATAAAAATTTCTTCAAAAAAATAGTTCTTTGACTCCGCACTAGGTTGCACTATTGTTGATCTTCAGTAGTGTCCTCTAGAAGAGAAAGTTCACACTTCTTACTTCAAGCTAAACAAAAACACATCAAAAGTGACACAGTTCAAAAACTCAAAATTTTCCACGTGGTGACATCTTCTGAGAAAGTAGAGAATTAATAGAATAGATAAAGTTCAACCTTCCTCCAGAAGAGGAGTTTCAACTGGCGCAACTTTTAAATAAACGGTGTAGAGGTGTACCGCCCGGTACACATACCTTAAGAATGCACGTGCTGCAGACTGTTATTCGGATGAGTGAAATGCGTAGTTTCAAGCCTGTAACTCGAATGATAATATTCTAGTTGTACCTAAAAAGTAAAGAACAAACATATATGAATGTAGTGTAGGGTACATCAGCTAACCTAGCTATCTTTACAACTCAAAGTTCGAAAACATACCTTAAAAATGCACGTGCTGCAGACTGTTACTCGGATGAATAAAATGCGTACTTTCAAGCCTGTAACTCGAATGATAATATTCTAGTTGTACCTAAAAAAGGAAAGAACAAACATATATGAATGTAGATGTCTATTACCTAGCGTAGAAGTTGCTTTGCAAACAGTAACTAACAGTTCAGGCTTACCTTAAGCTAAAGGCTGAAGAATAATATTCACAGCGGACAGTACTTAGACGGGAGATGTGCACGTAATAAACACATACAAAGAACTGTGAGCGCTTCACGCAGACTGCAGCGAGTAAATATGCTCCTTGTTACCAAGCGGATATCAAGAATTGCAGACGTTTGCAGTACAGTCGGAACGAAATGTTTATGCAACAAGAGCTCTCCTGAGGGTCTTACGCTGAGTTCCGCAGGCTGATGTATTTAAGCCGGGATCGAACCTGCTGTTGATGCCGAGGTGTCAGGATTTAAGAGTTCTGCAGCGGATCGAGCCTTAGAAACTTAGCGCGCGATCCTCGACCTCCGGACTTAAACGGGAGGGTACTAAGCTACATCCGCGGTATTCCTTACCTGTAGGCACTTAAAGGTATTGAGCTAAAACCACATCTAGCTAGATCATGTAATTACACGTTATGACGATCGCGCAGGCCCCTCGCCTAGCATTTGCTACTTTTTACGGCTTCCGACAGTAGGAGTTCGAACCCGCTATCTCCCGAAGTAGCGAGAATGATTGCGGGTACAAGAGTGTTGAGGGTGATTCATTTGTCGGATGGAGGTGATAAGCCTTGTGCAGGCTTCTTCGGTAGGAGTAGGCTATGTGCCGGTACCGGGATATCTAGTTATAAAACCCGCTACAACAAATTTATCGCGTATACTGCGATTTAAAATCCTAGTCCTTTGACGTTAGGAAGGGTAACCGGTCGTAAAACTACGGTGTATGATCTAAGAGGCGGGGTGTGCAAAAAGCCAGCATTAAGTAAGGGCTGTTGATGGGGACGTTAAACCTTGTGCAGACTCCTTCGAAAATGATTGTGAGTACAACACGTTGATGGTGATTCATCTGTCGGATGGAGGCAATAAGCCTTGTGCAGGCTTCTTCGGTAGGAGTAGGCTATGTGCCGGTACCGGGATATCTAGTTATAAAACCCGCTACAACAAATTTATCGCGTATACTGCGATTTAATATCCTGGTCCTTTAACGTTAGGAAGGGTAACCGGTCGTAAAACTATGGTGTATGATCTAAGAGGCGGGGTGTGCAAAAAGCCAGCATTAAGTAAGGGCTGTTGATGGGGACATTAAACCTTGTGCAGACTCCTTCGAAAATGATTGTGAGTACAAGACGTTGATGGTGATTCATCTGTCGGATGGAGGCGTTAAGCTGTGTGCAGGCTTCATCGGTAGGAGTAGGCTATGTGCTGGCACTGGGTTTTACCCTCTCCCTACTGTAGTATATTACATACTTAGGTAGTTTCGAGGGCATGCAAAAAGCCAGCATTAAGTAAGGGCTGTTGATGGGGGGCGTTAAACCTTGTGCAGACTTCTTCGAAAATGATTATGAGTATAAGATGTTGAGGGTGATTCATCTGTCGGATGGAGGCGTTAAGCCTTGTGCAGGCTTCTTCGGTAGGAGTAGGCTATGTGCTGGCACCGGGTTTTACCCTCTCCCTACGGTAGTATATCACATTCTTAGGCAGTTTCGAGGGTGTGCAAAAAGCCAGCATAAAGTAAGGGCTGTTGATAGGGGGGTGTTAAACCTTGTACAGGCTCCTTCAACAGGAGTAGCCTATATGCCGGCGCCGTGCAGGCTCTTTCGATAGGGGTAGGCTATGTTCTGGCGCTGTGTTTTAACCTCTCCGTACAATCATAATATTTTATGTTAGGAACTTACACGAGCTAAATGCTACACGGCTAAGAAAACGTTCCGCGAGTTACAAGTGGCTTATCAGCACGCAGTGTCCTCGCTCAAGGTTAGTACAGCCGGAAGCCGAGTGTACAATTTCAGCCAACGCATGCATTCCATACTTCGCTCTAACTGACTGCGCCGATACAACTTCAAAGATAGTGCTCTATGCGGTAGAACAAAAAATGTAACCCATAACCCGTTCCTAATGCTTAACACTGTAAATGTTTGGAGCTCCTGTTTATACAGGTAGATGTGGTTCATAACGTAGCAGGGCCGGGATTAAAAATATGTTTTACAGCCGAGTGCCTCCTCCTGACGCAAGAGTTTAAATCGCAAGAATCTGTTTTACGACCGGTTGCCCTTCCTGACGCGAGATTTTAAATCACAAGAATCCGTTTTACAACAGGATGCCCTTCTAGGATTTTAAAAAACAGTATCTAGCCTCTTACATCATACACTATTGTTTTACGGTACGGCCGGTTGCCCTTCCTGACGCGAGATTTTAAATCACAAGAATCTGTATTATAACTGGATGCCCTCCTAGGATTTTAAATAGCAGTATTTAGCCTCTTACATCATACACTATTGTTTTCGACCGGTTGCCCTTCCTGACACAAAATTAGCAGTATCTAGCCTCTTACATCACACACTATTGTTTTACGGTCGGTCGCCCTTCCTAACGTCAAAGAACTGGGATTAAGAACCTGTTTTACAACTAGATGCTATTTTTAACACGAGAATCGGAGTTTTACAGCTAGATGCTCTTCTTAGAATTTTAAAAAGCAGTATCTAGCCTCTTACATCATACACTATTGTTTTACGGTACGGCCGGTTGCCCTTCCTGACGCGTGATTTTAAATCACAAGAATCTGTTTTACAACTGGATGCCCTCCTAGGATTTTAAATAGCAGTATCTAGCCTCTTCACATTTCAAAGGTAAGTAGCAAAAGAGGGCAGCACTGTGCTCTATAGATTAAAGATGGCGGATGACAGCTGTCAAAAAAGCACGATCTCGCGCTAGTGAGGTTAAGTTGGTAGCACTAAGGTTTAGACCCGCCAAGATGGCAGCACTGCCGATGACAGGTGATGAATTTGTAGCTACTGCGATAAAGAGGGCAGCACAGTGCTCTGTAGTTTAAAGATGGCGGATGACAGCTGTCAAAAAAGCATGCGGCTTTGTTTACCACGCGCTAGTTAGGTTAAGTTGGTACTACTGAGGTTTAGGCCCGTCAAGATGGCAGTACTGAAGTTAGCGATGCGTTGTTGTCTGTCAAAAAGCACGTGGCTGTCAAAAAACACGTGGCTTTGTTTACCTCGCGCTAGTTAGGTTAAGTTGGCACTACTGAGGTTTAGGCCCGTCAAGATGGCAGCAGTGAGGTTAGCGATGTGTTGTTGTCTGTCAAAAAGCACGTGGCTGTCAAAAAACACGTGGCTTTGTTTACCTCGCGCTAGTTAGGTTAAGTTGGCACTACTGAGGTTTAGGCCCGTCAAGATAGCAGCAGTGAGGTTAGCAATGCGTTGTTGTCGATGACAGCTGTCAAAAAGCACGTGGCTTTGTTTACAAATTCAAATCTCGCACCAAAATTCAAATTTCCCGCCAAAATTCAAATTCCCCGCCAGAATTCAATTAACCCGCGGGAGGAGGCGCTCGAATCCCTGTATTATATTACTAGGTAATATCAGCAGATAATAACAACAATAATAATAATAATAATAATAATAATAATAATATACCGAGCGAGATCCCTACTTTATTTAGGGCACGTAGTCGGCAGATTTACTGTTCGAACCCCACTGTCGGCATTTCTGAAAATGGTTTTTCGTGTTTTCCCATTTTCACACCAAACAAATTAAGGCCACGGTCACAACCTTCCCAGTCCTAGCCCTGCCCTACTCCATTGTCGCCATAACCCCTGTCTGTGTCGGTGCGACGTAAAACAAGTCCACTAATAATAATCATAATTAATCATTAACAATAATAATATAATTCGATGTTCTCATCTTTCTTCAACTGTTATAGGTTTTTGAGAGACACCGGGGTTGCGGTATTTCATCCTGAAAAGAGGTTCTTTTCTTCTTTCATTTACTGGCATGAGTATCTTAAATTGGATTCCGCAACACTAAGCAAGGTGAGGCAGAGAGATACAAAACGTATAGAACACTTATGCACTTGCCCCACTTTTACCTTGCCTGCTTAGGCTACATTAAAATGAACACAAAATTGGATTAGCTAAAAAGTACTTATCTCGACTGCTGGCACTGCTATTTTCTAAATAATTCTTGGATGAATCCTTTCCACGTGCTTTTTTAAAATCTGATATGGAAAACTTGTAAGAGCATTTCTTGCCGCACATAGAACATTTCGCGAACTCGCTACCTATTACGGAAAAATATGACCACATAAAGCTCGTCTTTGCCCTCTTCATAACGTTGACGATAAAAATGCATGGTTACAACTCAATACTGGTCAGTAAATTCCAAGTTAAGAGTAAAGTACTAGTTAATAGAGGCGGTTACTGCTAGCGAGTAGGACCACGCACTGCCAGTATTAACCGAGTTCACCCGAGTATTACCGAGTAGCAGTTATTTCAGTAACTGGATATCTCCTGTAACCGTTACATGCTATTTCAAAACATGCTTGAATTTCTAAGCTAGCAGCTTCTGAAAGAGTGGGCCTACGGTACCTGCATTCGATATAATACCAAAGTTCGACTTAATATATTTCTGACAAACTTTTGGAGAACAATTCCTGCGCAAACTTGAGAGAAGGGGCAGGGTATTAACTACAAATGTGATACAGTTTTGTGAATAGCAGTACTTGTTCTCATTCGGTGAGTTGACGATGATATTGCACAGCTACAACTGTCGCCAAACCGCCGAAATATGACGTTACAACGAAAATAGTCCAAAATATGACCTTATGGCAAAGAATAGCCAACATTTTCATTTATGTGACAATTAAAAATCACTTAATTGTGACCATAATCACTGATTTGCACCATAACCCAATCAGATAAGAAAATAGACAAAGAAAAAAATATGACTTTTTCTAAACATCCGAGCCTTTGTTATGACGTACTTCCTCCGTGAACCTAGGGCTTGGCGAAGGCTTCCGCCGTACACCTTGACCGTGTAATACATAGCGCTGTTGACGGAGCGGTTGTTTACGGAGCGGAGGCTCTGGGCGCTTTCAATCGGTGCCTCCGGAGAACCTCCGATTGAATTACAAGCACGTAGTTTAAACTTGGTACGGGAGAAATGAACGAGCATTTGTACAGGAATTTATAACTTGTCGCTGTTAATGTGAGAAACTACGCCCCTCCGTTAATACTTTAGTTATTTGGCGATATTACAGATAGCATTCTTACGTACAAACATAATAATTATATAACAGAACCTCCGATTGAATGTCAAGCGCGTAGTGTGAACTTGGTACGGGAGAAATGAACGAGCATTTTCACAGGAATTTATAACTTGTCACTATTATCGTGAGAAACTAGGTCCCTCAGTTTATACCGGTACCCTTATTATTGGTCGATAATACAGATAGCATTCTAACGTACAAACATTGAATGATCGAACTCGATAGCTGCAGTCGCTTACGTGCGGCCAGTGTCCAGTATTCGGGAGATAGTAAGTTCGAACCCCACTGTCGGCAGCCCTGAAAATGGTTTCCCGTGGTTTCCCATTTTCACACCAGGCAAATGCTGGGGCTGTACCTTAATTAAGGCTACGGCCGCTTCCTTCCCACTCCTAGCCCTTCCCTGTCCCATCGTCGCCATAAGACCTATCTGTGTCGGTGCGACGTAAAACAACTAGCAAAAAAAAAAAAAAACATTGAATGACAAGCGCGTAATGTGAACTTCATACGGGAGGAATGAACGAGCTATCTCATATGAATTTATAACTTGTCGCTATTATTGCGCGAAACTACACTCCTTCTTTAACTCTTTTTTAATGCTATATGTTCGGGGCGTCGACCTTTGAAGATCTTTTGCCTCTACTTGCACCATATGTGAGGAAACCTGCGTGTATTATGTAAATGGCGGTAGTGTAAAGTGTTGAATGTGATGAAAGGAACATTTAGGATGACACAAACACCCAGACCCCAGACCAGTGATATTAATAATTTAAATAAAAAACTCTGAACCGGCCAGGAATCGAACCCGGGGCCGCCGGGTGACAGGCGGACGCGTTGCCACCTACACGGTGAGACCGGTGTTTACGAGTTGTTTGTGCCATGTTTTACAGAGCAGCACTTACAGACTTGAACCGCTTGAACTCCTCCGTCCACTCGTAAATAATCATCCTTTACTTCTGCACGTCTTTCGCGTTTTTTACATATGTCCAGAAATTAAAAGCTAATTCAAATTTTTGAAACTACTGTATTCTAGTGCCAATACAATGGGAATATTTCCATAATAATGATAATAATAATAATAATAATGAACGAAATGCATGTACTGTGTAAGTTCTGCACAGGTAGGGCCTGCACTTTTCTGAGAAACAACTGAATCTGTATATTGTTTGTTGTATCTACAGGGTTTATACCTACAGGTATATGGGGTATGTATTATATGTCGATATAATTGCATTTTCTTTATAACAAATGAGAGGATGCATTAATTATTCTGAATGACTATACGTTCTTTGTTAAGGGGTATTGTATGGAATATCGGTGATATAGATCAATTTTTGTTTATGTAGGTAACGATTTTTATAGGGCGCCTACATTCATGGACGTAAGTTTGAAATTACAGCCCACTAAGTCCTTACACTCGGAGCTACTGTTGCGAATAGAGCTGGGAACGGAGCAGTTCCTCCTATGATTGCAATCGGTAGTGCGAGTGAGCGCTCCCTCCGGTATTCTCCGGTAGTAAACTGTTGCTGGGAAACCAATCGGTGTTTCGGCACGCGAGCGGAGGGCGAGCGGAGGACGGAGCAACAGTACTGAATGTGTGCCTCGCTTGCCGTTCCATCCGTGGTGCGCAACGGATGTGCTAGCAACATAGTAAATACTGCTCTATAAGTATGACGAAGGAGAATATAGGAAATATATACATTCTCATTTATCGTTCGTGTTTCATTTGTCGATTACTTTTGTAAAAATTTGCTTTACGTCATGCCGTCTTATGACGACGATGTGATAGGAACGGCTAAGGAGAGTAATTTCTAGGCGTGAACATGGAAAACGACGTAAAACCATCTTCAGTGCTGCCGACAGTGGGGTTCGAACCCACTTTCATCCGGAAGATAGTGGGATCGAATCCCACTGTCGGCAGCCTTGAAGATGGTTTTCCGTGGTTTCCCACTTCTCCTCCAGGAAAATGCCGGGATGGTACCTAACTGAAGGCCACGGCCGCTTCCTTCCCAATCCCAAACCTTCCCTATCCCATCGTCGCCATAAGACTTATCTGTGTCGGTGCGACATAAAACAAAACCCAAAGTCTCACGCTCCAGGACACTGTCCTTGAGGCGGTATAGGTGGGATCCCTCTCTGCGTCCGAGGGAACACCCAACCCTGGAGGGTAAATTGATGGAAGGATGATGATGATGATGATGATGATGATGATTATTATTATTATTGTACTCCCATAACCACTTCTGTGGTTTTCTGTGACGTTAAGGTGCCGACATTTTGTCCCACAGGAGTTCTTTCATGTGCCGGTACAGTAGCGGCGATTGGGGGGGGGACGGGAGGGGACAGTCGCCCCCCTACTTTGTGGAGAAAACTTTGCATTTGTATTCCATTTTAGCTGGATGAAACAAGGAATTATAGGAATTATTAAAACAAGCAATTTGTACAAGCCCTGTTGTCTTATCAGCTAATTATTTGCTTTAATTAACAACGAAATTATTAGCGGAAATACGCAACAAAGTCGTTCACGCGGTTAACCGATTTGTATAGCGCCACAGCGAGTACTGTAGTGGAGACTTTGTATGTGCTGTGAGGAAGGGTACGCGTTCATTCGTTAGTCTGGCAGTCTATTTAGTGCCAGTTAGTTTTTCTTTTAGTTTGTAGTCAAATACTAAATGATTTTAATTATATAATCACGCCGTACGTCTATTTAATTGTAATACATGTGTAATATTGTTCCTCTAGTGAAAGTTTTATTGTATAGTATTGAATCAAAATCTCAAATAAATATTATCAACACAGGTACGTTGGTAGGCTGAGAATCTTTACCTCTCTGTCGAAATTCCATTTAGTAGCTTTTTTTTTTCTTTCCAGTTTTAATGTATAACGTATATACCCCCCCCCCCCCGCTACATCCCACAAACTGGGGTACTTTGTTGTCTTTACATTTTTTGCCCCCCTACTTCTAATTCCCAATCGCCGCTACTGCCGGTACACCTGACCACCTTCAGGTACCGCCGAGCAAAGTCGGAACTGAAACCGCAAGCTTGAGCTCAGAAGGCCAGCGCTCTACCGTCTGAACTACTCAGCCCGGTACAGCATATAACCAGTTTCAATCAGTTCGTACTCTTCAGTAAAAATTGAAATGGCGTATGACTTTTAGTGCTGAGAGTATCTGAGGACAAGTTCGGCTCACCAAATACAGGTGCGCATTGTGATGTGGATGAAATGATGATGAAGACGACACATACACCCAGTTCCAGCGCCAGCGAAATTAGCCAATTAAGGTCAAAATTCCCGAACCTGCCGGGAATCGAACCCGGGACCCCTGTGACCAAAGGCCAGTACGATAACCATTTAGCCATGGAGCCGGATGTACTGTTCCGTAATAAATGAGCTACGAGTATAATTAATATAAGAACATCGTATATAATACATGTTTACATGCAATGGAATATAATTACCACTTAAACTATTTTACTACCAGTATTAATAATATTGTTAACGCATTTGCAACGGTATAATATATGCCGTCCGCCTCTGTGGTGTAGTGGTTAGCGTGATTAGCTGCCACCCCCGGAGGTCCGGGTTCGATTCCCGGCTCTGCCACGAAATTTGAAAAGTGGTACGAGGGCTGGAACGGGGTCCACTCAGCCTCGGGAGGTCAACTGAGTAGAGGTGGGTTCGATTCCCACCTCAGCCATCCTGGAAGTGGTTTTCCGTGGTTTCCCACTTCTCCTCCAGGCGAATGCCGGGATGGTACCTACCATAAGGCCACGGCCGCTTCCTTCCCTCTTCCTTGCCTATCCCTCCCAATCTTCCCATCCCTCCACAAGGCCCCTGTTCAGCATAGCAGGTGAGGCCGCCTGGGCGAGTTACTGGTCATTCTCCCCAGTTGTATCCCCGACCAAGAGTCTGAAGCTCCAGGACACTGCCCTTGAGGCGGTAGAGGTGGGATCCCTCGCTGTGTCCGAGGGAAAAGCCGACCCTGGAGGGTAAACAGATGATGATGATGATGATGATAATATATGCCAATATTCAATCTACAGTATTCTATCCACCTGCACCTATTGCAAACTGAACGTCAGCAGATCAAAATCTGTTATTCATAACGTAACAAATAATGCGGCGATCTTGAAACGACTACATCATTTGAATGACAAATGTAGGGGAACACATGCATCTGTGGAATTAGTACTGAAATCTAAATTGTAATTCCTCCTAAGATCACCGTTGCAACATTGCCCACATCAAAGCATTTGAATTTTCCGCCAGTGAATTCAATCGGAGGACTACCGGAGGTCTCCGGAGGAGCGCTGTAATCGTATTATCCGATTCAATCAACAGGAGGTCCGCCTCCTCTTCACAGCGCTAGTAATACATAAACAGTTGCTAATCAGAGCTTCCGGGAACCTGAAATACATTGGTAGTATTTCTTCTCTCTTGTCGATCGGTAAGCTGAAAATAAATACACGTTCGGTAATGATAGTGCAATAAATGTTCGAACACTGTTAGCATGCGATGTTAGGAGGCTTCATTGGCGTTTAAAATTCAGCGCTTTTCCCCCAAACTAACGGTACAGATCTTAATACCTCAAGTGCATGCATTACCTTCAATCTGTTCTTTTCATTGTGTGCAATATTTATTTCCATTGGTTAACAGATCGTTACACATTGTTTGTGATGTGATTTATACTCCAATGATGCTGTATTTCAGTACTCAAATGCCTGTATTCTTTAGCATAGCCCAACTTCATACTGGGTATTATTACTACTTCAAGCGATAAGTACCGAGGGTGTATACAGTATGGCCCAAAGGTACCCGTAATAGTTATAAATTTCCAAATAAGACAATTACCAATATCCGGTTCGGTTTCGAAGTGGTAGCTTTGCTGCTTAATATAGAATCTTTTGGTGCGTATCGCAGTTTTACTCCCATCAGTATGTTTTTCTTTGCATGTTTCGTTCTGTTACGGAATTTTTTTGACAAGGAACATCCTAGATACTTGATACAGTCTTGTGTGAAAAATTGTTCCCGTTGATGTGTTGCTTGGTCTTTGGGAGGGATCTTAAGAATATCTGTAATGAAGTAGAAAAATAATATTGAATGAAAAATTTAGAGCACGCGTTGTGATAAAATGTATTAAATTAACACCTCTTAACTGTAAAATGACTTACTTGTTCAATTAATACTAGATGGACCTGTCTGTTAAGCAGCAGCCAAAAACTATGAAACAGCTTAATATTGTACTATTGTCAATTCCTTGATGTTACAGGAGACCCAAAGTCAAGATGCTAACAGTTTGATTCACAACGTTCTTGACCAGTCTACCTACAACAATCGGCTTTTTAAATCTCCACTTGTGCATGACAACACCTTTAAATATTAGTTACGTCAAGAACTTGAAAATGAAAATCGTGGGTCAAATAAGCCCCAGTTTTAATATCACCCTTTCTCAAGACTTATGATAAAAAATAAGATCCGTTTCATTTTATTTTTATTTTTGAACATTTTAAGTTAACCAGAATAGAACTGCCAAATTAAAACACATTTAATTTAAATTTATATTTTCAATCTTGACCAACCTACAAGCAACAATCAGTTCAAATCTCCACTTATTGTTGACGACACATCCTGTCACCAGGCACGGTACGTCAAGAACTTAATATGATATAGGGGTCACATAAACCCCGATATGTAATCCTCTTTACCGAATAGAAGATCCATTTTAGTTTTGGACATTTTTCATATTAGATAGATTAGGACCAAAAAACTTAACTGTATTAACTTATGTTACCCATCTTATGAGTTCATTAATGTTTGCATATATTGTATATAATGTATAGGGGAGACCGGGGTATTGACGAACACTGAGGTAATGGCGAACAGGGTATTTTTCGGGCAACGGTTGGCATGCCTGTGTCTTAATTGGTGCTGCTACCTAGCGCGAGTGCTTCTCTGACTTCCGCATCAGCCTAAACTCCAGTTGGCCGCAAGACGCCAGTGTGAGAAGGTCAATTGTGTTTACTACGAGACTGCTTATAACACTGTGCAGCTGTTAATTGCAAAAGTAAGTACATATTTGGTTACTTTGTATTTATATGGATAGTACCTGTAAAATATACCTTCATTTATACAATATCTCAAACCTACAGAACTCTTTTAAACCGTTTATTTAGTAAGTTAACGACAAAGAAATATCATGGCGTACAACGGGGCTATGGCGAACAACTTGTTCGGCATTGCCCCATGTAATTTACGATTGATAAAACTCAGTTCATTAATTTAAAATCATTCAATTTAGGGTGACAGGTCTCGTTTTAAGTATCACAGAAATATATTTATTTATCTGTTCAGTTATTCATTGTTTATTTATTAACGCATCTTAAAAACGTTTCAGATGAGGAATCCGAAGCGCAAGACGGCAAACGCGAGCTGGACAGAGGAGGACCTCGAAAGAGCCAAGAGAGTTAGAGCAGAAGGCAGACCAAACGAGAAGTAGCTAGATTAGTCACTATACCTGTTACTACACTATATGATAGACTTAAATCTGGTAACACTGAGGCACCAGACATGGGGAGAAAACCTGTATTTTCTATAGATCAAGAAAAAGATATGGCCTGTCATGTAATTTGTTCAGCCAAAGCGTTCTATGGAATTAGTCCAAGCGAATTAAGACGTCTTGCATTTGACTTTGCAGAAAAAATGAAATCACAAATAACTTCAATAAAGAGAAACGTGAAGCTGGTGACGATTGGTTAGCTGGATTCTTACAAAGAAATCCTTCCGTAAGCGTAAGGAAACCTGAGGCAACGAGTCTGAATCGCATAACAGCGTTCAACAAAGAGGAAGTTCATAGGCTTTTTTCACTCTTGTCCGAACTGATGGCTAAGTACAACTTCCCTCAATCGAAGATATTTAATATGGACGAAAGTGGCTTAAGTTATGTCCAGAAACCAGGCACTAGTCTGGCTCCCAAAGGTCAGAAGCAGGTAGGAGCTGCTACTAGTGGAGAAAGGGTAAAAACAATAACCGTATGCTGTGCAATGAATGCTGTTGGATCGTACGTTCCCCCAATGATGATTTTTCCTGCACTGCGTCTCAAAGCCGAATTTCGTCGCGGTGGACCGGAAGGAACAATCTATGCTTGCTCCAAATCGGGTTGGACCACACCTGGTTGCTACATTTTGCTTCTTTTGTTGGTGCCTCACGATCAAACCCGATTCTTCTAGTGCTGGACAATCACTCCAGCCACATTTCTTTGTCTTCGTATAATTTCTGTAAGGACAATGGTATATGCATGCTATCATTACGCCCACATTCTTCTCATTCATGCAACCCCTCGACATTACTTTCTATGGGCCTCTGAAAGCCGCTTTCAATAAAAAGTGTGATATTCACATGAGAACCCAAAGATCATGTCAGATGTGCCGGTGATTTTCAAGACAGCCTTTATCAAAGTAGCGAACATTGAGAAAGGGGTGTCCGGCTTTAGAACGACAGGAATATACCCTCTCAACCCAGGTGTTTTCAGTGAGGAGGACTTCCTTGGTGCTTCAGTGAGAATTGTTCATGACAATGAGACACCTGTAGAAGAACAACCAGAGGAAGAGATACGTGAAAGAGTTGAAAGCAGGCCAAGTACAATTTCAGCAGATCATGTGGCTTTGCCAGTTTGTACCAATCAAAATGGGAAACGGGTACATTTCTCTTGCAGATATTTGACCAATCCCAGGCCCTTCATCAAATTCTGGATAAAAATATCGTGGTGCAGGTGGACGAAAGAAACAACATTCAGAACATCTAACAGCAACTCCAATGAAAGGAAGACTTCAAGAAAAGAAGAAGAGAAGGAGGTGGAATGCACAGAAGAAAGTCGGTGGTGCCCACAGTATCTAAAATGGGTGCTGGAAGGAAAAGCGTAATACCATTGAGAAGCTTTCATGCAGTAGGTCAATTAATTTTGGATCATCAGAAGATAATGTTCTAAGTGAATATATTTGTGACGACACTGATGAAGATGATCTTGTCGATATATTGGACATGGATGGTGAATCCAAAACTGATTCTGAAGAGCTATGTTGTGTTTGTGCGGAATTTGGACGTGACATTGAGTTATGTGGTATAAATGTTCAAATGCATCTTGCAAGCATTTTACTCACAAAGACTGCAGTTCATGGGAAAATAAGTTATAGCGTTATGTGATTTTTGCATCAGAAAGTGTCAATAAGAGTTTAACCTAAATCATACTGTTCAAAATATTGTAAGTTATGCTTTAGTAGCCTAAATATAGTTTTCACATCATTTTGAACATATTATTTGCATGAGGGGTAATGGCGAACATAATGTTCGCTATTACCCCTGGTAGCGGGGTAATGCCGAACGTTGCAGTAATTTTTTGGAACTGATTTTTAAAATATTTCTATCCACATTTGTATGTTATAATTGTGAGTACTTACGGGGTAAATACGATGGATTTTACTAATCCACATTGTTTTTTCAACAGTCTTTAAACTTTTGTAAAATCTCCCTTCAAAGCTTAGGTGTTCGGCAATACCCCGGCCTCCCCTATATTGTATATAGTGTATATATTGGTATGTTTATATTGGTTAAATAAGGTCCCAAACCTTGACCTAAACGTTGTTTACAGGCTGAAGATGCCCAAAATAATGGGTGAAACATGTACCTGACCAAATAAGTCTACATAAAATCATGTAGATAATAACCACATTAAACGTAGAAAGTATTGAATAGGTGGTTTTTTATTAAATTATCCTTGATATCTTTGCCTAACGTCATCTTCAATACGGAACAATAATGAGAGTTGTTACTTGTAAATTGTTACTTAGACGTTAAAAATACAAATTAAAAAACAAAAACACTGCATAGTTGGAGTAATCGTAAAACTTAATTACTCCGATACACAAGTCACATTACTAAAAAAATAATTACAGTTAATATAACTAATATTACATTCTAATTAAAATCACTATAAATATAAAACAATTTTTTAAACATGATTTCCACTTGGAATGTAATACATTTAAAAACAGGGTTTACAACATTTATACTAGTTTATACTATTTTTCCTTTCTTAAAGATCTTCATAATCTGGCAGTAGTAAAGAAGTGGAGAACTGGAAATAATAATAATATTACATTGAAAATTAGTCACATGTGTTCAGAACTCCATTTTGAATATTCTCACCTCCCGGAAACGAGGTTTTGAAGGGAATTAATCATTATGTTGGCCATAATATGTCACACACACACACACACACAAACACACACAACGAGCTAGAATAACATAGAGGGTCTGTATACCTGACATCAGCGCTCCCTGCTTGAAGCAAGTTGATAAGGGGCAGCCATGTTAACGGTTGTCAAAACAAAGCGAATTGGCGCGAGAGCATATGTTGAGGTGACAGGGAGATCGTGCATGCCAATTTAATTCCCTAAGTTTTAAGAAGTGAAAACATAGATTCTCTCTTTCAAGAATGCCAGCCGTAAGCTCAGCGTATGGTTGTACTAATCGGAGTAATAAAACCAAGGATATATCGTACTTTAAGTAAGTATTATTATTTATAAGTTTCATATTCCGTATTGATTGGATTCAATGTAATAGACAAGAAAAATGTTCCACCGATCAATACATTTATTGTGGATGAACTACTACACTAGTACCGGTTTCGACCTATCTTGGCCATCATCAGCTAGCACACAAATTTACAGTCATGGAATAAATTACAAAGAAGTTACTTAAGAGCATCCGGATGTCTGATAAAAAATGGAAGTAAAATATATTGCAGTATGTTTCGTTAAAATAGCTCTGATTAAAAGTAGTGATGGTTAGAATAAACTAAAACCTATTGATTGGGCATGGACATGAGTACATAAACACATTAAAATATATATGCCACATCATAAGACACTAAAAATATATAGCACATTAAACACATTAAAACATGGTATATTTTAAAAACGCCTATTAAAATTTGAGTTCATGTTGCGTTGCATTCATTCTTCAATCCTCTTGTAGTTCTTGTGTTGATTAAGTTGAATATCAAGAATGTTCTATGGTTGATATACTTTGTATTGGTATGTTATAAGAACTCTTGTCAGTAAAATTTGAAAATTAAGTTGAAGTAGCAAGATAGGTTTTAATATCAGAGTAGTTGGTGGTGACACTTCTCTCGTCTATGCACGTTATATGGTCATTATCTGTAAAGAAAAGCTAATATGAGTATAGCGTATGTATGAAGGAATGCCTGGATGTATGTGTGAAATGAAAAAAAGTACTTACTGTTGTTGCTGTGGAGGTTGTGTACCGATATGTTTTGATATTTGTTGTGCTCTGCTGCGAGTACGTCTGGGGCTCATGTGAGCTGTGTGGATGGATGTTGGTGGAGGGGATGGAGGAGTGGCTATTGTGAAGGTAGGGGCGGGGTTAGGTTTGTGATTCGTCGGTTTGTTATGACGTGTGTTTACTAATTTGAGATAGTCGTTTTTTATTGCAGGAATGACTTTGTCAAAAATGATACTGGTTTTCTGGTATATATATTGGTGTTGTTGAAGGTAAATAGAACATAATTTTTTTTCGGTTTGGCTGTTTTGATTAATTTAGTTTTAGGTTGGGATTTTATTTTGTGGATGATTTTGTTGACCATTTCTTTGCTGTATCCATTGTATTTGGCTATGTCGTGGATTAATTTTAATTCATTATTTCGATCTTCTATTGTCATTGGGATATTGAAAGCTCTATGTATCATACTATAATAGGCTGCTTTTTTATGTGTGTTGGGATGAACGGGGTCATTCTTTATGGTATTTAAAGTGTGTGTGGGTTTCCTATAGATCTTGTAAGATAAGTGAGTGTCATGTCTGGTTATTGTCAAGTCCAAGTAATTCAAGGTACGGTTATTTTCTGTTTCTTTAGTGAATTTAATTTGGGGGTCTAAATTGTTAAGTTTGTCTAGTATAGTATCTGCATCAGTGAATCTATTGTCTATAATTACGAAGATATCTTCGACAAATCTACACCAAAAATATATATTATCTATTTTATTAATTGACGTGTGTTCTAGGTGGTCGATATATATTTCTGCTAATATTCCGGAAGCAGGAGACTATCTCAAATTAGTAAACACACGTCATAACAAACCGACGAATCGCAAACCTAACCCTGCCCCTACCTTCACAATAGCCACTCCTCCATCCCCTCCACCAACATCCATCCACACAGCTCACATGAGCCCCAGACGTACTCGCAACAGAGCACAACAAATATCCAAACATATCGGTACACAACCTCTACAGCAACAACAGTAAGTACTTTTTTCATTTCACACATACATCCAGGCATTCCTTCATACATACGCTATACTCATATTAGCTTTTCTTTACAGATAATGACCATATAACGTGCATAGACGAGAGAAGTGTCACCACCAACTACTCTGATATTAAAACCTATCTTGCTACTTCAACTTAATTTTCAAATTTTACTGACAAGAGTTCTTATAACATACCAATACAAAGTATATCAACCATAGAACATTCTTCATATTCAACTTAATCAACACAAGAACTACAAGAGGATTGAAGAATGAATGCAACGCAACATGAACTCAAATTTTAATAGACGTTTTTAAAATATACCATGTTTTAATGTGTTTAATGTGCTATATATTTTTAGTGTCTTATGATGTGGCATATATATTTTAATGTGTTTATGTACTCATGTCCATGCTCAATCAATAGGTTTTAGTTTATTCTAACCATCACTACTTTTAATCAGAGCTATTTTAACGAAACATACTGCAATATATTTTACTTCCATTTTTTATCAGACATCCGGATGCTCTTAAGTAACTTCTTTGTAATTTATCCCATGACTGTAAATTTGTGTGCTAGCTGATGATGGCCAAGATAGGTCGAAACCGGTACTAGTGTAGTAGTTCATCCACAATAAATGTATTGATCGGTGGAACATTTTTCTTGTCTATTACACTCTAAGTAAGTATTACTGAATTATAGCTGAGATTCCTTTTTGTAATTTTTTGTTTGTAATTAAATCCATTTTGTTGTTTACTTAGCGAAAGTACGGATAGCACGATAATTATTTGTCGAATTTTGTTTCAGATTTCGTTTAAAGAACAAGGAATTAACCGAAAAATGCGTTGTGAGGGCAAAAAGAGATAAATGGTATCCCACTCAATTCAGTTGCTTATGCTCTGTACATTTCCAGCCCTATTTAATTTTCATTCACATTTACAAATAAAGGAAATGGAGCGCCCACCACCAAGAAAATGTAACCACAAAAAAACACTTATTTCGTTCAAACGTACACCAAGTAAGATAAATACAGCATTTTACTGCTATTTTTGAAATGTATACAGCCTTTATTGTAGATGCCCGTTGCCTTGGTTTTTAAAACTATGCCACACTTCATAATGGACAAATTTCAAGCGTACCTTTCAGCTAGTAATCCCAGTATGATATGGTAATGGGAGAAACATGATATCCCCCCTACATTATAATAAATAATTACACTAAACGATTATTGTGGTAAAGTATTCATGGGGCGCCTCTGTGGTGTACTGGTTAGCGTGAGGAGCTACCACCCCTGGAAGCCCGGGTTTGATTCCCAGCTCCGCCACGAAATTTGAAAATGGGCACGAGGGCTGTAACGGGATTCTATCAGCCTGGGGAGGTCAACTGAGTAGAAGTGGGTTCGACTCCCACCTCAGCCATCCTCGAAGTGATTTTCTGTGGTTTTCCACTTCTCCTCCAGGTAAATGCCGGGATGGTACTTAAGGCCACGGCCGCTTCCTTCTCCCCCCCACAAGGCCCCTGTTCAGCATAGCAGGTGCAGCCCTCCCTCACAGTTGTATCCCCCGACCCAATGTCTCACGCTCCAGAACACTGTCCTTGAGGTGGTAGAGGTGGGATCCGTCACTGAGTCTGTGGGAAAAACCAACCCGGCAGGGTAAACAGATTAAGAAAGGAACACAGTACTCATGAGGATGCAATAATTTTTAAAATATGAACAGAATGAGGTTGTAACCTATTGTAGGTCCCTATAATTTTAAGGTTTCCTGTCATAAATATTTATGTCCATCGTTTTTATTCTAATTTACGCTTAACCACAACAGCCAAGCGGGGTAATGCTCTTGTTTCAATTTCGAGGCCTATTCGTATGTCACTATGCGATGATTTCGAACTACCCTACAATCAACTGATCGTGATGTTGGCCTCGTGCCGCAATATGATGAAGTGGCGGTATTCACTTTCATGCTTCAAGCTTTCAGCAATGATCTTTAATTCTCCCCTAGCGATTCTAAAATGTGCATTTTCTACACTTTTCGTCATTTAAAGGCCATGCCCCCTAGCTTGTGTGACCACAGGAAACATGGCGGACATTCGTTCTATTAGGTTCATCCAGGCAGTGCTTCCGCCTCTCTATGTTATTCTAGCTCGTAGCACACAACTTATTGTTCATTGACGCCATGTTGAAAGCAAAGATATTAAGGAACAGACTGTTCATACAGTGAAAGCACTGTGCAATTTAATATATCATGGAAGATACAATTCCAAGGAATAAAAGACTTCCCTTCAGTTTGCAGACAATTCAGTTCAGTTTACATCATTAGCTGTAATCTATCTTTGCAAAATCCAGCCCAAGCTCTGTCATGAGAACCATACTCCCTTCGAGAGGCTCTTAACTATCACCACGGCGCATACTGCCCGCACGGCAAGAAAAAATATAGTTTAGTAGCTGTACCCTATCTTTGCAAAATCCGGGCCAAGCTGTGTCATGAGAATAACATCTTTGCATTGTAACTTCCAGCTTCCATGCTTTCCAAAGTTAAAGTAACCAGTTTATTCCATAATATCTCTGGAATCAAAGATGGCTATTATGAGATGGCTATCACAAATACATCCTCATACTTCACCACATGTGCAATTATTACCAATATCACCCACGAAATCACTAAGAATGCGACATTTTGGGACCTAATAATATTCAAAATGGAGTCTTGAACACATATGAGTAATTTTCAATGCAATATTATTATTATTTTACAAACCTCCGCTTTACCCTTACACAAAACAAACCAACAACACGCACATTTTCAACTGAGGAAAGGGCACGAAGATCGGAGCGTCTGAAGAAGTACTGGGAGGACCGCAAAGCCCGAACAATCCCTTCAAAGAGACCTGAACGACGGACTGACTAAAGTGATCCTATGCGGTCATAAAAGAAGAAGAAGAAGAAGATTATTATTATTTCCACTTCTCTACTTGTTTACTGGAGCCCATAATCTATTAAATTATGTTCAGAAGTACAGTGTTACATGTCGAAATGAATCTAGCTTCAAATTAAAATATCATCAAACGGTAGTTAAATTATCTTCATTAATTTTTTTTTTTGCTATATCCTTTATGTCACACCGACATAGATAGGTCTTATGGCGATGATATCATAATTAATTATCTTATGCCTGATATAAGAGATATTTAAAGGGGAACCCAGGGGCTATGAAGGTGGGGTTGCTGCCATGAGGTCCTTAGCTGAATCTGGGATTACTTCTACTACATAGTTGTGCCATTCTTTTCATGTTCAACTTTGCTAGCTGACCTCCTTTGGTTAACTCTCGTTCCTTCTCACCCCAACAATATTACTTTTCCTGGTCCTTCATTTTCTCATTTTTACTGTCCCATTTCTTAATTCCTCTTAGGATTGGACCTTGTCCTTACTTTATTTCTTTCTTTCTTTTCTCTTTCTTCTGAATAGAGTTAAGAGAAGACGGTTGCCTAGTTGCATTTCCTCTTCCAACAATAATTGCTACCACCACCAGAATGAATGCATCGGCTAAACAAAAGTAAAGACCATGAAGGGCATGAAAATACTCCTGAAGTCTCAAACAGAAGAAGAGTTGACCGAAGATCACATGGCATAGATGAATTTAAGGAAAGTGGTAACAATTCAGAACGGATCGTACACTATGAAGTATATCTCGAAAATGATGGGCAAAATTAGAAAATGAACAAAGAGAAGACAGTGAGGCTCCCTTTCCCCTTTCTCCATCCACCCCGTCAGATTTTCCCTTCCTCCGCTTCCCACAGTCCAGCTCTACTCTGGATTGCCAGTGTGAGTTTTACACCGGCGCTTTTCAACTAGAGCTGAGCCTCGTAATCAATGTTATCATTTTTTCAACTGCAAATTTTATCATAGATACATCCGGCATATAGGGATGGCCTGATTTAAGATGTGTGTGACTCTTTTGCTCCAGCCATCAAGATGCCACTTCTGATTTCATTTGACCACATGAAACCCCATTTCAAACAGTGGAACGTTAGAAGGACTATACTTACAATCTAATGTATTTTATTTCCAAGACTTTTGGTTGATACATTTGAGCACCATATAACCTGATACGTTGAAGCTATAAGATATGATGATTTTAGAATGTTGTTATATGGAAAATGTTTTTGGACAATTTCTTCAACTTATAAGTTTTAATAGACTCCAATTTTAGTACAACTGCATGAATTTGGATCACGTAGCATTGCAGTGTTTGTACAGTATTATCACTGTTGATCTGATGCACTTTTACAGTGTCAACTTGTGCCTATACAATTACTGTTTTTGAGTAGTTCTGATATGTCTTGTCTAATTATTGTCTAATACCAATATAAATGGTCCGTTATTGGACATTATAAATTTTCCAGCTAACTCATTCCAGGTTGCCAGCAGTTCGCCCTTGAGTGCTAGGATGGGCTCATCAGTTGGTACCTAGCACACCTACCAAGACGCTGGCTAGTGCATGGCGTGGAGGCTACTGCATAGGCTTAATTGTAGCCACTGGCAGTGCCAATGCACTATGAGAGACTTTGTCTCATTATCAAAAATTGATGCCTGCTTGGCCATCAGATGATGTAGATGTTGAAGTATTTGTTCTGAATGAGTAAATTTATAATACCAATATAAATGGTCCGTTATTGGACATTATAAATTTTCCAGCTAACTCATTCCTGGTTGCCAGCGTTTCGCCCTCGTGTGCTACGCTGGGCTCATCAGTTGGTACCTCGCACACCTACCAAGACGCTGGCTATTGCATACCGTGGAGGCCACTGCGTAGGCTAATTGTAATTGTAGCCACTGGCAGTGCCAATGCACTATGAGAGACTTTGTCTCATCAAAAATTGATGCCTGCTTGGCCATCAGATGATATCGTCTGCAACAAGGAATGAGATAGCTGGAAAATTTATAATGTCCAATAACAGACCATTTATATTGGTTTTATAAATTTACTCATTCGGAACAAATATTTCAGATTCCCTATGGGAATCAGCATCTATAATTATTGTCTCTCGGGTGTTGATGGTCACGTGACCAAAACTAGCACCACCAAGACGGATGTAATGCAATAAGAACATACTGAATACACGGACCATTATATTCATTATATTTTCTTTTGTTGCAATTCAATATGGACAGACATGATGTTGATAGCTTATGATTAGAGCCTTGTCTTACCCCTGTAAGTACCTTCAACCAAGAACTCGTTCGACCATCAAATTTCACTGCTTCTCAACTGTCAACATTGCTTTTAATAATGTACACTTAATTACGTAGTCCCCAGTAGAGGCAACAGCTTTTCCCTTGGTAGTGTGTCATATGGCTTCTCTAGATCTACGAAACATAAACATTCTTCTTGTAGCATTTTTCAAAATTCCGCACTCTTAACATCTGATTCAGATAGCCCCTCTGTGGTCTGAAACAACAGTGGTTTTCATCCAACTTACTTTCAACCACTGATCACACCCTTCCTTCCAAAATGCCACTGCTTGCTTGTTGCTTGTTGTACAAAGGGGCCTAACATCAAAGGTCATCAGCCCAAAATGCCAGTGAAGACCTTGCATGGTGTACTGATTATTGAGATACCTTGATAGTTGTTGCAATCCTTCCTGTTCCCTTACTTATAAATAGGTGGATCTACTGCTTTTAGTAACTCTGTATGCTAATCTTATTACTCTATGAAGCCATTTAATCCCTGTTTCCACTGTTTTTCACCATTTCATATCTGATTACATCCATTCCTGCAGCTTTATGGCAATGGAGTTTATTTACCACCCTTTCCACTTCCTCAAGTGTAATTTCAACAACACCATCGTCCTCTCACCAGAAGCTGGGTTATTTGCAAAGTCATGAGGAACATATCTTCCTACACTGAGAGGATTTTTAAAAATATTCCTTACACCTCTCCACTGATTCCCTGGGAACTATTATGAGTTCATCTGATTTACTCAAAACACCATCTCCTTTTGCCCTCTCTTTCTAAGATAGGTTTTCCTGCTGCTTGACCTAGCCTTTCCAGTTTGTTACCAAAATCTACCCACATCTTCTTCTTGGACGCAGCAACTACTGTATTTGTATCACTCTGTTTCATACTCTATGTAGAGATGCATTAGTCCTTGTTTTGAACCATTTCTGATATGCCCTTTTTTAAGTTTACAAGCTGCCCTCAATTCATCACTCCACTACCATGTTTGATTTTTCCCACCTTTACATTCAGTTCTTCCTAGGCATTCCCTTCCTGTGTCTACTACAGCATCCCTGTAGTTACCCATCCTCTTTCTATATCCTTAACCTGCTTACTATCCATTGTTTGGAACTTTTCGCTAACCATATCTATGTACTTATGTCCAATTTCCTTATAATGGAGATTTTCTACCCTTATTCATCTGGAGGCAGCTTTAACTTTCTCCAGCCTAGGCCTAGAGATACTTAGATTACAAAAAATCAGGCAGTAGTCTGAATCATCGAAAAATTCCTGGCAAACCCACACATTCCGAATGGATTTCCTGAATTCTTAGTTTTTATAATATGTTATATTATGGATTTGGAGCCTCTACCCTCGTATGTGCACTGATGAATAGCGTTATCATTGAAGAATGTATTTGTAACTGCCAATCCCAACAAGCACATATATCTAGCAAATGTTTCCCATTCCTATTAGCTTCAATATCTTCCCCACATCGAAGAGTTTTACTGGAATAATTGTAGAAAATCAGTGCTCAACTCGTATACTCATATTTCAACTTGTATACTCATATTATGAAAACACACAAGCATTCATACTATCAAAGTGAAAAATTGATAACAACTTACACAAAAAGAAAGAATAGAAAACTCTGGCTTGTGATTTTACCCAAATATGTTAAGTCAGATGGATATTTCAGGTCACAAATAATGAGATTTTGAATAAGGTTGATAAGAGAAGAAAATTTTGGTAAAATTTGACCTTAGGTTTAGAATCATGGAATGCATGTTGAGAACAGGAATTTGGTGTCAGTCAGGAAATGTTACAGATCTGAATAGATGGAGGATGTAATAGTTCTATAGAAATGGGTAGGTAAGCACAGAATAGTGTATAGTGTAGATGTGTATTAAACTAGTCTACAGACCTGCAGGGTAGTACAGGATATGATGACATGGAGATCTGTATCAAACTAGTCTACAGACCTAGGGGAGCCACTGATAGTGAAGTGGCACTGTTACTGGCTTCTCACCAAGGTGCCCATGGTTCCGTCCCAGGCAGTGCATGTGGGATGTTTGAAATAAAAGCCTTGTCCCTGTGATTTGGTTTCCATAGAAGACTGAGCTGTGTGGCTGTGATAAAAACGTTGACAATAATGGAGAATTACAGGCCTGCATGTTTACTTGGTTGGTCTATAAATGATGGACCTAATAATATATTTCCTGTACTTTTTTCCAGTAAAAGTCGGTGCAAGTAATTTTTGGCTCATTTTTTCGTATAAAAACATCTGTTGCTGTGTGAAATGGACCAGAAAATAGAGGTCAAGGTGGAACCTGTCTGGCTTGAAGGCACAGGAAGTACATCGTTCGTAAGTATCACTCCTGATTACTTTATTGTGATCAGAATTAATTGATATTCAGATTTTCAGATCTATAATTAATGAAATTTTTCATATGGAATGATATTTGGTGCATAACAAGAGGCATAAACTCTCCAAATTTTAAAACTTACTTTGTCAGATGTTTCATTGCACGACACATCTAGGTGGTAGTCTGGTAAGTATGATGTATGTTGTGGATGTAAATGGTCATAAGATGTGTGATGATGGCATGCTAGATGTCATTCATTGTTATTGGAAATGGTGGGTAGTTTTTGACATTAGAATCTTGGAATTATGATTTTTCCCCATGGATAGTTTAAAGATTGATTACTTAACACTAATTATTTTCAGTGTAAACTAACTGAGCAGGCCCTATGCTTTGGAGAATGATTGCCCTCGTCTTACCTACCGGGCCCTGGTAAGATTCCCAGTAACTTTGAGATATCATTACCTGAAACAAAGTGCTGATTCAGTATGCATTCAGTGCCATGGACTTCATGTTCTTCATTTGGTAAAACTACTGACAGTGACATTACAAAATTTTCATCTAAAATCATGAGACAAGAGGAATAAATCCACTATGCATTATTGATCATTCTATATTGATGATACTGTTGTTTTAAGGGACCTAACATTGAACGTCATCGGCCCTCATTCTATATTACCTTGTATGCAACAACATATGTACTGCTACTTTTCTTACTGGCTGCAGGTGTGAATAGAAGTTGTATTGCTACTGGTGTGTGTATGGGGAGTTTTCTAATTATTGATTTTTGCTCACCTTTTCTTGTGATTGACTAGATTTTATGATGTTGACGGTGAATTTGTATAATCAGTTTTTCCAATTCGTTATTTAACGGACCTGTGTCGTCATTAAGGGAAATATTTGTTGTTATGTTTTTCAAGTTTTTAGTTGTTTTTATACAATTTCTCAAGTTGTATTCCCTCCACTTCCACTCAATTTATTTTCTCCTTTCTAAAATATCAATAATTTACTTATGAATTTGTTTACCTCATGATTAGAAAGTTTGTACTGGCAGGTGCAAGATTTACAGCCATCTCCAATGTCACAGCTACATTTAGCTAACTCTGAACAATTCTGTTAAGTTTTTGTGATTTATATTTATGAAAAATAACCAGAACGTCCAGCAAGTGCTCGAGTCACTGAAAAACAAAGCTTAGAGAGAGCTACGGGAGCGGGATGATGATTATTTTTACTCTTCCCATTGATCAGCCTATGCTTTGCTCATTGCCTGTTGGCAATGCTGACGGCACTGCTGGATGGAGCAGTTGCAGCGGTTTTTGAAATTAGTGTCCTTACAATTGTAAGTACCCAGTAATGTTTTTTAAAGAATGCCTTTAATATGTCCCCACAATACAAGAATTTATGCAACCTACAAGGATATGTAATAACCACCAGGTCGTCCTCAATACTTACAATACAACATTACAACTTCTATTCATTGCTAAGATGGAGTCCCAACTTGTTGGAACATTGAAGTTATGAGCATGCTCCTTGGAAATAACTTGGCAAATGTGTGGAATTTGATGGGGAGATATTTGTCTGGAGGGTTGCGTCAGTTATTTTGGACGATTTGATATTCGTTTTGTCCTATACGATTCCTTTTCTCCAGACCCAGTCATGCTCGATGTGATAGCCACGGGCAAGGACTAGTGCCCTGTATCTCAGTTTCCACTGTAAAAGAATTTGATGGAGTGCAGGAAGAGGAATACTGTCCAATACCTCCTTGCACACTTTCCAAAGGCCCTCAACATAGGTGGGACATTTAAAAGAAAGCCCTCTTCTTCAGGAGACCAAAGGCAAAGAAATCCATCCTCTTTTTCAGGAGACCAAAGACAAAGAAATCCATCAGTGAGGCATCCGTGGTTTTGACAGGGATGTCACTAAATGGTGTCACATGGACACCTGTCTCTGCTTTTCTCTCTTAGTAAGTGACTGATGATCTGTCAGTATGACTGGATGCTTTATCCATGTGGATCCAGGCATTTGAAGAATCCTCACTGTACAGCTAAGAGATATCTTTTATGAAATTTGTGTCCATGACCTTCTTCTGGAAGAAGGTAGGGTTAATCTTCATGTTTGTTGGCACTCTGAGTATTTTGAGTTTACCCCGAGCACAATATCTTGCCACTACCATGAACCCCCTAGCAAACTCTTCTTTGTTTTCCTTGATGAAGTTTTTAGTGACACTTTTGGCCTTTCGGGTGATAGTAAATTTCTCGGGGCTTGTTGGTGTCGTACAAATAAACCAATGCTTCATCCAGGGTAACAACCGACTGCCACTTATCCCCTGTTAGATAGTTTTCGTATAATTTTCTGGCGATAGGGAACCGCTCTTTAAGATTCCTTGCTTCCAAGGCATGTCCATGTGCCTTATGCCTCTTACTAGGTTCAAAACTTCTTGTATTATACGGTAGATGTGCTGGTGTGGCTGGTAAGGTTTTGTTGAGTTGGTGAATTTTCCTTCAGGACAGCAGCTTTTACCTTCTTAATGATGTCCGAAGTCCTGGAGGGTCGAACTCCCTTCTGGAGCAGTTTTCTTGAAGTTGTTGTTTCTGGTGGGAGACCATTCTGATGCAGTTTTATCATATCATCTATGGAGGGCTTACTAGTGTTGAGGCCTTCCATTTTACAATGTTGTACAACCCTCGATAATGAAAAATTAGTATTGGAAAGGCCAACAATGTAGCCTTGCCATATATCTGCATGTTGGGAGGTTATGAGGCAACGTTGGTATGATATTACTATATGTGACATTTCTCTAAATTGCACTAACCAGACAGATGCTCTCCTGTGTGGCACATGCGCTCAAGGTCACGCCCTGTATTAACTGGGGACACCCTCCTTATTAATGGGGCTTATGGAAGGAAGAAAGAAAGAAAGTCAGCTTAGTCAGCAAAGAGGATGCGTCTGGATGTATTATGCTTGTTGCTTGTTGTTTTAAGGAGCCTAACATCGAAGGTCATCGGCCCCTGGATGTGTTAGTAGTTAATGATATTTGGGTAATGGGAGATAACGAGGAAGGGGTAGAAGATCGTGAAGTATACTTGACAGGTGCACTTAAAATAGTTTCTGTTGGGCTGATGACCTTTGATGTTAGGCCCCTTAATACAACAAGCATCATCATCATCAATAGTTTCTGTTAGGCATTTGAATGAGCAAATGATTTGAGTAGATCTGGCTATTGCAGGAATTACGATGAGAATTGTCTCGATGTACTCAACATATGAGGGTGCATGTGAGAATGAAGTTGGCAAGTTTTATGAAGCATTGAGTAACATCATAGACAGGGTCAATAGCAAGGAAAGGATAGTTGTAATGTGCAATTTCAATGTGAGAGTTGGAAATCGAACTAAAGGACATTATAGGCTGATTGATAATTGTGGGAAAGATATGGAAGTTAATAGGCTATTTATTACTACATATTAGAAAGTAGGGGCACCAGATCCATAATGACTAAATGAGGGGTGCTGAACTTAATTTGTGGGCAGACCGAATGTAAGATTCCCTGACCTTCCCTACCACACATATATCCACACACTCTGGTGCCCCTTCTTTAATCACCAATCAAGCTTTCACATGGCTATTCAGCAACATAAACAATAACCTGAACCACAATAAAAAACAAACTGAGAAAAGTAAACAGTGCTCTGTAACTTGGGGTAAGCTTACTAGTTGAATCGGTGAGTTCAGAAAGGTACATATTCTAAAATCCTTACTTTTAAGGAGAAAGAAAAAACTGTTTGTAGCTAAAAGAAAGGTTTTATCAAAACTGTTGTCTCCGAAGACCTTGCAAAGTAGTTAGTGCGACGTAAAGCAAATAACATTATTATTATCAAAACTGTTACTACTGGCCTTTTATACGGCATATATCTGTGTATTCAACTAGGCTACAAAGTATGGAAATCATATTATGCATGGTTTTCAAGTTATACCATTTTTTATGTCAAGGAATATGTCCCCTTTTACACTCAAATTTGAGAAGGATATTTGCAGAGGCAGATAATGCATAATAAAATCGCAATTTCAAAAGTATATTATGCAGTAACACATTATTACCCAAAAATAAGCCCAACCATAATTTCTTTTATAGTTATTCATTGTCCTGGTTGTTAGTTCCTGCTGTTGGCCGTGGCACTTTTCATAGAAATATATATACCAGTCTGGACAAGCTTTAACATATCACTTATCTTGCTGGCCTTAATACGCACATGAAAGAAATAATTTTAATAATAATAATAATAATAATAATAATAATAATAATAATAATAATAATAATAATAATGTATTACTAGAAAAGACATAAAAAGCCAAAAAGAAAAGGTGCTACATACCTATGTTTCCATCATCAGCTTTGCTTGAAGGAAGCATTATTTTGCTTGTCTTTTTGAGTTTGAAAGTTAGTTGGACTACACCATCGATGAACTCAAACGTGCCCTGTTCATTCTTTGGTTCACCATCATATAATGCTATTTCCTTCATCCTCTGAAAACTGTGCATCTTTTTCTGCAACTACAATCAGGGCCAGTTTTCGTGGCTTCTACCCATAATTCTTTTGAGGTTACAAACTCCTCACCCCTGCGTCTCGCATTTTTTCCCATTTCTCTAGCATGTTGGTCTTTATTTACGTTACCCTTCTTTCGCCATGGTGGTGCATATTCACCATCTGACTTGGACATCATCAGGCACTCACTATAACAGATTAAGTTTGAAAATACAAAATGATGTGTACAGCTCATAACATGCTTTAAGTTTAGTAACATTATTGTCATCAATAGTGCACTATTGCTTCATACCACAGGACTGACCTGCGCTGACACCTGGCACATCGTTGAGTTGAAAAGGGGACTGGACTTCTTCCATGAATGTGTTCCTTCTTCCACTCAAGGAAAATTCTCGGTCACTGAAAATACTGCCCACTGCATTGGAATGTGAACCCTTTTCAACACAATAGATAGAGCTTGCAATCAGGAACAAAATGGTTATCTCAGTTAATTCTTTGATTTCCTAGAATGTGTTCCTTTTTGCACCCATCAATTAATGAGAGGCCTGGGCCTTCGCTTGAAGTGACAGTGTTGAAATGTGTGGAGGTAGACTTGACACAGTCATCCTCAGAATGGAATATAGGTGCTCATCACCGATCTGGGAACATAATATTGATTTTATAAACTTCATTTTTAAAAATGTTTGTTCAAAAATGTAAGCACTCACAAGCACACACAATAATTTTCTTGCAAATTTTATGAAAGCTGGAAATTTTTTATTACTAAGCGCTCTGTAAGAGTTAATAAGATTTACTTCTGCAAACTTGTCCCTTGATTGGGAACAACACTTAAGTTCAATTAATTCGACCTGTAGTTCCACAGGTGCATCACCGACATCAACTAAAAATGGAGTTTTGAACAAGTCAATTTTCTCCGCATTCAAAGAAAGGTCCTTAAATCTGGTTTCAAACTCATTATTCAGTAGGTCAATCAACTTACCCTAACATGTAACTATACACTTCATTTAAAAGCATGTGTTAAATCTGTGAGTGTTCCTAATCCTACTTCCAAATTTCGACCCCAAATTCTGTCACTTCTTTCTGCTTCATGTTCATAAATGTGCTTATTTACTCATGGAAATAAAAGAAGCATTTCAATATATTACCACAACTAAGCCAGCGTACATACATCGCCATAATCGTAATCAATTTCAGCCAGAAATGACTGGAACTGCTGATGTTTGAGTCCACGCGATCGAATAATTGTAGATGTCCCTGTGTTCATCACATGTTGTTAATTTAATACTTTTCCACATAGCACTTGATGAATAATGCAGTGTAATTCAAGAGGCACATCAGTATTTCTGTTGGTAATTCATTTCTTATTCTTCCAATCTATCCAGTTTTAGTACAACTCATATTACTTGCTCCATCTGTTGTTATAGCTACCAATCCATCCCATCCTAAATCGAGATCTTTCAATGTTTCACTGATTTGGAGAAACAAATCCTCATCTGTTGTAGTTCTGTGGATGCTGCTTAAAGATGCCAGCTCCTCAGTTATTTCACACTCTTTGCCAGTCCCACAAATAAAAATTAAAGGTTGTGCTGTATCATGGATATCATTACTTTCATCCAAAGCCAATGAAAAGCATTTGAATGATTCAGATTTTTCACATAGCTGTGAGTGCAAATTAGTCCCAAGTTGTTCTGTTCTTCTCATCATTGTGCTCCACACTAAGTTGATGAATTTATCGGTTGTTTCTCTTCGGGACACATTTCTTCTATTACAGTAAGTATACATTTCTTTACAAACTCCCCATCAGAAAATGGTTTCTCTTTTGCAGCTAATAAATGTGCAACTTTATAATTAGCGAAGACTGCAGCTATATTTTCCTCAATCTGTTTCATGATCACCTGTTTTCGAGTGGTGAGACCTTTCATTAAATTTGAAATCTTTTCCTCCCGTGATACCCCGTAGGATTTATTATATACAGATTTTTGCTTCAAATCATAATCGTCTGATTCTGTATTCTTTACAAACTGAGATATTTTCCTTGCATATCAGACACATGACTTTCCCACTATTATCAATACAAAAATAGTCATCAGTCAATATTTCTTTAAAAACACGGCACTCACTATCCACTTTTCTACATTTGGAAGGGGACAGTTTTGTTCACAATTAAATTATTAAAACTACTTTGAATAATAGCAGTTTGTAAGAAAGCTAGTTCACAGTAAAGTAGTAAGCCACAATGAACCTCTCAAAGCACTTTCCGGGTTCAAACTGGCCATTTCCAGTGTATGTCTCAAGAAAACTGTACCTGCATATAAGGTGGGAATAATTGTGCATCTGCTGAAAGGTATAAAGTGCCAGGGAGGGATTCAATCAGGTGAAAATGTAGTAAGCAGTCTGGCTTTGCTGACAACTTTGCCTTAATGGCAGATTGTGCCAAAGGCATGCAGTCTACTATCTTGGAACTTGAAAGTAGGTTCAATGTGTATGCTATGAAAATTAGCCTTTCTAACACTAAATTGAAGTCGGTAGGTAAGAAGTCCAGGAGAATTCTATGTCAGCAGATTGGGCATGCAAAGTTTTAACAGGTTGATAATTTCAAATGCTTAGGATGTGTGTTTTTCCAGGCTGGTAGTACAGTAAGTGAACTTGAATCAAGGTGCCATAAAGCTAATGCAATTAACTTGCAGTTGCTATCACAGTGTATTGTAAGAAGGAAGTCAGCTCACGCACGAAACTATCATCACATTGGTCAGTTTTCAGACCAACTTTGCTTTACGGGAGTGGAAGCTGGCTGGACTCAGTATATCTTATTCATAAGCTAGAAGTAACAGGCATGAAATTAGTGAATATTATTGCTGGTATAAACAGTTGCAGGAGTGTGCTTAGAATGAGCAAATAAAGCCTATGTTAAGTCTGAACTCAATGCATGGTGCTGTAAGAATGAACTGGCTTTGGTGGTTGGGTCATATGAAGCAAACGGATGAGGGTAGGTTACCTGGTAGTATAATGGACTCTCTTATGGAGGGTAAGAGGAGTATAGGCAGAACTAGGTGACGACGGTTAGTCTCAGTCTCTAATGATTTGTAGGTAAGAGATATAGAATTATACATGGCCACATAACTATTAGAAATAGGGTATTGTGATGGTGATTACTAAATTCACATAGGCTTGTGGACAGAGCACTGGAAGGAATAAAAGCTTGTAATGACAATGTATGTATGTGTTCCTTTAACAGGGCATTTCTCCTAACTATTTTTTCTTTTCATTACTCCCGTCTGTAAAACCTGGACTGTCATCAGTAGATGTTGCCCCGTGACAAAGATTTTGAGAATATAATGGTGTTAGAATCTTCCTGAGGTAACAGTAGGGATACTGATGAGGTATCTTGGAAATAGCTACCCCAAACTTTCTGACCTGAATTATTAAGCTTCTTGTGAAGACCTTCAGTGATTTCTTGCTTATTTAAGAATTTCCTGCTACTCCTCTTTGTTTGCTGTACCATGACTCCAGGTGTTTTACTTTCTTTATGGCTTGCACCAAATGCTGGTTTCATATCTTAGTGCTGCAACATAGGCTTTAGTTTTGGCCATTGGTTTGGTAATTTAAAAGATAAAAATAATGTAAATTGAAAAGGATGTCGCCCAGACCACTACAGTTCTGTATTGCACAATAAACAGGAGTAGCAAGTGATTAGCGATAAACAATTTGAAATTATTTATAGTCCCCACTTTATATGCTTTAATTGTTTAGCAGGATGTTACTCATCAGTTGCCTCCGGTGGGTTTGTACGTTGTGTTTTCTTGGCAGTGGGAACTCAATTTTTTGTTTGCAAATGTGAGGGAAAATGAAATATGTTGGAACAGCATTTGGCATCAATTGCTCCTGGTCACTAGATACACGCACTTACTTTGAAAGTGTACAGAGCATGAGTGACTGTATTGGGTGCAATACTGTTTATCTCTTTTCATCCTCACAACATATTGTGGAGTTAATTTGTTAGTCTCCAAAGGAAGTCAGAGACATAATCAAATATACAATTACTGCGATTCCCAGTACTTCCTCTGTATAAACCTTTATCATCATAATAATCATCATTTTATAGTTCCAGTTTCCTGGGTATTGTTGGCGAGCCTTTTTTATCCTGTCTGATTGAGATACATTCTGTTGTTAATAACATCTTTCAGTGTCCTTTCCTGATCTGTAATGTTCATATGGTGCGTTCTTGGTCTTCGCACCATCCGTTTTCCTGCCACATCTCTCTCCAAGTAAAGGTCTTCTGTCCTTGTTGGCTCCATCCTCATTAGGTGCCCAAACCACCTCAGTCTGGTCATGCTGATCCGATCTAACAATCCCAGCTTCCTTCCTAACCAAACTATTCCTTAATGTGTCTAGTTTTTTTCTTTATTTGTGGACCTAAGGAACTTCATCTCAGATGCCAGCAACCTTGACGAGTCTTTCTTAGTGAGGGTGCAGGTTTCAATACCGTAGGTTAAGATTGATATGAAGTACTGATTGAACATCACTAGCTTTAATTTTGTTGGAACTTTGGGATCCCAGAGGATTGTTCAAAGTTGCTGGTAAAAGTGAGAGCTCTTCTGTATACTATTTGCCACCTTCTTTTTTGTTAATATATCTCGAGATATTACACTGCCAGTGTATGTAGCGCTTTTCACACTTCCTAGTGGATGGTTTCCTAGCATGATGTTTGCTCATTGTCCCTCTCTGTTATTGCTATCACTACTGTATTGGGTTTCCTTATCTTGGGATTGAACTCCTGGAACTTAACCTTTACATTCATTGAGTCTCAACTGTACTTGTTCCTCAGTATTCTCCCCAGATCACAACATCATCACTGAAAGCCATCACATTTAGTTCACTAGGGGTTTTCTTGTTGTTCTTCATTATGTCATCCATGAAGGTGATGAAGGTGGCGATAGTCCACTGTCTTGCTGGACTCCACTTTTTGTCTGAACCAAGTATGAATGTACGTCCCGCAGTCACTCACAGCTGGTACAGTTCTCATACAGCTTCTGGACTTCCCTTACCAGTACCTTTGGCACATTCCTTTTTCTCAGGCATTCCCATATCTTCTCTCTCGCCAAGCCATCATATGCCATCTCAATATCAAAGATGTCCATACGCAAATCTTTGCCTTTATCCTAATATTTGTCCTTTAACATATGGACACTGAAGACTAGGTCTTTTATGGACCTGTTAGGCCTGAAGCCATACTGTTCCTCTTCAAACTTTGGCTGTAAGATGACTCGTAATCTGCTCTCTAAGATTTTCTCAAAAATCTTCAGCCCATGAGGAAGACAAAAAAAATTGCCGTATGGCTTTTAGTGCCGTGAATGTCCGAGGACAAGTTTGGCTCACCAAATGGAGATCTTTTGTTATGATTCCCATAGGCAACATGTGCGTCATGATGAGGATGAAATGATGATGAAGACATCACATGCACCCAGCCCCCCGTGCCAGCGAAATTAACCAATTATGGTTAAAATTCAACCCTGCTGGGAATCGTACCTGGCACCCCTGTGACCACAGAACAACACGCTAACCATTTAGCCATGGAGCTGGACTATTTCCCAATAGTTGGAATATTTGAGGTGATTTTCTTTCTTAAAGAGGATTATAATGCCACTCATGCTCCAGCCAGTAGGTATCTTGTAATCTTTCCACACTGCATTGAAGACTCTGTGTAGCCACTGTAAACCCTGGACTCCTACTGCTTTAATCATATCTGTGCTGACTTCATTGATTTCTGGGCTCCATCTGTTTCCTCCCATGTGATGGGAGGTTCTTCTTTGCAGGTTTCAACAGCTGGTACTTTTGTTCACTGATCTGCTTCTGTCCTGTTCAATAGGTGATCAAAATGATTCATCAGAACCTCTCTGATGTCCTCTTCTTTCCTGGCCAGGTTTCCATTAGGATCCTCAAGTGTTGGGATGATTCCAACTGATTTGTTTTATCACTCTGAACATTAATTTTGTATTGCCTCTGCTGTCTCCCTTGAGTTTTTAAGTAGATTTCCCCCAGCACTTTTTCATCTCCTCTTCTACTACTCTTTTAACTCTCCATCTCTTGTCCTGTTAAACTTGTTCAAGGTCTCCGGCCTTCCCCTTCTCCCTTACCTGTTCTGGCTTGGATTTCTTTCTATCTCGTTCTTTTTGTGCTATGTTCCTTTATTGACGACCTTACTCTTTCATTCCACCAGGGTGTGCCTTTTTTCCCTTACTCTTGCCCTTGTCTTAAAATCTTCTCCACTCTACCTCACACTCTCCACTTATTCCATAGGCAGTTGTCCACTTATACGGTCCTGATTTTTGGTCCTCTTTCCAATCTGTGTATGCCCCACGCCTTAATCTTAAGTAAGTACCTGTTTGTTATCTTTGGTACCTTAAAGTCTTTCAAATCTGCTACTAATAACTGGTGGTCCCTTGCAGTCGTTTTGACATCGGTCACATGTCTACTTCTTTCTTTATCTGTAATGATATAGGGAATTACCGTCTTGCTCTTTCCATCCCAGCTGTAGCGGGTAATCTTGTGAATGATTCTTTTGTTGAACCAAATGTTTTTTTACTGCCAAACAGTTTCTTATGCACAAGTCTAGATAATGTTACCTTTTGGAATTCCTTCTCCCATAGACATGTGGTCCCTTCACCTTCTCATAGCCATTCGTGTCTCTCCGGAGCTCTGCATTGAGGTCCCGATGATGATTGCTCTCTCTTCACTGATGATTTCTTCTAAGTCTTCGAGACATTTATTCTTTTAAATCTTGACTACAACCCATTGGAGGGACATAGATTGTACTTGTATCTGCTTCTCTTCCACAAGCCTTTATAATCCTGTCATTGTTCTGCTGGATCTCTCTAATATCATCTAACTCTTTTGACAATATCAATCCTACTGCATTTCTTGTCTCTCTGTTGTTACCATTCCAGTGGAGGGTATAGCTTTTTCTTAACTCTTTCTTGCCTTTACCGTTCCATTTAGTTTAACTCAGTCCTAGGATTGATGATATCCTTCTCTCCATGATGTCCACTAACTCTTCACATTTTCCAGTCAAACTCAGTGCGTTGATTGTTCCTATTACAGTGTGTTGTCTTCTCCGGAGTTGTTGCACAATCACAAGGCCTGACCTATCATCAGGCTGTAAGCTGTCATACCTGGCAGAGGCCTGCAAATGCTGTTGTCTACTCTGATTCCTTGGTTTCTATCTGAGGGTCGTATAAGTGTGGGAAGCGATTGCAGTTGCTCTCCAATTGACTTGCTAGGCCTAACGTTAGAGATTTTCTGTCAGGGTTATGTCCCTTAGCCTTCTTCAGTCCCCTGCAACATCTGCAAGGCAGCAGCTTCCAGTTGAATTTATGTGTCATTTCCTACACAGTGGCTTCAACAAGCCCCTTAAATGTGAACTTCTCTGCCCGTAGCCATTGGTTCTCCCTTACTTTATCATGTTTGGTAATGGTCGCACAACCCTCGGCCAGACAGCTGCAGGTAGCAGGATGTTCCTGACCTGACCTGAAATAAGCCTTAAAATGTGTTTCATTAGAATCAGGAATGACAAAAGCAATCTCAGTAATAATTCAGTAATGTTTACTTAAAACAAAATGTATCTTTGGTCTTGTTGAACTGGTTAGTGGAGCCTTATCTGAACACAGGGCTTCCTTCCCATTCTTAGGCCTTTCCTGTCCCATCATTGCCATATGACCTATCTGTGTTGGTGCGACGTAAGGCAAATAGCTAGACATAAACATTAAAATGTGTTTATATTAGAAAAAGGAATTACAAAAGCAATCCGAATAATAATTCAGTCATATTTACTTAAAACAAAGTATATCCATAGTCTAGTTACACTGATGTGGTTTAGGGCATATGTTCTTGATGACTTCCTTTTCATAGGAAAGGGAGTGAAATTGATGTTCATATGCTTGGTCCATATGTACATTTCAGTGAACAGCACTGTCTGGCTAAGAAAGGAAAGCAATGGAAAACTACCACACTCTTCATTTCCTTAGTTTGCCTCCTCAGTGACACCTATCTCTCTATGGCAGCTGATGGTAGAGCTGTTGAGGATCCTCGCTTCCTTCAGGATGAGCTCTTCACAGACAACAGGAGATATGGATGGTACATATTTTGTGCTGTGCTGTATTTGCTGGTACAAAAGGTGAAAGGTTGCAGTGATAAATTTTGAAGTTCTGTATATTTCAGAATTGATTTCATTATGATGAGCAGAATATTTTTCAGTATGTCTGTACATTTTCCAGATATTGTGGTATTATTTAAGAAGTTTCATATTATGTAATTGCTCCACACTCAAAAATATCCATGAGCTTTCCTGGAGGTCTTTTTGTGGTCATGTTTTTAAGGATCCTCAACATGGAAACTTTCTAAAAAAATGATAATGGAGAATTGAAACTGAAAATGACTCATTTACCAGGAAATTATGAATTGTTAAGCACTCATATGTAACTAAGTTTCCCGATGTGTATTGAGAATGTGCCTAATATATTAACTATTCCACTTACATCAGACGAGGTGCATTTGAAAGAAGAAACTAAACCAGAGTTGCCAGAACCAGGACAAACACAGCTGAACACATTTGAGGTAATCTAATACACCCAAAATTAGTTGGGATGTTTCTGCAAGGACAGAAAGAAAAGAACATCATAAAGAGGGAACATGCTATAAAAAATGAAAAACAGTTTTGCTGTTAAATTTAAGGTTAGGTTTGAACATAAAAATAATTACAATAAAAACAAAGAAACATGTGTTTACAATTATAATTAATGAAATAAATAAATAAATAAATAATACATTTTAAGAACACCAACATAATAAAACTTCAAGGAAAAATGTTCTTAGAAACGCGAACTTTACACGTCGCTTACAATTACCTATGTTTAAAGTTGTCACTGGAAAGTCCATTATTTGGGTGATTTGCACATGTCTTATGTGTGGTTTAGCATCCACTTTCTCAGTAAACTTTAATTTATCATCATCTGTAGACTGTTTAGCTTTCTTCTCCTCCGTAACTTAATGTCCTGCGAACCACTACGGTATGCTAAGTACAGTAGGTCTAATTTATGTACATTGTTACACAATTCATTTATGAGCATGAAAGTAAGTACCAACCTGCAGCTGTATACTTAAGTACAGTAGGCCCAATTTACATACATGAGTCACTCAGGCCACTTTCAGACGGTGCGGGAGTAAAACATGCACGTATGTATGAGCGGATGCACCCGCTTCGGCTGACTTTTACACACACAATAGGTCATGTGGTGCAAAACTCCCCACTCCTTCCAGCAGATAATTATTTCTTCACTCTTTTCAGTGTAGTAATAAAAGTGGACCATCATAGTCTTTGTTTACACTCATGAAAATACAAAAATAGTTCACGCGTGCTATGTCCTTCACATTTCGTTAGAGAAGAAGATGGGTACAATTTTGAGAATACTCTCTCAATAACGGGTCTAAATGATATAACACTTTCCCAAACACGAGACCACTGGTAGTGTATTTCCGTCATTTAATGTTATTAAGTTCTCGACGTCTAATTCAGGTTCCATAATGACCGCTGTACATCCCACAAGAAAAGAAAAAAGGCACACGAATAACTTTTAAGTTGAAAATGAGAAATAAGCACTGTATGTCAAATGGGTGATAACGGGCCTACTCTTCTTTGTCAACTAAATCCGTTTTTACCTTATTATAGGTACATTATCGGGTTCTGTACTGATGTCGCCAGCGTTGTGTATGACAACATGCATAAAAACTAATGTCCATTAACAAGTGACTGTGGGCTTAAGACTGTGACTCACCACAGACTGCCCTCTCAAAAATTTCTCCCATGCAGTGTTAATCTCCACCTCTGCATCATCTGAAAGATTCTGTTTTAACTATCAATTCTTAGTTTAGGCCTAGGTGGGCCTCACAAACATAAAATTAAGCACCAACATGTCAGATGCAAAGAGAATGAGACTGGCTAAGACTGACGCGCCGTGCAGCTGTAGGAACCATGCGCACAACGTGGCCCAGAATGCTAATTTAAATTGCTTATTGTCAGAGTTACGAATGAACTAAAGAGTGACATAAATGTGCTATCCAGGTTTCTTTAGCATGTATTTAATATGACACATCCTGGGACTTAGGAATAATTGCATAATAACCAGGGAAACACACTAGAGAGGGGTGCCTTAACCAGTTTCGACTGTATTCTGATGACCTGCAAATCATGAGTAATCTGCTGAATAGATTTCAATAAACGACTCCTCATTTTAATGTTGAAATATGGTATTTATAATGAGATTGCCAATCTTTTGAAATGATATTTATATATCTTCATGTATTCAAAATTTTATGCTATTCCCTGAGGGTGTAGGACACAGATGAGGAATTACCCATGGTGTCCCCTGACTGTGGTAAGAGGTGACTAAAAGGGGTCCCAGTAGCTTTCATTTTGAGAGCGTGGTTGGGCATCCATGGGGCCCTTAGCTGAGTCCTTGCATTGCTTCAACTTACTTGTGTCAGCCTCTTACCTATCCAGTCCAACCTCCCTTGGTCAACTCTTGTTGTTTTCCATTGGAACGGTGTTAGAGAATTTGATGCCTAGAAAGTCTTTTAGGTTCACACCCTTTGTGACCCTTGGCCTCCTTTGTCCGGTACTTCATTTTTCTTAGTGTTGAATCCCTTCTTTTCTCATTCTTCTCTCTCTTCTAACCTCTGTGGTTGGGGACACAAGCGAAGACTACACCCACATTACCTGCCTGTCATAAGAGGTGATTAAAAGGGGGCAATGAGGGGATGATGAAATTAGAACCATTAGACTACTTTTGATTAGTACCAATACCTGCGGAAAACCATGGGTCTGCATTACATAGAAACAGTAAATTTATTTGAGGAACACTACGATTCTGGGCGTTGTTTGTGATAAGTGTAATCATGTACATTCAAGCAGTTGTTTCCACGGTGTTACCTATAAGTAGTACCACTTTGTAACAAATACCATGGTTCTACGTTGTCTGTGATTAGTACCACTATATGGGAAACACCACAGGTTTGCCTGCCGCCCGTGATTAGTACTTACCATTGTGTGAGAAAAAACATGGGTCTGCATTACCTGAGAGCAATAGCATTATGTGAGGAACACCTTGAATTTTTGTTGCATGTGGGCATTACCGTAATGGGTGATACCCCACGGTCTATGTTGCTTGTGATTATTACCACAATGTGAGAAACATCACAAGTTTGGCCGGCGCCTGTATTTAATCGCACTATGTGAGGAATGCCATGGGTTTGCATGCTTATGTGTGAAACACCATGGGTTTGTGTTGCCCATAAGTTGTGCCACTCTGTGTGACATACCATGGGTTTTCATTACCTGTGATTGGTAACGTCATGCGAGAAAAACCATGAGTCTAATTTACATATGATTAGCACGGTATAGGATGATCAGCATGATTTTGCTTTACCAGTGATTAGTAACATTATAAGGGGCCAGTGATATGTATTTGGATTCCTTTAGAGAAGTATCATCCCAGTAATTAAGGCATTGTGTATTGGATCCATGGGTTGTTATTGTTTCACTATCGGTTTTAATCATTATTTGTTTTATATTCTAGTTAGTGGATACAGTTTGAAATTATAATTTTTATTTTGTTCACCTTGTACCATTAGGGACCAATGGTCTAGCTGTTAGGACCCCTTAAACAATAGACATCTTCAAATTAAATGCTAGGTTATGTATAGCAACCATCATCGTTCAAATCTCCTCCACTGCATTGCAGCTGGTTTTGAATCACTGCCACTGCTACCTTATCTTAACCACATTCAGGCTACGAACATAGCTTTGTCATGTATCGAAGAGCTCCAGCCCATTTCCTGGAAATGTCAATCCTTGACATTCATCTTCAGCCAGATCTTCTTTTGCTAAACCTTTTTTCCTTGAAATATTACCTGTAGCAGTTCATTCTTTTCGTTAGTCCTCATAATGTGACCCACATATTCCAGCCACCTCATTTGAATTGCCTTGATGAACTCAATTCGACAGTTCTTTGTGTTGAGTACTTTCCTAATTTTATTATTCTCCATCCAGAAAATGAATGGGATTTTACTCAAATGTCAACTGTCCTGAAAAAGGTTTTTCATGGTTTTTCCATTTTACACTTGGCAAATGCTGGAGCTGTACCTTAATTATGGCCAAGGATGCTTCTTTCCCACTCCTAGCCCTTTTTTATCCCATCATCGCCATAATACCTATGTTTGTCAGTGCGCTGTAAGGCAAGTTGTAAAAAGAAACTTCTTGGATGTATACCCAGTTTGGAACTTTATGAATTGCAACTATTTAATTATGACTCAAAAGAGACACACGTTATACCAAGATTTACTGTCCCTCATGCCTATCACCAGCATTGTGTACTACACGTTGCCAATGATATCGGGATCATAGGGTACCAATAGCAGCACCTTTTGTGTTCATAGTGGTCTACTGCTGGTGAATCTCTGGAACAGTCCTGAAGCGAAGGCCCTGATGTGGTTATTTCATCTTAGAAATCATGTGAGTGTCACAAGGGCTTAAATCCTTGGATTATAGAGGATAGTACAGCTATTCCCAGCCACATTCTCTGAACAAATCAGTCACAGTTTACACTGTTCTTACTGTGAGCTTTTTCATACAAAATGATGCATGGATCCAGCAGAAAGTATCACCACTTCTTTCTCAAAACAGGTTGCAGGCTGTGTTCCTAAAATGAACAGTAATACTGCACATTGATGTTCTGCTTGGAGGAACATAATGTGTTAGGATAACACCACCATAGTTGAACCCGAGAATAACCATAACTTTTACATGGCTGGAGTTCTGACAAAATTTCAACCTTTGTGGTTACCCATGATGATGCCATTCATTCAATTGGCATGTCAGTTATGGGTCATACAATTTACCCCATGTCTCATCCAGTATAATGGTATGACATTGAAACATGCTCGTTTTGTATGTTCATAACATGTAGGTCTTCCTGTGATTGCTAAGAGCTTTAATCAACTCTTGTTTGATTTCTTTTAGCTATTTCCCAAACTGTAACACAGAGGGCAGCACCCCTGCTTTGAAAACGGATGGTCCTTTCTGCGATTCTTTGACTTCATCTCCTTGACTTGATATGTTTGTTGTGGTTGTGACCAGAGGAAAAAGAAAGATGGAGTCGCCTCTGATCGGGGTAGCTTTTCTTAATTACTGCTGGGCGTTTATGAGGTTTAAACTCTGCCTGTTCTCATATTCCCTTTTTTAATTTATCAACTTTAACTGCAGGTAATGTGAGCGGTGTTTTCTTTCTTATTTTATGCTTACCTTGTGGCTATTTCAAGTGCCTTGTAACCGCGGCTGATTGGTATACGTCTTTGCCCGGTGAAATGAATGGGATGTGTGCTTGAGGGCATTAGTGTGGTGGTGGTGATGAGGTAACTGGGTCTCTGCGAGAATTCTGACTATGTGCACGGTACTGTGTTATTCTTTTTGCCACCAAAGTAACTATGCTCTGGGTGTCGGCATGGAGATGAGTTCGAGCCGTACCCAATGCGTGAGTTGGTGAGATCATACGTGGGCCATGAGTTCATATCGTCCTGTTTATGATATATTTGCATTGTGCACAACACTACGTCATATCTGGGAGCTTACTTATGGCCAGGTGAGTCATACACCATGTGTTTGGAATGTGTTTTGAAATGAAGTTATTGACCCTATTGTTACCCGATATCGACAATGCCTGAATGTTTGTGTGTACGTGTGGGAGCGAGCGAGGGGCTAAAAGATGTATCGGTCATTCAATTTACATTACTTTTCTTTAATCCCTGTGTACTTGGTTTTCACTTTGAGTACAGGGTTTATTATTCTATCTTGGTCTATGTTATGACCGTTTTGCTTGTTCATGTGGCTGCCATTATTGTTTTATTTTAATTCGAGTGATGCGCACGCCCGTTTGTTTTCTTTGCCTTTCGTATTACTCTTTGGTACGGAGATGTTCCATCCCCGGCCATCCCGATACCTGCATACCGTCATATCTACCTTTCTTTTGCTCTACTCCGTGATGTTTTGTGATCTTTTGTCCTCGCAATGGTCATTGTTGTTGTGGCTGTAAAGATGGTCGAGCCTTGATTAATGCTCGGTAAATATTAAGCAAATTACTTCGCGGAAAGAATGGACCAAAATAAATCCGTGAGGATCGTATTTCTTTTAAAATGTTTCAATGTGTTGTGAAAGAATTCATTCAAGTTGTGAACACGTCGTAATGTATTGTTCATCTCAATGTTTGAGGTGTGTCTTGCTCGATGACTTTCGATTCTAGCTTCGATTAAGCTGAAGGACAAATGTATGTATCCCTTCAATACTTTATTATTTTATTTTCATTGGTGGCTTCATTTTATTTTATATCTCTCTGATATGTTTATATAAATAAACCCTCATTTCAATTTTTATTGAAATTGCATTGCATTTACTTAGTTAATTCCTTGTAATGCATTATTAATGAGGGACTTCGTCAGTTCGGGGCCGTTATCTGCCTTATCCTGATCGGGATCCACGCCCTCAAATCTCCCGTCGAGTTTTATGTATTCTGTCATGTATCATTAGTGAGGGAGTGGTATGGTACAACATACAGAAGTCGCCCCTTCACTCTTATAGCTCTCCAAGTAGTTACAAACTGTGTTTTATTTTAAACATTTTTGCATTTCTCTCAAATCACGCTGAACCCGTCGTGATGCAATTCTACTCATGCCCAGGTGTTCCTTGTAATGTGAAGCACAGTCTCAGGCTAGCTGACAAATCGTATAGCTTCTTCTTCACTGGCACTAATATGACCTGGCTGCCACATTTTTGGCATTACACGTTGAAGGCTTTTACCACCATGCTAATGTCATGTAAGGCAATGCAGATTCCCCGCAAGCGTCATGAAGACCTTGATGACACTGTCATGCTATACAACCTCGGGCAAATTCAGGCTTTATCCAACTCTATTATTCCTGTTTCAAAAACATTGTTAAACACTACCTTAGGTCGTGAATTAACACGAGCCTGTGTTCCTTTTGCCAGTTCACATGTGCATGTTGTTAGAAGGGAGAGTCTGTTTGGGATTCCATTTGTCTCTTTTCATTCTCACAACCCATTGTTGAGATAATTCCCTGTTTTTTTTTTTAAGGAAATCAGAAATTGAATGAAATAAATAATTACCATGACTCTCAGTACTTCATCTTTGTGAACATTAAGTGGATTTATTTACAAACAGAAATTTAAAAAACAACCTCCTTTATAATTCAGTAAGACTTATTTTAATAAATGTACCCTTGGTTTAGTTAACCCTTTCCCGCCCGCATTTTCACTCCGCTTATCCCCAGGTTTCAACCTATTATTTAGCAAAAACTGAAATAGACTGTATTGTTTCAGAAAAAGTTAAATACAGTAAAAACTATTGATCACAATGAATTCAAATTTTAAATAACATCAGAAAATATACCATCACATCCATTTCTCTGATCACATCCATTTCTCTGTTTATTGAGTCATAATGTGTTTTTCACCCCCCCCCCTCCTCGTGATACTCGACACACAGACAGTCTGCATTTGTCACATTCCCACGTTGTCTGAATCCCTCAAAACCAATAATCACGTGATTTTGGAAGTGGAATGATACCCATGTATATAAGATTTTATTTCATCTGGGCAAGGGTCTTCCCAATCTGTTTTTATATTACCGGAATGCGACTGTTTGAAGGCTGCATTGTTATATGTGCAATAGGCTATGTCACTGAATAGTTTTTCTCCTCCTAACATACGTAAAAAACAATCTCTTTCCCCTAATACTCTTTCCGAATTATGCGCAGGTTCAACATCATTTAATCATTCGGAGTAACGAAACATAATATTTGTGTTACCTGAATTGCCGTGGCATCGCCATCAGGTCTGATTTATCGATATTCGTTTTCATTCATATCACTGTTATCACTAAAATTATCTTCGTTGATACATTATTCACTCATTAAAAATTCACCTGCACCCCTGCTCAAGGATTCTGTGTCACTTTTTTCGCCCATATTCAGCTCAGTTTCAATATACGCGTTATTCAATCCCGCCATGTTTACGAACGAAACAGCTGACCCGCGCTCGCGGAAGTTCAAGACCGTTGCCTAGGCAACGTCAAGACAGATTATCTCTGTTCCTTTATTCCCTAAGACTTGTAGATTGTACTGCGTGTTCATAAATGCCTTATAAACACTTCTCCAATGAGAAAAATAAAAAAAACTATCGCACAGATCGCAGACGAATGCAGATAATGCAGCCGGGCGCTTTCGGGCGCTAAGGGCCGGAAAGGGTTAAACTGATTAGTGCAGCTATATGCTGAACATAGCACTGGCATTCTTGAAGGCAACATATGGAGTCCAGTCACGAAGCACAATCTCCCTGTCACCTGATCATAATTATAGTCTCATGCCTCCATAAGGAGCGCTGATGTCAGGCATACAGCCCCTCTATGTTATTGTAGCTTGGCGTGGTTCAGATAACCCATAGGAATAATTGTTTTTATTGTCCATTATGTTTAGAGATTATGTCCTTGATAACTTCCTACCCAAAATTCATATGAGGTGGCCTGCCCTAATCCGTCTCTGATGAGATACTGTGTGCTCAATACCTGATATCTTCTGGATTGGCCCAGAACAAGTTGGTCACTTGTATTTTGTGTCTCAGTTTTATCCTTGACACTGACAATATAGTAGTGACTGAGATATGAGCAGTGCTAGTTTTTCTAATAATGCCAGATCCAGTAAGAAAGGGTGTGGGATTGACATTCAAATGGTTGGTCTGTATGTATATTTCATTGAACTTAAGAGACTGGTATGTATCAGTACTGCCTGGCAAGGAGAGGAAAGCAATGGAAAACTACCTCACTCTTTAATTTCCTTAGTTTGCCTCCTCAGTGCCACCTAGCTCTCTATGACAGCTGATCGTAGAGCTGTTGAGGATCCTCCCTGCCTTCAAGAAAAGCACTTCGCAGACAGCAGGAGATATGCAGGATATGTATTTTGTGCTGGCTGTATTTTCCACTACAGGATGTGAAAGATAACAGTGACAAATCTTAAGTTCTGAATATGTAAGAATTGGATTCTTTATGATGAGCAGAATATTTTTCAATATGCCTACATTTTCCTAATCATTCGGTGTTATTTTAGTTTTTGTTTTATATTTGCTCCTCACATAAAAAATATCCCCAAGCTTTCAAATGGGACACTTTCCACTCTTGAAGATCTCTTTGTAATAATGATTTTAATGATCCTCAACATGGAAATTTTCTGAAAAACAATAACAAACGTTTGAAGCTGACTCATTTACTAGGAAATAATGAAATGTTAAGCCCACTCATAAATATGATAATAAATTGCCAGGTGTGTCTGATGAATGTATCTAATATATTAACTTTTCCACAGGAAAATTATGAACTTACATCAGATGAGATGTTTTTGAAACAAGAAACCAAATCAGAGTTGGCAGAGCCAGGACAAACACAGGTGAGCAAATTTTACATAATCTAATATTTTGATGACCTCTTCATTTTCTTCATGTAGTTCAAAACTTAATACTATTTAATGTATAGCAGATAGTTTTGTTCAAAGCCCCTGCACTGAATGGCATCTGGCAGCTGGTTTAATCACTGCTAGTGCTTCCTTATCCCAACTGGATTTAAGCGACAAGCATGGCTATCTTCCTGTTGTCATGTGTCGAAGAGCTTCATCCCATTTTTTTGAAATGTCAATCCAAGATGTACATTATCTGCCAGGTCCTCTTTTGGCTGAACATTTTCCTCAAAACGTTACTTGTGGCAGAGTGTTTGTTTCAGGAGTTCTGATAATGTGACCCATAAATTCTAGCCTCATTTTATTTGTCTTAATGAGCTCAGATCGACTGTCGTTTGTGTGGAGTAATTCTCTGTTTTTTATTATGCTGCAACCACAATATCAGTTGGTTTGAACCCCACTGTCGGCAGCCATGAAAATGGTTTTCTGCGGTTTTCCATTTTTAAACCAGTGAAATTCCGGGACTGTACCTTAATTAAGGCCACGCCTGTTTCATTCCACTTCTAGTCCTTTCCTATCCCATCATCTCCCTAAGACCTATCTTTTTTGGTGCAGTGTTATGAAACTTATGCAAAAATACACAAGATTCATAAGACGTACTGCTGTATTCACATCTTGAAAGTTCAGATTCTCTTTACTCTCGATAATGAAATAGATAGGACTCAACAGTGTTTAGTCCAACAACTGACAATTTGTTAACCGAACTTGGACATGGTAGGCAAGAGGTTGGGATCTATTGTATGTCTCTTTGACAATCTGTGGGAGCACACGGCACAAACAAGTGACAAGTCATTTAAGAAGACTTAATTGGATGGACATGATGACAGGATGTTCTGGAAAGAGAGAGAAAGTGATTTGGGGATTATACTTGTCCTACTACTTTGTCATCTTCTTTTACTTCCTCTTCCAGAGGTGTCCTCTTTATCCTGTTATGAGTTCCTTTTCTTGCTCTTATTCTTTATATAATTGACATGACACGTTGTTCATTTAATTTTTACATTGGGAGAATATATTGATACTTTTATTGTGCAACTGTGAAATTTATATAGTCTGCTAGGTCATGTTCTTTTTACAACCTTTTATTTTAGTTACGTGTTTACATTTCTTACTTTGCTTTGTATATTTGTTCCTTACAGCCTTCTACTGATATTGAGGATGAAATAAGCATAGATGAACCCACAGTTGCATGTCTCAAAGAAGAAGATAAGTAAGTACTCTTTAGCTTAATTCGATGTTACACTCCTAACCCTCGACAGTATGGAATTTTGTACTTTGTTTTCAGTAGCTCCATCTTTGGACAAGCAGGCGAGTGAACACCTCGAGAACCCAATATCGAGGGTTGAAAGCCAGCACAGGTCCATCCACATCATTCTTGAATTCTGTTACCGGTACTTCAGTCACGGTCCTAACTTGATGGTTCGATCGTGGCATGATAGAAAATACCAAAGAATTGAAGTAAATCTACCCATAGTATGTATTGATTAGTAGGTCGCCTAGATGTCACCACTTGGTAGGTGAGTCTGTGAAAAGATTATTAATATTACCAATACAGTTCTGTTCCCCATATTGTAATAAGTGTTCCTGGGGGGAAATACCTGCTTGATCATGACCTTGCTTTTGGCCATTCATGCTACATGGCCAGTCCAGTGAATCGACGTGCTGTGATTTAGACACGTGGTTCTGTCTCCTTTCATATCTCTGTACATCTCTGCTTTCTTGTATCGAACCACTTCTTTTATTAGTGACACTTCACAGATGTCTTCTGTCAGTGCTATCAATTGGTTTTGTCAATAGTTCTTGAAAAGACAACTGGATTTTCTCCCAAGAATTATTCATGCTTATGAATCATGTTTCATACATTCTCAAATTCATGATTTTCTTAAAGCTGATATATGGAGTGATGAAAATCCTCTTAATGTTATTCAGTCACTAAAATAAACGTGACCGAGCACGATAGCTGCAGTCGCTTTAGTGCGGCTAGTATCCAGTATTCGGGAGATAGTTGGTTCAAACCCCACTGTCGGCACCCCTGAAAATGGTTTTCCGTGGTTTTCCATTTTCACACCAGGCAAATGCTGGGGCTGTACCTTAATTAAAGCCACAGCCGCTTCCTTCCCACTCCTAGCCCTTCTGTGTCCCATCGTTGCCATAAGACCTATCTGTGTCGGTGCGATGTAAAGCAACTAGCAAAAAAAAAAAACGTGAACTAAGCTTTCCGACATCTTGTATTTTTAATAATGTACCCATTTTATACAGCTGCCAACCTACAAGACAAAGTCTACTATAGGGATTAAATTAACCTAACATACCGCCCCACCAAAAGGCATTGGCCTTTTGCAGAAAAATAATAACATGAAACAGATGCACACAAAAATGCACTGATCAAAAATAGGGCAAACGCAATTTTTATAACAATACGTTGATAATGTTCAAGCAAATTTTAGTTTGATGATAATTCCCAGTTCGTTTCTGCTAATATACACAACTTGTTGATAGGACGCATCGTGGCACTAGAAGTGGTGTTGACAGTAGCTACTCTGGTGAGACTGTCATCTCCGAGATGGACCTTTTCCACCAATCCTCTTCTCTATTAAAGAGGAGGCAGGTTGTCATCCTTGATGAACACAACAACACCAGGACATAAGTTAGGATGCTCTTGTGTCCATTTGTAACATTGCTGACGTGTGTTGAGGTAAACCTTATACCATATATTCCAGAAGTCTTGAGTCATTCTTTGTATGTGTCTCCATTTAGAGAGACTATTGATGGGACACGGTTTGAGATCGCGGTCGGGAATTCCCGTGAGTTGCTCACCGATAAGGAAGTGTGATGGAGTGAGATAGGATGAATCTGTCGGATCATCGCTAAATCTGGATAGAGGGCGACTGTTCAGGCAAGCTTCGATCTGTGAAGATAGGGTAGTTAATTCTTCAAAGGTGAGTGTTATTGTTTTCATTGTTCTTCGAAGATGAAATTTAAATTCTTTTACCATGGTTTTCAAAGCACCTCCAAAATGAGGTGCAGATGGAGGGATGAAGTGCCAGGTAATGCCCAGTCCTTCTGTGATCTTCACAATATCTCTCTCTTGCATCGGATCTTGTAAGAACTTCTGAAGTTCCTTTAATTCACTTGATGCACCAATGAGATTGGTGCCATTGTCGCTGTTGATATTGGCAAGACAACCTTGATGTGAGATGAAACCATGTCGTGCTGCGATGAATGCACTTGTTGTAAGATCAGAGATGATTTCAATGTGCACAGCTCTGATCGAAAGATATGTGAATATTCCAGAATAAGCCTTTCCTGTTGTCTTACTTCGTCGTGTGCCTATCCGTATTAGGAACGGGCCAGTGTAGTCTACTCCAACGTTGATAAATGCTCTAGTAGGAATAACCCCAAATCATGGGATATTTGCCATTTTCTGTTCACCTGCAGATTTTCTCAGTCTGAAGCATGTGTAGCACAAAAGAATGCATTTATGAAAGATTTGGCAAATCCTTAGTATCCAGTGTCTCTGTCGCAGTGATAAAATGAGTAATTGAGGTCCTGCTTGTAGTAATATTACATGTTCACTAAGGCAGACAAGTTTGGTGTGGTGATGTTCAGGAGGAAATATAACTTGATGCTTGGCTTCGTATGGAATTAGTGCATTTTGTAGTCTTCCTCCGACTCGAAGAATACCATTTTGGTCCAAAACTGGGCTCGGACTCTTCAGTGTACTATTTGCATCAACAGCTTTACCGTGTTTGAGGCAGAGTATATCTCTTTGATAAGAGACCAATTGTACTATTTTGATACAGACCCTGAAGGCATTATTTACCTCTTGCGGTTTCAGTGGTGATGTTTTGTGCTCACTGCAAGTTTTCTTGCAATTGGGAAAGAATCTGAGACACTGACCAACTGTTCTGAGTAATCTGTTTAAGGATGAGAATCTATTCAGGATGATATCATCATGTTTTATGACAATGAGTGATGTTATAATTCTTTGGTCAGGGATCTTTGAGGTGTCGCATCCTGATTGTGATGGCCGTGATGCAGGGTCTAGATGCAGTCAGCTGGGGCCTTCCCACCATAGTGCACTGTCTTGAAGAAGCAGTAGCTGTACTCCTCATGATGCAAGATCTGCAGGATTGTCCAGTGATCCAACATGATGCCAATGGGAGGCTGGTACAGTGTCTTGAATTTCTGTCACCCTGTTTGCCACAAATATTTTCCATTTTGTAGGACATGCGTGTAACCAAGCTAATACGATTGTTGAATCAGTCCAAAGTAGTACACAATCGGGGGTAGTGCATAGAGTTTCAAGCGTTTTCTTTATGAGGTGAGCCAAAATTAAGGCACCACATAATTCGAGACAGCGATTGAAATCTGTTTTAGAGGTGCAACTCTTGATTTTGCACAAAGAAGTCTCATGAGAACCTCGGCTTTGTGGTTGACAGATCTTATGTACACGGCAGCCCCGTAAGCAGTGTGTGAAGCATCGCAGAAGCCATGTATCTCAATATTCTTCACTACCCCTTCACTGAGGACCAGTCTTGGAATTTTGAAGTTATTACGTAGTGATATTTGTTGATATAGGTCAATCCAGGTATCGAGCAGATTCCCGAGTATTTGATCAACCCATCCTGAACCTCCTTGCCTCAGGCGTTGCATGAAGACTTTGAAGAGAAGAACTATGGGAGTTGTCAGCCCTGGTGGGTCGAATATTAATGATATTATGGACAACACAATATGTTCTGAGGACTAGTATTTCCTTGAGCTCGATTGATGTGGCTTCAGGCTACAGTTGATTTGAAATTGGTCCGATGAAAGGTGCCAAGTTTAACCCAATGCTTTTACTACGCTGCTCTCACTGTCAGTCAATGAGTGCTTATATCCTCGTAAGTTCTCTGGGATTCATTCAAGGAGTTCTGGGCTATTTGTGCACCACTTTCTCAACGGAAATCCTCCATGATGAAGAAGGTCTTGAAGTTCGATTCTCAGCCTTAAAGCTTCAACCAAAGTCTCTGTTCCTGAGATGCAATCATCCACATAAAAATCATGGTGGAGGACTGAAGCTGAATGGAAATTCTAAGTTTCCAAGGAAGGAAATAGATATTTTTCCACCAATAGAGAATGTCAAAAAAACAGATCAGATGTAAGGCTTTTCAGGCATTTGCTCTATTAACCAGCGTTTCATCTTTGGTCTGACACTAGACTCAGCAGAGTGGGATGTGTCAGACCCTACCCACTGACGCTGGGGTGTATGCAGGTGAACTTATCTGAAGCCCTATCTAAGGGGCACAATCTGGTAACTGCATACGGGAGATAAAACACCACAATAGAATTATTGCCTGCCTAGCAATTCCGACTGGAAATTCTAAGTTCCCAAGGAGGGAATTAGATATTTTTCCACCAATAGAGCATGTCAAAAAACAGATTAGGTGGCAATAATTCCATTGTGGAGTTTTATCTCCCGTATACAGTTATCAGACTGTGCCTCTTATATAGGGCTTCTGGTAAGTTCACCTGCATACACTCCGGCATCAGTGGGTAGGGTCTGACACATCCCACTCTGATGAGTCTAGTGTTAGACCTAAGACGAAATGCTGGTTAATAGAGCGAACGCCTGAAAAACCCTACATCTATCTGTTTTTTTGACCTCCTCTATGGGTGGAAAAATATCTAATTCCCGCCTTGAGAACTTGAAATTTCCATTCGGAATTGCTAGGCGGGCAATAATTCCTTTGTGGAGTTTTATCTCCCGTACGCAGTTATCAGACTGTGCCTCTTATATAGGGCTTCTGATAAGTTCACCTGCATGCACCCCGGCATTAATAGGTAGGGTCTGACACATCCCACTCTGATGAGTCTAGTGTCAGAACTAAGACGAAATACTGGTTAATAGACTAAACGCCTGAAAAGCCTTACATCTGGCCTGGACTGGAGCTGCTCGAGGGAATCTGGTTGCTTCATCCGTAGCCAGCTATACCAGGCATCTTGTATCTAAGTAAGCTGCTGATAATGTGCCGTATTAAGCATAAGGAATTTCATATTTTTTCCGTATTGAACTGAGATCACAATTAAATAAGCATATAGTAGGTTCCACCTTTTCAATACATTTACAATGTTGTGATCTGATGTTTACAACATTATTTATTACAAATTACAGGACATATTTCGGTGTACAATTTTTAACACCATCATCAGCTGCTTGAAAAGTGTATAGAAACTTGATGGTTAAAACAATGGACAGCTTATTATCATACTTAACTCCTTATATACAATACCAATATAAATGGTCCGTTATTGGACATTATAAATTTTCCAGCTAACTCATTCCTGGTTGCCAGCGTTTCGCCCTCGTGTGCTAGGCTGGGCTCATCAGTTGGTACCTAGCACACCTACCAAGACGCTGGCTAGTGCATACCTAGGAGGCCACTGCGTAGGCTAATTGTAGCCACCGGCAGTGCCAATGCACTATGAGACACTTTGTCTCATTATGAAAAATTGATGCCTGCTTGGCCATCAGATGATTAGATGTTGATTCCCATAGGGAATCTGAAATATTTGTTCCGAATGAGTAAATTTATAATACCAATATAAATGGTCCGTTATTGGACATTATAAATTCTCCAGCTAACTCATTCCTGGTTGCCAGCATTTTGCCCTCGTGTGCTAGGCTGGGCTCATCAGTTGGTACCTAGCACACCTACCAAGACGCTGGCTATTGCATACCGAGGAGGCCACTGCCTAGGCTAATTGTAGCCACCGGCAGTGCCAATGCACTATGAGACACTTTGTCTCATTATCAAAAATTGTTGCCTGCTTGGCCATCAGATGATTAGATGTTGATTCCCATAGGGAATCTGAAATATTTGTTCCGAATGAGTAAATTTATAATAGCAATATAAATGGTCCGTTATTGGACATTATAAATTCTCCAGCTAACTCATTCCTGGTTGCCAGCGTTTCGCCCTCGTGTGCTAGGCTGGGCTCACCAGTTGGTACCTAATCCACCTACCAAGACGCTGGCTAGGGCATACCGAGGAGGCCACTGCATAGGCTAATTGTAGCCACCGGCAGTGCCAATGCACTATGAGACACTTTGTCTCATTATCAAAAATTGATGCCTGCTTGGCCATCAGATGATTAGATGTTGATTCCCATAGATAATCTGAAATATTTGTTCCGAATGAGTAAATTTTTAATACCAATATAAATGGTCCGTTATTGGACATTATAAATTCTCCAGCTAACTCATTCCTGGTTGCCAGCGTTTCGCCCTCATGTGCTAGGCTGGGCTCATCAGTTGGTACCTAGCACACCTACCAAGACGCTGGCTAGTGCATACCGAGGAGGCCACTGCCTAGGCTAATTGTAGCCACCGGCAGTGCCAATGCACTATGAGACACTTTGTCTCATTATCAAAAATTGTTGCCTGCTTGGCCATCAGATGATTAGATGTTGATTCCCATAGGGAATCTGAAATATTTGTTCCGAATGAGTAAATTTATAATAGCAATATAAATGGTCCGTTATTGGACATTATAAATTCTCCAGCTAACACATTCCTGGTTGCCAGCGTTTCGCCTTCGTGTGCTAGGCTGGGCTCACCAGTTGGTACCTAGCACACCTACCAAAACGCTGGCTAGTGCATACAGAGGAAGCCACAGCGTAGGCTAATTGTAGCCACTGGCAGTGCCAATGCACTATGAGACACATTGTCTCATTATCAAAAATTGATGCCTGCTTGGCCATCAGATGTTTAGATGTTGATTCCCATAGGGAATCTGAAATATTTGTTCCGAATGAGTAAATTTATAATACCAATATAAATGGTCCGTTATTGGACAGTATATATTTTCCAGCTAACTCATTTCTGGTGGCCAACGTTTCGCCCTCGTGTGCTAGGTTGGGCTCATCAGTTGGTACCTAGCACACCTACCAAAACGCTGGCTAATGCATACCGAGGAAGCCGCTGCGTAGGCTAATTGTAGCCACCGGCAGTGCCAATGCACTATGAGACACTTTGTCTCATTATCAAAAATTGATGCCTGCTTGGCCATCAGACGATTAGATGTTGATTCCCATAGGGAATCTGAAATATTTGTTCAGAATGAGTAAATTTATAATGCCAATATAAATGGTCCGTTATTGGACATAATAAATTTTCCTGCTAACTCATTCCTGGTTGCCAGCATTACGCCCTCGTGTGCTAGGCTGGGCTCATCACTTGGTACCTAGCACACCTACCAAGACGCTGGGTAGTGCATACCGAGGAGGCCACTGCGTAGGCTAATTGTAGCCACCGGCAGTGCCAATGCTCTATGAGACACTTTGTCTCATTATCAAAAATTGATGCCTGCCTGGCCATCAGATGATTAGATGTTGATTCCCATAGGGAAACTGAAATATTTGTTCCGAATGAGTAAATTTATAATACCAATACAAATGGTCCGTTATTGGACATTATAAATTTTCCAGCTAACTCATTCCTGGTTGCCAGTGCTTTGCCCTCGTGTGCTAGGCTGGGCTCATCAGTTGGTACCTAGCACACCTACCAAGATGCTGGCTAGTGCATACCGAGGAGGCCACTGCGTAGGCTAATTGTAGCCACCGGCAGTGCCAATGCACTATGAGACACTTTGTCTCATTATCATTTATATTGGTATTATAAATTTACTCATTTGGAACAGATATTTCAGTTTCCCTATGGGAATCAACATCTAATCATCTGATGGCCAAGCAGGCATCAATTTTTGATAATGAGACAGGAGGATTTGTGAAGCGTCAGATCTACAAGAGGAAATTAACACCTTGAGAACCACCTTTGAGAGCAACGGTTACAGCAGAGTTTTGATCTCAAGGGTTCTGAAATCGGCACATAATCGGACGTCTGTTAAGAAAAAAGATTTAAAAGGAACTGCTTACCTACCTTACATACATAACACAACGGATCGTATTGCTAAAATCTTACGTAGGTACCATGTACGAACTGTTTTTGGAACATCAGTTAAGATTAGGCAACTCCTGCGACCAACTAAGGATAGTTTGCCTAAATTACAACAACCTGGTATCTACAGAGTTCCCTGTACTTGTGGCAAGGTTTATATCGGGCAGACTTCGAGAACGGTGTGTACTCGCATTAAAGAACATACCAGATGTATCAGACTCAACCAACCTGATAAATCAGCTGTTGCTGACCATGCCCTAACACCTGGTCATGATGTCTTGTTCCAAGAAGTGGATGTTCTTGCCCGTATAAAGCAATATCGCCCAAGAATTATCAGGGAGGCGGTTGAAATACGTAAACATCCTGATAATTTCAACCGCGATACAGGTTACAACCTCAGTGAATCATGGCTACCTATAATCAGAACCATTAGAGAGTAATGCTTTGCTGCTACTATTCATTGTCTCTAGCATTGGGCTAAAATTGGCATCCCCTTTACATCTTTGGGCACCATTTGAAGCTTCCTTGTTGCTTTCTCCTAGCAACCATCAATACGTCATTTCTCTTCTCTTTTGTCTCCTGATGAAGAAAGGCAAGGTTCCTTTTGAAACGTTGAGTGTGTTTATAATTATTTACACGGCATAAGCCCAAAAATAGAACTCATGAATAGTTACACGGGCCGTGAAAGTCTAAGTGATAATAGTTTTAACCTAGCATAATAAGATGTTAAATTATTTATAACAACATTTTATTGCCTGTATATAAGTATGATAATATGCTGTCCATTGTTTTAACCACCAAGTTTCTATACACTTTTCAAGCAGCTGCTGATGGTGTTAAAATTTGTACACTGAAACATGTCCTGTAATTTGTAACAAAATAATGTTGTAAACATCAGATCACAACATTGTAAATGTACTGAAAAGGTGGAACCTACTATATGCTTATGTAATTGGGAATGTGCCATATATGAGGGTAGTGAGGGCGTAGGATTTTAATAAGTCCTGAGGGCTTTCTCGCCATAATATGCAATGCACGGGTTGATGTTTTGGGTGCACCCTACTTGTCGGTACATATTCTCTACGTCAGCTATAAAGGCTATTCTATGCATACGAAACCTCATAACCAAGAGCATAAGTTGTCTTGTACTGTTGGTCCTACCAGTGAAATGTCATTTAGTGCCACGCCATTGTCAGTTCTTGTAGAGGCATCAAAAACCACTCTTGTCTTGGTAGTACTGCTCAGTGAGCTCAAAGAGGAATGTAATGTTCTGTTTGTCTTAGTGTGGAATTTGATTGAAGTTTGATCATGTGTCATGAACTTGACATAATCTTGACGAAGGTTGCTCTGCATTTGCCGTTTTTTCTCCAGAAAATAAAAACAACATTATCTTGCAATCTCCTTTGAGCTTCCTAGGTTAATTTCTTTTCTCATGGGTAGTTGTACCACATATATTCCACTCTCATCCCTTAAGGTGGTATCGATGACATTTTTCTCACATTCCACATGCTCTGGTGACTAATTTCACGAATTGTTTCCTCCATGCACCAGAATCATCGTATTTGATTCTCAAGACTGAAGTCAGACCTAATGAAGAATGATTTGGATCTTTGCCCATTGTCTTTTCCTTCATTCATTTGCTATGAATACTCCCAGCTTAGAATCCATCCTAGCTGAGTGTTCTCCAGTGTGGGATATCCTGCGCAAAATTTCCTCCCCTCCTTCATGAGATGCAAAAAGAACTGAGCTCCGATTAGTAAGTGAGTACTCTGAGGAAGGTGGAAATCTGGATCAGCAAGGATGATATCCTTTGGGATATTCCATTCCTTGAGGTCGATGTTTGATGCAGGGATATTGCCAGTTATCCTAGATAGTACTATACATTCCATATTGAATTGAAAGTCACTGATCGTCTAGTGCACTTCTACGTTTACTGATGAATCAGCTTCGGATGTCAGTTCACCGAATGCTTTCAGGGATATAACAGTCATTCTTTTCTTCTTAGGTTTAAGTTGTACTGCCTACTCGGATATGAAGTTGCTTTGGGAGCCGCTATCTAATACGCCTCACATGCGATGATATCTTCTGTTTGAGTCCTTGATTTTAACCATGACTATGCGACGATTGGAGTGTGTCATTACCCTGTGGGTTTTATGACATAGTGTTGTTTGTGTCAGTTTTTTCCTCATTCTGATCATTTTGGTGTAGCAATCGCGTGGTGGTATTTCTTGCATACCTTACGTGCAGTACTGGATCTACATGCTTTCCAAGTGTGTGATGCACTAAGGCAGTTACTGCAGTGCTTGCGATCTTTGTTTAGTTTGAACCTTTCATCAGAACTCACATTGAGGAAATCAGGGCATTTATACAGTCTGTGCTCTTCTGAGCAGATGTAACATCTCTCTGCTGTCGAAATATATGATTGTTGTTGTGTTATCAAGCGTGGTGCTGATTTGGGGTAATTGTTAGGACTGACTGCAGGTCGCTGGATAGAAGAGTAGAGTTGTAGTGTCTGACAGCGTCTCTCCAAAAAGCTAATGAGCTCCTCGAATTTAACTGCATCAGAATGCGAATTCTCCTTTTCAAATTCTAACCTTAGTTTTTGTCTAGTCGAGAGAGTAGGAGTTCATTAAGAAGTAAATCTAGGATACTTCTTTGAGCGTTTAGGGCATTAAGAGCATCTATACTGCTCTTGAATATATTGATCAGCTTGCGTATTTGACTCTCCGTTGAACCTATATGTGAAGTTTCCGTAATTTGCCTAATGTGTTCGGCTGCAATTAATTTTGGGTGAATGATAACGACTGATCAGAATATTGTAGGCTACTTGTATGTTGGCATCCTGTCGTAGGACAGGTATCCTAATTTGGATAAAACCTTCAATACTCGTATTTTGAAGTTTTATGATGAGCCGAAAGTAATTATGTTATTATATTTATGTTTCGTGTCCATGGACGTATAACGTGCGGACGTACGGACGCACGGACTTCCAATATGGCGTCAAGGAACAGTACCATTAGATCTCTGACGTAAAACATGTATAAATTCTATGTAGATTGTTTTAGAGAGCGATTGTTCATTTTTTTTGTATTCTGAGAGAGACGAGTGATTGTTCTTCTTCATCTGACAGGATGAGTTTCGTAGTGGAATAAAGTAGTTTTAGAAATACGTAAAAATGTTCTCGTGTGATATTTTTATTGCATAAAATAGAAAATTGCATATAGAGAACGTCAATCCGAAATGCTGATACTTCTTATGCTGTCCTCGACTTCGCCTTTCAGAGAGGAGAGCAAGTAGTGGAATTCCTCTTTGTTTAATAGGTCATTGTTGTTGACCATCAGGCCTTCAAACGTGGCTTTGAAATTGCAGCCAGGTAATTAGAATCCCACTAATGGTAGGGAGATTTATGTTTGGTAATTTGATATTTCTAGGCATGTCATATGATGACTGAGTGAACACTTCAACATTACCTGACATGCTTTGTAAATTGGTGGCCTTCCTTAATTTAGCCTCCAGCAAGTCAATTGTGTCTTAGAATTCTTCTCAGTAGATCGTGTTAGATTCCTCATTTTCTTCATCATACGACTCTAATTGGCTTTGAATTTGCTTGAATTCTTCGTTGGTGGAGAGCAGTCTGTTTAATTTCACCTGAATGACGTTGACATCGGCAGAATTTATATCTGACTCAATGTAGTGTTGAATACGAGTTACATGAGCCTTCAAGGTTGCTCTCCTTTTGGTTAATGTTTGTTTGTTGGAGTCTTCCATGTTTATAGAATATCGTGGTGCTATGAAATGAGTAAGATTTGGACAAGTTATTACAGTGTAGTGAATAATAATTATTCTGAGGAAACACGAAACTCTCTGGATGAACGGAGGAGTAAGTGGGAACTAATTACAAGATTTTATAAAGTTCATGAATTTGTCAATAAATGGTACTAGCCAGGGTAGTTGTTGCTGTGGATGGTTGTGGACCTTGCAAGAAGTTATGATTTTTAACGAAAGGTAGCGCTAGTTGTACCATAACCTAGCTGTGAGTTCCTTGAGAATTTGTGACTTTGGGCGAAGGGTTGTGCTAGGTTAACTTGGTCAAGCATCTAATATTCGTTTGAATTTGATCAGAATCATAAAGTTTTATACTTAAGTGACTGTAATCCAATGGTTCCTTTAATTACCTTACATAGGACAGTGGATTGTAGGAGTTTGAGGCAAGTTCATCCGGGCTGCAAGGACCATAAAATAAATGTGAACTAAGCTTTCCTACATCTTGTATATTTCATAATCTGCCCATTTTATACAGCTGCCAACCTACAAGACAAAGTCTACTATAGGGATTAAATTTACCTAACAATCACGTTCAGCATAGATTCTCATTGAATGTATAGTTAGAAAGCAGGGACAGAATCTTTGGCCATTCTCAGTCCCACTGGATGTGACAGGCCAGCAGTACTTGAAGTTCATAATCGAAATGATGCCAGAGGTTCTCAGTGATTTTCCTCTGCACATACAAAGTGGTATCTTGCTGTGTCACAATTGTGTGACCGTCGCATTTCTCTGTCATGCAGGAGTACTATATGAATAGTAACACAGTAAGGTTTCCACCTATTCAGTACTAATATGTATTTACAATGTTATAAATTACATGGAACTAGTTTCGACCCGCCTAGGGGTCATCATCAGCCATATTAAAGCATACATAAGTATTTTGTCGACTCCTAAAAACATGTTATTTTTAACTGTAATAATCGTATGGATTTTATAATTTATAAAGTAAAGTCTGGTAATGAGATGAGAAATGTTAGTATGGTACAGGTGAGTAGTAAATAATAATATATATACAAACAAGTTTGGAACAAAGTACTAGTGGGGTGCTTAGAGTTGTAAAATATAACCTCGTGGATGTCGGTAGTCCTCGTACTAAAGGAACAATGTAAAATAACACATATAAACATATATACAAGTATGTACAAAGTCTGGAGAGTAAAGAGTGATACTCTTTTAATGTCGAGTTGGCTTGACACTGATCACTTAAGCGGAGAAATTAGGTATTTGGTGTATTAAAGCTGTGTTGGTCAGTTGCGTTGTTGATTGTTGGACGTGAAGTTGTTTTTGAATTTCTGGTTGAGAAGAAGGTGGAAACTGCGCGTGGATATATTGATTCTCAGTTCTTAGCGGAAACCAAATTGGACCTGTTTAAATGGAGAAAGTCAGTAAAAACAAAAAATGGAGATAGGAAAAGGTTAACATAAAGTGAAAGGACGCTTACCTCGCGCTGCGGTGTGTGTAGTATAGCTGATGGTGTGCGATTGGTGGCGGGGAGAGAAGTGTGGGCAGAGAGGAGGGCAGGCGCGTGCGGGTTAGGAGGGGGTTAGGAAGAGTGGGGGTGGCTTGGGGTGAGGTGGGGGTGGGGAGCTTTTAAGGCGGGGCTGAAGGGTGCGGGAAAAAGGGTAATTGTCTCGGAAAAGTACCTTTGATTAGATTTAGGATTGAGTTTTGGTTGGCTGCATTATTGTTTCTGAGGAAAGTGATGAATAGATCGAAGAGTATGTTGGGTTTCTCTGAGATTTCATTGAGATTGTGACTGGCGTTGAAGTATTGGTCTAGGTGTATGTGGTAATTTTCCATTATGTTGAGTAAAGGGCCCTTGTTTGCTAATTCGAGGATGTCCATGTCCTGTTCGATATTGGTGAAATGATGGTTATAATCATGCATGTGTTGGCCGATGGCTGAAAACCTGTTGTATTTTATTGCATTAGTGTGTTCGTGGTATCTGGTATTGAAGTTTCTACCGGTTTGTCCGATGTAGGATTTTTGACAGGTGTTGCATTTGATCCTGTAAACTCCTGATTTTACAAAACTGCTGGTCTTGTTGATGTGTGAAGTATTGTGTAAGACGTTCGTGTTCTTATTGTTGGTTTTGAAGGCTATTTTAACGCCTTGTTTCTTGAAGATATTGGTTAACTTGTAGATATCATTGTTGAACGTGAAGGTGGAAAATGTTAGAGGTTTAGTCACTTCTTTTTTGAGGGTAGTTTTAGGGCGATGTTTGTGTTTATTGATTATCCTTTCTATAAAATGATTGCTGAAGCCGTTGTATTTTGCAATTCCGCGAATTGTGTTAAGTTCGTTCTTTAGATCTTTCTTGGACATAGGTATGCTGAAGGCTCGGTGAACTAGGTTGTTGTATGTGGCTCGTTTGTGGGACTGGGGGTGCACTGAATCTTGGCGAATGGTGGAGGCTGTTTGAGTAGGTTTTCTGAATATTTTATAACTGAAAGAATCTGAGTTTCTAGTGATAGTTAAATCTAGGAAGTTGATTTTTTGATTTGATTCGGATTCTAGTGTGAATTTGATATGAGAATCAATAGTGTTGAGTTTTAAGAGGGTGGTGGAGGCATTAATTGATTGCTCATTCATGATTACGAAGACATCGTCAACATATCTGGCCCAAAAGAGAATGTTTCCAAATTCATTGTCAATTTTGGTGTGTTAGAGGAAGTCCAGGTATATTTCTGCCAAGATGCCTGAGGCCGGTGACCCCATTGCCAAACCATCTTGTTGATATATAACATTGTCGAAAGTGAAGAAGTTGTTGTTGATGATTAGTTTTAATACTGTGATAAAGTCTTGTGTCTCTAGTTTGCTTAAGTGGCTGTTTTTGTTTAAATTGCTTTTAATTATTGGAATTAATTTTGATACTTGTATGTTTGGGTACATGTTTACAATATCGAAAGAGTGGATGGAGTAATCCGGTTGCAAATTGAAATTGTTAAGTTTTTCTACTAGCTCTGATGTGTTTTTAATGGACTTTTTGGATAAAAATTGATAATTTTTTCTTAGGAAACGTTGGATGAATTGTGATAATTTGTATAAGGGGCTTGGTCTATAGTTGATAATTGGGCGGATGGGAACTCCAGCTTTGTGTATCTTGGGGAGAGCTTTAGCAGTGGGGAGTCCTGGGTTCATATGTATGAGTTTTTATTTTTCCTGTTCAGTGAATAAAAATGAAGTGTTTTTAAGAGTTTGTTTAAGTAGTCTTTGAATTTTTTGGGTGGGGTCCTTTTTAATTATAGAAAATGAGCTGTCTGTGAAAAAGTTTTTTGTTTTTTCAATATATGCTTTTTTATCCATGATAACTGTTGCATTGCCTTTGTCAGCTTTGGTTACGATGAGTTCGTTGTCTTTGATTTTCTTTTTGAGGGCGTATATGCGTTTTTGTTCAGCTATTTTGTCTCTATTATTGAGCTTATTTGCGGGGTTGGTTAGGTTGGAGAGGATATTGTTCAGTTTCCTTTTAACATCGGTTCTAACCTCATTTTGCGTATCTTCCGGCATTTTGCTAATGGCTAACTCCGATTCTGTGATCATAGTAGCGGCTATGTTGAGGCTGTTCAAATTGGGCCAGTTGTGTTTCGGTCCTTTGGATAAAGTTGAGTGTTCAATATCACTTAAGGGCGTGTTTGATAGATTTACGACCGCTGGATGAAGCTGTGAACAATCGAACGTGTTTCTGTTGGAGTTTCTAGTTTGAAGGTTATGTAGTTGGGAGTTTTTTAACCTGTTGAGTTTATTCTCCAAGTTTGACTGTTTTCTGGCTAGTTCGTGGAATAATTTGTTCTCTACTTGTTGGTAGAAAAGTGTCCATTGTGCGTTTGAAAGTAGTTTAGTCGCTGCGAGGTGAGCGTCATATAATTTCTGATTCAAAAAAGATTTCTTCCTGTGCAAGAATTTAATTTCGTCTCTTAACCATATTTTGTTGGTTTTGTTTTGAGTTTTGATGGTTTGAGGTGAAATCCGATGTTTCTTTTTATTGCTTCTTAGAAAATTAGGTGTCAAGTTAAGTGATATACATTGTTTTAGGAAGTCGACGTCTTTGCGTAGTTTGGCTATCTTTAATTTTAGGCCTAGATATTGAAAGGCTTTCTGTTTTGCCTGGTAGGCTACATCATCAAGGGTTATGAATTTCATGTTGTTGGTCCGTACTGAACTGAGAATAATATATGAATACTAACACAGTAAGGTTTCCACCTATTCAGTACTAATATGTATTTACAATGTTATAAATTACATGGAACTAGTTTCGACCCGCCTAGGGGTCATCATCAGCCATATTAAAGCATACATAAGTATTTTGTCGACTCCTAAAAAAATGTTATTTTTAACTGTAATAATCGTATGGATTTTATAATTTATAAAGTAAAGTTTGGTAATGAGATGAGAAATGTTAGTATGGTACAGGTGAGTAGTAAATAATAATATATATACAAACAAGTTTGGAACAAAGTACTAGTGGGGTGCTTAGAGTTGTAAAATATAACCTCGTGGATGTCAGTAGTCCTCGTACTAAAGAAACAATGTAAAATAACACATATAAACATATATACAAGTATGTACAAAGTCTGGAGAGTAAAGAGTGATACTCTTTTAATGTCGAGTTGGCTTGACACTGATCACTTAAGCGGAGAAATTAGGTATTTGGTGTATTAAAGCTGTGTTGGTCAGTTGCGTTGTTGATTGTTGGACGTGAAGTTGTTTTTGAATTTCTGGTTGAGAAGAAGGTGGAAACTGCGCGTGGATATATTGATTCTCAGTTCTTAGCGGAAACCAAATTGGACCTGTTTAAATGGAGAAAGTCAGTAAAAACAAAAAATGGAGATAGGAAAAGGTTAACATAAAGTGAAAGGACGCTTACCTCGCGCTGCGGTGTGTGTAGTATAGCTGATGGTGTGCGATTGGTGGCGGGGAGAGAAGTGTGGGCAGAGAGGAGGGCAGGCGCGTGCGGGTTAGGAGGGGGTTAGGAAGAGTGGGGGTGGCTTGGGGTGAGGTGGGGGTGGGGAGCTTTTAAGGCGGGGCTGAAGGGTGCGGGAAAAAGGGTAATTGTCTCGGAAAAGTACCTTTGATTAGATTTAGGATTGAGTTTTGGTTGGCTGCATTATTGTTTCTGAGGAAAGTGATGAATAGATCGAAGAGTATGTTGGGTTTCTCTGAGATTTCATTGAGATTGTGACTGGCGTTGAAGTATTGGTCTAGGTGTATGTGGTAATTTTCCATTATGTTGAGTAAAGGGCCCTTGTTTGCTAATTCGAGGATGTCCATGTCCTGTTCGATATTGGTGAAATTATGGTTATAATCATGCATGTGTTGGCCGATCATCATACCAGTTGGGACGCAATCAAGAAAAACTCATTCCACTTTTGTAATTTTAACTGTGCAAATATTTCGGTGTACACCTTTCTATATTCAATTTTAATGATTAAAACCCTTGTACATATGTAAAGTAATTTAGTTCAAGCATGTACATTTGGAAAAAGGATTGTTAATAATTTTAAGAAATGTAATGTATTCTATGACCAGTGTCTTTGTCTTACTTCCTAGGCTAATGATGGCATACCCCATTGCTGAAACTGGTCCCAACTGAAAGGAATATGTGATGACATTATAATTATCACCATTTCTTGTATTGAATATGTGGATCCTCATATCTAACAATTTTGAATAGAAATCTCCGAAAACCGTAAAAGTAGTTAGTGGGACATAAAGCAAATAACATTATAATTGTACCAGGGCTATGGCCTATCCGTTAATTTAAACATCTGCTTTTCTCGACTATGCTGTCATCTAATTAAAAATCGCTGACTATGTGTTGTCCTATGTTTCATCTTTTAGGTTGAGATGTTCCTAGCATTCAATTTTTTAGTGATACCTGGTGTTCGGAAACTCTGAGTATCATCAAGATTGTTTGCGTTTTGATGTTGGGTTACTCAATCAACATTCTGTTGTTTTTCGACAATTCTGGAGTTTTCAACACTGTTATATACTTGCTCCAACAATGATATGGTTTGATAGCAAAACCTTATCAACGTTTCAAACTTAAGTTCAAATAATTTTTTGCATTACTTTGATGTAGACTGCCCACTTTTGCAATCGTTTAAGAGAAGGCTAGGAAAACAACAGTTAGGAAATCTGCCATGTGGGTGACTGTCCTAAGTGCATATAATATTTGATTGATTGATTGATTGATTGATTGATTGATTGATTGATTGATTGATTGATTGATTGATTGATTGATTGATTGATTGATTGATTGATCGATCGATTGATTGATTGATTGATTGATTGATTGATTGATTGATTGATTGATTGATTGATTGATTGATTGATAAGCTGGGAGTCTTATTATTGAGTGATCCATGTAAGCGAAGAGATCTCCTTTGGGAGATATATGGAGCATGCTAGATAGCCAAGATGATTCTCTTTAGTGATAGTGATGTAGTTCCCAGTAGACATAGTGAAAATTTAAGAGAAAAGACATTAGCAAGGCCTTCAGTGAATATTTATAATGACCGTCATGCAGATGACTTGCTGTGAAAAGTGATTGGGAATGTAGTGTTTGGGCAATTCAGAGTAGTGTATATCCTGGGACTATTACTTCTGTGATAATGGCGAGTCTTTACAAAAAGTATTAAACATCTGAAATCAACTGTGTCTCTCTTAGTTCAACAAATTTCTTAGCTATGAAATTTCCTCATAGTAAAGATCATGCAAAGGGGTCTTGTGTGAATGTGGAAAATAGTGAAACTCGCAAATTTTTTATTAATATCTGTAAGCATTTTAATAATATTAAGGCATATCTAACAATGGTAGAAATTTCTTGGTGAGTGAACTGTGTGCAAATATTAAAGAGGTTACAGTACTACAGAATATAATTGCACTTCCATACTCTTAAAAACTAATCGAAGGAACTGAAAGAATACAGATGAACAGAGCCATGAAATTCAGGAAACAAACCAGAAAAGTAAGGAATTTTGAGTTACCGAATTGCAACAGTCAAGTTTTATGGAGGAGGGGTTCTGAGATTGCTGATGGTAAACTGTCAATGAGTAGTAAATAAGCAATTGAAATTCAGTATACTGATGGAATCTGATGAGAATAATATGATAGGAGTGGAATCGTAGATCGTGATTGAGTGAAGCGGTGGTAATAGTGAGGTATGTCGAGAAGGTTATACTGTCTATTACGGAGACTGAGGATGTAAGATACTGGGGTGGGGATGTTTATTTTTGTAAGGAAACTTATTGCTGACATGAATGGTTTACTAATGAAAGGGATGAAATATGTAGGATAAAATTAGTTTGTGATGATATGAAGGAGGTGGGAATTGTAGGAAAATGTAGGCCTGGAAGAGAGGAAAGAGACATGGAAATGTTTGATAAACTAATGAATTGTACTCATAAAAACAATAATATTGATAAACTTGCTTGAAGTTGAGTGGAATAAAGCTGTAAGTGATGTTACATAAGTATAGTTTGTCCATTATTGGAATATGCAAACAGTGCTTGAGATTCTCACCAGGAATACCTAATAAAAGAAATAGATTGTGTCCCGAGGAAAGCAGCAAGATTGTAATGGGATTTCAGGAGAAAATGTAATGTATTAGAAAAAATAGATAAACTTTGTAGGATGCTTTAAGTAAGAGAAGTGATAGGGCTAGTCTTAAAGAATTATATACGGCCTATGCTGGACAGGAGGCATGTGGAGGGATATCCGAGAAATTTTTCAGATGGAAGATAATTATGGTGGCATGGCTGACCACAAGTATAAAACTACATGGGATTTCAACACAGGCAATTGAGGCAAATTTTCATAGATTAGCAAAGTTGTGAAGTTGTGTAAGAGTTAACCAGGGTAAGTGTTTCATTATTTTCCAAAATCTGTGCAGATACCCAAGAAAAGAAACTGCATCAGAGAAATAAAATGAAATATTAGAGAGCATCCAACCTGTGCATGTTATTGTGTATAAACAATTTTTGTGAATAAATTAATACCATGCCTTTGTCTATGGAGATTGTACAGCTGCAATATGGGACTGCCCATAGGAGTGAAGTACAGTGACATATTTGAGGGACCTGGGACTTGTAGGGTAGCAGAAAAAGCCCTTCTGGAACTCTGAAAGGGGGTGGAAAAATTGGCTCTCATTAGGACACAGCAAGTGGTCCTGCATGAGAGGTACGAAAATTGGAAAAAAAGTAATGTAATTTAAATCTAATAGCCATTGTATAGTATTACTTGATGTGATTCTACATACTGTATTGTAATGGGAAATGCCCATACTTTAGGCTGGAAGAGGATGAGATGTTATCCCGGGCATGTACTGCACATTAAATTGGAGTGGTACAGAGAGCAAGAGGATTTGCTTTGAATGAAGTTCTAGCTTTTTTAAAAACTGTTTGTTTTACTGGGTAAGGTCAAGTTCATATCAACTCAGTACAGTAGAAAATGAATTGGGCGTGACCTTTGTCCGTCCTGCGGGTAGTGATGTCCTGCATTGCTCTACTACTCCTCCCATCCTTACCAGGGATCATCTTTCCCACCATGGAACCATGTATCCTCCGAGGAATGCTGTAGAAGTTCTAGAGGTTCTAGTAATTCTTGAAGGTCTTAAAGGTCTAGGAGTTTGGTTTGCCGGGATCACTCACTTGGAAGAATAGCGTGAACACAGGCCTTTGGACATATCGGACATGTTAGTGTAAGGTATAATTTCTGAAGTGAAGACAGTAAATGCACTGATGCCATGTTGAATGTCATTGAGATCAAAAACAAATATTTCTTTAAGGCTAGTAAACTGTTCACTAGAGAAAATGGAGAACTTAACTTTCCTGTGACGAATGTCAGTGGAATTGAACTCACAAATAAAGTGATCACTTGAGAAAATAAAGCACTTCACTTTCATGTGGCCGAATGTCAATGGAATCGAACCTGCAAATAAACTGGTCACATGAGAAAATAAAGCAATTAAACTTTCATGTGGCCGAATGTCAATGGAATGAAACCCGCATTCTTTTCAATGTACATGACACTTGGCACAGAAAATAGTTCACTTAAGCTCTTAACGTTTGAAGAATATAGCACAGTCGTTTGTAGAGTTCTACATCTTTGCTATCATTTTACTTGTATTTACAAAGTTTAATTAACACTGTTAGGATGCTATGAATGGCAATTACTTCACTTCGGTTGTGGAAGTTAAATGCTTTGCCTGTGAAATTAGTTCCGTTCACAAACACTGTCATGTTCATGTTCAGACACTAATATTAATACTGGTGAGGCTCTATGACACTTTGATATTGAAAATTAGTTCCATTCACTAATAGTCCTGAGTTCATTTAGAGATACCATGAAATTATAAGCAAATTCACACATGAAGTTTTAATTCAGATTTCACTTTAAAAAATGGTGCATGTTTGTGGGTTACTGTAGTCACGTCCTAGTTCGTGAACCATGGGCAACGGCTGAGTGGCCTAGTAAGTGGTCCTGAGAGTCGGGATACCAGTTGCTATGGAATGGGAGTGGGCATCTCGGACATATTCTGAGTCGTGGTCCTCCTTGTGCTCAGGCGGCTAGGACTATACAATCCACCGGTGGTCCATAACCCGTTAGAGGAGAGATCCTCACTTGGACTATGTGCAAGTAGGGCAGCATCCTGCTTCATGAATCGACCGAGCTCAGAACATTTTAAGCAAGCCTCGGACCTATGGGAGTAACGGAGTCCCACTCCCATTTGACAGGCGAGGGACTCCTTGGAAACAACTTGGCGAACGAAATGGAATTCGATGGGGAGCTATCAATATTAATGGGGCTTATGGAAGAAAGAAAGTAGAACTGGCTGAGTCAGCAAAGAGGATGCATCTGGATGTGCTAGGAGTAAGTGATATTCGGGTAAGGGGAGATAACGAGGAAGAGATAGGAGATTATAAAGTGTACTTGACGGGTGTTAGAAAGGGAAGGGCAGAGTCTGGGGTAGGGCTCTTTATCAGGAATACCATTGCACGGAACATAGTTTCTGTTAGGCACGTAAATGAGCGAATGATGTGGGTAGATTTGTCAGTTGGAGGAATTAGGACTAGAATTGTGTCCGTGTATTCACCATGTGAGGGTGCAGATGAGGATGAAGTCGACAAGTTTTATGAAGCATTGAGTGACATCGTAGTCAGGGTAAACAGCAAGGATAGAATAGTGCTAATGGGCGATTTCAATGCGAGAGTTGGGAATAGAACTGAAGGATATGAAAGGGTGATTGGTAAATGTGGGGAAGATATGGAAGCTAATGGGAATGGGAAGCGTTTGCTGGACTTCTGTGCTAGTATGGGTTTAGCTGTTACAAATACATTCTTCAAGCATAAGGCTATTCACCGCTACACGTGGGAGGCTAGGGGTACCAGATCCATAATAGACTATATCTTAACAGACTTCGAATTCAGGAAATCTGTTAGGAATGTACGAGTTTTCCGGGGATTTTTCGATGATACAGACCACTATCTGATCTGTAGTGAACTAAGTATCTCTGGGCCTAAGGTAGAGAAAGTGAAATCTGTCTGCAAACGAATAAGGGTAGAAAATCTCCAGGACGAGGAAATTAGACGGAAGTACATGGATATGATTAGTGAGAAGTTTCGAACAGTAGACTTTAAGCAGGTTCAGGATACAGAAAGTGAATGGGTGGCATATAGGGATGCTGTAGTAGAAACAGCCAGGGAATGCCTTGGAACAACTGTGTGTAAAGACGGGAAAAGGCGAACATCTTGGTGGAATGATGAAGTGAGAGCAGCTTGTAAACGTAAAAAGAAGGCTTATAAGAAATGGCTCCAAACAAGGGCCGAGGCAGATAGGGAGTTGTATGTAAATGAAAGAAACAGAGCGAAACAAATAATTGTTGAATCCAAAAAGAAGTCATGGGAAGATTTTGGTAACAACCTGGAAAGGCTAGGTCAAGCAGCAGGGAAACCTTTCTGGACAGTAATAAAGAATCTTAGGAAGGGAGGGAAAAAGGAAATGAACAGTGCTTTGAGTAATTCAGGTGAACTCATAATAGAACCCAGGGAATCACTGGAGAGGTGGAGGGAATATTTTGAACATCTTCTCCATGTAAAAGGAAATCATCCTGGTGGTGTTGTGAACAGCGAAGCTCAAGGGGAAGAGGAAAATGATGTTGGTGAAATTATGCTTGAGGAAGTGGAAAGGATGGTAAATAAACTCCATTGTCATAAAGCAGCAGGAATAGATGAAATTAGACCTGAAATGGTGAAGTATAGTGGGAAGGCAGGGATGAAATGGCTTCATAGAGTAGTAAAATTAGCGTGGAGTGTTGGTAAGGTACCTTCAGATTGGGCAAAAGCAGTAATTGCCCCTATCTATAAGCAAGGGAACAGGAAGGATTGCAACAACTATCGAGGTATCTCACTGATTAGTATACCAGGCAAAGTATTCACTGGCATCTTGGAAGGGAGGGTGCGATCAGTCGTTGAAAGGAAGTTGGATGAAAACCAATGTGGTTTCAGACCACAGAGAGGCTGTCAGGATCAGATTTTCAGTATGCGCCAGGTAATTGAAAAATGCTACGAGAGGAATAGGCAGTTGTGTTTATGTTTCGTAGATCTAGAGAAAGCATATGACAGGGTACCAAGGGAAAAGATGTTCGCCATACTGGGGGACTATGGAATTAAAGGCAGATTATTAAAAGCAATCAAAGGCATTTATGTTGACAATTGGGCTTCAGTGAGAATTGATGGCAGAATGAGTTCTTGGTTCAGGGTACTTACAGGGGTTAGACAAGGCTGTAATCTTTCACCTTTGCTGTTTGTAGTTTACATGGATCATCTGCTGAAAGGTATAAAATGGCAGGGAGGGATTCAATTAGGTGGAAATGTAGTAAGCAGTCTGGCCTATGCTGACGACTTGGTCTTAATGGCAGATTGTGCCGGAAGCCTACAGTCTAATATCGTGGAACTAGAAAATAGGTGCAATGAGTATGGTATGAAAATTAGCCTCTCGAAGACTAAATTGATGTCAGTAGGTAAGAAATTCAACAGAATTGAATGTCAGATTGGTGATACAAAGCTAGAACAGGTCGATAATTTCAAGTATTTAGGTTGTGTGTTCTCCCAGGATGGTAATATAGTAAGTGAGATTGAATCAAGGTGCCGTAAAGCTAATGCAGTGAGCTCGCAGCTGCGATCGACTGTATTCTGTAAGAAGGAAGTCAGCTCCCAGACGAAACTATCTTTACATCGGTCTGTTTTCAGACCAACTTTGCTTTATGGGAGCGAAAGCTGGGTGGACTCAGGATATCTTATTCATAAGTTAGAAGTAACAGACATGAAAGTAGCAAGAATGATTGCTGGTACACACAGGTGGGAACAATGGCAGGAGGGCACTTGGAATGAAGAAATAAAGGCTAATTTAGGAATGAACTCGATGGATGAAGCTGTACGCATAAACCGGATTCGGTGGTGGGGTCATGTGAGGCGAATGGAGGAGGATAGGTTACCTAGGAGAATAATGGACTCTGCTATGGAGGGTAAGAGAAGTAGAGGTAGACCAAGACGACGATGGTTAGACTCGGTTTCTAACGATTTAAAGATAAGAGGTATAGAACTAAATGAGGCCATAACACTAGTTGCAAATCGAGGATTTTGGCGACGTTTAGTAAATTCACAGAGGCTTGCAGACTGAACGCTGAAAGGCATAACAGTCTATAATGATAATGTATGTAATGTATGTATGTAATGTTCACTTTAAAAATACAAGACTTAATGCACTGTTCAATGTTCTAAGTGTCCGGCTCCATGGCTAAATGGTTAGCGTGCTGGCCTTTCGTTCAGAGGGCCCCGGGTTCGATTCCCGGCCGGGACGGGGATTTTAACCTTCATTGGTTAATTCCAATGGCTCGGCGGCTGGGTGTGTGTGCCGTCTTCAGCATTAGAATTCATCACAGGTAGGGCCCCATTCTCATAGACACGCAAGTCACCTATACGGCGTCAACTCGAAAGACCTGCACCCGGCCTCTTCGGAGGCAACACGCCATTATTATTATAATGTTCTAAGTTCTCTATCAACAAAAATATTCCTATCATTTTGATGTATTTAACACTTGGGAAAGCACAAGTTCTAATGCACTGCTCCTGATTCGAATTTGCTATCTGCAGATATATTTCAATCACTTTAAAGTATTTAACACTTCCGAAAAAAACAAGTCCTAATGCACTCACTCGAAATTCTAAGTATGAATGACCATTGAAATGTTTCAATCTCTTCTCACCATAATTTCATTGACTCTAGACTTCTGTTCTGTACTGTCACATCATGAAGCATACTTCCACCAGCCAACCGTCCTGGCTTGACTGTGGACAAGAATGTGTTGTGTTGAATTTTTGCTCTCCTTTTATAGCAAAGGCATGGAGATTCCAAGTATTTTATTTCTTTCAGTATCTTCCTAAATACAAGACTTGCTGGTATTGGAGATATGAAAATGTTGTGTATTCTGGTGTTGTTATTGTATTCATATTGCTATTCCTAAGCAAGTTATTTATGATGGAATGATGGAATATACTATGGATGATGCAATACTGCCTTGGTGAGCCAGGGCTGGCTCCTACATCACTCGCAGCATGCTCGCTGTCACACGTTCGCTGTCACCAGCTGCTCTGGTAACGAGCAGCGTATATGTTAAGTTTGAAATACTTAAACCTAATGCTGGATGAGCGTTCATACTACAGTATAGGAGTTCATTATGTGTAAGTGCAGTAGTTATTATGATTAGAATTTTGTCAGTAATATAAATTTATTAAGAATGAGTTGTGTGTTTAATGGAAAATTTATTACTGTTAAATGTGTACTACTATATTTTTGGAAATTTTCTTCTTTCTAATTCAAAAATTCATGGTTGATAATAATTTATTTTTGTGTTTCATTTACTACTGAGGTAGACACCTAATTTGTAAATGAAGTAATTTTGATTTGTCTGTGTTTAGACACGTGTTATTTGTAAAGTGTGCAGCCACTATTTGCATACATTGTAGAGAGAACAGAGGGAAGGAGAGAGCTATGCCTCCTGCTCTATGGTTGTGTCTTCTCCGTAAGCCTGTGTTATTGTGTAGAATAGGCAAGTAGATAATAAATCTTAGAAGCTACCAGTCGAATATTTGTTTTCCTACCTCCCTGCCAACTCGTGACCATATGAAGTATCATTTTTCCCGTAGGGCTTTGCCTTCGGTGCTATTTCTTACTGTAGGTAAATATCACAGATTTGTGAAATAACTGAAAGTATGCTTTCAAGACAACCTCATTTATGTGTGCATTTGTCTACCTTTGTGACTGAGTTGCCTTGTAATTTCAAATAATTTTGGTGTCTACATTGAGTTTGCTTTTGGATTCTGTACATGATCTTGTTCTCTTACAATATGTTTGACTTATTATTTTTGTTTGTTCTAGCATTTTAGTGGACGCAGGTAGCTGCAGAATATTGGAAAAAGGAAGTGATCTGATGTGTGATTTGCCACCTCCTAATATACTTGATAAGCTGCTCTTGTCCCGGTCTGGAGAAAGGCCAGTCCGTCCTATTCCTGAGATGGTACACGGATGTAATGAATATGGTAGGAAGTATTTGCAGAAATGTGAACTTCGAAAAAACCTGCTCACAGCTGCTGCAGAGCCTGCACATTGCTGCAGCATATGTGGTAAAAGCTTTCGAATAAAGGCGCACCTCAACAGGCACGTTCTCGGCCATTCTGATCAGCGTCCGCACTGTTGCGGGGAATGTGGTAAAGGTTTTCGTGAAAAGAGCAAACTAAAGAGTCACATGCTGATTCATAGTGGAGAGCGTCCGCACAGTTGTGGTGAGTGTGGCAAGATGTTTCGTGAAAAGGGTCATTTGAGGAATCATCTTCTCACTCATACCGGTGAGCGTCCATATTCCTGTGAGGAATGCGGTAGAACCTTCAGGCACTGTACTACAATGACAAGGCACATGGTCACTCATAAGGCAGAGCGTCCGCATGCCTGTAATCTGTGTGGTAAGAAATTTGGTGGACGAAACGATTTAGCTAAGCACCTAAAAAGACATGCACACATGCGTCCATATGGGTGCAGGGAATGCGGTAAGAAATTCCTGGAGAAGTGCGCGCTCAAGACCCACATGCTCACACATAGTGGAGAACGTCCGTACAAATGTGAGGTTTGTGCTAAAAGATTTCGACAAAAGATAAATCTCAAGACTCACATGTTTACTCATAGTGGGGAACGTCCATACAAGTGTGAGGATTGTGGTAAAAGCTTTTGTCAAAAGATAACTCTTCAGACGCACATGCTAACTCATAGTGGAGTTCGACCGCATCAGTGTAAGGAATGTGGGAAAATGTTTCGTCATACGACAACGCTAAATAGGCACGTGCTCACTCACAGTGAAGGGCACGCTTATTAAATATCTACGTATAGACACTGGAATGCAACCGAACTGATATGATGAATATGGAATGTATTTTCCAATAAGTGTTATCTTGAAAGACAACTCATTGGTTATACTTGAAGTGAGCTGAAATTGTGTTAAAATATTTCGCAATTCGCTCTCGATTAATAAACAACTGTGTAAACATACTGGAGAGCATTCACTCTGCTGTCATGAATGTTGAGGTGCACTGTCCCTTAAGTACAATCTTCGAAAACGCATGTTCACCCATACATGACTACGCCCACAATTGTAAATGAATGTGGTTGTAACTTTTCATCAGAAATGCAACTTTCGAACGCACCTGCTCACATAATACCGGAATGCACTCACTGTTGGTACGAATTGAGATATGAGCTTTACTAAAAATACTGGGCTTAGGTACATCTTTTCTGCCATTCCATGCTATGCCTAAACTGTTGGTATACTTATGATGATCAATTTGCTCAAGCAAGTGTTAAAATTACATATGCTGGCTCGTACTGTAGAACGGGGACATTCTACCAGCGGGTTTGGTAAACCTTTCTCACAATCTCGTTCCGAATTTTGTAATGGTTCCCACATATTTTTGTAAACAGAATGTTAAAAAAATCATACACCCCTTTCTCACACTGTTGTACCAAATATGGTAGAAGGTTTATTGTAAAGGATAATTTTATTTAGTATCTGCTCCCTCAATCTCGTATATAACTACTGTTGTATAAGCAATGGGGTAGAATGTTTACTTGAAAGTCTTAGGAAGACCATAGTCCTTAACACTGCAGAAACAATGCACCATTTCAATACATAAGTTCAATATTTATCTCGCAAGTGTCATCTTCCAGCAGACTTGTATCTGACTAGTGAATAGCTACTCGGATGTAATGTATCGTTCATTTGTCGCTACTGCCTTTTGGAACTACGCTCCCAAGGAACACATGTTTAGACATTACCGATAACGCCCGTGGTACACTGAAGAAATTGGAAATTGCAACACCATGAAGACATTGGTCGTTTGTGTTGATTTTCAAGATATGGAACGATGCCATGTAGGTATGTAAACGATCAAAATTTTCAGAGCCATTGAATTGTTTCTACAGGTCTCCCCACGTGATTGGTCGCGGAGGAATCAACTCCGGTATACGGAGTCTGGTGTAGCGTAGTTGACTTGCAGTCTGTGCTGGATGTGTTCCCCATCAAACATGCCTCGATGACAGAGAGGAGGACGCTATGAACAACTGTCGCCGTTTGAGCGGGCTCGGATAATTGGGCTATGTGAGGCTGGATTATTGCTAAGGACTGTCGCTGCGCGTTTTCTCCGACAGGCATCTATGCTACAACGTGTATGGCAGAAGTGGTCAAATGAAGGTACCCACACTTGCAGACCTAGCGCAGGCCCAGCGCGACAGACAACTGTGAGAGAGGATCGCCGCATCATTCGGATGGCCCGGATGGAACCCCATGCAACAACAGCGCAAATTCGAGCAGCTGGTATTTGCCTGCGTCCAGCTGGCTTACGAGCCCGTGTCCTTGCAGAAGGTGATCCATTGCCCCACACAACAGCGAAGTGTAAGGCTGGCCTGGTGTCGAGAAAGATCGACGTGGGTCGACGAATGGCATAGGGTTGCTTTAGTGATGAATTGCTCTTTTGTCTTGTGCGCAGTGATCGCCGGAATCGTGTGCGCCGACGTACCGGGGAGAGGGGCCACCCAGATCTTATTGTCGAGAGGCACACAGGGCCAACACCAAGCATTACGGTCTGGCGAGCTATTGGCTTTAATGAGAAATCACAATTAGTGCTTCTTGAGGGCACTATTACTGCTCGACAGTACGTTGATAGGGTACCCAATCCAGTGGTTGCCCCTATGATGGCGAACATTGCTAATGGGATGTTTCAGCAGAACAATACGCGGGTTCACACTGCACGCATCTCCAGAGAAGCTCTCCACGACATCACAACCTTAGAATGGCCCGCCAGATCTCCGGACCGCAGTCCTATTGAGCATGTGTGGGTCATGATGGGTAGACAACTGGCCAACCGTCCTCAGCCACCCACAACTCTGGAACAACTGACCCGTGCAGTGCAGCAAGCATGGGCCACAATTCCTTACGAAGCGGTCCAGGGCCTTATTAACTCCATGCCTCGACAAATTCATCAATGCATTGCAGCTCGTGGTGGGCACATCCTGCATTGGTTATCCAAACTTGCGGTCACAGGGACCTGAAAGTGTAATAGTCGCACCTAAAATAAGTCCTGCGGGATTAAATTTTGGCACCTTGGCATCTCGGAAAACGTAGTATTAGTTATTGGGACGTAAAGCCAATAATATTATTAGTATTACTATTAATCAATCAACTATCGCGTCTTTGGTACACTCAAAAATGCCCTGAATTGTGAGCGTTTCCATCAGACGGGTTTGTGCAGGAGGTGGCTTTGACCTCCTTCACGCAGCAATACATAGTGTTTTACCACACGGGGATCTTGAAAGTGGTGCGTCGAAGGGATGAGTACCTCAATGCTCACGGCAATTTCGCCCGATTGGCATCTGAATTCAGGACTACAGCCGTCGAACAGAAAGTTTCTGATCCCTCCTGGAGTTGAACATCTATAGATCTGTCGTTATTTTCCTCTGATTAATGACGACAGTTGCTTCTTTTTCTTGTGTACTATCTTGATGTTCCGGTTTATTACTATATTAAGGACATCCGGATTGAGTTGTCCGTGTGGCGTTGGGCGCTGATACAACGATGAAAGGTACCTCCTCAAGATGAGACACTTGGCTTAAAGCTGACTTGTAATAAACAGAACCATACAGTGTAATCTCACAAGTTATTCATTCTTTAAATACTGAACATTCAGCTGCTACTGCAATCCTATAATCCCTGAGTTCAATTCTAGGCATATCAATAATATTTGTTCTTGTGGAAATATGATGGCGAAAACTAGAGATGGCATGTAAAACGAAATAAAAGTATTTGTAAGAAAATCACAGCATGTTCCTCGCCCAGCTCAGCCTGCACATACAGTGAAATCATGCAAGTCATTTTTTCATTAAATTCTGCCTTTACAATGGTACAATTGCTGAGTGCCGACAATTTGTATGAAAAAGATGGATCAGAGAATTTCTCCTACAAGCTATAAAGTGACTGGAAACTTCTAATTTTCCAATTAACATAATTGAGAAATATTGAAAATATATCCCTACCCTGCAGGGGCCTAATTTTTGAAGTGTTTTGCAGTGTGGTCAAGGAAGAGACAAACGGTTTTCATTGTTCTGACATTCATCGCTTTTCTTAATTTGAAAGGCTTGTATTATGAGTTTTAACTCTTTTCCATATTATAACAACCATGTAACAGTGTAGGATCCTTCTTTTTCCTAAAGTTAATCGCGGTATGAATCTAGTCTTGCAGATAACACAGCAGTTTTTCTCCGATAATATACCTACGTCCGTAGTTATACATCGCAATTCCACACTATTTTGGAGAAGATTGCAGTGACACCGATATGAATTCGAGATCCGTAAGAATGAAATGTAGGTGTACTTTATCGAGCCATTTCTTGTATTTGCAATTCTTCTGTAGGGCGGTCCGGAGTTCACTAAACCTACCACGGAATACCCAAGCCACAGTTAATCTGGAATGGTAAGGCATGCGGTCAAGTGTTCATTAACAGAATATGGGTTATTGCATCTCCGATATTTTGCAGTGAAGGTATTAATTTTCACTGGCTAGTCATTACAAACTTATGTGTAGCCACATGAGTAATATTCAAATTAGAGGATACAGTGTTTAGGATCATTCCTCACCGATGCAGATGAGCCTGCATTGTTCATTCTGGTGCTCTTAATCTGGAGTTGAATGTTGAATATGATATACTCGATCGGCTGTGTTTTCCTTAAATAGAAATTTTTGCAAATTTGTTGGCATAAGAGACTTGATATCTACCTTCTATGCATTAAGCTATACTACTTTGAATGCCATAGCATTAGGTTGATGATTACAAATCTATCATTTATACACGTCAGCCTGGTGTCAGTAGGCACTGGCACGTAAAAGAACTTCTGTGGGACTACTTTGTGGCACATCGGCGTCTCCGGAAACCATAAACATAGTTAGTGGGACGTAAAGTCTAACTTTGCTTTGTTTTTCCAACTCTTATCCCGTTCCAGTACGGAGTCGGATATAGGCGAGGTGAATATGTCGAGGCGTGTTTTTGTGACTGGATGCCATTTCCGACAACAGCTTCATCAGAGGATTGAAAGAGATGAAATGTATGACGAGCTAAATGATAGTAGGAAGAGAGAGTTTGAAGTCCAGTGCTGGCACGTAGATCGCTTTTGTCGAATAAAACTACGGGGTCTGCTAATGGATTGACGTCTTCATCCGATGGACGAATCACCATCTACAACGTCACATATCCTCACTCCATCTGAGCTCTGTGGACACTTTTCGAATTTAACCAAGGCTTTTAGCACGCAATGCAGTGATCAGAAATTCTATACCTCAAACTCCCCCGCCCTGCACGTCAAATTCTGGTGGTGAAAATTTTTGACCAACGGGACTCGGATTGGCTGACGACGGTGTAAGACAGTTTAGGTTCTAACGCCTTAAGGATCATGGCCTCTAGGCGGGCTACGTAAAGTCAATAACAGTATTATTAAATATTCTAGTTGTCCCCGGACCCCGGAGCCGAAAAACCACACCTGCAAACTCACGGCGATATCCTCACAGCTGGAGACTCTAATCAGAAATATAAAGTTTACTCCTGCAAAATTGTGCGAGCAGATTTGATTATCCGGTAGAACGTAGGCTTCATAATGTTTCTCATTTAAGAGTTGTGCTAATCTTCAGTGTCGTGTTTAACAAGCAGGCTGACAGCTACTGAAAGTGTAGTCTGGTGTTGAAGAAAGGAACGAGAGATTTCGTTGGAGTGAATAAAATGAACACTCACTTGTTTCCTCCTGGTTAGAAAGCAGAGCTGCCACTGCAAGTTTCATACAGTCACTTTGCAGTTTCGGTGTGACAAGTTCATATGTAGACAAATGAGGACTGTATAGAATTATTATTGTCTAGAAGGCTAATCCAAATGAGAGCTTTTCCTTGTGTGTGAGGGTTTCAAATCTTGTTTTGATTCTGTTGGTAGTAGCTGTTAAAGTTTTCATTTTTGAGGGTAATTGATGCAATGTCAGTTATTTCTATATTTGGATAAATGGCTGCTTGAATAATGGAGGCCTGATATTCTCCCTGTCCACGTGAGCTTTACTCAAATCGTGATGTCAGAATAGACATAACCATAGGGTTCAGGCATTTTTGGTTTGCATATAGTAATTTTGACCCTGTTCCAGCACGCAGCTCTACAGTGAGTAATACTTCAATCAATCAATCAATACTGATCTGCATTAAGGGCAGTCGCCCAGGTGGCAGATTCCCTATCTGTTGCTTTCCTACCCTTTTCCTAAATGATTTCAAAGAAATTGGAAATTTATTGAACATCTCCCTTGGTAAGTTATTTCAATCCCCAACTCCCCTTCCTATAAATGAATATTTACCCCAGTTTGTCCTCTTGAATTCCAACTTTATCTTCATATTGTGATCTTTCCTACTTTTATAAACGCCATTTAAACTTATTCGTCTACTAATATCATTCCACGCCATCTCTCCGCTGACAGCTCGGAACATACCACTTAGTCAAGCAGCTCTTCTTCTTTCTCTCAATTCTTCCCAACCCAAACATTGCAACATTTTTGTAACGCTACTCTTTTGTCGGAAATCACTCAGAACAAATCGAGCTGCTTTTCTTTGGATTTTTTTCCAGTTCTTGAATCAGGTAATCCTGGTGAGGGTCCCATACACTGGAACCATACTCTAGTTGGGGTCTTACCAGAGACTTATATGCACTCTCCTTTACATCCTTACTACAACTCCTAAACACCCTCATAACCATGTGCAGAGATCGGTACCCTTTATTTACAATCCCATTTATGTGATTACCCCAATGAAGATCTTTCCTTATATTAACACCTAGATACTTACAATGATCCTCAAAAGGAACTTTCACCCCATCAACGCAGTAATTAAAACTGAGAGGGCTTTTCCTATTTGTGAAACTCACAACATGACTTTTAACCCCGTTTATCGACAGTTGCTCACAATCTTGTAACTTATTTATCACTCTATAGAGAATAACATCATCCGCAAAAAGCCTTACCTCCGATTCCACTCCTTTACTCATATCATTTATATATATAAGAAAACATAAAGCTCCAATAACACTGCCCTGAGGAACTCCCCTCTCAACTATTACAGGGTCAGACAAAGCTTCACCTACTCTAACTCTCTGAGATCTATTTTCTAGAAATATAGCAACCCATTCAGTCACTCTTTTGTCTAGTCCAATTGCACTCATTTTTGCCAGTAGCCTCCCATGATCCACCCTATCAAATGCTTTAGACAGGTCAATCGCGATACAATCCATTTGACCTCCAGAATCCAAGATATCTGCTATATCTTGCTGGAATCCTACAAGTTGAGCTTCAGTGGAATAACCTTTCCTAAAACCGAATTGCCTTCTATCGAACCAGTTATTAATTTCACAAACATGTCTAATATAATCAGAAAGAATGCCTTCCCAAAGCTTACATACAATGCATGTCAAACTTATTGGCCTGTAATTTTCAGCTTTATGTCTATCACCCTTTCCTTTATACACAGGGACTACTATAGCAACTCTCCATTCATCTGGTATAGCTCCTCCGACCAAACAATAATCAAATAAGTACTTCAGATATGGTACTATATCCCAACCCATTGTCTTTAGTATATCCCCAGAAATCTGATCAATTCCAGCTGCTTTTCTAGTTTTCAACTTTTGTATCTTATTGTAAATGTCATTGTTATCATATGTAAATTTTATTACTTCTTTGGCCTTAGTCTCCTCTATCTCGACATTATCCTTGTAACCAACAATCTTTACATACTTCTGCCTTTTGAAGATCCTCATATACACACTCCCCTTGTTCATTAATTATTCCTGGAATGTCCTTCTTGGAACCTGTTTCTGCCTTAAAATACCTATACATACCCTTCCATTTTTCACTAAAATTTGTATGACTGCCAATTATGCTTGCCATCATGTTATCCTTAGCTGCCTTCTTTGCTTGATTCAATTTTCTAGTAAGTTCCTTCAATTTCTCCTTACTTCCACAGCCATTTCTAACTCTATTTCTTTCCAGTCTGCACCTCCTTCTTAGTCTCTTTATTTCTCTATTATAATAAGGTGGGTCTTTACCATTCCTTACCACTCTTAAAGGTACAAACCTGTTTTCGCATTCCTCAACAATTTCATAAACCCATCCCATAGTCTGTTTACATTTTTATTTACCGTTTTCCACCGATCACTTCTTTTTATTGTTTTTGATAAAGAGAGACCTACTTCTTAACAGACAGTACGATTGTCTAAATAAGCTAATACAATAAGTTGCGTGATATAGGTTATATGTGGTACAATTGCACCCTTCGAACACTACGACAGTGAGAGTTAATGGAGACTTCTTAGACATCTTTTCTACTTGTGCTGGAGTGCGACAAGGTTACATTCTTTCCCCCTCCTATTTAATGTATACAGTGAGTATATTATGAGCGAGATTCTCTAGGATTGCAGTGATAACACCACAATTCGTGGCAGGAAAATTAACAATCTCAGATATGTGGATGACACTGATTATTGCTACAGATGATCTTTAACTAGAAGCCACCATGTGGAGGTTAGACGAGCGAAGCAGAGAATGTGGTCTTGAAATCAACAATAAGGCGACCAAAGTGATGATTGTAGACCGTTTTAATAACAACAGACCTGCCAAAACAAGAATTGCGAATTATGAGGTTATCAGTCACTTCGAGTATCTGGGATCTATTGTCACAAATACTGGAGACTGTGACCCTGAGATCCGCAAGCGCACTGCGTTTGCGAGAAATTCAACAGCAAAACTTACTCGCATCTGGAAGGACACCTCCACCACTTCCAAGACAAAGCTCACCCTCGTGCGAACTCTGATCTTCCCTGTCTCAACCTATGCAGCAGAAACTTGGACGATGAAGACGGCGGATCGCCGCAGGATTGATGTTCTAGGAATGTGGTGCTATAGGAGATTACTGCGAATACCATGGACAGCACACCGTACTAATGAATCGATCCTGCAACAGCTCTGCATCTGAACAAGACTGTCGACCCTTACCAACCAAAAACAACTCAGATATTTTGGTCACATTGCCGGAAGAGAGGAGGCAATAGAAATAATTAACATAGAGGGAAAAGTCAAAGGCCGAAAACCTACAGGACGTGGGCGTGCACCGGTAAGATGGATGGACCATATCAAGAACTTGACCAGGATGAGCTTACAGCAAGCAAAGCAGAGACTCCTGGAGGAAGATCACCAAAAGGATTGTTGCGTGTTGCCACTACACCCTTACGATGGGTTGGACTAAGGGGGGGGGAGAGAGACAGAGGATGTTTTTCAAACTGCATGAATTCTGTGAACAGCTAGACATTTCATTGTGGAAATGCGTTCGGTTATTCAGTTGTCTCGTCTGCTTGTTTATTTAAATGTGAATGTTTAAATATTATTAGCTTGAATCGATAACAGAGTACTAGCCGGTCGGGAGGCACTACTACATGTCATATTTGATTTCTTTATTACACAAATTTGTAGTGTTGTAACATTTTGTGCCTAAGTTATCTTCATTGTAATTTAAATTCTTTCAGTTCTTTGAATTGATTTCGATTATTCCGTTTTTGATATTTTGGTCCGATTCAGTTACATTATATTTCGTCTTTGTTAATATGTTAGTTATTTAAACCAGTATGATTGGTATTATTTCGACTAGCATAGCCCGTAGATTAGGTTCCCTTATGTACCCTGAGAAGACAAATGCAATCCTCAGTTAAGAGAAGTGAGCGATAAATATTCATCGCAATGGGGCAGAAACCAGAACTCCAGTTGCCGCCAGCTTATGTAGACAAGAAAAAGATCAAAGGGTACGTTACCTTTCCATAAATGAAGGTTAAGGTACCTTTGGTATTATTAGGTGAATGCTGGAACTGCTTGGCAATCGACCAAGTCAGAAGCAATGGAGATAAATTCGAGGGTGAATCAAAACGTAAGTTCCCTAGCTCGCACGCGGTGTGCCGTGACCTTGGCCAATGCGGTGCAAGCTACAATCACTGACGACACGTTCGACAGGTTAGTATGGTATCCCATCGTGTTGTATGTGCAGAGCGGGCTAGGCTAATTGGCGCTTCACCTGTATGTTCATTCCAAATTGGAGGTGCGTGCAACGATCAGATTTCTGTTGGCTAAACGCCTCAATTTCACGGACATTCATCGTGACATCACTGCTCTACATGATGAGCGTGCAATTTCTCGCCCAGGTATTGAAAAGCGTTGTAAGCAAATTTGACGCCGGATGCTCGGGTCTCACGGACGAATATAGCGAAGGCAGGCACGCAACGTACAGAAACGTTGGAAATATTTACCGTGTGGATGGGATCATTAGAGAGAATCGGCGCATATTACCGCAGGAAATAGCCAGCACGCTCAACATTTCATAGGCCAGTGTGTTCTCCTTTGTTTACCAACACCACTGATTTCGGAAAATGTGTCAAAAATGGGTCCCACGTCTGCTCACCGATTTTCACAAGGGACAACGTTCACAATTGTCACTGGCATTTTTGCACCGGTATTGTGTGGAGGGCAACGAGCTTCTACGGCGAATTATCACGGGATGAATCCACCGAATCAAAGCGAACATCGATGGAATGGATGCAAGGCCAAAGTCCAACATTCAGCAGGAAAGGTAATGGTGACAGTGTTTTCTGACATGGAGTGCGTGTTGCATGCGGAATTTATGCCGAAGGGCACGACCATCGACTCGGCTTCATACTCCCATGCGTTGAACCGGTTCCCTACGGCAATTAAGGAAATGCGGTGGGGTAAATAAAGCGCAGATGTTATTTTGTTGCACGATAACACAACGCCTCACACGGATCGCCAAACATCCCAACCACTGCAGCGATTCAAGTGGAAGGTAGTAAGTTATATTTTAAAAACTACCTGTAGACAGTTGCAGTACTTAATTGTGAACTAATAAAGTAATAAATATATTTCCATTGAGTCAGCGTTTTACCGAGCAAGCGGCTGACCCATGGCGTCATCACATCAGTGAAATCCCCGATGGTATTGATAATACCGGAAGCTTGGTGAACGCAGTAGCTTCAGAACACGGGACGATCATTCTGCTTTAACGTTGCAAACCACGCAGGTCGGTTTTTCTTATATTAAACCAGTGTTGTATGGTAGAAATATTAACAGTGGCGATATTATCAAACAAGTAGACATACTTAGTGTGAAAGCGGAAACGTTATTTTCTAAGAATAGGCGTTACTTAAGGGCAAGTGATATAATGTAATTACGAAAGTGTATTGTACAGTTAACAAAGCAATTACATTTGCTATATATAAGATCGCGTATGATGTTGCAGTATGCCAGAGTACGGTTTGGCACGGGATTATCAATAACTAAGACGACATTTATTATCGATATCTCCTAACCCGTGTATGCAATTTTCATCCGAATAGTGCAGATACTGTGATCGGTACGCGTCCGGTATCGCGAAGAACGTGTGCGGAACACCATATTTCAAAGACGATGGAAGAAGAAAAGACCGGCAGTGTATTTTGTAACGCCTTGCAGTTTGTTGCAATAATGGCGTAATTTACGCAGACGTAGCGGCCTGGGACCATGAAGGATGCTGAGACGACACCAGTTGACTTTATCTTAAAAGTTATAGGCATGTTTAGATAGAATAATTAGGCTAATTCGATCCTGTTGTTGTAGTTTAAATGTAAATGTCAGTCCTTTTGCTGCTGAGCTGTTTTCTTTTTGTAATGTCATGTTTCAGGGGAGATGCATGTTTGAACCCTGATGTTTGTTTATTATTTTATTTCCTTTTTAGTAGATGGGAAAGAGGGAAGTAGGTGTAGATGAGGATATATGTATGTCAAGAGGTGACTGTGTATTCTAATTTTTGTAACAAGATGCTGATTCTTTCTTTAGAAGGCCGCACAGCCTAAAGCTTGTTTGGGAATGAATTTCAGCAGGGAACACTTTTTTCTAAAGCATTTAGCATGTTTATAGGAGTGCATGACAGATGTAACCAACGTGAAAGTACACCGTTGAACTAGTATCTTTTAGATCGGCAAGGAGTACTGGCTAATTGGTATTGTGTTGTGAAATTATGAGAAAAATGCAAGATTAGCCTGATATTGAGATTGTACATTGTATGTTAATACAGGACGAAGGTGCCTGGTAATGAATAAAGGGGAAAATATAATTGTGTTAACTGCGTGGTGAGAGAGAGGCTTGATTTGCCTTGAGTGTTCATTAATACTATGAGAGTCGAACTCTTGGACTCCGAGGTGTTAGGCCAGATGTGCCGTGTGTCATATGTGGTAGCCGTGTTAAATAGAGACGTGTATTTAAGGCCATATGAATGTGTATTGAGAAGCCTTAACTTGAGTTCGAGGCCTATTGTTAGTTTAATGAACAGAGAAGTGATTCGCAGCGTTAATATGTGTTCCACGATATATTACAATCTCTCAGGCAGGAATGACAAATTCAATTAGTTAGTGTCTTCTCTTGCGAGGCAGGATGTCTCATAGCTGGAGTATTAGAAGTATCAGTTGATTTATGGTACGGCGTGTTAGGCGAACGACCAACACATGGGTAGCTGAGTCAGGAGTTTCGAGTCTTTTTATATGAAGGAATTTAGCTTCTTATTACTTGTATTTCAGATAACGGAGACACAGATGTTTTGTTTATTTTATTTGCATGAATTTTACATATTTCTTTTAAGTGTTTTGTTTATATAGAATTGTGTTACATGTATTTTTGCTGATTATGTCATTGTCATTGTTGATAAAGACTTGTTTTTAAGTCAGAGTCCGGAGCTAACTTTATTGGGAAGTAGGCTTTCGAGCCATCCAATTTGTAACAGAACGGTCTGTTAGTAAACTCAGTGTAGATATAAGTTAGGTACCCTGGTACATTGATTTGTTGATAAGTGTTGTACATGTTATTTTTATTATGAATCGGATTTAGCATAATTTTATTCTGTCGTGGTATGTCCTATAAACGTTATTTGAATGATATCCGTCAGGATTCGATAAGATAAATTTAACTGCGTTGACTCGATGCGAAGTGTGTACTTCTTCCCCCAGGTTTGATTTTGTAAATATTTATATATTAACATGGGACATGACATGTATTAATGTTCGTGTAACTATGTGCACGGCAGTACTTTGTCATACGTGGTGAAGTACTTGTGTTGGTTCATCACCAGGTGTAATCACCTGGTATAGACGAAATTACACCTATATTATGAAATATTTTCTTGTTGTTGCTTTTATTATTACACTATATTTTTTGTTCCAAGAGCAAGTACAGGAATATTTCTTCTGTTAGATACATATACCTGTTGATCATTTCACTCTGTATCACTTCCAATTCATTTATAAAGGATTTTTAAAACCTTAGGTTATAACAATAAAATATTGTTTATAACAGGTGAACTCATTTCTACACTTTCAATTGCAATTGTTTACCGAGCTCGATAGCTGCAGTCGCTTAAGTGCGGCCAGTATCCAGTAATCGGGAGATAGTGGGTTCGAGCCCCATTGTCGGCAGCCCTGAAGATGGTTTTCCGTGGTTTCCCATTTTCACACCAAGCAAATGCCGGGGTTGTACCTTAATTAAGGCCACAGCCGCTACCTTCCAATTCCTAGGCCTTTCCTCTCCCATCGTCGCCATAAGACGTATCTGTGTCGGTGCGACGTAAAGCAAAAAAAATTGTTTCATGAAATAAACCACAAAAATAATTTCCTCTCTCCTGAAAAATTACCGATTTTGTGGTTATATCCTTATCCCGGTGAGTTCTTCAAGGCAAGATTACAATTGATCAATCAATGATCTGCGTTAAGGGTTGTCACCCTGGTAGCAAGTAGCCTTTTCTTAAACATTTTCAATGAACTTGGAAATTTATCACCATTTCCCTCGATAATTTATTCCAATCCCTTACTCCTCGTCCTGTAAATGAATATTTGCTCTCTTGAATTCCAACTTTATCTTCGTACACCTTTTTAAAAGCTTCACTCAAGTTCATATTTTATTAATGTCATTCTATGACAACCCTCCACTGACAGCTCGAAACATACCACATAGTCGATCATCTCGTCTCCTTACTCTCAAGTCTTCCAGCCCAAAGATTGCAACATTTTCGTAACAGTACTCATTGGTCGAAAATCACCCAGAACAAATCGAGCTACTTTCCTTCGATAATTTCCAGGTTCTTGTATCAAGTAGTCCTGGTGAGGGTCCCATTCACTGGAGCCATAATGTAACTGCGGTCTTACCAGAAACTTACACGTCCTCTCCTTTACATCCTTACTACAACACCCACATACCCTCATAACCATGTGGAAAGATCTGTAACCGTTCTTAAGAACCTCGTTAATATGATTTCCCCAACGAAGATCATCATTCCTTAAATTAACACATAAGTACTTGCATTTTCCTCATCAACCCAAAAATTAAAACTGAGAGGACTTTCCCTCTTGGTAAAATTACAACTTGACTTTTAATCCCATTTACATTCATGCCATTGTCTGCTGTGCATCTCACAACAGTGTAAGTCCCCCTGCAATTGCTCACAATCCTGCAACTCATGTAATGTTCTATACAATATAACGTCATCCGCAAATATCCTAAACTTTGATCCCACATATTTACTGATGTCATTTATACATATATATATGAGGTAAGGTAAGGGTGTATTCCGCCAGAAGGCAGGTTCGAACCTCGACAGAGGTGTTCCTGTGCCGGAGTTTACGTATGGTAGGGTGACCAGTTCCTTTCCGCTCCTCCGTTCCCTAACCCCCATCAACAGCGCGTTACAACCCATCCAAATTTTAACCACGCCCAATGCTGCTTAACTTGGGTTATCTCACGGGACCCGGTGTTTCTGCACGGCTACGGGCGTTGGCTATATACAGTATATATCTAAGTAAATATAAAAGTCCAATAATACTGCCCTGCGGGAAACACCTGTTATTGATTGCTGGATCAGATGTCGCTTCACCTACTGTATTTTCTAGAAAAGTAGCCACCCATTGTACCACTCTTTTCTCTTGACCAATAGACATACCCTAACAATAGCCTTGCATAGCTCAAATACGTCAGGATGGTGTCGGTAGATTTACCAGCAAGTAAATGAACTCCCGCGGGCCTAATTTCCGGAACCTCCGCGTCTCCGTTAAAGTAGCAAGTGGGACGTAAAGGTAACAACATTCTTATTATCATCAAAAAAGGCTTTCACGGCCGCAGATCTTATAATCACAGGAATAGAACCAGCTTTTGGGTGGTTAGGCCGTGTGCATTATGCAGAGTTTTGTCCAGACGTGCCATTTGGACTCATCAGCTGTAATGGCTGTAGTTTACCGTTGCTTTCAGCCGTGTAGCAGTATCAACACAGTTAAGCCATGTTGAGTATTATTACAAGGCCGTATCAGTCAATCATCAAGGCTGCCGCCCTTGCAACTACCGAAAGGCTGCTACCCCCCTTTCGATGAACCATTCGTTAGTCTGGTCTCTCAAGAGATACCCATCCGATATGGTTGCACCTGCGGCTCGGCTATCTGCATCATTGGGACACGCAAGCCTCCCCACCGCGGCAAGGTCACATGGTTCGCAGAGGAGGACTATAGCCGTAAGATAGCAGTAACAATCTGAGCTTACATGCCCTCGCAAAATTAAACATCAAACATTGTGAGAACACCGTTAAAGCTGTAGAAAAATAAGGATACAGATTTGTATGCCTAAGAGGCTATCCCAAAACGTACATGGAGAGGAGACTAATACGAAACCTCGGTTTCAGGATAATCTTCGTCACAGGACGCACGAGTCATTGCATTGCGGGGATTACACGCGAATTCGTGTTTCCGAGATCAACAGTGTCGATGATCGAGCTTCAATATCCCAGAGAGCATGTTACCACCCGCGCAAACCACCGCATGGGAAGACGACAGGTGATTTACGAACGGACATCAAATCGACTTCGCAGAACCATACTGGGTGCTCGACGGGCTACTGTGAGTCAGATCACCACCCAATTGAAAGATGGTGGTCAGAAACCCATTTCTATCAGAATAGTTAGGAGGCAAAAGCACCACATAGGCTTCACCAGCCGATGCCCATCTCGTGTCCCTTTGCTGACACATCGACAGAGCTCAACGACGTGCATGGGCCTGTGAACATCTGCAATGGACCAGGGAACTGTGGTCGCGTGTGATATTGTCCGCTGAATCTTGGTCCCAATTGTACCGATCTGATGGTCACGTGAGAGTGTGGCATATTCCTCATAAACCTACGGATCCTGCGTGTCATGAAGTTTGTGTCTGGGTGGGAGTTGGCTCTGTTCGGGTCTGGGCGGCTTTCTCATGGTCGTCATCAGGCCCCATTTCTCGGCTGTAGGGAACGCTGACTCGTGGAAGTTATATAGACATTCTCTCAGACAATCTGTATCCCTTTCTGGCCATAGAGTACCCTATGGAGATGCTGTGTTTCAACAGGGCAATGCGCCTTGCCACCGCTATCGAGTGAACTTACGACAATGGATTGGCCCTCCAGATTCCCTATCTTCAATCAATCGAGCATTTATGGGATGCTATCGATGCTGGTATACGCTCCATGAACCCCGCACTAACCACAGAAGACCAAGAATTGTGGGTAGCAATGCAAGATGCGTGGAACCAGATCCCTCCAGCATGAATCCAATACTTTTTAGAGTCGGTGTCTCGCCGTATTTCTGCCGTTTTGAGTGCTCGCGGAGGAGTAACTCGTTATTAACATCGCATTCAACCCGAGCAAGATAACTCTGGTCCCTTTTACAAGAAGGAGAACATTAGAAGGAAAGAGATCACTGAAGCTCTTTGGTTAATATATATATATATATGGAAGAACAAGCACTGCACCTAGGTGTAGTGTTAGATAACACTCTAACATGGAATCCACATATAGAAAGGAACATAACCCGGGCCAAGCACTTGCTGTGTGCATGTAAAAGAGCCGTTGGGAAGAAATGGTGCCTAAGACCATCAAAGGTAATGTGGATATACACAATGATCTCTAGGCCGTTGATGGCTAATGCTGCAATCATCTGGTGGCGGAGAGTATGTCAAGGAAACGTCGGCGGTAGATTGGATAGCCTACAGTGAATGGCATGCATAGCCATAACTGGGGCTATGAGAACTATGCCGACAGAAGCCTTGGATACTTTACTAGACCTCCCATCACTATGAAATTTCATAAAAGGACAGGTTATAATGAGTTCATATAGGCTGGCACAATAAGAGTGCTGGAATGCAGGAAGACCCAATCTAGGACACTGTAAAATTAACAGAGGAAGTTCTACACTTGTTTTCAGATCATATGATACCAAAGCACAACTTTGAAAAACCGTTCGAGAACCAGATAATAAAAAAATAGACCGGGATATCAACAAATGGAATACTGAAAAAGAAGATATAGTGTGGTGGACTGATGGCTCAAAGAATGTGGGTGGCACGGGAAGAGGGATCAACGTGGGAATACCTGAGAGATCAATCCAGAAGAGCCTGGGCAGACACACTGCAGTCTTTCAAGCTGAAATGATGGCTATCACAGCATGTCTTGAAGTAAATCTGAAAATGAACTATAGGAATAAGAACATTGTCGTTTTTACGGACAGCCATCCGGCAGTCCGGATAATATCCAGAATTGTCTGGTATTGCCACTCACTTCTCCTGAAGCTCTCAAAGTACGGTACAACATTGTCAAAATAATATTGGTACCAGGGGATGCAGGTGTAAAAGGAAATGAAAAAGCAGATAAACTGGCCAGGAAAGGGGCAGAAACACATTTTGTAGGCTCAGGACATATATATGGGGTTTCCTATAAACAAATGGAAAACTGGAAAAAATTCACCAGGATTTAGGCTTGCAAAGGAACTGGCAAAAGGATCAAAAAAGAAGCATAAATTTACTAAAGAACGGTTGAAACTCAGCAGGGAAAATGTAAGATCGTTAGTAGGACTATTGACAGGACACTGTCATCTGAAAAAACCACCTACATAGAACTCGAGTAATAATAGACAACATCAGCAGGAAATGCAATGAAGCAGAGGAATCGGCTGCACACATACTTTTCGAATGTGACGCGCTGGGTAGAATCAGACTCTCCTCTCTAGGACTACTGAAGAGAGAGAAAAACGCAGTAAGACTCAATAAGAACAACCTGCAAATTTGTGAAGGGAGCAGGTATATCTAGGTGGGAATGAAGGAAAAACATGGTAGCAAAAGATCTTAGAGGTCGACGCTAATTGGGAATTAATATTTAGAGGCCCCATGAAGAAAAGAAGATGAATATCCCACTCAGTGTTTGCTCATGACTTTTGGCACTCAGTGTATTTCTCATCCAGTTATTTAAAGCACGGTTTGTGAAGCATAAACCTATTCGGCTTGTGTGTTTCCTCTTTCAAACTTCACAGTTGGATCTATAACGAAGCACGGTTAGGTGCTGAAACATCATAATAAGCTTGTATTTGGACTGAATACATTTCAGAAAACCGTTTTAAGGAACGGAGACCAAAGACTTTCTGACACAAAAGCAAACGAATGAGGGACATATATAAGTACCATATCATTTTATTGCCCTTCAAAACAACAAATGAGAGCTTCGCTCTCTCACTAGGCTGTACTGAACACTACCGACGTATGTCTCACGAGCAGTTGATGGCAAGCGCTAGTCGATCGTAATTTGTTCCCCGAAGATTTTAATGAATGTTGCCGTGTTAATTGATGAAGTTATAATTGTATTATATCGTAATCAAACCAAAAAGAAGAAGGCTGTGATTCCTGGCTTTTGCAGTATTCAATTTGTCAAAATCAAGATCAATCCTATTTATACCATCATTTTGCCAAGCAGTACGGTGGCCCTTCCGTTAAAAGTGGTTGAATGAGCTTCTTCGGCAGGACCTGAGAAATAATAGTGTGGCTCGTAATAGCAAGGTCTGCTCGGAGCATTTTGCAGTAGAATATGTTCTCATTACTGAAATGGGTAAATAATTTCATAATAGGTAAATGATATTCTGAGTCGTTAATATGACCTACATGAATAATTTTATGTGAAAGAAGAAGACAGTTTTTGCTAGTGGCTTTACGTTGCACCGACACAGATAGGTCTTATGGCGAGGATGGGATAGGAAAGGGCTAGGAGTTGTAAGGAAGTAGCCGTGGCCTTAATTAAGGTACATCCCCAGCATTTTCCTGGTGTGAAATGGGTAACCACGGGAAACCATCGTCAGGGCTGCCGACAGTGGGAATCGAATGCGCTATCTCCCGGATGCAAGCTCACAGCTGCGCGCCCCTAACCGCACGGTCAACTCGCCCAGTAAGAGGAAGACTTAAGGAGAACGCTGTACCTTCGATATTTTCATGGAATAGCACCGTTAATTGGGAAATGACTCCGAGAGCAAAGAAGTATGGAAGAAGCGATAGCACCGCGTGTGGGGCCGAACCCTGAATCACAGAGTGACCTATATTTTGACACTGGAGCACAATCAATTTCAGACTTCCCGAATAAAAAAAGTAACTTAATCCATCATTTTCAAATTTGAAATATGTATATCTGTCCTATGATTTGAAACAAGGTCTTCAAACCTGTGCGTTGCAGGGAAATGTAAGTCGGTTGTAGTGGATGTAGTCACTTTTTGGGGGAGTCATACCAATATCGCCTCTAACATATCAGGCAGGTTTTCAAAAGGCTACTTGCACATATATAACTCAATCTCAATAAAATCACTAAAATAAAAAGTTGCTACATTTAGTCATTAACATTCAATCAACTCTTGATTCTTTCCATATATTCATTCGCCCCTTTCCTTCAATTCCGCGTTCAAATTCGCAATTGTTATTGCACCTATATTATTTCCCATTTCTTTGTTAACATCAGCAGGATATGGTAACTCATTGCTCATGCATTTAAAGTAACAGTTTCGATTCAGTTATCATAAATGTGGAAATAGTCCATGTAAAACAGTCGAGAAGTGGAAAGCGTATACCGCCTTTTACCATAACACTGGCTAGCGAATGAGTTCTGCGTGAGACATCCCTACTTGAGATACTGAATACAGCAGACACCAGTACTTCGTTTTGGTCTACTGTCCACTAGCTCATCAAGGTAATGTAGGTTCAAACTCTCTTACTCCTGAATGCTGATTCAACTTACATCTCATACAGCAGCTGTTGAGTTGTGACGTCTTTAATTTACCCCAAGTTTATGTTATTTGAGCGATATTGCGATCAGGAACTAAGTCATTAAAGAGAACCACAGTACGGATGCATGCATTGTCGTCAATTAAGACACACGCTCGTCCAAAACGCTGGTGATTGGATGTCATTATGGGTCCCTGCGTTGTACAGCGGTGACATTGCCCTGTACGATTAGGAGTGGCGAACGGTGTATATCAATATTTGAACAAGTTGTGATTTTCATGGAATAAAGTTGTATATCATCCAAAGGTGGCCGTACAGAGTGGGATTTCCTCAAGTGCTGGTTCAACAGACCAAGCTTTGAGGAATTCTCCAACGTGTGTGGCGGCTTCTTGAGGCCGCGGTGGGTGGAGAGAGACCCACAAATTCCGTACAAAAATCAGTATTCTTCTTCCGCTTTTGGCCGGATTTTTAAGTCTCTTTCTGCGGGTTATGAAGCGAACACTCTCAAAGTTGCATTGAGTCTTTTGTGGGGGGGGGGGTGATGGCTTGCATTATAACCGTACCTCCTACAGAGATAAACGTGGTGCCCAATAAAAAATGTTAATATGTATCGAGGCCTATCCTCAAGTACTTGTGGAAATCTTTCGCGAAGACCTCCAGTTCAGTACTAAGATTTTTGAGGGTACACAGGCTTCTCTTCGAATGTCACTCCATGCACCATACACCTTTTTTGCGCCTTTTCTTTCGAAACCAATCTCATGTAATCACACAAATGTCAGCTGCTAGAATAGTATCAATTCAGGCAATGATGCAAACAAATGGCAAAACCATGAGAAGAACCAATAACTACCACTGGTCAACACAGAACTGGTGTGTTGACCTGGAGTTGAACCTGGGGAAAATCTCCAAGTCCTTTTCTTTTTGGGCGAGGGTTCGGTACAGGAAATCCCAAAGGATATCCCGGAAACTTTTTCTTTGAGGCTTTCGTGTACCTGCGTGGCCATCCTGGCACTAGAAGCTTGCTCTGTATTCAAACAAATGAGCGAGAAGTACTTTTATAAAATATATTTCTCTGTAAGAATGTTGTACATCAACAAACATGGCCAGCGTCAGTAATCTGTGCGTGTCACCTCGATCGATATTAACACTGAATAAGAGCAGGAAAAGAAACATTAATCAACTGAAGTGGAAGGACAACGTACGCAAAAGAACGAGGGGTAGCTGAAAAAGATACACAGCAACATTTAACCTTAATTGGTTAATTTCGCTGGCACGGGGGCTGGGTATGTGTGTCGTCTACATCATAATTTCATTCTCATCACGACGCGCAGGTCGCCTACGGGTGTCAAATGAAAGACCTGCACCTTGTGAGCCAAACATGTCTTCCGACACTCCCGGCACTAACAGCCATAAGCCATTTCATTTCAGCTTCAGATGGCATTTCATGCCCAACAAGTTGTGGTCAGAGTCCACGTCTGCTCCCGTGAAAGTTTTGCAATCCAACGTCTCGTTTCTGAATGTCTGCCTAATCATAATTAAGTCTATTTGACACCTTCCAGTGACTCCAGGTCTCGTCCACGTATAACCAATGGAAATAAATATTCTACACAATGAGAAAGAGACTGATGGCAATGCATGCACCATTTCACTTGAGAGAGAAGATCTGTTCTGTTAATTTGGGGGGAAAAGCGTTGAATTTGTTTACACAAATGAAGCCTCTAAAACATCGCACTGCTAACAAAGTTCGAACATTTGTCACACACTAATTACCGATCGTGTATTTATTTTCAGCTTACTGAACGACAAGTGTGAAGAAATACTACCAACGTCTTCTAGGTTATCTGAAGTTCTAATTAACAACTCTTTAAGTATTCGGTCATGGTGTATGGCTGGTCGTTGGTATAGAAATTGAAGGTAGGTCATTTTCTGTGCTCTATGACGACTGCACTGGTCTTGGAAGTCAACAAAAAACCTGCAGCTTTGAAGGAAAGTGTTGATAAGTCTAGTTAAATGGAAGTCTTTGATTAGACTGAACAAGATGACATGGAGTAACCGGTGATGGACAGTGTCATACGCTGCTGTTAGAACCACAAACTCATCTGGTGAGTTTCAGACCCATCATCTATGAACTGAGTGAGAACAAAAAGTTAAAAGAAGGGATGGCGTGTGGCCTCCGAAGAGGTCTTTCAAGCTGACACCGTATAGGTGACATGCGGGTCTATGAGAATGGGGCCCTACCTATAATGAATTGTAATGCTGAAGACTGAAGGTTAAAATCTCTCAACCTGAAGCTGAAGAAACTGAAGATTGGAAAGAATGCAAAAGGTTGGGATCTAGACAAGTTAAAAAAAGAGAGTGTGAGGGATTGTTTCAAGGAACATGTTGCACAAGGACTAAATGAAATGGCCGAAGGAAAGAAAATAGAGGAAGAGTGGATAGTCATGAAAAATGAAGTCAGCAGGGCTGATGAAGAAATATCAGGAAGGAAGAAAAGATCAACTAAGAATCAGTGGATACCTCAGGAGATACTAGACCTGACTGAAGAACAACGAAAATTCAAGAATGCTGGAAATGAGGAGGGCAGAAAAAATACAGGCGATTAAAGAATGAAGTGGATAGAAACTGCAAGGTAGCTAAGGAAGAATGGCTGAAGGAGAAGTGCAAGGAAGTCGAAGGTTGTGTGTTCCTAGGAAAGGTAGATGCTGCATACAGGAAAATCAAGGAAACCTATGGAGAAAGGCAATCTAGGTGTATGAATATTAAGACCTCAGATGGAAAACCACTTGTAGGGAAAGAAGACAATCCAGAAAGATAGCAGGAACATATCCAACAGTTGCATGATGATAAAGATGTAGATAATTTGGTTCTGGAACAAGAAGAGGCTGTTGATGCTGATGAAACTGAAAACCCAATTTTGAGGTCAGAGTTTGAGAGAGCTGTGAGCGACCTAAATAGGAACAAGGCACCTGGAATTGATGACATTCCCTCTGAATTACTGACTGCCTTAGGAGAAACCAGCATGGCAAGGTTATTCCATTTAGTGTGTAAGATGTATGAGACAGGTGAAGTCCCATCCGATTTTCGGCAGAATATTGTTATACCTAGGCCTATTCCCAAAAAAGCCGGTGCTGACAGGTGTGAAACCTAGAGAAGAATGGGAAAACAAGTTGAAGCTGAGTTGGGAGAAGATCAGTTTGGCTACAGAAGAAATGTAGGAACAAGTGAAGCAATCCTGACTTTACGTCTGATCTTAGAGGATCGAATCAAAAAGTACAAGCCCACGTACATGGCATTGGTAGATCCAGAAAAGGCATTCGATAATGTCGATTGGACCAAGCTATTTAAGATTCTGAAGGTGATTGGGATCAGATACCGCACTGAGAATGAAGAATTATCTACAATATGTATAAAAATCAGTCTGCAGCGATAAGAACCGAGGTCTTTGGAAACGAAACAGCAATCCAGAAAGGAGTGAGGCAAGGCTGCAATTTGTCCCCTCCTCCTTTTCATTGTTTACATAGAACAGGCAGTAAAGGAAATCAAAGAGGAATTTGGAAAGGGAATCACAATCCAAGAAGAGGGAATCGAAACCTTGAGATTTGCCGATGATATTGTTATTTTTTCTAAGACCGCAGAAGATCTCGAGAAGCTGCTGAATGGTATGGACGAAGTCTTGGGTAATGAGTACAAGATGAAAATAAATAAGTCCAAAACAAAAGTATTGGAGTGCAGTCGAACGAAGGCAGGTGATGCAGGAAATATTACATTAGGGAATGAAGTCTTGAAGGAAGTAGGTGAATATTGTTACTTGGCTAGTAAAATAACTAACGATATTAGAAGTAAGGAGGACATAACATGCAGATTAGCACAAGCAAGGAAGAGCTTCCATAAGAAAAGACAATTTGCTCACTTCAAACATTGAAACGGTACAGAAATTAGAAAGGTGAATAGGAAAGGTGTTTTTGTAGACTTTCGAGTGGAGCGTGGCTTTGTATGGAACTGAAACATAGACGATAACTGGCTCAGAAAAAAGAATAGAAGCTTTTGAAATGTGGTGTTACAGAAGAATGCTGATGATGAGATGGATAGATCGAATCACGAATGAAGAGATACAGTACCGGTACTGAATCAAATAGGCGAGAGGAGATCGATTTGGCTAAATTTGACGAGAAGAAGAGATAGAATGATAGGAGACATCTTAAGATACCCAGGACTTGTTCAGTTGGTTTTTGAAGGAAGTGTAGGTGGTAAGAACGGTAGGGGTAGACCAAGGTATGAATATGACAAGCAGATTAGAGCAGATGTAGGATGCAATAGTTACGTAGAAATGAAAAGGTTAGCATGGGATAGGGTGGCATGGAGGAACGGCGCCCATGCCCGTGGGCAGGGGGGGGGGACGCAATCAATCAATCAATACTGATCTGCATTTAGGGCAGTCGCCCAGGTGGCAGATTCCGTATCTGTTTCTTTGCTAGCCTTTTCCTAAATGATTTCAAAGAAATTGGAAATTTATTGAACATCTCCCTTGGTAAGTTATTCCAATCCCTAACTCCCCTTCCCATAAATGAATATTTACCCCAGTTTGCCCTCTTGAATTCCAACTTTATCTTCATATTGTGATCTTTCCTACTTTTATAAACGCTATTCAAACTTATTCGTCTACTAATGTCATTCCACGCCATCTCTCCGCTGACAGCTCGGAACATACCACTTAGTCGAGCAGCTCTTCTTCTTTCTCTCATTTCTTCCCAACCCAAACCAAATACAGTAGAGACAATACACGACACTGAGCGAGATATCGAGGGACAGCTACTGGAGCTCACTCTAGCGGATAGACCTGAACGGTACTGATTCTGTCATAAGAGCACGTGTATTTTTGTGTGAAGATTTTGGTGTTATTTATGCGTTTTCAGTGAGTTGACATAATTAAATAGTAGCGTGTGTCATTCCTTGATATCTCCTCTCAACATGAGGGGAAAGGTATGTGCTGTGTTTGGCTGCAGTAATTACGAAATAGAGAAAAATGCGCGCTCGTTCTTCAGGTTCCCTCGTGACAAGAACATGTAAGCAATATTGTGTTTGCATATATATTCTTCCAGTGACAGAGATTTTTATAGTACTTCATAATCTTCTGACCTGCTCGACCCATATTTTAACTGGAATAAAATGTATAACGCATATTTTATTGTATAGTGCAGCAGTTAACCTTCAATATCGATGTGTTGTTGTAGATGTGATCTGTGGGTTTTGAAATGTCACAGAAGTGATTTGGATAAGGTGTACAAGAAAGAAGGGACGTTACGCTTATGTAAGAATTATAAGATCTGTTCAGATCATTTCCAGGCCAGCGACTTTAAAAATCCTCGACTATACAGCCAAGGGTATGTTACATTTTTACTCTAATTGTACGTAAATATTCCTCAAAGCATCACTACCGACAACATTTTCATAATTTTCTTTCTTTAATCCCTCTTCTCAGATTAAAGCCGGAATTTTATAGATTTTCTTTCTGTTAGTAGGCTTCATGTTAAGAGGAAAATCGTCCAGCTTTTTAATGTTAAGTCATTGCATCATGTGTGTAAGGAATGTGCCGATATTTTTATTGACAAGTGTCTTAATGTGATGATACATTGTTTTTAAATGAGGAAAAAAGACAAATCCAACCGGAAAAGTTCAGGCAGGAATGCTAAAGCTAAAAAAGTAATGCATAAATGAAAGATCAAGCCATTTCACAGCAGCCCATTTCATATCTTTTTTATGTGTCTAATTTCAGTCTTTGAATAATGACCTTTTAAATAATTATTCATTCATTTATCCAGAATTGCTTTAGCAACTTCGAAGTTAATATCTCAATACCACTTTCTTTCTAGACGTAATTTATTTATCCATTTCCGTATATACATTTCCATTGATATTTGAATTTAGCGCGATTTGTTCAGGTCAAGTCACTAGGAGCGCCACCATCGAATTGTCTCCCATTTTAGCAAGGCGAAATCCGTAAGTGTCGTGTATTGTCTCTACTGTATTTGCCCAAACATTGCAACATTTTTGTAACGCTACTCTTTTGTCGGAAATCACCAAGAACAAATCGAGCTGCTTTTCTTTGGATTTTTTCCAGTTCTTGAATCAGGTAATCCTGGTGATGGTCCCATACACTGGAGCCATACTCTAGTTGGGGTCTTACCAGGGACTTATATGCACTCTCCTTTACATCCTTACTACAACCCCTAAACACCCTCATAACCATGTGCAGAGATCTGTACCCTTTATTTACAATCCCATTTATGTGATTACCCCTATGAAGATCTTTCCTTATATTAACACCTAGATACTTACAATGTTCCCCAAAAGGAACTTTCACCCCATCACCGCAGTACCGTAGAATGGGGTGAATAGGAATGATTTTTTGAGATATTTTCATATGCCATCTCACTGATATAATTATATTAAGCATTTTATACTGGAAGAGTTGCTACTGCTTTTGATCTTCATAATGAAGTACTTTTATAACAATTCTGCAGCACAGTTTCAAATCTATTTACATAAATATCAGCATTCCTATTCACCCCGATAGCAGGGTGAATAGGAACGTAAATGTATACCTGTGCAAAATTCTATTCTACCTCTATAATAGGTGAAAAGGAACAACATACACGTGCCATAAGGTATGCTTAAGGAACAAAGATTGTTTAATGACTAATAGGTGTAGAAAATAAAAAATAACTAGCACTAATTTACAAACACTAAGATACAAATTTGAAGATGAGCAAAACTTTTTGAACGACTGATAAGGAAAGTCTTCCAGTGTTAACATTACCATAAGTTGAAGTCAACAGAATGGAATTTTAACAGCCCTCTTCTTTTCGCTGTGGGGGGATCCACAAGACCAATTATAGCTCCCAAATTCAGCATGCAAATGTCATCCATGTCAGGCCATTTGAACAGCTTGCCATTATCAATTTCGTTGGGAGGTGTTTAGTGACCTTTACATCTACTTCATCTGCAGAAACAATGTCAACAACACTTCCAATAAACAACCGTTTGGAGGATGTTTGTTTAGCTGTCACTTAAAGTGAAAAATCTGCAACAACCCAATCACCAGACTGAATGTCTTGTTTCCTGTAAACACCAGCGAGCTTTTCTCCATTTACGCAAACTTCATCAACATATCTGGTTCGTTTGTCATACCTGGATGGTTCCCTTCTGTTGGTATCAGTAATTAATGGTCTCTTGCATGCCTTTCTTTCACTCCTTTTGGCACTGCACGTATCAATATCTTCTCCACTGCTTACAGGAGTGCCATCATCCTTAGAATGAATGTCTGTTCCCTTCATACTCTTACCCGGGACAACATTAAGTTTTCACCGTCGAATAGGTGTTTTTGGCTGGTCGTTGTAGTGCAGTTCATGAAGAACGGACAGGATTGAATCATCAGCTACCTGACAGTCGGCATGGGTGTTATCATTGCCAGAGCTCGCAGTGTGGTCTGGCTCTTTAACTGCCAGCATTAGTGCTTGGAAGGCGTTCTAGCACTTTTTCATGATTCAGAGGAATAATGCCACATTTCTCAAAGCCAGATTGAATATTCTTCTCCTAGTTTTCCTTTATAACACCCATGAGTTTGTATAGAAGATGAGGGAATACTGCCTTTGGGGCACAAGTTGCTGAGCGCCCTTTCTTTTTCTTCCATTCTAGAAGAGTTTTCCGCCAGGATACCTTCAGTGGGTGAAAGAAGGCGACGTCAAGTGGCTGTGTGAGATGAGTAGAATTTTTGGAAGGAAAACAAACTCAATCTCATATTTCTCACACATCCTAATAATAATATAAATTAATATTCCCCATTAAACAGGTCATTAAAGAAAATAACAACATATTTAATTAAAGCGCACAATTGTTCCCATTCACCCCATAAGTTATAAAATTTGGAATTTACTGATAATACACACAGGAAATAGTTAATAAGCAAATTTCAGAGAAAAAACAAATATGGGTTGTTATCTAGATACATGATATCGTATAATGAATACTAAATCAATTACCTAATATCAAAAATTTTAAAGTACCATAAGAAGATTTTCCACAAAGAAAAACAAGTGATAATTCCGCAGGAACAAATTTAGCAGACAAATCTAAGAACAATATAGGAATTATCGGGAAAACAAGTGAATGTTAACAGCAACATAAGTGCAGCCAAAAATTGAAAAGATAAAATTTGTAATTGTTATATTTACACTTTGATGCGTAAAAATAAAAAATAGAAGAAAATCATTCCTATTCACCCCTGCATTCCTATTGACCCCGTTCTACGGTAATTAAAACTGAGAGGACTTTTCCTATTTGTGAAACTCACAACCTGACTTTTAACCCCGTTTATCAACATACCATTGCCTGCTGTCCATCTCACAACATTTTCGCGGTCACGTTGCAGTTGCTCACAATCTTATAACTTATTTATCACTCTATAGAGAATAACATCATCCGCAAAAAGCCTTACCTCCGATTCCACTCCTTTACTCATATTATTTATATATATAAGAAAACATAAAGGTCCGATAATACTGCCTTGAGGAATCCCCCTCTTAATTATTACAGGGACAGATAAAGCCGCGGCCCCCTTCTAGATATCAGGGAAAGGAAGTAGTCTAATGTAGTCTGGTGTTCCCACCAACAGGCAAGGGATACCGGGGGTGTTATTCTACCGTGGAAGACAAGGCGTCATTCATCTTATAAATTATTAAAAATACTACATACCCCCAGATCTAGCCCGCCGCCCCCTCCCTACAAAGTACCCTATCATATGGGCGCCCATGGCATGGAGGGCTGCAACAAACCAGTGGTTGAGCATTGTTTGTGCTGTGATTTATACTCAAATATCTGTTTGCTTCAGTATTGCCAAACTTCATACTGGGTGTTATTACTACTTTAATCGATCGCGTCGCATCGATATCACGTGCAATTTTGTGAGAACCGGCGTATGTCGCTTAAGAAATTCTGCTCGGAAGAAAGTTAATACTGTGCAGACTGAGAATTATTTGATGAAATTGTAATTTATAATAATCTACTTTGTACAGTATGTAAGTTTCTCTATGGCCATTGGCTGCAATAAACGTATTATTATTACTACTTTAATCGATTAGTACTGAGGATATATATATATTGTATGGCCCAAGCGTACCGTAATAGATTTAAATTTTCAAATAAGAAAATTACCGATATAGTTTCGGTTTCGAAGTGGTAGCTTTGCTGTTTAATATGAGTTGTTGGTATCGAAGGTTTCACTTCCATCATACTGCTTTTTATATATGGTTTGTTTCATTACGGAATTGTGGTGATATTTTTCATTTTTCTTCAACCTTTCTCTGCGAACCTTAAACCAACTTCGCTACCAATTGCAGGCATTTTGATTGAACTGTATTTCGGCTGCCAGAATGCCAGTTTCTTGTATTTGTCGACAACGTATTACATGAGGTAGTGCGTTACATTCCATGTGTATAGCATGAATAGACGTTCTCGACGCAACGTAATAACTAGAATTTCTCTTTCAGATTTATTAAATACTATTTAGATTAAACTGTGGGTTTGTAACACTTATTAATTGTGTTTAAAGGATTGTTTCTTGAAGGTATTAATTGTTGTTGTTTGTGTCCAGTCCGTGGAATGGTTTGATGCAGCCTTCCATGCCACCCTATCCTCTGCTAACATTTTCATGTAACTGATAGATTCTAAATCTATTCTAATCTATTTTTCATGTTCTTGTGTTGTGTTGGTCTATCCCTACCGTTTACCGCCTACACGTCTCTTAAAAACTAACTGAATCCTGGGTGTTCTAAGATGTGTCATACCATTCTATCCCCTCTTCTCGTCAAATTTTACCAAATTGTTTTCCTCTCACCAATTTTATTCATTATCTCATCATTTGTGGTAATATCTACCCTTCTCTCCTTCAGCATTCTTCTGTAACACCGCATCATGTGGTTATATAACTTGGGTAGTTAATATCCATTATGTGAATTGTCCATTTTTTTAATCTTGTGTGATACACATATCAAATTTGTATAATTTTTTTCCTTTAGTCATGTAAAGTCCTCTGTCTGTGGTAGATAAAGTATGTATTGTACTTGGTTTTGCCACAGTGAAGGAAGTCCTTCCCTCAATTTGCTCATCAAATGCACAATAACTGAACCAGTAATCCACTAGATAACTCGCCACCACAGTTCTAGATCAAACTATTGGGTTATACAAGTAAAACTGAAATGCATCTCGTGAAACTTATCTCAAAGGAGGATTAAGACTGAAGTCACTGCCAAGACAGATCTTGCTATATAGATGAATGAAGTTTGTTTTCTGCTAACAGGATGTGTCTCCTTCAGCTTCATATGTATCTTGCACACTTTCAACTGACACCACAATTGTGTGAACATCTTTTGATCCTGCTTGATCGTTTACAACTCTTCTATTTCAGTACTGTAGCAATGTAGGAGAACTTGCGGAGTTTCCATTTCATTTGATTATGATAATACAAATGAACGGTCTGAACTGCAGAGAAAATGCCGCACTGGGTTGTGTGTGCCATGAATATTGTAAACTTTTAAGTACTGAATTGGCAGCGGGATGAATCTAGAAATGGTAATAAATATGAAAATCATGTGAATAGAGCTGTAATTTTGTGCGTAAAAAATATCCTTGCATCCCATAACAAAGTGTGACTATTGAAACAAACTGTATGGTGATATGGACCTGTTGGGTCTTGGCCCATCAAATAAATGACTGCTGCCCAACCATAAACCTTCAGGTTACAAGGATATGCATGTTCAGCACAATAAATTCCTCAGTCATTATTGTTTAGACCGGGGCATCATCTCACCTTTAGATAGCTCTTCAGTTGTTCTCACGTAGGCTGAGCGGACCTCAGACCAGCTTTTATATTCAGGTAAAAATCCCTGACCTAACCTGTAATCTAACCCGAGTCTCCAGGTAAATTGGCAGACTTTCTACCACTAGACCGTAGTGCCATCGTGACTTGAAACCATGAAAGAGGTTAATTGCATTTTGTAAGCAGGAAACTGGTGGAGTTTTGACACTGATGCAGAGGAAGCCTACATGGCATCAATTTAAATATCCTTAAATTGTAGCTAAATTATCATCATTAATTATCGCCTGTTGGATGTAACAGGTATTTAAATGCGTACCCACAGGCTTTCAAGGTGGGGTTGTTGCCACAAGGTCCTTAGCTGAGTCTGGGTTTACTTCTACTTAGTTGTGCCATTCTTTTCTTGTTCATGTTTGCTAGCTGACCTCCTTTGTTTAACTCTTGTTCTTTTCTGACCCCAACAATATTAGATTTCTTAGTCCTTCATTTTTGCATTCTGGCTCATCTCTTCATTCCTCTAACGGTTGTTCCTCTTTCTTTCTTTCTTTCTTTCTTTCTTTCTTTCTTTCTTTCTTCTGAGTAAAGTTAAGAGAGGATGGTTGCCTAGTTGCATTTACTCTTCAAACAATAAAAGTTACCACCACCAGAATGAAGGCATTGGCTAAAGAAAAAAGTAAGGCCCTAGAAAGGCATGATAATACTCCCCAGGTCTCAACTGGAACAAGAGTTGACCGTAGCGGATAGGATAGGTTAGATGAAAGTGTGGGTCCTGGAAACAGTTTAGTACAAAACGGATTATAGACCATGAAGTACATCTGGAAAATGATAGCCAAAATTAGAAAATGATTGAAATGAAAATAAGGCAGAGACTCCCTTTCCCTTCTCCTGCCTTTCTCCATCCCCTCTCCCCCATCTCGTCCTCCTCAACCCTTCCTTGGCTTCCCAAGGTCCGGCTCTACACTGGCTTGGCAGTGTGAGTTTTACAGCGGCACTGTTTAACTAGAGGTGAGTCTCGTAATCATTGTTTTTATCGTAATCTACGATCTATCCATATTGATGAACATATTGAAGACTATAAACACAGTTTCATGAACATCGAGAACGACATGCAAATTCTGATCATAAACCCCATGGGCCCCCTGCTCAACATAACAGATCAGATCTCTAGATCAGAATACCAATCCAAATTTCAACATAAATGAAATTACAGAAAAAACTAACATTACCTTCAATACAGTTATCCCTGCCATAAAAAATGGTTACCTTAAGATAATCAAGAAACAAAACTTGACACTCAACAGAGAAACATCAAACGGCATACCTAGCTGCACCCTTTCCCCCCTCCACAAGAGCAACTCTCTTTACCCCTCCTTCCCTTCCCTTGACAGCAGCTAGCATGAGCCCAAGACGAACACAAAGCAGTACACATCGAGCTCAGAAATCAAACGCAACTCAACCACACCAATAACAGTAAGTACATATTCAAATTAGCACACACAATCCTTAGACATTCCTCCAACATGAATATCACTCACAGCTCAATCTTATATTCCACAGATAATTATAACATCACTGCACAGCTACAGATGGGAAAGGAGTCACCACTTTGAATCCAATGCCACTCATATTTTATGGATGTTGCAGGACAACATGATTAAATTTTAACATAAAACAAGGTTCAGCACACAGCAGAGCTGAATATACATATTTTATACTAATTGTATCCATACGCCTGGCACTCTTTTTAAACTCGGAAATTATTTTATTTTATGTATATACTTGAAGACAAAATCTTTTATACATATAATGTGGTGATTTTACAAGCATATCATATCATTCAAGCTCTGAAAACATCAACCAAGTGTACTGTACCGGGCGGTACACCTCCACGCCGCTATTTCAAATATTGCGCCAGTTGAAACTCCTCTACAGGAGAACGCCTGAACTTTAACAAACTATATTAATTCAATGGTTTCTCGAAAGATGTCACCACAGTAAATTTGGTAATTTTGAAGTGTCTGAAAGGTGTCTATTTCGACTTGTGTTTGTTTCCACTGGATCAAGAAGTTTGGACGTTCCCTAACAGATGTCTCTACAAAAACTATAATAACGCACTCTGGTGTAAAGAAATGAACTGTCCTGAAGAAATTTAACATTCATAAGTTTTGTTTTTGCTAAATTTTGTTCTGTGGTTTGAGATTTGGCAATGTTAATCCCTTCTATCCGCCAGTTTTGAAATTAGCCAATCCCGAATTTCTTAAATTAATTTTCGGCCAATCGGGGCTTTCTTCCCCAACCTGCTCTGTAACTGCGTTCGGTAACCAATAAACTGCTGTGGGTGTGTCTTATCATTCATGAAAGGTCTCGAATGTTCCACGAGGGTATATAAACTGCTGATTTTCTTGTCTCGGGGCCACTTCAGTAACATCTCTCCTAGTGTGATTATGTAACAGCGGGCGGAAAGCACCTCTTTCTTCGGGCAGCAGTTCATCCATAAGGTACTGGCCATTTAATAACTTCATTTCTCGCTAGCTCAGCAGTTTAACCCCCGGGGCAGGTTCGAATCTTTTCGCATGTAACCTATCCGTAAAATGTAATAGACACTTGGTAAAACTTCGGCTCTTTAACTATAAATTGGGATAGAGAGTGCTAAACCCTCTCGAGCTCCCACTCCTATTATTTTGAGGTGACTTTGTTTTCACAACCGTTTCTTCCTCTCTTAATGTAAGTCACCTGTTTAGTATGGGATTAGCCCTTGTGTATGCGGCCTAGTGCCAAGTAGGTTTTAAAAGTGTATTAGGAGTGCAAGTTATGCCTCCAGTCAAGTTGGTATTTTGGGCCATGTAATTAACCTGCTTTACTGAATAGGCCCAGTAGGTTGGGTATTTATTACCCCTGTTCTTGGTATGCCTTGAGGGCAGTTTGAAGTATAGTTTATTGTGGCCTTTGATGGGCTTGAACCTTGAGAGCAGGTTTGCTCTTTCTTAAATTTGGTTTCTGTGTGCCTCGAGGAGGCTTAATATGGTAATCAGGAGCCAGTGCTCCTTGGCATGATTGGGGTTTTCTGCCCCTTTGTTTGAACTTGGTATATAGGTAAAGTTGGGCTTATAGCTCAAGGTTCATGAGTGTCGGGCTCGAAGCCCAAATTTTGTAATGAACTAAAATTGTACTTTCTTAATTTGTTGATCTGCTACTTGGTACCTGTTATATTCTGTTATTTATTTATCTTGAAAAGAAAATATAACCTTTGTTAAAGTTTTAAATTAACTTTAATTTCGTAAGTTGAGACCTATTCCACCCAGCACCTTCTTTCACCTCTGCTGTTCCACAGATACCTCGGAACAAGTGGTAGCAGAGCGTGGTTGAATGGGTCTCAATTAAGCCCCTTTTGACGGCAAAATAGTCTATCAAACTCTAAGTATTTTCTCAGTCGCTGGATTTTTTAAAATTTGTAAAAAAAATTTCTATCATGTCTGGCCCTCGCGAAGTCCTCCATCCCGGCCATTTGCGCAAGGAGGAATTTTTCTATAAACTCCCCATTACATCGTCGAATCTAGTGGCATGCTTGTTCAAGGGTTTGTGACCTTAAGGTTCCGTCTGGTTGCCCCTTTCAAGTGGTTTCTTTTGAGTGATGATCATTGCTTTGGTCATGTGACATCAACCTTGTCATTCATTTCATGTGCTTCTTACTGCACTTTTCCTAACGGTTGCCCCTCTAAGATGTTGTTTTTGGGCGAGGTTGTTGGGTATGTTCATGGCCTAAATTCTTTGCGATAGACTTACTCTCATTGTATAGGCACTATTCCTTTTGGTCAACCTCTCCTTATCTCTCCCATTAAGCCTTGCTCGATGTCACGTCTAATGTTTGTCTGCTATGGTAAAATGTGTATATTTTATTTGCACGTCTTATTTTTTATCTTGGGTCGGGCATTTCTTTGCCCAATTCTTCCCGTGTATCGAATGAGCCTTGTGGCGTTCAGGGGTCGCTTACGTCCTAGTTCTCTGTAATCGAAGCCTTCTACGTTGTGTGGAATCTAAGTTCCTTGGGACCTGTAGCCTCCTCTAGGCATGATCTGAATCTAGGCTAATTCCTATGCTAAAATTGTAGGGTTCTCTGATTTTGTGGCGCGTATTGGTTGGTATAGTAGCGTGACTGCGAGGTATGCAAATGAAGTATGTGTTCCTGTCGCCCAACATTCTGTTGTGTCGTCACTTTAGATATCCCTCACGTTGGTTATGTGTCAGATGGGGTAAATCTTCTAACATACTTAAAGTGGTCTCCGTCATGTTTATTGATCTTCCCTGTTTTCGTCCTCCCGACATACACATTTCTCGATCTCACTTCTCTATTTCTGACTGTGCCTACTCAGTTGAGGAATTTTGCTTCCATTTGAGACGTGTTTCTACTTTTTCGACCCGCTATCTGGTCCTCCTGCTCAAGTTCACCCATGATGTCTTTTGTACTTTGATGCTTTTTGTGTAATAGGGGATCTTGTATGGGAGTTATAGGCTCTTTTCTCTTTTGTGATTTAGGGTATTTATGATGTAAGAGAATGGGAGGATGCATTGGGAGTAGGTTGCTGCTTTTGGGTATTGATGCATCTTCTCTTGTTATTTCTTGTCTGTATTGTGAGGTCATGGTGTTACGTCTTTTCATGTGTACATTGTATAGGGTAATTTGTCTTGTAACATGGGTGTAACTAAGTCATCCCTGAGTGATTATCCCCGGTAGGACGTTTATATCTGTATGAGGCGTGTTTCGGCCTTTGGAATTATCGATGAGGTTCTACATATTAATTACTCCTGGGAGTTGTGCTTTTTCTATGGGGCAGGCTTTTATACGGTAGTAAACCGTCTGCATTGTCGATTTGAGGTTCATCCCTGTAAAGTTCTCGATATTTCTTTTATTTTTACCATCTCAAGAATTCCTCCTGGGAAGTAGGTGCCATTCATTTTCTTCCGTTAAAGTCTTTCGGGAGTGTATCATAACAGTCTTCTCTGATAGAATGTTACTGAATTTCCGTGTCCCTCTATTTTTTTTTTTTTTTGATTCGGTGTTTTCATATCGTAAAGTGAGTTGCTCTTTCTTCTTTTTGGTACCCTGGTAATGAACTAGATCTGAGCATGGACGGATGTCTACCCATTTAATGCCGGAAATTGATTCATGTTTAAAAGGTGCGTTCGCGCGGGCAAGCTTGCCCCCAGATTTCATGGGCCGTGTGTCATTTTAGTTTTTGACAACTTGTTATATTCTTAGTGAGTTACCCAGCCACCGAGAAGATATTTAGGGTTCATCTGTCGCAGGTGAAACCTGTGTAAATTCTGTGCTAACTTTGTCCTTGTAATTTTGTAAGAATTACCCATACTATGTAAAACCTTCCCCATGGTTACTCTGCTGTCCTTGCACTACGGCCATTACCACGCTTCTGCCTCCTGCTAAACCACACCAGTGGCATTAACTATATAAATGAAATAAAAGTTTCCACGCCGCTGGCCCCTCAGCCTCAACCACAATAACTGTACCCTAAAGCAAAATTTCCAACAAAAGTCTGTTGCGGAGATCTTACTCTTTCAGTGCCCCCTCAGCCATCAACCGCCGCGTAGCAACTTGAACGGAAACTGGGCCCCCTTCGTTCCTGTGAAGACTCTCTAAGAACGGCGACCTGGAGATCAGCTCCCGGCAAAGGCTGATGTGCAGAGCAATAACCGCAAGCTACTCTAGGACTGCTTCCTAAACTTCGCATCTGCCGCGTGCTTCACCTCGACTACCCCTCTCATAGTGCGGGAGAGTGGTATCTCAGGGTACGGGAGGAGTCCGGGCGACTCGTACAAACATTGGCTGCAGCGGCGGATCTGGGCGTCAAGCATTAGCAGCGTGTAGTGGTTTCACCTATCTTTAAATTTAAATTAATAACCACAAAAGACCTTGAATTCTCTTTCTTTCTTGAAGATTTGTTAACTATTCAGCAAATGTACCTTTCAGCAAAGCTACTACAAAGAAATTTCAAAACTGGATTCTACTTATATCAAACAACTTCTGAGACCTCCGACCTTCTCTTCTAAGTTCTTCATCAAAACTTGGACCTTTTTTAAAAAAAAGAAATTTTGTTTTCTTCTGTGTCACCCCGTGGAAGGACTTTCGGGGGGGAGGTCTGTACCGGGCGGTACACCTCCACGCCGCTAATTCAAATATTGCGCCAGTTGAAACTCCTCTACAGGAGAACGCCTGAACTTTAACAAACTATATTAATTCAATGGTTTCTCGAAAGATGTCGCCACAGTAAATTTGGTAATTTTGAAGTGTCTGAAAGGTGTCTATTTTGACTTGTGTTTGTTTCCCCTGGATCAAGAAGTTTGGACGTTCCCTAACAGATGTCTCTACAAAAACTATAATAACGCACTCTGGTGTAAAGGAATGAACTGTCCTGAAGAAATTTAACATTCATAAGTTTTGTTTTTGCTAAATTTTGTTCTGTGGTTTGAGAGTTGACAATGTTAATCCTTTCTTTCCGCCAGTTTTGAAATTAGCCAATCCCGAATTTCTTAAATAACTTTTCGGCCAATCGGAGCTTTCTTCCCCAACCTGCTCTGTAACTGTGTTCGGTAACCAATAAACTGCTGTGGGTGTGTCTTATCATTCAAGAAATGTCTCGAATGTTCCACGAGGGTATATAAACTGCTGATTTTCTTGTCTCGGGGCCACTTCAGTAACATCTCTCCTAGTGTGATTATGTAACAGGGGGCGGGAAGCGCCTCTTTTTTTCGGGCAGCAGTTCATCCATAAGGTAATGGCCATTTAATAACTTCATTTCTCGCTAGCTCAGCAGTTTAACCCCCGGGGCAGGTTCGAATCTTTTCGCATGTAAGCTATCTGTAAAATGTAATAGACACTTGGTAAAACTTCGGCTCATTAACTACAAATTGGGATAGAGAGTGCTAAACCCTCTCGAGCTCCCACTGCTATTGTTTTGAGGTGACTTTCTTTTCACAACCGTTTCTTCCTTTCTTAATGTAAGTGTATTAGGAGTGGAAGTTACGCCTCCAGTCAAGTTGGTATTTTGGGCCATGTAATTAAGCTGCTTCTTTACTGAATAGGCCCAGTAGGTTGGGTATTTATTACCCCTGTTCTTGGTATGCCTTGAGGGCAGTTTGAAGTATAGTTTATTGTGGCCGTTGATGGGCTTGAACCTTGAGAGCGGGTTTGCTCTTTCTTAAATTTGGTTTCTGTGTGCCTCGAGGAGGCTTAATAAGGTAATCAGGAGCCAGTGCTTCTTGGCATGATTGGGGTTTTCTGCCCCTTTGTTTGAACTTGGTATATAGGTAAAGTTGGGCTTATAGCTCAAGGTTCGTGAGTGTCGGGCTCGAAGCCCAAATTTTGTAATGAACTAAAATTGTACTTTCTTAATTTGTTGATCTGCTACTTGGTACCTGTTATATTCTGTTATTTATTTATCTTGAAAAGAAAATATAACCTTTGTTAAAGTTTTAAATTAACTTTAATTTCGTAAGTTGAGACCTATTCCACCCAGCACCTTCTTTCACCTCTGCTGTTCCACAGTCAACCGATGAACTGAATAACGTGCAAGACACGAACGTTGATGTGCATGAAGTGTTCCTACACATATTGCTTTTATCTTATATAGTGTTTTATAAACTAATTTTAAGACCTAAAGCATATCATTATAGACACACAATTGCATTGTCACACATGCCAGTTCCTGTTTTGACATGCCCCATTTGGACGTGACAAAATATTTGTTATCATACGGCATTCCCCAGACAGTGTAACCTTAATCATAGCTTCATGATCTATATGTGAATGTATTGTTTAGCTGAATATGACCCTATGTAGGGTTTCAGAACCAGTACTGTAGCATAATGAGTGCAATAAATATGTATTGATAGGTGGAAATCCTTTCCTATTTCTAATCATTTCTTTGTTCCGTTTCAACTGCAATATTTATCAAAGGCACATCCAGCTAATAGGGATAGTCTGTTTTAAGCTTCATGTGTGTGACATTTATGCTTCAGCCATCAAGATATATTATTTGTGTGCCGCTTCTATTTTACTTTACCACATGAACCTCCAATTCTAACAGAGGAACCTTGCAAGGGCTATACATACAACGTAATGTGTCTTATTTCCAAGACATTTTTTGATCCATTTGAGCACCATTTATTCTCATACATGGAAGCTGTAAGATACGATGACTGTACCATGTTGTTATATGGAAAATATTTTGGTCAGTTTCACCATTTCATGTCTTATTTCATCTATTCCTGCAGCTTTATGACAATGGAGTTTATATACCATCCTTTCCACATCCTTAAGTTTAATTTCACCAACATGATTGTCCTCTCCCTAGAAGCTTGGTTGTTTGCAAAGTCACCAGGAATATTTCCTTTTACTTTGAGAGGATTTTTAAAACATTCCTTCCACCTTTTCTGTGATACCCTGGGGATCTATTATTAGTTCATCCGATCTACTCAAATTGCATTCATTTCATTTTAGCCTCATTTTTTAACATTCTTTATTACTGTCTGGATAGGTTTTACTGCTGCTTGACCTGGCCTTTCGAGGCTTTTACCAAAATCTTCCCACAACTTAATCTTGGACCCAGCAACTATTTATTATCACTTAGTTTCTTTCATGTATTTACAAATCCATGTCTACATCAGTCCTTGTTTGGAACGATTTCTGATACGCTTTATTTTTAATTTTACAAGCTGCTCTCACTTCATCATTCCACCACCATGTTCATATTTTTCCATCTTTACATTCTCCTGTTCCGTGGCACTCCCTATTTCTATTACAGCATCCTATTGTGCCAGCCCTCTTCACTCTATATCCTTAACCTGCTTACTATCCATGGTCTGGAAGTTTTTGCTAATCAGCTCCATGTACTTCTGTCTGATTCCCTCATCATGGAGATTTTCTACCCTTATTCATCTGCAGACAGATTTTACTTTCAGATACTTAGCTCACTGGGAATCAGGTCGTGGTCCATATCATCAAAAATTCTCCACTAATCCAGCACATTCTGAATGGATTTCCTGAATTATAAGTTGGTTATGACATACAGTATTCTGATATGTATCTAGTGCCTCTACCCTCCTATGTGCAGAAGTGAATAGCATTATCACTGAAGAATGTATTTGTAACTGGTAATTCCAACTAGCACAGATGTCCAGCAGATCCTTCCCATTCCTATTAGCTTTGATATCTTCCACACATTGAAGAGTTTTGCTATAATAATAGTAGAAAACCACTGCTCAACTCTCATACTCATATTATGAAGAGATTTTTAACACACAAGTGTTCATAATATCAAAGTGAAAAATGGATAACAGCTGACACAAAAAGTAAGGGTTAAGTAGCGCATACATATCTACGAAATGTCACTGTAATATTTGTCCCAAATGGAGCATAATAATTGCTTTTACACAAATAAAGTAAAAAATCTTTAGTATTAAGAAATAGTACAAAATATTTTACTTGCTGAGAATATTATGGATACATACTTTACAATGTTTCTTTTCTGCTAGGTCGCAGTGCTCCCATATGTGTTCTGTTTGTCTAACACTTTTGTGTGTGATGTCTTTGCTCACTGAAGTTGTTTGCGTTAATTAGGTGTCATTTTATCATGTTGCTCATTCGTTTTGTGCCCGAACTCATTCCTTAAATGATATATTTAGTGATAATACCAATGTAAATGGTCCGTTATTGGACATTATAAATTTTCCAGCTAACTCATTCTTGGTTGCCAGCGTTTCGCCCTCGTGTGCTAGGGTGGGCTCATCAGTTGGTACCTAGCACACCTACCAATACGCTGGCTAGTGCATACCGTGGAGGCCACTGCGTAGGCTAACTGGAGCCACCGGCAGTGCCAATGCACTAAGAGACTTTGTCTCATCACTAAAAATTGATGCCTGCTTGGCCATCAGATCCCCTATGGGAATCATCATCATCTATATCATATATTTAGTGGTCGAAGGATCATGCTATTTTCCTTTCAACAAAAATGTAATATATTTATTGGTCCAGCGATCATACTATTTTGCTGTTTGAACTGCCCGCGCTAGTCATATGGACAAGGATGATCAGAATTCACAGATATAACACTCCATTTGTCAGTGTTAGCCCTGGACCTCAAGAAAGAAAAAAGACATCAAGACCAGTGGAATACAACCTAAGGGAGTCCTGTCTACAGCCTGTAAGTGAAAATCCACAATCTGTTTCCAATCATTTGACTGGGTCAGGAATGGAGTGAATGAAGCCCCCATCTAGTGGCAAGGATAGGAAATGAATGGGCTACCAAAGTCTGTCGCACTCCTCTGGGGTGATGATTAATGAATGACAGATGGAATGAAATGTTAATGGAGAGTGTTGCTGGAATGAAAGGTGGCAGGGAAAACTGGAGTACCTGGAGAAAAACCTGTCCTGCCTCCACTTTGTCCAGCACAAATCTTACATGGAGTGACCGGGATTTGAACCACAGTATCCAGTGGTGAGAGGCTGGCATGCTGCCACCTGAGTCATGGAGGCTCTTAGCCCGTAAGTACATATACATACTTCTCTAGATATTTCTCTAGTAATGACGGTATTTCTTAATTTTCCGCAGATCTTTCACTTAATTTGTGTAAAAGGAATTATTATGTTCCGTTTGGGACAAATACCACAGTGAAATTTTGTAGATAGGTATGGGCTACATAACCAAAAGAAAGAATAGAAACCTCTGGATTGTGATGTTAGCCAAATATATTAAAAGTCAGGTGGATATTTCAGGTCAAAAATAAGTAGATTGTGAACAAGATTTATAAGAGAAGAAAGGTTTGGCAAAAGTTGAGCGTAGGTTTAGATTCATTGGATGTATTTTGAGAAACCCAGAACTCATTTGGCTAATTTCAAAGTTAAATATGGTATATTTGGTAGGAATTTGGTATCAGTCAGGAAATGGTCCAGATGTGAATAGATGGGGGATGTAATAGTACTGTGGAAATGGGTGGGTAAGCACAGGATAGTGCATAGTGGAGATGTGTATTAAACTAGTCTACAGACCTTCAGGGTAGTGTAGGATATGATGACATGGAGATCTGTATTAAACTAGTCTACAGACCTAGGGTGTCACTGATAGTGAAGTGGCATTGTCACTGTCTTTTCACCAAGTTGTCCATGGTTGAATCTCAGCCAGTGCATGTGGAATGTCTGGAACAAAAGCTTTGTCCCTGTGATTTTATTTCCATGCAAGACTGAGCTGTGTGGCTGTGATAAAAACATTAACAATAATGGAGAACTACACACCTGCTCTGTTACTTGGTTGGTCTGTAAATCATGGCCCTAATGTTAATAATAATATATTTCCTATAACTTTTTTCAGTTAAAGTCAGTGGAAGTAATTTCGGGCTCATTTTTGTATAAAGACATCTGTTGCTGTGTGAAATGGACCAGAAATTAGAGGTCAAGGTGGAACCTATCTGGCTTGAAGGCATAGCTAGTACGTCATTTGTAAGTATCACTCCTGATTACTTTATAGTGCTCGGAAGTTAATTGGTATTCTATAAGATCTTCATATCTATAAGTTATGAAATATTTCATATGGAATAATGTTTGTTGAATAACAAGGGGCATAAACACTCTAAATTTTAAAAGCTACTTTGTCATTGCATGACACATCTATATGGTAGTCTAGTAGGTATGCTGTATTTTATAGATGTAAATGGTCATAGGATGTATGGTGAAGGCATGCTGGATGTCATTCATTGTTATTGGAAATGGTAGGTAGTTGCTTGTGTTGTTAAAGACGGATATTTTTGTTGTAATTTTTTCAAGTTCTTAGTTGTTATTGTACAATGTCTCATGTTGTATTCTTTCTACATCCACTCAGTTTATTTTCTCCTCGTTTTTGGTATTGATAATTTATTTATGAATTTCTTTACTCCATGACATTAAAGTTTGTACTGGTAGGTGGAAGTTGTACAGCCTTCTCCGAGGTCATAGCTACATTAACTTAACTCTGAAAAATTCTCTTGAATTTTTGTGATTTATTCTCATGAAAAACAACCAAAACAACCAGCAGGTGTGGAAGCCACCGAAAAACAAAGTTAAGAGAGAGCTATTTGTGGGGGATTGTGATTATTTTTACCCTTCTAGTTGATCAACCTATGGCTTGCTCAGGAAGATCATAGCATTTACAATTGTAAGTACCCAGTAGTGTTTTTTTAAAGAATGCCTTAAATATGCCCCTACAGTACAAAAAGTTATACAACCTAGAAGGATATGTAAACACCACCAGGTCCTCAGTACTCAGTTCAATCCAGCATCCTGAGGGTTACTCCTCCAGGTACCATCATACCTTCTATTCATCAGTAAGATGGAGTCCCCATCTTGTTGGAGCATTGAAATTATGAGCATGTTCCTTCGAAACAACTCGACAAATGAAATGGAATTTGACGGGCAGATATTTATGTGGAGGGTTGTGTTAGTTAATTTTTGACAGTTTTGATGTACCTTTTGTCGTAGGCGATTCCTTTTCTCCAGACCCAGTTGTGCTCGATGTGATAGCCACGGCACAGACTATTGCCGTATATCTCTATTTTCACTATAGAAGAATTTCAGAGTACAGGAAGAGGAATGTTGTCGCATTTCTCCTTGCACACTTTCCAAAGACCCACAACAGTGGCAGGACATTTAGAAGATTCGGGAGACCAAAGGCACAAAAATCCATCAGCAAGGCATCCGGGGATTTGATAGGGTTTCCACTAAATTGTATGACACGGATCCCATCTCTGCTTCTTTTCTCTTGCAGTAGGTGACTGATAATCAGTCAGTATGACTGGATGCTTTATCCATGTGGATCCAGATATTTGAAGTATCGTCACTGTACAGCTGAGAGATATATTATTTGAAATAGGGGACCATCACATCCTTCTGGTGATGGTAGGATTGATCTTCACATTTTTCATTACTCTATGGATTCTGACTATAATGTGAGCACAATATCCTGCTGCTACCATGAACCTCCTAGCAAATTTTTCTTTGTTTTCTTTGATGAAGTGTGAGTGCACCTTTTGGCCTTTTGGGTGATAATAAATGGCCTAGGTCTGCTTGGTGTCATACAATTAAACCAAAGCCTCATCCAGGGTAACTACTGACTGCCACTTACCCCTGCTAGGTTGTTATCGTATAATTTTGTTGTATTAGAGAACCGCTCTTTAAGGTGCCTTGCTTCCAAAGCATGTCCTTGTGCCTTATACTGCTTACCAGGTTCAGATCTTCTTAAATTATACAGTAGATATACTTGTATGGCTGGTAAGGTGTTGTTAAGTTGATGGATTTTACTTAAGGACAGCAACCTTTACCTTCTTAATGATGTCCGGAGCCCTGGAGGGTTGAACACTCTTCTGCAGGAGTTTTCTCAAATTATTGTTTCTGGCTGGAAATCTGATGCAGATTAATCACATTACTTACAGAGGGCTTACTAGTTTTGAGGCCTTACATTTTACAATGTTGTAACAATCCTTGATAATGAGAAATTAGTATTGAAAAGGCCAGCAGTGTAACCTTGCCATATATCTGCAATTCAGGAGACTATGAGGCAACATTGGTATTACATGTCTGTGTGTGGCATTTCTCTAAATCACACTCACCAGACAGAACAAAAAATTGACAGATGCTTCAAGGTGTGGCACATGCGCTCGAGGTCATGTCCTGTATTAACTGGGGCAACCCTCCATATTAATTAAGTCCATGGGAGAAAGAAAGTAGAACTGACTGAGTCTACATGTGTTAGGAGTTAATGATATTTGGGTAAGGGAAGGAAACCAGGATGGGGTAGAAGATTATAAAGTATACTTGATGGGTGTTAAAAGGGAAAGGCAGAGTATGGGCTGGGACTGTCCATCAAGAATACTGTTGCATACAAAATAGTTTCTGGTAATTACATACAACTGTCGTTCTCTATTAGGCAATGACAGACTAGAAGAGATCGAGAAAGAACTTACAAAAATCAACTGGAGTATTGTTGGTTTAAGCGAAGTGCGCCGTAAAGGGGAAGACTGTTTCCGTTTGAAATCTGGCAACTTGTTCTATTTTTGTGGTGATCCGGAAGGGAAATTCAATGGAGTTGGCTTTTTAATTAACAAGAACATTGCTGATAGAGTATCAATTTTAGAAGGATCTTCCAGCAGAGTAGCTCGAATGGTCCTTAAGTTGTCGAATAAATACAAATTGCAGATCGTTCAGGTGTATGCTCCCACTTCAAGCCATCCAGACGAAGAAATTGAGTCCTTTTATGAAAGCCTTGATAACACCTGCAAAAAGGGAAGTGATTGCCACTTCCAGATGGTTATTGGAGACTTTAATGCAAAAGTCGGTACCAAGAAACAAGGTGACACTGTGGTGGGTAAATATGGAATTGATGACCGAAATGATAGAGGTGAGAGATTAGTCCAGTTTGCTGAATACACCAATATGTCCATCATGAATACATTCTTTAAGAAACATCCTGAACGAAAATGGACGTGGAGGAGCCCTAACTTCAGTGTAAAAAATGAGATTGACTTTATTCTGTCGAATAGACCGCATATTGTAAAAGACGTATCAGTGTTAAACCGATTCAGCACTGGGAGTGATCACCGTCTTGTGAGAGCAAGAGTTGAACTTAATGTAAGATATGAAAGGAACAAACTCATAAGAAGGAAGAGCAACAGAATCAATCTCAAAAACCTAGAAAACAATTCGGAATCATTCCGGGCAGCTCTTCAAAGTAAGTACCATGTAACTAAGGCTGAAGATCTAGCAGAAATGATTGTTTCGTGTGCTCAAGAAATCGGGGGCATATGTAAGGAAAGTGACCAACCAAAGAAATTCAGTGACAAAACTAAAACCCTGCTAAAGCGAAGGAGAGAAAAGAAAATTCAGACTGATCGTGACATGATAGAATATTCTGAAATATGTAAGGCAGTACGAAGAGAAATGAAAACTGACTTACAGAAATTCAGGGAAGACACTTTAAGAACAAGCTTAGAGAGCAAGACGAGTTTCAAGACAGCCAAACGAAAACTCATAATCGGTAAAAAGCAGCTAATTGCTCTAGATGGAAATGATGGTCGAATTACTGAAAAGGAGGAAGTTTTGAAATTCATCAGAGACTTTTATTGCAATCTGTATAGCAAACCAAAGGAAGCCCTGAATGGACCTAAACTAAATGATATATCTAATGTTCCAGATATTCTCCCTTCGGAAGTCAAGTGTGCTTTAGATAGTATGAAAAAGGGAACTGCGCCGGGTGATGATGAGCTTTGTGTGGACATCCTGAAACTCACAGGGGAGGAGACAATAAATCACTTGGCAAAAATATTCACTTCCTGTGTGCACTCGGCTTCAATTCCAACATCATGGAACAAAGCAAAGATCATACTGATACATAAGAAAGGAAATATTCACAGTATCAAAAATTATCATCCTATCAGCTTGCTCTCTATTTTGTATAAACTTTTTACAAAGATCTTGTTAAATCGAATCAGTTTCATCCTTGACTCAGCCCAACCTATTGAACAAGCAGGTTTCCGTAGTAATTTTAGCACAATAGACCACATACTGACTGTAAGAGAAGTGATAAGCAGAGCAAATGAATATCATTTGCCTCTCTGCATTGCCTTTGTTGATTTTGAAAAGGCATTTGACTCTGTCAGCCATACAGCTGTCATGCAAGCTTTACATGAGCAAGGAGTGGAAGCAGCTTACATCCAAGTGCTCAACAATATCTATGAGACTTCTTCAGCTTTCGTTAATATCGGTAAATCAACCCCAGAATTCCCCATCAACAGAGGTGTCAAACAAGGTGATCCCATCTCCCCGAAACTATTCTCAGCGGTCCTAGAGATGGCTATGTCTAAGCTGAGCTGGGAAGAAAAGGGAATTAGAATTAATGGGAAAAGGCTAAATAACTTGAGATTTGCAGATGATATTGCTTTACTGGCAAACGACTTCGAAGAGCTCCAGACCTTAATTACAGATCTTGCATTAGAATGTCAGTTGATTGGCCTAAGCATAAACCTTTCCAAAACAAAAGTTATGTCCAACGAATGGGTTCAAGCTGGAAATGTGAATATTAAGAACATGCCATTAGAAGAGGTCAGTGATTACATCTACCTTGGCCAGATTATAAATATGACAGGTGATATAAGACCAGAAATCTATAGGCGCATCAAGCTCGGATGGCAAGCATTTGGAAGGAATTCTTCAGTATTAAGATCAAAAATGCCAGCAAATCTGAAGAAAACAGTATTTGACCAATGCATCCTTCCTGTGCTGACTTATGGCTGTGAGACTTGGACTCTGAACGAATTCACAAAAGGGAAACTTCGGACCGCGCAGAGAGCCATGGAAAGGTCAATGCTAGGCTATACAAAGAAAGATAGGAAAAGAGCTGATGACATCCGGTCTGTTACAAAGGTTAAAGACATCTTAGAGAGAGTACGCTCCTTAAAATGGCAGTGGGCTGGCCATGTTGCACGAAGAAATGATGATAGATGGACAAAACTAGTGCTGGAGTGGAGTCCGAGAGAACATCGAAGGCCTAGAGGAAGACCACCGGACAGATGGGACAAAGATATCAAGAAGATCGCTGGTACCACTTGGATGAGATCTGCCCAAGACCGTTCTACTTGGAGAAGACTGTTGAAGGCCTACCTATACCCACGACTTAAAGAGGCCACATCATTTTAATGATTGAAATGGCTGATTGTATTGTATAATTACATAAATGTGCAAATGATGTGGTAGATTTAGCAGTTGCAGGAATTAGGATGAGAATTGTCTCGGTGTACTCAGCATGTGAAGATGCAGGTGAGGATGAAGTTGACAAGTTTTATGATGAATTGAGTAACACCATAGTCAGGATCAGCAGCAAGATATGATAGTTCTAATGCATGATTTGAATGTGAGAGCTGGTAATCAAACTGAAGGATATAATAGGCTGATTGCTAAGTGTGGGGAAGATATGGAAGTTAATAGGAATGGGAAGCACCGTAAGGCAATTTACAGGTACAAATGAGAAGGTATGGGCACCATATCCATAATAGGGTAAATCATAACTGACTTTGAATTTAGGATATCTGTTAGGAATTTGTGGGTTTTCTGGGGATTTTGTGATGATACGGACCACTATCTGATAGTGGAGTGAACTAAATATCTTTACGCTTAGAACTAAGAAAGTGAAGCTGCAGACGAATAAGGCTATAAAATATCCAGGATGAGGAAATTTGACAGACATACATGGATACGATTAGCACTGTTATTATGTATTTGTAAAGGAGGAATGATCAAATCGTTGATCGTGTGTAGGAGCTTCTGGGAACCGACAATGATAGCTTGCGATTTTGATGGATTTATGAGAAGTCTGTTTGCGAGAGCATATTCACTGAGTTTTTTCATGTCATCATTTATGCATTTTACTGCGTTTGGTAATTCGCTTAAGCTGCAATGGTAATAAATGTGGAGATCATCAGCATATAGGTGATAATTACACATTTTTAGAGAAGATGAAATGTAAAAAGCAACGGTCCTAAAATACTACCTTGTGGCGTGCCAACTTTTCTCGTACACCATTCTGAATTTCTTTTGCGAGTTATCACCCGCTGCCTCCGATCTTTCAAATATGACGTAAAAAACTTCAGTACTAAAAGGTCAAACAAGTAAGATTCCATTTTCTTAATTAGTAGCTGTAAGTCTATTGTATCAAATGCACCACTGAAATCCAGTAGCGTTAGTACTGTAAGTTGTCGTTGAAAAAAAGAATGAGTCATACATGGAGGAATAGTAGAAATGAGAACCTATGCAGACAGACAGACAGACAGACACCATACATAAGAGGAGACTGAAGTTTTATCTACACCTCACAAGAATGAACGAAAATCAACTAACAAAGAAAGTCTTTAACTACATCATCAAATTAAGTACAACTACTAAATGGGCAGAAGAAACAAGAAAAGACATGGAGGAATTTGGTATCAGTCCAAAATAAATCTTTAATAGAGATAATTATTTTTCGAGCTAAAATTGATAAATTCTTGGGGTTCCAGGAAAAGCAGAATCGAAGAACATGTGATCAGAGGAGAGGAAGTGGAACCACAGTGAAATGATCAAGTTCTGGGACTAACCAGCAAGTCAATTGTTTACTGCCGGCAAGTTGGCTGCGCAGTTAGGGGTGCGTAGCTGTGAACTCGCATCCGGGAGATGGTGGGTTCAAATCCCACTGTCAGCAGCCCTGAAGATAGTTTTCCGTGGTTTCCCATTTTCACATCAGGCAAATGCTGGGGTTGTACCTTAATTAAGACCACGGCCGCTTCCATTCCATTCCTAGGCCATTCCTGTGCCATCGTCACCATAAGACCTATCTGTGTCGGTCTGGTGTAAGGCAAAAAAATAGCAATTTTTTACTGTGGTCCAGATTAGAGAAGGATATACTGCATCTAGTCTCATTACACTACACCAGTCCACATATTTTATCAATGCTTATGCACTGCAAATGGTACACAAACTGCTCACATTTAATTGATTTAGTGATATATTTTACCACGCTGCCTGCAATATAATCAACATATTCACTATACAAAGAAAGGGCTTCATAATTCTTGATATAATCATGATCAAATCTAGTAAAATAAATTTCTTGTGGAATCGTCTCTATAAGATCAAGGTTCATTAAAACAGTGTCTTTCAAAGATCATATTAGAATTACAAGGTGGGTCGCTCTGACCATTCAGACACTTCCCGTATGTACCTTTGAATTGAGCAGAATTTTATTTCCCGCTCTGTTCCTCACGCATGAGAAGAATATTTCCAAATGATCCTGGCTTAATCTGCATATGAGGAGGTATTTTATTACTGAATCATCTCACCAGACATATGTTTCTGCAAGACCTTGCACACTTAATAAATAAAAGATGATACAATTCTTTGCAGATTTTTCTTAGAGTTACAGAGGTTCAAGAACACTGTTAACCTAATATTTTTAAGTTTACTTATGCATTTCATAATATCAAATCAGATTTTGGCCTTGTTTGAATACCTGTTTGCAGCCTTGGCTTGCTTACCCTAGGGTGGCATGAATTTATTCAATCAAGTCCTAGATTTAGCAACATTACAAACTGAATGGTACTTTCCCAATTAGTAAATAATTCAGGACCCAGATCTCTGCAAAATTTAAGGTCATTAGCCACAGAATTCCTGAAGGTTTATGTCTCACCCATTCTGAACTTTTCTCCTTAATATATTACCAGTGGGCAGGCCTTTCGCTTCCTGTAAATTGACAAGATTTTCCCAGGTTATATTTTCTTGGTCTGGAGTACTACCATCTGTGACAGCCTGATTTTCTGCTAGAAATACCTTGCAAGTTTTATAATGTGGGCAGCATCAAGGAAAGCAAACCACTTTTGCTTAGAATCTGCTGGATGGGGAAAACATCACTGGGTGTTCAGTCCAAAAATTTTCATTCCTAAGGTGATTAGTCTCAATGCTATCACAACTGTTAACGATATTGGATTCTTGTAGCTGCCTTTTCTCAAATACTTTTGACAAAATTTTACTTCACTTCTTTGGACACTGCTCTCACTGGTATTTTCCGGCTCCTATTCAGTGCTGCAACCATAAAGTCCAAGGCCTCCTTGGCCACTTCGTATTCCTTAGTGTTTTAAAATTCTTCAACAACTGCTTTACTTCCCTAAAAATTCCAAAAATATGGAGAAAATCCAAGGTGATCGCATTTCTGAAACCTGGAAAGGAACCTTCGAACCCTAAAAATTTCAGACCAATCTCCTTACTCTGCCACCTATACAAAATAATGGAAAGAATGTTGCTCAATCGCTTAATGGGAGTAGTAGACCAAGTCCTAATCCCTCAGCAATGTGGCTTCCGCCCAGGAAAGAGTTGCACAGCACAGGTTTTACATCTAACCCAGCATATCGAGGACGGGTTTGAAATGAAGAAGATTACTGGTGTGGCTTTTGTGGACCTCTCAGCCGCCTACGATACAGTAAATCACAGGATATTATTACACAAACTTTATAGAATGATTACAGACATCAAGGTAACCAAGATGATAGCTACTCTCCTGGAAAATCGTCGCTTTTTTGTCGAATTCCAAGGACGCCGAAGCAGATGGAGGAATCAAAGGAATGGACTACCTCAAGGCAGTGTACTGGCTCCTATTCTTTTCAACATCTACACTAATGACCAGCCATTACCAGAAAATACTAAAAGCTTTATCTATGCCGATGACCTTGCACTTACTACTCAAACTGATACCTTTGATGAAGCAGAGATCTCTTTAACTGCTGCATTAGAAGAGCTAGGTAACTATTATGAGAAAAACCAACTCAAACCAAATCCAGCTAAGACTCAAATCTGTGCGTTCCATCTGCGGCATGCGCAGGCCTCTCAGAAACTCAAAGTACTATGGAAGGGGAACTTACTGGAACACTGCTTTACGCCAAAGTACCTGGGAGTTATGCTGGATCGCACATTAACATATAAGAAACATTGCCAAAACCTGAAACAAAAGATAGCTGCCAGAAACAACATTCTACGAAAGTTATCAGGAACAAGTTGGGGAACACAACCACAAACAATTAGAACATCAGCTCTAGCTCTATGCTATTCTGCAGGAGAATATGCCTCCCCAGTTTGGTACAGGTCAGCTCATACGAAGCAGGTCGACATAGCTTTAAACGAAAGCTGCAGGATCATCACTGGATGTTTGAAACCTACACCCATTGAGAAGGTCCAACTTTTAGCTGGTATTGCTCCCGGTGAGATTCGTAGGGAGGTAGCAGCTAACAAAGAAAGGCTCCAGGCATCTTCTTCAGAAGGACATCCTCTCTATGGATACCAACCAGCCACACAGAGGCTAAAATCTAGGAAAAGTTTTCTCCGCACATCAGTCAACCTTGAGGGGAAAGCAGAGAATGCTAGAGTCACAATGTGGAAAGAAAGAATCCACCACCTTTCCAACTGGATAGAGCCAAAGGAAAGTCTTCCATGTGGACACCAGGAGAAGTGGACAGTATGGAAAGCCCTTAACAGACTCCGTACAGAAGTCGGCAGAACCAAAGTAAACTTGCGGAAGTGGGGCTTCTCAAGTGATTCATCACTTTGTGATTGCGGAGAGCAGCAGACGATCCAACATCTATGTCAGTGTGTTTTATGTCCTTCAATGTGCACTATGAAAGACTTGATTGCAGCCTCCCCCAACGCTATTGACGTCGCCCAATACTGGGCAAGCATCATCTAGCTCTTGAATATTGTTGCTCTATCTGTGATTGTATAATAGACTTGTATATTTGTGTAGTAGAAATGTAGATGTTGCTTTTTGTTAAATATTTATAAGTTGATACTTCTGACACGAATAAAGAAAGAAAGAAAGTGTTTAAATATCCCTAACCTAAGTCAACATAGCCACAAGCCTGCTTATTATCCCACACCAAGCCTTTCCTAATAGCCATTTCATTAAACATCAATATTTCTTGGATTGGTTCTGAAATAGCCTTAACAATTTTTTTCTTTTCAATATGCCCATCTGTAAAACCTGGACTTTCATCAGTAGATGTTGCCCAGTGACAAAGATTGTGAGAAACTTCCTGAGGTAACAGTAGGGATATTGAGAAGTATTGGATCACTTCTTGGAAATATCTACCCATAACTTTGTAACCGTCCGGCTCCATGGCTAAATGGCTAGCGTGCTGGCCTTTGGTCACAGGGGTCCCAGGTTCGATTCCCGGCAGGGTCGGGAATTTTAACAATAATTGGTTAATTTCCCTGGCAGGGGGTCTGGGTGTATGTCTTGTATTCATCATCATTTCGTCCCCATCACGACGTGCAGGTCGCCTACGGGAGTCAAATGAAAAGACCTGCACATGGTGAGCCGAACCCGTCCTGGGATATCCCGGCACTAAAAGCCATAAGCCATTTCATTTTTTACTTTGTAACCTGAAAAATTAAGCTTCTTGTGAAGACCTTCAATTGATTTCTTGATGATTTATGAATTTCCTGCTGCTCCTCTTTGTTTGCTGCTTGCTGCCCCATGACTTCAGCTGTTTTATTTTCCTTATAGCTTGCATCAAATGCTGCAATAACGCACATTATTAACACCTCTCTTATGACGGGAATCTTTCCTGAGGACTGGAAAAATGCCATCATCAGACCCTTGCCGAAAAATAGTACCCCTATAACCTTTGACGATTACCGGCCTGTTAGTATCCTCCCTGTACTAGGAAAAGTACTGGAAAAACTAGTACACAAATAAATGACAGACTATCTCTTACATCATAACTTACTCGACAGATATCAATCAGGGTTCAGATCGAATTACAGTACCAACACAGCATTGGTAAAAGTAACTAACGACATTCAGCTAGCAATGGATAACGGACAAATGACAATTCTAATTCTTCTCGACCTTACAAAAGCATTTGACTGCGTAGACAAAGACATTTTACTAGCCAAATTAGAAGCGATGAAATTTTCTAATAATGTATTATGCTGGGTACGTTCCTATCTCAGTGGACGTAAACAATGTGTGTCAGTGGGAGACAATATGTCTAGATGGCTAAATACTGAGATGGGGGTAGCACAGGGTGGGGTGTTATCACCGCTTCTGTTTTCCCTATACATGAATGACCTATCAGAACAACTGACAAAGTGTAAATATCACTTATATGCTGACGATATCCAATTGTATATTCATACCAAGCCGAATGACATACAAGAAGCAACCATGAAACTAAACGAAGATCTATTTAACATTAACGAATGGACTAGTAGCCACTGCCTGAAGGTAAACCCATTAAAATTGCAATCCATCATAATAGGATCTAAAAAAGCGCATGCCAAGTTAGAAAGTATCAATATACCGGTTATCAAGATCAATGAAACACCTATAACACTGAAAGACTCCGTTAAGAACCTTGGAATAATTTTTTATAAGTATTTAAGTTGGTCAGAGCACGTAACAAAAATTTGTCAACGTGTATTCGGCTCATTACACTCACTGCACAAACTGAGGGACTTTCTTCCTGTCAAAACCAGGAAGCTGCTTGTTCAAGGACTAATTCTACCAATATTTGATTATGGTGATGTAGTCTATAATAACATAAGTTATTCACTTGGTTCCAAACTTCAATGGGCGCATAATGCCTGCATTCGATTCATTCTAAATGTTCCGCTCCATTCCCACGTCAGCCCATTCCTCCATCAGCTGTCCTGGTTAAGATTATGCGATAGACGCAAGCACCATGCTGTTTCTCTTCTGCACAAAATACTGCGAACAGGTAAACCAGACTACCTGAGAATAGATTTCAGCTACCTCTCTCCCTCAGGCAGAACACCCGCAAGGTCATAAACACGATCCCTGTTGTCCATCCCCATTCACCACAGTAGGATGTACAACAACTCATTTGTACCGAGGACCATACGTTCCTGGAATTCCCTCCCGGCTGAAATTAGAGACATACGCAACTTAAAGGTATTCAAAAGAATGTGCTGGAACTTTTATCTACAATCAGAATAACTTACTCCAAGAAGTACCCTCAAATGTTAGATTAAGTCAAATGAATAAAATGTAAATGTAAGATTAGTAACATTGACAATTTTCGAGGTATAGTTTTATTAATAGTAAATACTATAAATTCATTTTAAAATGTTAAAAACAAATTATGACACTTTACATTTTCAGTTAAATTACATTTCATGTTAATTTTAAATTATTTTAAACTTATTTTTAATTTTAAGTAGTTATAATGTTCTGTTTACACAGGTGTACAATTATATGGTTTGGCATAATAGCTGGCTTCGTAGCCTGCGCCCCGCCATGTACAGAAGGACATTAATAAATAAATAATAAATAAATAAATTTTTAGGGCTGGGGCATAGGCTGTAGTTTTGGTCAATGGCTTGGAAATTTAAAAGAAAAAAATAGCCTAATATAATTTTAAAAGAATGTCACCCAAACCACTGCAATTTTGTATTGCACAATAAGTAGGAGCAGCAAGTGATTAGGGATAAATAATAGTCCCCACTTCAGTTGTTTAGCAGGATGTTACTCATCAGTCGCCTCTGGTGGGTTTTCTTCGTTATGTTTTCTCGGCAGTGGGAACTCAATTTTTTGTTTGCAAATGTGAGGGAGAATGAAATGTGGTTGTAACAGCATTTGGCAGTAATTGCTCCTGGTCACCTGATATGTGCACTTACTTTTATGTGTACAGGGCATAATTGGCTGCATTCAGTGGGATACCATTAAGAGTTATGAATTTCATACTGATTGGTCCGTATTGAACTGACATTACATATGATTTATTCAGGTTAAATTTTCCACCTATTCAATACAGTAACTTTTTGCAATGCCGATGTTTACATTACATTATTATATGGTACTAGTTTCGACCCTGCTCGGGGTTATTATCATCTGTGAACACTCGTTTACACAATTAAGTCAAAGTATCCTAAAACAAAATAAAACATTATGTTAAAATAAGCATTGTTACATTATCTAGCTTAAAAATGAAGCAGATACAAAGGCGATAAAACAAATATGATCTAGTAGGCCACTGTAAGATGGTTGCATTTGAGATCAAGTACTATGGTTCTAGAGTTGTGCCTCTCATGTGGATACTAAAAGTATTAATTTTTGCATAGTAATGAATAAATTGTGATGAAAGTTCATAAAATAAATGCTTCAGAATGTGCTTTACAAATATATTTCTAAGAATTTATGGTCTAGAAGTGAATTTTTCTTGTAGATTCCATTGATAATATGGCCTTAATTTGTCACTATTAAGTCATTCACTATTACAAAGTGTTAGTGTATGTACATCATTAGAGTAAATTTGACACTTTAGGGGGTAAAAACTAATAGTTTAAAAGTGAATCTTTCTCATAGATTCTATTGGTAATATGGCCTTATTTAGGCACAGTTAAGTTATACACTATTACAAAGCCTTTGCATATGTATATCGTTACAGTAAATTTGACATTTTGGGTGCTGAAAGTTTAACCTTAGAGTTCTAATAGTGATATGGCCTTGCTGATATTAGAGTGTAGAAAATAAGTCATGTGCTTGATGCAAGCAAAAACATTGTAGAATAACTTCCAGTGGAATTGTGAGGAACTGAATGCAAGCACTGCACTTGGTGGTTGAATGAGTGAGAAGAGTGAAGTATCAGTTAATTGTGGAACAAATGGACCTAATGAACAATATGAAAAGCCAAAGTTAGCACGAGGATGAGGGAGAGAGTATAGAATAACGAAGTAAAGTGTACTCACCTTGCGCGGCAGTGTGTGGTGCGAGGCTGATAGTGTAAGAACGTGAGTGAAGGAAATGTAGGAGGGAGGGGCGGGGAAGAGCGGGGTAGACAGGATAGATGTGGCAAGGAAGGAAGGGGAGGGAGAAGGAATGATTGCCTTTAGGGCGGGGCTAAAGGGTGCAGGAACGGGGTTAATTGCTTCGGAAAGATACCTTTAATTGAACTTAAAATTGATTTCTGATTTGTTAGATTAGTGTTTCTGAGAATAGTAATGAGTAAATCAAATAACATGTTGGGTTTCTCAGAGATATCATTAAGATTATAATTAGAATTGAAGTATTGATCTAGGTGTATAAATAGTTTTCCATTATGTTAAGTAAAGGGCGTTTATTTGCTATTTTGAGGATATCCATGTCTTGCTCAGTACTGGTGAAGTTATGGTTATAATCATGCAGATGCCAGCCAATTGCTGAGAATTTATTGTATCTTATGGTGTTGGTATGTTGTAAATATCTTGTACAAAAAATTTTTCCGGTCTGCCGCATGTACAAAGCATTACAGGCATTACATTGAATCCTATAGACTCCCGATTTTGAAAATCTGTTAACCCTGTTGATGGAGGTAGTGTTATGTAAAATATCTGCATTTTTATTATTGGTTTTAAAAGCTATTTTTATGCTGTGTTTCTTAAGGATGTTAGTGACATTGTAGATGTAATTATTATATGTGAAAGTGGAAAATATGGGGGATTTGTTTTTTCTTTCTTATGTGTGGTCTTTGGGTGATATTTGTATTTGCTAATTAACCTCTATAAAGTGACTATTATACCCATTGAATTTAGCAATGTCACAGATTGTACTCATTTAGGTATTTTCATCCCTTTTAGACATGGGTATGTTGAAGGCTCGATGAACTAAGCTATTGCATATTGCTCGTTTGTGGGTCTGAGGGTGTGTTGAACCTTGACTAATAGTGGAAGCAGTTTGTGTTGATTTTATAAGATAAGGATTTTGGATGTCTGGTCGTCGTTTGACCTAAGAAGTTTATTTTTGATCTTTTTTGGTTCCTAGTGTAAATTTAATGTGAGAATCAATATTATATGATGATGATGATGATGATGATGCTTGTTGTTTAAAGGGGCCTAACATCGAAGGTCATCGGCCCAGTCAATATTATAAGTCTAAGTCCTACATTTCCTCCTCTCACATTCTTACACACTATCAGCCTCGCACCAGATACTGCCGCTCATGGTGAGTACCCTTTACTTCGTTATTCTATTGTCTCTCTCTCTCTAATCCTCTTGCTAACTTTGGCTTTTTGTATTGTTTATTAGGTCCATTTGTACTGCAGTTAACCGAGACTTCAATCTTCTCACTCATTCAACCACCACGCGCAGTGCTTACATTCAGTTCTTCACAATTCCACTGGAAGTTATTCTACAATGATTTTGCTTACATCAAGCACATGACTTATTTTTTACACTCTAATATCAGCGAGGCCATATAACTATTAGAACTCTAATGTAAAACTTTCAGCACCTAAAATTTAAAATTTACTGCAACGATATACATATGCCAACACTTTGTAATAATTTATAACTTAACTGTGCCAAAATAAGGCCATATTACCAGTAGAATCTACGAGAAGGATTCACTTTTAGACTATTAGAATTTAGCACCTAGAGTGTCAAAGTTACTCTAATGATGTACATATGCCAACACTTTGTAATAATGTATGACTTAATAGTGACAAATTAAGGCCATATTATCAATAGAATCTACGAGAAAGTTACAGTTAGAGACCATTAGTTCTTAGAAATATATTTATAAAGCACGTTCCAAAGCATTTATTTTATGAACTTTCATCTTAATTTATTTATTACTATGCAAAAATTCATACGTTTAGAATCCACATTAGGGGCACAACTCTAGAACCATAGTACTTGATCTCAAATGTAACCATCTTACAGTGGCCTACTAGATCATATTTGTTTTATCATCTTTGTATCTGCATCAAGCTGGATAATGTAACATCACTTGTTGTAACATAATGTTTTATTTAAAATATGTTGTTTTAGACACTTTGACTAAATTGTGTAAATGAGTGTTCACGGCTGTGATGAACCCGAGCAGGGTCGAAACTAGTACCATATTATAACGTAATGTAAACATCTGCATTGCAAAAACTTACTGTATTGAATAGGTGGAAAATTTAACCTGAATAAATCCTATGCGATACCATTAACATATGGACACTGAAGTTTAGGTCTGTTGTGGACCTGTTACTCATGAAGCCATCCTGCTCACAACGCATTGTGTAGCTAATTTCTTGGTCTTACAAAAGAAATCAGAAACACGATCAAATAAATAATTACCACAACTCCCAGTACTTCCTCTGTATAAACCTTAATCATCATTTTATTGTTCCAGTTTCCTGTTGGCAAGTCTCTTTTATTCTGTCTTATTGAGATGTTTTCTGTTGTTAATGACGTCCTCCGGTGTCCTTCCCCGATCTGCAAAGTTCACCCAGTGGGTTCTTGGCCTTCCAACCATCTGTTTTCTAATGATCTGACAATTCCAGATTCTTTCCTAACCACATCATTTTTTAACTTGTCCAGTTTGGTTTTTTGAATTGTCGATCTAAGGAACTTCATCTCAAGATGCCTTCAATCTTGATGAGGTTGTAAAGCTTTCCACACTTCCTAGTGGATGGTTTCCTGGTAGGATGCTTGCTGGCCATCCCTCTCTGTTTATTGCCATCACAACTGCTTTAGGTTCGCTTATCTTGATATTGGACTTCTGGAACTTAACTTTCCCGTCATTGAGTCATCTGTACTTGTTTCTCAGTTTTCTCCCCAGATCATAACATAATCAGGGAAAGTCATCGCATTTAGTTCAGCAGATGTTTTCTTAACGTTATTCATTATGTCATCCTTGAAGGTGGTAAACAATACTTGGGATAGAGCACTGCCTTGCTGGACTCCACTTTTTTGTGGAACTAGGATGTATGTCCATCGCCCTATCACTCACAGCTAGTACAGTTCTCATACAGCATCTGGACTTTCCTCACCAGTGCCTCTGGCACAATCCTTTTTCTCAGGCATTCCCTTATATTCTTTCTCACAATGCTGTCATATGCCATCTCAATATCATGGAAATCCATAAACTGATCTTTGACTTTTTCCTAATATTTGATAGGGGCCGATGATCTTCGATGTTAGGCCCCTTAAAACAAGAAGCATCATCATCATCATCATCATCACCTAATATTTGTCCATTAACATATGGACACTGAAAATTAGGTCTGTTGTGGACCTGTTAGGCCTCCTCATCAAACTGTGGCTTTAAGATGACTCGCAATCTGCTCTCTAACATTTTCTGAAGAATCTTAAGCCCATGAGAAAGGAGTGTTATTCCATAGTAGTTGGAGCATTTTGGGCGATTCCCTTTCTTAAACAGGGGGATAATGACACCCTTGATCTAATCATAGGTGTCTTGTCATCTTTTTGAACTGCATTGAGGACTCTGTGTAGCCACTCTTAATCCTGAACTCCTGTTGCTTTAATCATATCTATACTGATTTCATTGATTCATGGGGATTTCACTTGTGGCATCTTCTTAAGGGCTCCTTTATTTCTGCCCATGTAGTGGGAGGTTCCTCTGTGCAGGTTTCAACAGCTGGTTCTTTTCTTCTCTGATCTGTTTCTATCCTGTTCAGTAGGTGATCAAACTGATTCATCAGAACCTCTCTGATGTCCTCTTCTTTCCTTGCCAGGTTTCCATTAGTATCCTCAATTCCTTGGATTGTTTCAAATGAATTTCTTTTGTTTTTGATCACTCTGAACAATAATTTCATAAACACTTTGCTGTCTTCCTACAGTTTTTGAGTGAAACTCTCCCAGCACTTCATCATCTCATCTTTTACTACTCTTTTAACTCTCAATTTGTTGTCCTGGTAAACTTGCTCAAGGTCTCTGACCTTCCCCATGTCCCTTACATGTTCTGGCTTAGATTTCTTTCTATCTCATTTTTTCTTGTGCTATGATCCTTTCCTTTATTGAGGATCTTACTCTTTCAGTCCACCAGGTTGTCTCTTTTTCCCCTACTCTCGCACTTGTCTTCTCGCAAAACTTCTGTTGCTTCTTTTATTAAAAAGTTTTTGAATCTTGTCCACTCTACCTCACCACTCTCCACTTCTTCTATAGGCAGTTGTCCTCTTATACGGTCTTCATAGTTGGTCCTCTTTCCAATCTGTTGTAGGTCCCACACCTTAATCTTAGGTAATTTCGTAGTTGTTATCTTTGGTATACTAATGTCCTTCAAATCTGCTACTAATAATCAGAAGCCACTATTGAAGTTCTCGCTTGCAATTGTTTTGACATCAGTCACACATCTACTTCTTTCTTTATCTGGAATGACATGGTCAGTGACTGTTTTGCCTTTTCCATCCCAGCTGTAACGGTAATCTTGTGACTGATTCTTTTGTTCAACCAACTACTTTTTACTACCAAGCATTTTCTTATGCAGAAGTTTAGAAGATGTTCCCCTTTTGAACCCCTTCTCCCATAGCCATGTGGTCCCATCACCTTCTCATAGCCTCTCCTGTCTGTACCGAGCTGTGCGCTGAGGTCCCAATGATGATTGCCCTCTCTTCACTGATGGTCTCTTCTAGGTCTTCGAGAAATTAGTTCTTTTCGTCTTGACTGCAACCCGTCTGAGGAACATACTTATGCACCAGTATCAGCTTCTTTTTCCCAAGGTGAACTGTTGCCTTTATAGGCCTGATCCTCTCATTGATAAATGGGATCTCTATAATACCATCTAACTCTTTTGACTATATCAATCGTATTCCATTTCTCATCTCTCTCTTATCACCATTCTAATGGAGGGTATAGTTTTTCTCAGCTGTTTCTTCCTTTTACCTTTCCATTTAGTTTCACTCAGTCCTAGGATTGACAATTTCCTTCTCTCCATGATGTCCACTAACTCCCGAAGGTATCACCACCTTGACGAAGGCAAAATATATTTTGCCGGGTGTGTATTGGAGGCTTGCATGGTCAAATGATCCTTAGAGCTATGCCAGCGGGAGCATCTGCTCCTGGTAGGGCCACCCAAGCCGGACAGGTCTAAGGTGATGATCCAGACTAAGAGTGATACCCTGGTCCTCCAGGTTGGGGGTTGAGCGTAGGGTTAACTCCCCTACCTCGTAAAAAAACAACTGTTACGGATACCTTAAGAATGAATAAAGCAGGACTGGAAAACTTGGTGATGAACTGGCGAGAAAAACGGCTAAAGAGAAGGAAAAAGGATATTATATTAGCAACGTGGAATGTTAAGACATTGAAGAGACCTGGCAAGTTGAAAGAATTAAGGAATGAAATGGTTAAGTATGGAGTGAAATAGCAGCTCTACAGGAACTGAGATGGAAAGGGCAAGGGATGATGATATCTGGACAACATATCTTGATGTACAGTGGTGAAAAAGTAGGCAGTAATGGCACAGGATTCCTCATACAAAAGTCGGTAAAGCAAAGCGTGATCAACTTTACTCCAATCAATGATAGGATGTGCTCTGTGAGAATTAGGACAAAATTCTTCAACGTAACTGTGTTTTGTGTGTACGCCCCTACTGAGGAGGCAGAAGATGAGAAGAAAGGTGCATTTTATACTAAATTGGAGGAAGAAATTAATAAAGTTCAAAGGCATGATATGAAAATTATCCTTGGAGATTTAAATGCAAAAATTGGAAGAGAAGAGGTGTACAAACATTTAGTAGGGAAAGAAAGCCTGCATGAAGTAAGTAGTGATAACGGATTGAGATTGATTGATTTTGTGAGTGGAAAGCAGATGATAATTAAAAGTACTTGGCATCCTAGGAAAAACATTCACGAGGAGACCTGGATTTCACCAGATGGTGTGACAAGAAATCAAATAGACCATGTTATCATAGACAGTCGACATGCATCAGATATTATGTATGTTAGAAGCTGCAGAGGTGCTGATGCAGATACAGACCACTGTCTTGTTAGAGTCAAGTACAGACAAAAAATAGATTTGGCAAGAACGGAAAAAGTAACAAGGAAGGCAAAGCACAATGTTGAAGGTCTAAAAAATGAGGAATTGCAAGAGAAATACAAAAAGAAAATGGCTGAATCTTTGGAAATAAAAAGGGAATTATGGGAGAAAGGAGAAGTGGAAGATAAATGGGAGATATTGAAAACAACTATCAGTGAAGTTGCAGATAGTACCCTGGGAAAGAAGAAATTGGTAAAGAGAGCAGAATGGTTTGATGAGGAATGTTCAAGAGAGGAATGATGCTAGGAACAGAATGCTTCAAAAGAGAACAAGATAAACAGTAGAAGAGTATAGAGAGAAACAAAGAAGAGCAAATAAGATATATAGATATAAGAAAAGAGCTTTTGAAAGAAAGAGAATCGAAGAACTGGATGAAATGAAGGATAGAAACGAGGTACGAAAGTTCTATGAAAGAAGAAAAGACCTTAAGAGAGGATTTCAACCAAGAGCTGTTTTCTTCAGGGATAAAGATGGAAACCTTCTGGGTGATAAAAGCAAAGTGCTTGGAAGATGGCAGGAGTATTTTTACGAGTTACTCAATGGAAATAATGAAGATGATAGAGAGGAGGAAAATATAATTGTTGATGGGGAAGAAAGAGAATTGGAAGAGGAATCAGTAAAACAGCCAGACTTAGAAGAGGTCAAAGCTGCAATTAATGCATTAAAGAATAATAGAGCCTCAGGTGAAGATGGAATGGAGTCAGAGCTGTTGGGATATGGGGGAGAGGGCATAGAAAAGGCTGTTTATGAATTGATTAAGGAGGTTTGGACAAAGGAGGAAATACCCAAGGATTGGACATTGGGTATAATTTACCCAATACATAAAAAGGGAGATAAAGCAGTATGTGGAAATTATCGAGGGATCACCTTGCTGGATGGAACGTACAAGGTTTTTGGTAAGGTACTAGCCTTAAGATTGGAATTATGGATGGAAAGAATATTAAGGGATTACCAAGCAGGTTTTAGAAAACATCGCTCTATTCTGGATCAGATATTTATATTACGACAAGTGCTGGAGAAATTTTATGAATATAACAAACAGCTACATCAGCTGTATGTGGATTTTAAACAGGCATATGACAGTCTAGATAGGAGTAAAATTTACAAGATTATGAAAGAATTTGGAATCCCAAGGAAATTGATTAGATTAACAGAAATGACTTTGAAAACAACAGTATGCAAGGTGAGAGTGGAGCAAGATCTGTCAGGGGAGTTTTTAGTGGAGAGAGGACTAAGACAGGGAGATGTACTTTCCACACTGCTTTTTAACCTAGCATCGGAAAAAGTAATCCGTCAATTGCCCATCAACCCAGGGGGAACCATTTTGAACAGATTAGTACAAGTGATAGCATATGCTGATGATGTAGCAATAATTGCAAGAAATGAAAGAGCTCTTGAAGAGAGCTACTCAGTATTAGAAGAGAAAGCACGGGACCTAGGACTAGAAGTGAATATAACCAAAACAAAATATATGAAGATGGGAGATAGAGAGTAAGAGGAAGGACCCCAGTAAGAGTAAATGGGAAGGAATATCAAAGAGTCACATCTTTCAAATATCTAGGCTCTATAATAACAGAGGAAAATAAAACCTCCGTGGAAATACAGGAGAGGATAACAAGTGGAAACCGATGCTTTTACGCCTTGCAAAATATGTTTAAATCCAGGAATGTCAGCAGGAATACAAAAATTAAAATATACACAACAGTACTAAGACCAATAGTTATGTATGGATCAGAATGCTGGGTGATGACCTCCAGAGAAGAACAGTGGCTGTTACGGTGGGAAAGGAAGATATTGAGAAAGATATTCGGTGCAGTAAGAGAGCAGGATGGGTGGAGAATGAGGACAAATGTAGAGCTGCAAGGACTGTTTGGCCAGCCAGATATTGTTGCTAAAATTAAGCAGGGAAGAATTAGGTGGGCCGGTCATGTTCAGAGAATGGCAGAAACCTGCACCATTAAAAAGGTGTTTATAGGGAAACATGATGGAAGGAGGAGGAGAGGAAGACCTAGGAAAAGATGGATTGATGATGTTGAGGATGACCTTAGAAAGTTAGGAGTTAAAGGTTGGAGAAGAAAAGCTGAGGACCGAGATGAATGGAGGCAGGTGATAAAGGAGGCCAAGGACCTACAAGGACTGTAGCGCCGACCAGTAAGTAAGTAAGTAAGTAAGTAAGTAAGTAAGTAAGTATGATGTCCACTAACTCTTCACATTTCCCAGTCAAGTTCAGTACATTGATTGTTGCTGTTAGACTGTTGTCTTCTCTGGGGTTGTTGCACTTTCGCAAAACCTCTCCTATCACCAGGCTGTATGCCATCATACCTGGCGTGGGTCTGCAGGTGCTGTTGTCTACTTTGAATTCTTTGTTTCCATCCGAAGCTTGTATAAGTGTGCAGAATGATTGCAGTTACTCTCCAGCTGACTTGCTAGGCCTAATAACGTTAGAGAAGATTTCCTGTCAGACTTACCTCCCTTACCCTTTTGTAGTCCCCAGCCACGTCTGCTAGGCAACAGTTTCCAGTTGAAATTGTGTAGTCATTTCCTACACATTGGCTTCAACATGCCCCCTAAGGGTGAACTCCTCTGACCATAGCGATTGGTTCTCCCTTAGTTTGTCATGTTTGGTAATGGTCGCACAACCCTCGGCCAGACAGCTGCAGGTAGCAGGATGTACCTGACCTCACCTGAAATAAGCCTTAAAATGTGTTTCATTAGAAATAGGAATTACAATAGCCATGTTAATTATAATTCAGTCATATTTACTTAAAACAAAATATATCCATGGTCTGGTTACACTTATTCCCAGTCTAGGAAGCCAAGAATAACGACCGACAGGATCCGTCCTGGTGCCCACGTGAAACCTACTAATTTTCAGGCCTTCGGGCTGAGCAGCGGTCGCTTGGTAGGTCTTGGCCCTTGGGGTATGTTGCACCATGGGGTTTGGTTTGGTTTGGTTTGGTTTGGTTTGGTTACACTGATTAGTAAAGCGTTATGCTGAACGTAGGGCTGACAATCTTGAAGGTGACCATGATACTTTTCACTTCTGAAAACAAATGAAGCCCTTTAATATGATCAAAATTATATACTCATGACTCCATAGGGAGCGCTGATGTCAGACATGCAGCCCCACTATGTTATTGTAGCTCAGTGTGGTTCAGATAACCTATAGGAATAATTGTATAGTTCATGTGATTTAGGGCTTATGTCCTTGATGACTTCCGTTCCAAATTTCATATAAGGAAGCCTGCCCTTATCCATCTCTTGTGAGATACTGGATGCTTAATGCCTAATGTCTTCTGGATTGGCCCAGAACAAGTTTGTCACAGCCACATCCTATAGGAAAGGGTGTGAAGTTGACGTTCATATGGTTGGTCTGTATGTACATTTCAATGAATATGAGAGACTGTTATGAAACAGCTCTGTCTGACTAGGAGAGGGAAGCAATGGAAAACTACCTCACTCTTCATTTCCTTAGTTTGCCTCCTCAGTGACACCTATCTCTCTGTGGCAGCTAATGGTAGAGCTGTTGAAGATCCTCCCTACCTTCAGGCTGTGCACTTCACAGAAAACGGAATATGGATGATACATATTTTGTGCTGATCTGTATTTGCTTGTACAACTGGTGAAAGATGCCAGTGATAAATTTTGAAGTTCCGAATGTTTTAGAGTTGGTTTCCTTATGATGATCAGAATATTTTTCAGGATCTCTGTATATTTTCCTGATTTCTTGGTATTGTTTTAGACGTTCTGATATTATATAATTGCTCCACATTTCAAAAATACCCCTGAGCATTCAAACAGGACATTTTTCCATTCCTGGAGGTCTTTTTGCATGTTTTTAAGGATTCTTATCATGGAAATTTTCTGAAAAACGATATTGAAGATATTGAAGAATTGAAACTAAAACTGACTCATTTATTAGCAAATTATGAATAGATAAGCCCACTCATATGTAACTAAATTTCTTGATGTGTATGAAGAATGTGCCTTATATATTAACTCGTCCACAGGACAACTATGTACTTACATCAGATGAGATGCATTTCAAAGAAGAAATCAGATCAGAGTTGGCAGAGGCAGAACAAGCACAGGTGAGCAAATTTGAAGTAACCTAATATTTTGATGACCTTTTCTTCTGATTTTCCTCACTTTAAAGGGAAAATATGGTATTCATAGTGAGATGGCCAATCTTTTAAATAATATTTATGTATATTCATGTAGTTTAAAATTTAATGCTAATCCCTGTGTGTGTGGGACACATATGAAGAATACACTCATGGTATATCCTGACTCGTATGAGGTGACTAAAAGGGGTTCCAGGACCTCTCAATCTGAGAGCTTGGATTGGCAACCATGGGCTCCTTAGCTGAGTCCCTGTATTACTTCCACTTACTTGTGTCAGGCTCTCACTTTTGTGTCTGATCTCCCTTGGTCACCTCTTGTTCTTTTCCAACCTGACGGTATTAGAGGATTCGATGCCTAGGGATTATTTTATGTTCACACCCTCTATGGCCCATGTCCTTCTTTGTCCGGTACTTCATTTTTCTTAACATCGGATCCCTTCTTTTCTCTTTTCTTCTCTCTTTTCTGTCCTCTGTGGTTGTGAAACATGGATGAAAACTACACCCACATTACCTGACTGTCATATGAGGTGATTAAACACATTATAATTTCAAAATGTATCCACTGACAAGAATCTTATAACAAATAATGATGGAAAAAAGATAGTGAAAAAACCAATCATTGGTTCCAAGGGATGATGAAATTAGAATCGCGAGACTGCTTGTGATTAGCACCATTACCTGTGGAACACCATGGGTCAGCGTTACTTGTGACTAGTACCCCTTTAATTGGAAAACCCTGGATCTGCATTTCATAGGAACAGTAAATTTATGTGAGGAACACAACGATTCTGGGCATTATTTATCATCATCATCATCATCACTGGTGGTCTGCCTATCGGCAGGTCTTCACATGAATTCTCCACGCTGTTCTGTCTTCAGCCATTCTCTTTGTCTTCCAATAGCTTCTATTTACCTTTACACTGTCCACTAACTGATACCTCTTCCTTCCTCTCTCGAGTTTTCCTTGTATCTTCCCTTCCATTGCATCAGTTATTAAACAGTTTTGTCGCAAACAGTGGCCTAATAAATTTTTCTTCCATCTTTGAATGCATTCCAATATCATTCTCCTATCTTCACCCACTCTTTTTAAAAATTCCTCATTCCTTACTTTTCCCTGCCAGCTTATTTTCTCCATCTTCTGCCAGATTCACATTTCAAATGCTTCTAGTCTTCTGTCTTCCTATTTTCTGAACGTCCAAGTCCAGCCCCATAAAGCGCCACACTCCACATAAAGCACTTCACCTACCTCTTCTTAAGGTCCCTATTTAGAGGCCCATTCAACAGTGTCCTTGGCCATTACATTTCTAGTCTGGTTATGCTTCCCAAATATTTGAATTTAGACACTTGTTCGAGCTCTTCCCCCGAAAGTACTATTTTAGCTGTTGAATCCTTCCTTGACCCCATAATCATTGCCTTGGTCTTTTTCCTATTAACTTTCATACCTAACTTCTTACAGAATCTGTTCAATTTTTCCAACATAGCATTCATCAAGTTCTCAGTTTCTGCTAAAACCACCATGTCATCTGTAAATCAAATCACATTCAATTCTTTTCCCTCCAACTGCCACACCTATTTGCAATTAATTCCTCCAGGTATATATTAAACAGCATTGTTGAAAGTCAAAAGCCTCGCCTCATACCTCTGCCAATTCTGCTCCCTTCTGACAGATTGTGTCCTGTTTTGATTTGGACAGTTTGGTTTATGTGAAGGTTCTTAATTAGCCTTCTTTCTTTCCAGTCTACTCCATTTTTCTTCATTATGCCCATCAATTTCTCCCATTGAACTCTATCAAAAGCCTTTTCCAGGTCAATAAAAGTCACATATACCAGTCTTCCTTTCTCAATGTATCTTTCTCCGATAGTTCTTAGTAACCAAATAGCATCTCTTGTACCTTTTCCCTTTCTAAATCCACACTGCTCTTCCTTAATCGATTCATCTAATTTTTTATATAACCTTCGATTCAGGACTCTCAGTAGTACTTTTGCTGCATGGGAAATCAGACTTATGGTTCTGTGATCTTCAAACTTACATGCATGCTTCTTCTTTGCTATAGGGATCATTACTGTGGTTAGAAAATCTTCAGACTACTGGCCTTTCTTATATATTCTGTTACAAAGTGATGTTAAAATATGCGTACCTTTATTTCTTAACTCTTTTACAATTTCTATCGGTAAGTCATCAATTCCACATGCTTTTCCTTGTCTCATTTCTGTTGGTTTCACGGTGTTACGTATGAGTAGTACTACTTTGTGATATATACCATGGATCTACATTGTCTGTTATTAGTACCACTATATGAGGAAAATCATGGGTCTGCATTACATGAGAGTAATACAATCATCTGTGGAACACCATGAATTTGTGTTGCATGTGGGCATTACCATAATGTTTGATTAACTGAGGGTCTATATTGCTTGTGATTAGTACCACAATGTGAGAAACACGACCAGTTTGGCTGGCACCCGTGTTTAATCTCATTATGGGAGGAACACCATGGGTGTGCGTGTTTGTGTGTAGTACCCTTACGTGTGAAAACCATGGATTTTGTTGCCCATGAGTGGTGCCACTGTGTGTGACATACCGTGTGTCTCAATTACTTGTGATTAGTACCATCATGCGAGAAAAACCATGAGACTACCTGACCTATGACTAGCAGCAGTATGGGAGGAACACTATAGTTTTGCTCTACCAGATATTAGTACCATTATAAGGACGCAGTAATATGTATTTGGACCCCTTTAGATGAGTATCATCCCGGTAATTTAGGCGTTGTGAATTGGATCCACTGATTGTTTTTGTTTCACTATAATTTCTTTATCATTATTTGTTTTAGATTCTAATCAGTATAATTTTTTGATATCGTTCACTCTTACCATTAGAGGCTGATGACCTAGCTGTAAGGCCCCCTTAAACAACAGACATCTTCTAATTTAATGCTAGGTGATGTATAGCAGCTTCACTGCTACTGCTACCATTTTCTAACCACATTTAGGCTACGAGCATAGCCATCCTCCTTTTGTCATGTGTCGAAGAGCTCTGAACCATTTCTTCAAAATGTCAATCCTTGATTTTCATCTTCATCCAGATCTTCTTTTGCCTAAACCTTTTTCATTGTAACATTATTCTAGCAGACCATTCTTCTCATTAGCCCTCATAATGTGACACACACATATTCCAGCCACCTCATTTTAATTGTCTTGATGAGCTCAGGTCGACAGTTCTTTGTGTCGAACTCTCTTATTTTTACTTTACTCCATCCAGAAAATCAGTGTGATTTTACCCCACTGTCAACTGCCCTGAGGAATGTTTTTCATGGTTTTCCTTTTTTACACCTGACAAATGCTGGAGTTGTACTTTAATTAAGGCCAAGGCTGCTTCCTTTCCACTCCTAGCCCTTTCCTATCCCATCATCGCCATAAGACCTATCTGTGTCGAAGCACAGTGAGGCAACTTGTATATGGAGAGTCTGGGATCCATACTATGTTTGGAACTTTATGAATTGCAACTATTTAATTACAACTCAGGCTTCAGGCTAATCACCAGCATTGTGTACTGCCCATGGCCAGGGATTTGGGGGTCATAGGGTACCTACATCAGTATCTTTTGTGTTCATAGTGGTCTATTGCTGTCGAATCTCTGGAACAGTCCGGAAGCAAAGGCTCCAAAGTGGTTTGTTCATCTTAGGAATCATATGACTGCCACAAGGGCTTATATCCATGCATTATGGTAGATTATTCCCAGCCCCATTCACCAAATGTATCAGCCACAGTTTGCACTGTACTTACTGTGAGCCTCATCATGCAAAATGATGCATGGATTCTGCAGAAACTGTTGATGCTTCTCTCCCGAAAGCAGGTTGCAGGTTGTATTTCTAAAATGAACATTAATACTGCACATTGACAGTCTGCTGTGGAGGAGCGTAATGTGTTAGGATAACACCAACACACTCGTACCTACGAATAACCATAACTTACACATTGCTGGGGTTCTGACGAAATTTTTATCTCTGTGGTTACCCGTAATAATGCCATTCATTCAATTGGCGTGTCAGTTGTGGGTCACACAATTTACCCCATTCTCATCCAGCATAATTATACGGCATAAAGAAGCCTCCCCTTCACACTTATAGCACTCCAAGTAGTTACGAGCTATGCTTAGTGTAACCATTTGTTTATTTTTGTCCAATCACTCTGAACCCATCGTGTTGCAATTTTTCTCATGCCCAGGTGTTCCTTCAAATGTGAAGCACTGTCGTATTCCTTAACCCCGAGTCTCAAGCTGGCTCATAAATTGAATGCCTTCTTCACTGGCACTAATATGACCTGGCTGATGCATGCCTGCCATATTTTGGCATTACAAGTTGAAAGCTTTTTCCACCCTGCTACTGTCATGTAAGGCAATGCAGATTCCCCGCAAATCTGTTGAAGACCTTGATGACACTGTCATGCTGTACAAACTCATTCACATTCAATCTTTATCCAACTCCATTGTTTGTTTTTTCAAAAATTCATTGCAACACTCCCTTTGGTCATGAATTAACCTGAGGTTGTGTTCCTTTTGCCAGTTCACATGTGCATGTTGTTAGAAAGGAGAGTCAGTTTGGGATTCCCTTTGCCTGTTTTCATCCTCAAAACACATTGTTGAGTTAATTCCCTGTTCTTTAAAGGAAATCAGAAACATAATCAAATAAATAACTTTTGTGACTCCCAGTACTTTCCCCGCGTAAACATTAAAATGGATTTAATTACAAACAGAAATTACAAAAGCAAATACCAGTTATAATTCAAAAGACTACTTTAAAAAATGTACCCTTAATTTAGTTAAAGAAGCTAACTTTTCAGTTCTTAAAACATATCAAGTCCAGCCGCCATGCACAATCTCCCTTTCAGCTGATCGTATGTTCCTGTGGCAACTCAAAACATGACTGCCTTGACATGGAGTATTGATGTCGGCCATATAGCCCCTCTATGTTATTCTAGCTCTTTGTGAACCAGATAACCTGTAGGAATAGTAATTTATATGGTTCATGAGGTTTAGGGCTAATGTCCTTGATAACTTCCTTTCCAAATTTCATATGAGGTGGCCTGCCCTGATCCATCTCTGATGAGATTCTGTGTGCCCAATGCCTGATGTCTTCTGGATTGGCCCAGAACAATTTGGTCGCTTGTATTTTGTATTCAGTCCCAACCTTGACACTGACGATGTGAAGGTGACTGAGATATGAGCATTCATAATAAAGTCAGATCCAGTAGAAAGGGTGTGGAATTGACATTCATATGGTTGGTCCCTATGTACATTTCATTGAACTTAAGAAACTGGTATGTAACAGCACTCTCTGGCTAGGAGAGGAAAACAATGCAAAACTACCTCATTCTTCATATCCTTAGATTGCCTACTCAGTGACACCTATCTGATGGTAGAGCTGTTGAGGATCCTCCCTGCCTTCATGCTGAGCACTTCACAGACAACAGGAGATATGGAGGATGCATATTTCGTGTTGAGCTGTATTTTCCAGTACACGATGTGAAAGATAACAGTGATAAATTTTATGTTCTGAATATTGAAGAATTGGATTGTTCATGATGAGCAGAATATTTTTCAGTATGTCTACATTTTCATGTTCATTCAGTGTTATTATAGTAGGTTTTGTGTTGTATAATTGCTCCTCAGATCAAAAATATCCCTGAGGATTCAAACAGGACACTTTTCACTCATGAATGTCTCTTTGTTGTCATGATTTTAACTATCCTCAGTATGGAAATTTCCTGGAAAACAATAATGAACATTTGAAGTTGACTCATTTACTAGGAAATATTGAATTGTGAAGCCCACTCATATGAAAATAAATTTCCATATGTGTCTCAAGTATATGCCTCATATATTAACTTTTCCGCAGGACAATTATGTACTTGCATCAGACGAGATGTGTTTCAAAGAAGGAAACAGATCAGAGTTGGCAGAGCCAGGACAAACACAGGTGAACAAATTTTAAGTAATCTAATATTTATGATCTTTCATTTTCTGCATGTAGTTCAAAATTTAATGCCGGTATTGTTGTACGCCCCTGCACTGCATGGCAGTTGGCAGCTGGTTTAATCACTGCTACTGTTTCCTTATCCTAACTGGATTTAAGCTACAAGCATGTCTATCTTCCCTTTGTCATATGTCGATAAGCTCCAACCCATTTCTTTAAAATGTTGATCTAAGATGTACATCATCTGGTAGGTCCTCTTTTGCCTATACTTTTTCCTTGAAATATTACTTGTAGCAAACTGTTCTTTTCAGGAGTCCTCATATTGTGGCCCATTTATTCCTGCCTTTGCAATTTAATTGTCTTGATGAGCTCAGGTCAACAGTTCTTTGTGTAGAGTACTTCTTTTTATTTATTTATTATGCTGCAACCCCAAGATCATTGAGTTTGAACCCCCCACTCTCGGCATCCTTGAAGATGATTTCATTCCAGTAAGATTCTGGGACTGTTTCTTAATTAAGGCCACACCTGTTTCTTATATGAGGGGCGTACTACATTGTTTTAGACTTAATATTTTGTTTGTCCAGGTATGGTTCACATTTCAGTTTTGAGGGTGGTGACTTGTACCTAGTGTCTTGTTCCACCGTTTGGTGGCGGCACACGCACAAATGTCAAAGAATGCTTTTGTCATAGCCACTTCATAACACACTGTCAGCATAGGAGCAGACAACATGGAAAGCAACCATTAGGGACAGCACTATATGACTTTGTTCCTATGGAAAGAAGGCGTGACCACTGCAGAAATTCATTGGCGCTTTGTTGCAGTCTCTGGAGAACATGCTCTGTAATGGAAGACAATTAACAACTGGGTGGACATCGGTGGAGAAGGGAACCAGTTTTGGATGGAATGTGATAATGTCAACGTCAGCCAACTTTGCCCGGGTCGAATAGGCCATCCAAGGAAACAAATGCATCACATTTATGAAAATGGAGGCAGCCACAGAAATTAGCTGAAACACCCTGCAGCAGATCATACACAGCCAATTACAGTTGGGGAAGGTGTCATCCGTGTGGTGCCCAGACTCTTTTGCAGCCGAAAAGCAGAGGTGTGAGGACGTGTGCAGTGAACTTTTGCAATGCCATGATCAAGATTCAGCTGACTTCATGGCTAGGATTGTGACTGGTGTTGAGACAAGGCTCCATTACCATGCGCCACAAAGGAAACAACAATCGATGCATTGGAAACATAGGGGCAGTCCACCGCCAAAGAAGTGTTGAACAGTGCCATCATGTGGCGCATCAGGTAAATATCACCAGTTCGGGAACATGGAAAAACTTCTGTGTGATTGCCGTTTTGCAGATTTTGAAGAACTAGACACCACTGTCTAGGCATGGGTATCCAGCACTCCCAAGGAATGGTTTCAGGAAGGTCTGGAGAGACTAACACGTCAATAGCAAAAGTGCATACAGTTACAAGGAGTTGATGTTGAGAAGGTGGACATAACAACTGATGTGTAATGTACTTCATTTGGGTAGAAAAAATAAAGTGTAAAACAAAACAGTATGCCCTTTGTACCCTTGCTTCTAGTTTGTCTTCTTCTGTTACTCCCTCTTTAAGAGCTGCCCTCTTTATCCTTATGGGTTCTTTTCTTGCTCCCTTTCTTCATATATTTATGCCATGACACATGTTGTCATTTCATTTTTACATCACCAGAATATATTGATGATTTTATTGTGCAACTGTTAATTTTTATTGTCAGGTAGGACATGTATATTTATAAACTTTTGCTCTAGAAATCTGTGTACTCTACATATCTTACCTTGTTTTGCATATTTGTTCCTTTCAGCATCCTACTGATATTAAGAATGAAATATGTGTAGATGAACACACAGTTGGTAAGCTGGTTGCCTGTCTCAAAGAAGAAGACAAGTAAGTACGGTTTAGCGTAATTAAATTTTACACCCCTAACCCTCAACAATATGGAATTTACTATTTATCTTCAGACAAGTGGTCGAGTGAAGACTGCGAGAACCAATGTCGAGAGTTCAAAGCCAGCACAGGTCCATCCACATCATTCTTGAATTCTGTCACCTATACTTCATTCACTGTCCTAACTTGTTTGTTTGATAGTGGCATGATAGAAAATCCCAGAAAATTACAGTAACTCTTCTCAAGGTATCTAGTGTTTAACAGGCTTCCTAGTTGTCACCACTTGGTAGCTGAGTCAGTTAAAAGATTTTTAATACCAGCACATTCCTGTTCTCCATATTGTGATAATTGTTTTCTGGGAGGGGGGTTGGTATCTGGTTTACCATGACCTGCTTTTGGCCATTCTTGCAACATGACCCTTCCAGTGAATAAACCTGCCATGATTTAGACTTGTGGTTATGCCTTCTTTCATATCTCTGTACATCTCTGCATTGTTCTATGAAACCGCATTTTCTTTTATTAGTGACACTTTGCAAATATCTTGTTTCAGTGATGTTGATTGGTTTTGTCAATGGTTCTTGAAAGGACAACTAGATTTTCTCTTAAAAATTATTCCTGCTGAGGAATCATGTTTCGCACATTATGGAATTCATATTTTTCTGAACTCTGATATGTCGAGTGGTGAAAATGCTCATCATGTTTTTCAGTCATGTTCAGCATAGGTGCTGATTGAATGTATAGTTAGAAAGCAGGGACAGAATCATTGGCCCTTCACACTCCTACTGTGTTTGACAGGCCAACACTACTTGCAGGTCCTAATTGAAACGATGCCAAAGGTTCTCAATGACTTTCCTCTGCACATACAAAGAGCGACCTTTGCGTTTCTCTGTCGTGCAGGACTACTTACACACAACTTTCTTCGAGTGATTGAATTGATTGACTGTCTATTTCAGTGGTTTTGATTTGATTTTTTTTCCTGGGGACTGCTGAGTGGCTAGGACAGTTGAGGTGCTAGCCTTCTGACCTCAACTTGGCAGGCTCGATCCTGGCTGAGTTCGGTGATATTTGAATTTGATCAAATACGTCATTCTCAAATTGGTAGATTCACTGGCACGTATGAGTAGTGCTGCAGCAAGAAATTCAACTACCTTGGCATCTCTGAAGACAGTAAAAGTAGGTGGAGTGTGATGTTAATAGCATTACAGTTGTACCAGCAATACGGTCTATCAGTTAATTCAAACTGCTGCTTTTCTCAATTATATTGTCATCTAATCAAAAACCACCAAATTATGTGTTGTCCTAAATGTTTTATCTTTTTGGACAAGAGTTTCCTAGCCTCAACTTTTTAGTAATTCCTTATGTTCAGAAACTCTGTTATCGAGAGTGTTTGTGCTTTGAAGTTGTTTATTGATAATTCTGGAGTTTTCAACACTGTGTTTAAAATGACCTACTAGTGATATGGTTTGATATCAAAACTTTGGCAACCTTTCAAATTTAAGTTCAAATTATTGTTTACATTACATTTTTTGACTGCCCACTTTTGCAGTCATTTAGGAAAAGGGTAGGAAAACAACAAGTAGAGAATCTGCTCTGTGAATGACTGCCTTAAATGCATATTTGATTGATTGATTGATTGATTGATTGATTGATTGATTGATTGATTGATTGATTGATTGATTGATTGATTGATTGATTGATTGATTGATTGATTGATTGATTGATTGATTGATTGATTGATTGATTGATTGATTGATTGATTGATTGATTGATTGATTGATTGATTGATTGATTGATTGATTGATTGATTGATTGATTGATTGATTGATTGATTGATTGATTGATTGATTGATTGATTGATTGATTGATTGATTGATTGATTGATTGATTGATTGATTGATTGATTGATTGATTGATTGATTGATTGATTGATTGATTGATTGATTGATTGATTGATTGATTGATTGATTGATTGATTGATTGATTGATTGATTGATTGATTGATTGATTGATTGATTGATTGATTGATTGATTGATTGATTGATTGATTGATTGATTGATTGATTGATTGATTGATTGATTGATTGATTGATTGATTGATTGATTGATTGATTGATTGATTGATTGATTGATTGATTGATTGATTGATTGATTGATTGATTGATTGATTGATTGATTGATTGATTGATTGATTGATTGATTGATTGATTGATTGATTGATTGATTGATTGATTGATTGATTGATTGATTGATTGATTGATTGATTGATTGATTGATTGATTGATTGATTGATTGATTGATTGATTGATTGATTGATTGATTGATTGATTGATTGATTGATTGATTGATTGATTGATTGATTGATTGATTGATTGATTGATTGATTGATTGATTGATTGATTGATTGATTGATTGATTGATTGATTGATTGATTGATAAGCCAGGAGTCTTGTGGAGCCTAGTATCTAAAAGCAGTGTGTTATTGAATTTCCCTTGTAAGCATGGAGATCTGCTTCAGGAGACACATGGAGAATGTTAGATAGAAATGATTTCATTAGTAATAGACCTAGTGAAAATTATTTAATAGAAAAGAAACTAGTAAGGATTTCAGTGTGTAGTTATAATGGCAGTCACTTTGTAAAGTGAGTAGGGATGTAGTGTCAGGGCAATTCAAGGTAGTGTATATCCTGGGGCTACTACTTCTGTGATAATGGCGAGTCTTTACAAAAAGTATGAAACATCTGAAATCAACCCTGTCCTCGTAAATTCAACAAATTTCTTAATTGTGAAATTTCCCCATAGGCATGATCTTCCAGAATGGTCTTGTGTGAATATTAGCAAAACTCACAATTTGTTTGTTAGTATCTGTTACCACTTTAATAATGTTAAGACATGGTATGCATTTCTATAACAGTGGTAGAAATTTCTTGTTAAGGGAACTATGTACTAATATTAAAGAGTTTACAGTACGACAGAATATAATTTTACTGCATACATTTAAAAACTAATTGAAGGCACTGAAAGGAGTTCAGGAGAACAGAGCCATGAAATTAAGGAAACAAATCAGTAAAGTAAGGAATTTTAAGTTACCCACTTGCCACAGTCTTCCTTTAAGAAGGAAGGGGATCTAAGGTTTCTCCTGGTAAACTGTTCAAAAGTTGTAAATGAGCCATAAAAATTATGTATATTGATGGCATCTGATGAGTTTCATGTGATAGGCATTGAATTATAGATGGATGTTGAGTGAAGGGGTGCTAATAGGTATTTCCAGAAGTTTATACTGTCTATCACAGAGACTGGTGATATAAGATTTTTAGGGTGTATGTTTGTTCTGGCCAAGGGAAATTTATTGCTGACATGAATTGTTTTCTAATGAATGGGAGGAAATATTAAGGATAAAATTAGTATGTGATAATATGAAAGAGGTGGGAATTACTGAAACACATAGGCCTGTAAGGGAGGAAGGAGGCATGGAAATATTCGAGAAAGTAACAGATTAGGCTCATAAAAGCTATAATAATGATGTGGTAATATTTGGGGCTGATCTAAATTTGTTTTAAGATGAATGTTATGGAGCTGCAGGTGAAGTTTCATTAGTATGGTTTGTCCATTATTGGAATATGCAAACAGTGTGTGGGATTCTCACCAGGAATACCTAATAATAGAAATAGGTTGCTTGCAGAGAAAAGCAGCAAGATTTGTAACAGGGGATTTCAGGAGAAAAAGTAATGTATCAGATTGAGGTAAATTTTCTTTGATTGGGAAGGGTGTGAAGTTGCAGAAAAATTGACAGTGTAGGTGTTTGATTGCTTTCCAAAATCTGTCTAGATATTCAAGAAAAACTGCAACAAAGAAATTGAAAGAAATATTTGAGTGCATCTGACTTGTGCATGTTTTTGTATATAAAGATAAGAAAAACTGCAACAGAGAAATTGAAAGAAATATTTGAGTGCATCTGACTTGTGCATGTTTTTGTATATAAAGATTTTTTATGAAAGAACTAATTCCATCCCTTTGTCTATGGAGATCGAACAGCTGCAGTAGATGACTGCCCATAAGAGTGAAGTCGAGTGACCTCTTTGAGGACCATGGGACCTGTACGCAAGCTGTAATAGCCCTTAGAAACTCTGAAATGGGGTGCAAAAATGGCTCTGGTTAAGACACAGAAGGTTGTAATTCATGATAGGTACCAAATGAGAAAAGCAGTCTAAGTTAAATCTTATCGCCGTTGTATAGTATAACTTGATGTGATACCAATATAAATGGTCCATTATTGGACAGTGTAAATTTTCCAGTTAACTCATTCATGGTTGCCAGCATTTCACACCCATTGTGCTAGGATGGGCTCATCAGTTGGTACCTAGCACACCTACCAGGACACATGGCTAGTGCATACCATGGAGGCCACTGCATAGGCTACTTGGAACCACCGGCAGTGCCAATGCACTATGAGAGACTTTGTCTCTTACCAAGAATTTATGCCTGCTTAGCCATCAGGTGATATAGACGTTGATTCCCAAAGGGAAACTGAAATATTTGTCCCAAATGAGTAAATTTATAATACCAATGTAAATGGTCCATTATTGGACATTATAAATTTTCCAGCTAACTCATTCCAGGTTGCCAGACTTTCACCCCCATGTGCTAGGTTGGGCTCACAAGTTGGTACCTAGCACACCTACCAAGATGCATGGCTAGTGGATACCGTAGAAGCCACTGCGTAGGCTACTTGGAGCCACCGGCAGTGCCATTGCACTATGAGAGACTTTGTCTCTTACCAAGAATTTATGCCTGCTTAGCCATCAGGTGATATAGACGTTGATTCCCATAGGGAATCTGAATTGTTTGTCCTGAATGAGTAAATTTATGATACCAATATTAATGGTCCGTTATTGGACTTTATTAATTATCCAGCTAACTCATTCCTGGTTGCTAGCATTTCACCCTCCGTGTGCTAGGTTGGACTCATCAGTTGGTACCTAGCACACCTACCAAGACGCATGGCTAGTGCATACCGTGGAGGCCAATGCATAAGCTACTTGGAGCCACCGGCAGTACCAATGCATTATGAGAGACTTTGTCTCTTACCAACTGATGAGCCCAACCTTGCAAACGTGGTGCAAAATGCTGGCAACCAGGAGTGAGTTAGCTGGAAAATTTATAATATCCAATGATGGACCATTTATATAGGTATTATAAATTTACTCATTCGAGACAAGTATTTCAGATTCCCTTAGGGAATCAACATATATATATATCATCTGATGGCTAATTGGGCATAAATTTTTGGTAAGAGATAAAGTCTCTCATATTGCATTGGCACTGCCGGTAGCTCCAAGTAGCCTACGCAGTGGCCTCCACTATGCACTAGCCATGCATCTTAGTAGGTCTCTTAGGTACCAACTACTGAGTCCAATCTAGCACACGGGGGGCGAAACGCTGGCAACCAGGAATGAGTTGGCTGGAAAATTGATAACGTCCAATAACGGATCACTTATATTGTTATTACAGATTTACTAATTCGAGACAAATATTTCATATTCTCTTTGAATATGAACATCTATATTATCTGATGGCTAAGCAGGCGTAAATTTTTGGTAAGAGACAAATTCTCTCATAGTGTACTGGCACTGCTGGTGGCTCCAAGTAGCCTGTGCATTGGCCTCCACTGTATCCACTAGCCATGTGTCTTGGTAGGTGTGCTAATTATCAACTGATGAACCCAATCTAGCACATGGGGGCAAAACTGGCAACCAAGAATGAGTTAGCTGGAAAATTCATAACATCCAATAACGGACCATTTATACTGGTATTATAAATATACTCATTTGGGACAAATATTTCAGATTCCCGTTGGGAATCAACATCTATATCATCTGATGGCTGAGCAGGCATAAATTTTTGGTAAGAGACAAAGTCACTCATACGTGCATTTACACTGCCTTTGGCTCCAAGCAGCCGACGCAGTGGCCTCCACGGTATGCACTAGCCATGCGTCTTGGTAGGTGTGCTAGGTACCAACTGATGAGCCCAACGTAGCACATGGAGGCGAAACCCTGGCAACCAGGAATGAGTTAGCCAGAAAATTTATAATGTCCAATAGCAGACCATTTTTATTGGTATTATAAATGTACTCATTCGGGACACATATTTCAGATTCCCTTTGGGAAACAACATCTATATCAATTGATGTGATTACGTACTGTAGTCTGTACAAGTTGATTATATGCAAGTGCAGTAGGTATTATAAATAGAATTCTGTAAATTATATAAATTTATACACAACGGACTGTGGGTTTAATAGTAAAATTATTACTGTATATAGCATACTACTGTATTTTACAAAATTTTCTTCTTTTTTAATTCTTAGGTGCCGGGGAGCATGATCGCGCTCCTTTGTAGGCTAGCGAAAAGTACCAGGAGCGCCATCATGCTCCATGTTGCAGTTGCCTATGTAAGTTGTAATAGTTTACACATATCTAACAGATGGCAGCTCCAGTCGGCATCACTCTATAGTAGATACTAGATAGTTTCGAAATCTACCACCAGAATCTCTGCATGATATGTTGTGTTGATGTTATGATTTTTTCTGTATCAGCTTGTTTGGCGCTTACGTGTAGACCATGTGTCGTAATAATGGCAACTAGTTCTCATATTGTGTTTGAAATTGATGACAATTTGGTAGAGTATGTTAATTAATTGAGCGATGATTCTGATTATATCAAGTCAGGCGATGATTCAGATGATACTGAAAGTGATAATAATGTTGTTAACATTTCAAACAATGATGATAGTGGTGTTGTTATGCGACTTATTCATGTGACATTGATGCATGAAATTTCTGATTCAGACGGTAATGATAGTGATGGGAATAATGATGGAGTTGATGGGGACAGTAATGATGATGATGACCAGATTCACATTTTTGGTGAAATTCAGTCTGATCACGATGTAAAATTTCAACCCTCTCCTGCATCCCTCGAGACGCCTGGCCCGAAACGTGCGCCTCCTACCGATGCTAGACCAAGTCAATATTTTAATATATTTGTAGAAGAACTATTATTCTTAAAACATTGATAATTTACAAAGTAGTAAATAATGCATCATTGGGCACAGGAATATCAAGTTTAGGTGAGTACAATCAAAATACTAGGATGTACTGAGATCCAAATGTGAATTTTTAAATTTTTCAAAAATTGTATGTACAAATTAATTTTTTTTACTGGGCAGTATGAATTATTTTTGTGATGTTAATATAATGGGTGAAAAGAGGGATCACTTAGCTACAAGAAATGTAAACTACAATGAGATATCTTGTAAAGTGAAGATAGAGTATGCTTTTACCTTAAGTGCTGCATAATAGGCATTTTCTCTCTGGCAATATTAACAACCATGGCAATAAGTGAGCCGGTAATAAGGGGGTTAATATAAAGATGATTATTATGTACTTTTGAGTGTCATTTGCCTTTAAAGTAGACACCTCATTTGCAGATAAAGTAATTTTAATTTGATCTGATCGGTCTACCTTGCATGAGCATGTAAGTCTGTGTTTTGACGTGTATTAGTTTTAAATTCTGCGCCCACTCTTAAAATAGATTGTTGAGAGAACAAAGAGGAGGAATGAGCCCTAGCAAGATAGCTGTGTAAATGTGCATCCTGTTGTATGAGTGTGTTTTCTCGGGAAGTCTGTGTTATTGTGTTGAATAAGCAACTTCAAGAGAAAAAATTTGAATCTATACTGAGTTTGCTTTTGGATACTGTCTTTGATCTTGTTTTCTTACTCATAAAAGGTATTAGTTTTTAGTTATCTTTATTCTAGGGTTCCAGTGGATACACATGATAGTAGTTGTGGAAAATTGGTAACAGGAAGTGATATGATGTGCGATTTGCCATCTCATTATGAACGTGACATACTGTTCTTGTCCCGGTTTGAGGGAAGCCCAGTCCATCCTGTTAAAGACTTGGTATTCTGGTGTACTATATGTGGTAGGAAATTTTTGCAGAAATCTCAACTTCGAAAACACCTGCTCACTCATACTAGAGAGCCCTCATATTGTTGCAACGAGTGTGGTAAAAGGTTTCGTAAGAAGAGCAACCTGAATAATCACCTACTTACCCATACTAATGAGCGTCCACACTGCTGTAATCAGTGCAGTAGTAGTTTTCGTGAAAAATCTGCGTTAACTAGACATCTGTTAAGTCATACTGGAGACCGTCCATTCAATTGCAGAGAATGTGGTAAAAGTTTTTATTTGAAGGGCGCACTTAATGCGCACATGGTCACACACAGTGCAGAGCGGCCATACGTCTGTGAGCAATGCGGTAATGGGTTTCGCCGAAAGGACGGACTTAAAGATCACATTCTTACACATACTGCGAAGCGTCCTTACAGTTGTCAATATTGTGGCGAAAGTTATCGTCTGGTGGGCTCCCTTAACGCACACGTGCTCTCTCATGTTGGAGAGCGATCGCATGTCTGTGGCTTATGTGGTAAAAGCTTTTATCGGAAGAAGTCGCTTAATGAGCATTTGCTCAATCATAGATCGGAGCTTCCTCATGAATGTAAAGAGTGCGGTAAGAAATTTCGTCGGAAGAAGTCTCTCAATCAACATAAGATAATTCATAGCACAGTGCGTCCACATGCCTGTACTGAATGTAACAGAACGTTCCGTGTGAAAAACGCACTTAAATTGCATATGTTTACTCATAGCGGGGAGCAACCTCATGCCTGTAAGGAGTGTGGTAGGAGCTTTCGTCATGTAAAGACGTTTAATAAACATGTGCTCGCACATTGTGTATAGCGTCTGCAAGACTGCAAACGAATGTGGTTAGAGATATGATCATAGGAAGTTGCTTACTAAACACGTGTTTACTCAAAGTTCCCATTCTACATAACGTCCAAACTGTTGTGATGTGCAACTAATCGCTCTAATCTGGTGTGTGCTGGCATTAATGTAATGATTGAGGTGGAATGTTAAGTATTTAGAACACGATTAATAAACTACTGTTTCACACACTCGAGGGCACTCACTCTCTTGTTTCGAATGTTGAGGTGCACTCTCCCTTCGTGAAAACATGTTTACTCATACATGGTAGCGCCGACACAAGTAAAAGTTTGTGGTACACAAGAACTTCGTTTATCCGGACCGCGTTAATCCGATTCTCCAGTTTATCCGGATGGAAAATAATAGAAATTAATTTTTACTTGTACAGTATTTCTTTCAGGTGTTCGATTCTTGTTGAATGTCTTTTGCGCATAGGAATTGGAAGTGAATAGGCCTCGGTCTATCAGATGTACCATCCCGGCATTCGCTTGGAATTCAGAATGGGAACCTGTGAACTTTACTGAGTTCCATGATACATTTGCACACATTTCCGGATGCTAGGACGTAGATGTGGACTACGTAAATCTGGTTGAAAAATTACTGTAATTCAGGCTATCGCAGGTAATGACTTGACTGGTTGTGAATTCGAAAATGAACCCGGAGCACCATCAGACGAAACAATGACTCATGGCGATGCAGCCATCCGAGACTGAAAACACACCGGCAGAACTGATCCTTGGATGATAGTAAAACGTCTTCGTGTTCGTACTGAGCGCAAACGCTGTACAAATGTAAATCAAGAAGCTCACACATTATTTTAGTGAATGGAACAAAGTCGTAAATGTAAGAAAAGTGTTCTTAATTTTTTTTGTACAAATGAAAAAGTTTTTGTTGTACAACTTATTTTAATATATTACATAACATGTACTGTATTTGTTCTTTTTTGCTTTTTCCGGATAAGCGAGGTTCTTGTGTAGTGACTTTAAAACGGAAATCTAATATTTGGACGCACCTGCTCATATATACCAGAAAACGCTCACGGTTGGTAGGAATGACGTGAGGGCTTTATTGAAATGCTAGACTTACATAAATCCGGTCTGTCATTCCACACTGCCGCCAAGCTGTTGATATGCGTATAAACATAAATTTGCTCAAACATGTATTAAAATTACATATGCTGATTCGTAATCAAGAACGGGACATTCTCCTAACGGATTCGGTAAACATTTCTCACACTGTCGTTCCGCATTTGGTGATAGTTTCTCACACTGTTGTAACCAAAGTTTTAACATTTCTAACAGCCCTCCCGGCTCAGGCTGTTGTAACAAATGTGGTAGAAGGTTTATGTTACTTCACTGCTCACCCACTCTCGTGGATAACTACGTGAATGTCAGAAGTGGGGTAGGACGTTTCTGGGAAGTCTTAGGAAGACCACAGTCACTGACACTGCAGAACCAACACACTATTTTAATACGTGAGTTAAGCTTTTTCCCGGAAGTCTCATCTTATAACAGACCTGGTAGCTCACTCTTGTGAACACAGGTCAAGACAATACTGATAACGCCCGTGGAATGTTTCAACTTTAGTTTCTGGAATATCCCCTCTCCTTTTGTCCTAGACAATTTGTTTTCTCCAGACCCAGTCATGTTCGAGGTGATAGCTACGGGCATGGAATATTGTGCTGCATCTCAATTTCCACTGTAGGAGTATTTGTTGGAGTACAGGAAGAGGAATATCGTCCCAAAACTTCTTGCACACTTTCCGAATACACTCAACAGTTACGGGACATTTGGAAGAAACCCCTCTTTTTAGGAGCCCAAATGCACAGAAATTAATCTGTGAGGCATCCCGGGATTTGACAGGGATGTCACTAAATGGTATGACATGAACACCCATCTCTGCTTTTTTTATCTCATAGAAGGTGGCTATTCACATGCCATTATGACTGGATGCTTTAATCTTGTGGATCCAGACATCTGAAGCAACCTTACTGAACAGCCGAGGGTTATCTTCGTTGAAATAGGGTCCATGACATTCTTCTGTGAGATGGTAGCTTTGATCTTCACATTTCCTGGCACTCTCAGAATTCTCAGTTTAGCCTGGGCACAATATCTTGTTGCGACCATGAAACACCTAGCAAACTATTTTCCTTGATGAAGATTGAGTGCCCCTTTTGGCCCTTTGTTTGATAGTAAATTTTCCGGGGATTTTTGGTGTCGAACAAATAAACCAAAGCTTTATCCAGGGTGACACCGGTGACACCTGACTGCCACTTATCCCATGCTAGGTAGTTTTTGCTTAATTTTCTGTCATTAGTGAACCACTCTTTGATGTGCTTTGCTTTCAAAGCATGTCGTTATGCCTTATGTCACTTCTTAATTAATATGGTAGATGTGCTTCTGTGGTTGGCTAGTCGTCATTGAGTTGGTGGATTTTCCTTCAGGATGGCAGCCTTTACCTCCTTTATGATGTACGGTGACCTGGAAGCTCGAACTCTCTTCCACAGCAGTTTTCCCGAAGTTGTTTCTGGTGGGAAACCATTCTGATGCAGTTTTATCACATTACCTACAGAGGGCTTACCAGTGTTGGGGCCTTCCATTTTACAATGTTATACAAGCCTCAGTAATGAGAAATTATTGCCATATATCTGCAATTCGGGAGGCTATGAGGCAACATTGATATGATATGACTGTACACGGCATTGCTCTAAATCACATTCATCAGACAGAACAATAATATTTACATACAGATACTTCTAGTGTGGAACATGTGTTGAAGGTCGCATCCTGTATTAACTGGGGTAACCTTCTGTATTAACTCAGCTTGTGGCAAAAAGAAAGAACTGGCTGAGTCAGCAAAGAGGATGTGTCTGGATTTGTTACGATTGAATGATATTTGGATAAGGGGAGAAAACGAGGAAGGGGTAGAAGGTTATAAGGGATACTTGACAGGTGTTAAAAGTGGAATGGCAGTGTGTGGGGTGGGACTGTCCACCAGGAATACTATTCTGCACAAAATAGTTTCCTTTAGGCATGGAAATGAGTGAATGGTGTGGGTAGATTTGGCAATGGCACGAACTAGGATGAGATTTGTGTCGATGTACTACGCATTGGAGGGTGCAAGTGAGGATGTTGACAAGTTTTATGAAACATTGAGTAGCATCATATTCAGGGTCCTGGGCCGATGACCTTCAATGTTAGGTCCCTTTAAACAACAAGCTTCACAATATTCAGGGTACACAGCAAGGGAAGGATAGTTCTAATGGGAGAATTCAATGTGAGAGTTGGAAATCGAACTGAAGGACATGATAGTCCGATTGGTAAGTGTGGAGAAGATATGAAAGTTAATATGAATCAGAACCATCATAAGGCTATTTACTGCTACAGATGAGGAGATAGGTGTACCAGATCCACCTTGAATTCAGGATGTTTGTCAGGAGTTTGCGAGTTTTCGGGGATTTTTGATGGTACGGACCGCTGTCTGATCTCTAGTGAACTAAGTATCTCTATGCTTAGAATATAGAATATGGAACTACAGACAAATAAGGCTATAAAATTTCCAGGATGAGAAAATTAGATAGACAAGAATGGATATGATTTGTAAAAAATTCCCATTCAGTGGACAGTAAGAGAATGGGAGTCATACAGGGATGCTGTAATACAAACAGCATGGGAATGCTTAGGACCTACTGTGTGTTAAAATGGGAGAAAACAAACGTCCTGGTGGATTGTAAAAGTGAGATGGTTAGTAAACATAAAAGAAGGCATAAGAAATGTACCCAAACATGGATTGAAAGAGACAGGGAATTGTCCATAGATAAAGGAATCAGAACGAAACAAATAGTTTTTGAATCCAGAAAGGATTTTTGTAAGGACTTTGGTAGTAATCCGAAATGGTTAAGTAAAAGCAGTAGGGAAATCTTTCTGGACAGTAATAAAGAATCTTAGAAAGTGAGGAAAAAGGAAATGAATAGTGTGAACTCATAATAGATCCCAGGGAATCACTGGACACTGAAAATCTTATTAACGTAAAAGGAGTCTTCCTGTTGATGTCGCAAACAACTGAGCACACCGGGAAGAGCAGAATGATGTTTATGAAATTACGGTTCAGGAAGCGGAAAGGATAGCCATTAAAGTCCATTTTCATAGAACAGCGGGAATAGGTGAAATTAGATCAAAAACGGTTAAGTATAGTGTGATTATGAATGAAATGGCTTCATATGGTAATAAGATTATCGTGGAGTGTTAGTGAGGTACCTTCAGATTGGACAAAAGCTGTAATTGCACGTAACTATAAGCAAGGGAACAGGAAGATTTGTAACAACTTTCGAGTTATCTCATTGATTAGTATTCCAGCAAGGTGTTCCCTGCAGTTTTGGAAGGGAGGGTGAGATCAGTGGTTTAGAGGAAGTTGGATGAAACTCGGTGTGGTTTCAGACCACAAAACGGCTGTCAGGATCAGATTTTTAGTATGCTCCAGGTAATAAAATAGAGCTGCAGGAGGAATAGACAGTTATGCTTCGTAGATCTAGAGAAGCCATATGACATACTACCAGGCACTATGTTATTCTCCTTCTTCCTGATACGTTTCCACTTATGCAGGTGGTTCAATTGTAATCGTATGGCCTCAGCTACCATGTGCAGACATTTCAATTTGGTGCCATCTGGCTGTCTGCTCGTCAATTTCACTTTACCTTTTACTCCAGGAGTACTAGATAGCAGCTGAGTAAAGCGAAGCTCTTTTGGGGATCTGTGGCTGAGATTTAATTAATTTTGTCGGGAAAACACCATATGTGTCACCAGAGATCTTTTACATGCCGACATCGTATGGCATGCAGTATTGAATAGTCCTTCTTTCCGCCCTTCGAAAATCCGACTCGCTCTGCCGGGTTTGATCCCGCTATCTTTGGATCCGGAGGCCGACACTCTACCAGTGATCGCCAAGAGAGGCATCTAAGTATGAGATTAAGGGTAAATAATTAAAAGCAAACAATGACCTTTATGTTGGCAATTGACCTGCAATAAGAATTGATGGTTGAAAGAGTTCTTGGTTCAGTGTAATTATTGGGATTAGAAAAAGCTCTAATCTGCTGAAAGGTATAAAGTGCCAAGGAGGAATTTAGTCAGGTAGAAATATAGTAGTCTGGCCTATGCTGCAAATGTGTCTTAATGGCTTATTGTGACAATAAGTACTTGAAAGTATGTGCAATGAGTAAGCTGTGAATATTAGCCTTTCTAAGACTAAATTGATGTGAATAGGTAAGAAATTCAAGAGAATTGATTGTGAGCGGGTTGTGCATTCAGATTTGGAACAGGTCGATAATTTCAAATAATTAGGATGTGTGTTTTTCCAGGCTGGTAGTACGGTAAGTGAACTTGAATCAAGGTGCAGTAAAAGAAATGTAATGAGCTTGCAGTTTCAATGAACAGTGTTTTGTAGGAAGGAAGTTAGCTTGCAGACAAAACTACCTTCACATTGGTCTGTTTTTAGGCCAACTTTTCTTTACGGGGGTGAAATCTGGGTGGACTCGCTACATCTTATTCATAAGACATGACATTAGTGAAAATGATTGCTGGTACAAACAGGTCGGAACAATGGCAGAACGGTAATTAGAATGAGGAAATAACGGCTACGTTAGTTTTCAACTTGACGCGTGGCACTGTAAGAATGAACTGGCTTGGGTGATGGATTCATGTGAGGCGAATGGACGAGGATAGGGTGCGTGGTAGTATAATGGTCTCTGTTATGCACGGTAACGGGGTTATAGGCAGACCAAGGTGACGATGGTTAGACTCAGTTTCTAACGATTTTAGATAACAGATATATAAGTAAACAATGACACGTAACTAGTTGGAAATAGGTTATTATGGTGGTGATTACTAAATTCACAGAGGCTCGCAGACTGGTCGCTGAAAATAATAACAGCCTCTAATGGCAATGTATGTATGTATTCCTTTGACTGGATATTTCCTAAGGTGGTCACAGATAACAATTGCATTAGCGCAGTGTCCATGTGTGCCACTATTAGCAGCTGCCTTCCAGTGATTCTTTATGCAGTACAAAATACTTTGCCTTTATCACATGATATACGAAAATGCTAGTATCTCGATTGTGTGTTGGTTCACTGTTCGATCACTTCTGTGATGGTGATTTTCGATCAAGGAGCGAAAGTGTTTTGCCATTAGAACAAGCATCAAGTAATGTTTCTTCTCATCTAAATTTAGCTGTTTAGAGTAATACGATCTCACGACCCGTAAGAAAGAAATCGTTGTACATGGAGAAATAGGAGAAATGGCGATCTATACAGACAGACAGAGATTATAGACACCATACGTAAGAGGAGATTGAAGTTTCATGGGCACCTCACAAGAATGAACGAGAGTCAACCAGCAAAGAAAATATTTAACTACATCATCAAATTAAATGTAACTACTAAATGGGCAGAAGGAACTATGAAAGATATGGAGGAAGTTCGGTCATTCCAAAAAATATTTAATAGAGATGTATTTTGAACTAGAATTGGTAAATTTATGTGGTTCCAGGAAGAGCAAAATGAAAAGTCCAAGAACATGTGCTCGGAGGAGAGGAAGTGGAACTAGCAAGACAATTGGTTACTGTGGTCCAAGTACAGAAGGATATATTTCATCTAGTCTCATTACACTGCACCAATCCACATGTTTTAATCAGAGCTCATGCACTGCAAATGGTGCAAATATTGTTCACATTTAATTCATTTAATTATACATTTTACCACACTGCCTGCAATATAATCAACACATTCACTATACTAGAAAGGGCTTCGTAATTGGTGATATGATCAAATCTGTTAAAATCAATTTCATGTGGAATTGTCATTATGAGATCAAGGTTCAACAAGACAGTGTCTACGAAATAACATATTAGAACTACAAGGTGGGTCGAACTGACCATTAGATAGATAGATAGATAGATAGATAAGAAATGGGTGAGCCCTGTCTTCGCAGAGCTCCACACGTAGGTCTATGAAGACCCTTTGTGCCCCTTAAATGGGTTTGCCTAGTCCAGCCCTAGTGCTCCTATAAAGGATACCAGTGTCCGGATATTGGCATTCCTGATGTCTTCCAGGCTCACAAAATGTGAGCCAAGGTATCGATGTCTAGTGCTTGCAAGAGCCTCGCATTGACATAACACATGCGCGGAGGTCTTCTCCTCCTTACCGCATCGTCTACACATCGGATCCTGGGTGATTTTCATGATGTGTAGGTGTAAGGTCTTGTGGCCTGTTAACAGTCCAACTACCTTTCTCATTCTGGTCCTATTGAAATTCATTAGGTCCTGTTTGTAACTTTGGCTACGCCCTTTGATAAGTTCAAGTGCCTGCCTTGCTATAGTTAACCACTTCCAAATACCTAAGTGAGACTGGTTTGTCCACTGGGATATTACCAGTTTCACGCTTCGGAGTGACACTCCCAGGAAGGGCTCTGGTCTTGTGAAAGAACCTTTTGAGCCTTGTTTCGCTAGTTTGTCAGCTTCTTCATTTCCACTGATACCTGTGTGCCCAGGGACCCATAATAGGGTAACTGAGCTAAATTCACACAGCTGATCTAACATCTTTTGGCATTCCCATACCAGTTTTGATGTTGTTTTAACTGCACATAGTTCTTTTAGCGCTGCCTGGCTATCACTGCAAATAGTGATGCGTCTTCTGTGTCCAGGCATATTCCATATATATACAGCACAGGCTAGTATTGCGTATACTTCAGCCTGGAAAACAGTAGCACATTTACCCATAGGAAGGGAGAGCCTTGTCTTACGCCCCCAGACCCCAGCGCCTGTGCCCGTCTCCGTCCGCGAGCCATCTGTGTACCATGTACAGCCCCCAGACTTAAGACGGGCCCCAGCATCCGCGGCCCACTCCTCCCTTGTGGGTATCACCACTGTAAATTTATAATTCAAGTTAAAGCTAGGCTTCATCAGATCCCCGATCATCATTGTCATAGGGCAAGTCTGGTGAAGCCTTGTAAGAATATGCCTCTATTCGGGTTTTTGAAGGACCATCCTCCGAGTGACCAGAGGCGATAGGCACTCATTTCCGCTATTACCTTAACATATAAATGTAAGGGGGGAAAACCTAGGATGGCCTCCATTGCACATAATGGTGTAGTATCCAGTGCCCCTGTTATTCCTAGACACACAAGTCTTTGGACACTGTTTAACTTGGTGGTCACAGTTTTACTCTCCGAACCTGGCCACCAGACTAAAGATGCATAGGTGATCATGGGCCGTACAATAGAAATATAGAGCCACTGGACCACCTTAGGACTTAGGCCCCAAGTCTTCCCGACGGCCCTGCGACAGGCCCACATAATCTTGCGAGCCTTATCCACCTTATAATCTATATGTTTCTTCCAACTCAGTCTTGCCTCAAGGATTACCCCTAGGTACTTAACTGAGGTTGTCTTAACTAATTTTTTCCCAAATAGGAAAGGCTCTGACAGTCCGTCTAGCCTCCTCCTCCTGGTAAATACCACGAGCTCCGTCTTATCGGGATTAACCGACAAGTCTGTCTCGTGGCACCATCTTTCCACCCTACGTAGAGAGCTCTGTACGAGCTCAGAAACCTTGCTGGGGAAATTTCCTACCGCCATCAGGCTTATGTCATCTGCATAGCCTTGGGCGTTTATTCCTCCAACATTTAACCTGGTAAGTAGTTCATCCACTACCAGACACCATAATGTTGGTGATAATACTCCTCCCTGTGGACACCCCCTGTCTATATTAGCTCTCATCATTACTGCGTTGAGGGTAAACAGAACATGACGGCCCTGCAGTGAGGCTATAATCCATTTTATGAGCATGCTGCTCACTCCTCTTCTCTCTAGACTATGTTCTATGGAGCCCAAAGATGTATAGTTAAAGGCCCCTTCTATATCTAGGAATACAACCATAGCAAGTTGTTGCTGATCCAAGGCACTCTCCAGCCTAGAAACCAGCTGGTGTAGTGACGTCTCAACGACTTCCCTGGTTGATATGCATGTTGGTGAGAATGCAGGGGAAAGTCTCTTAATACTTTCTCCCTGATATGTCTATCCATCAGTCTTTCCAAGGTCTTAAGTAGAAAAGACGTTAGACTAATGGGTTTATAATCCTTAGGTCTAGTATATGAAGACCTTCCGGCTTTAGGTATATACACCACCTTCGCCTGACGCCACAAGGAGTACACATACCCCATAGTGAGACAGGCTCTAAAGATTCTGACCAGGTATGGTATAAGGACCCCCCCCCCCCTCGCTTCCTGAAGAAGTGCTGGGAAGATCCCATCCACCCCTGGGCTTTTGTAAGGGGCAAAGGATTCTAATGCCCACTTAACCCTTCTTGGGGTAACAATCTCAACTGATCATTGAAACACTTCCTGTATTCAGCTTTGAATTGCACAGAATTTTTTATTTCCCCCTCTGTTCCTCACACATAAGAAAAACAATTCCGGGTGATCCTGGCTTAATGTGCATGTGAGGAGGTGTTTTATTACAGAATCATCTCACCAGACATATATTTCTGCAAGACCTCGCACACTGAACAAATAAAAAATGATACCATTCCTTGCTGATTTTCCTTAGAGTTACAGAGGGGTGAGAACTCTGTTAAGCTAATATTTATAAGATTACCTATGTATTTTTTATATCACTTCAGATTTGGGCGTTGTTGAGTATCTGTTTTCTTGCTAGTGGCGTTACGTCGCACCAACACATAGGTTTTTGGCGACGGTGGGATAGGAAAGGCCCAGGAGTTGGAAGGAAGCGACCGTGGCCTTAATTAAGGTACAGCCCCAGCATTTACCTGGTGTGAAAATTGGATACCACGGTAAACCATCTTCAGTGCTACCGACAGTGGGAATCGATCCCACGATCTCCCGGATGCAAACTCACAGCCGAGCACCTCTAACCGCACGGCCATCTCACCCGGTGGTATATTTGTTTGCATTCTTGGTTTTCTTACCATACAATGGCATGACTATATTAAATGAGATCCTAGTATTAGCAACATTAAAAACTGAATGATACTTTCACTTTCAGCAAATAATTCAGGACCGGATCGCTGTAAAATTTAAGATCATTAGCGACAGAATCACTGAAGGTTTATGTAGCTAAGGAAGTGTTCATCTTCTGTCTCACCTATTCTGAATTTTTTTCCTTAATTTATTACCAGTGTTCACTTCTTATAAGTTTACAAATTTTTTCAGTTACTTCACCTCAGTTATATTTTCTTGGTCTGGAGGACTACCATCTGTGAGAACCTCACACTTTGCTAGCAATTACACTGCAAATTTTATAATGTTGGCAGCATCAGTAATGTGCTCAGAGTCTTCTGGATGGGGAAAACAAAACTGGGAGTTCAGTCCAACGAACTTCATTCCTAAGGCTATTAGTCCCATCACAACTTTTGACTCTATGTGATTTTTGTAGCTACCTCATGCACTTTTCTAAAATATTGTTTCAAAAAATTTCACTTCACTTCTTTGGGCACTCCTTTCACTGGTATTTTCCTGCTCCTATTCAGTGCTTTCACCTTAAAGACTAAAGCCTCCTTGGCCGCTTCATATTCTTTAGTGTCTAAATATCCCTGACCTAAGTCAACATAGCCGCAAAACTGCTTATCGACCAAAACCAAGTCTTTAATAGCTATTTCTTTAAACATCAAAGGTTTGAGGATTGGTTCTGAAATAGCCCTAACTTTTTTTTTCTTTCCAATACTCCCATTCGTAAAACCTGGACAGTCATCAATAGTTGTTGCCCAGTGACAAAGATTTAGAGACTATGGTGGTGCGAGAAACATCCTGGGATATTTTCCAGGTATTTCACCTCAGTTATATTCTCTTGGTCTGGAGCACTACAGTCTGTGAGAACCTGATTTTTTGCTAGCAAATACCTTGCAAGTTTGATAATGTTGGCAGCATCAATAATGTACTCCGAGTCTGCTGGATGGAGAAAACAAGACTGGGAGTTCAGTCCAACAAACTTTATTCCTAAGGCTATCAGTCCCAATCCCGTAACAACTGTTGTAGCTGCCTCATGCAGTTCTTCCAGTAAGGATACTGATGAGGTCTTGAATCACTTCTTGAAAATAGCTACCCAAAACTTTGTGGCCTGAATCATTAAGCTTCTTGTGAAGATCTTCATTGATATGTTGCTGATTTAAGAATTTCCTGCTGTTCATTGTTGTTTGTTCTACTATGACTTCAGCTGTTTTATATACTTTATGGCCTGTACCAAATGGTGGTTGTATTTCTCAGGGCTGGGACTTAGCGTGTAGTTTTGGACATTGGATTGGTTTAAAAAATAAAAGTAATATAAATTAGAAAAGAATGTCACCCTGACCACTACCATTCTGTATTGCACAATTAATAGGAGTAGCAATTGATTAGGCTTAAATAATTTGAATTTATATAACAGTCCCCACTTTATACACTTTAATTGAGTTTGCAGGATGTTACTTATCAATTGCATGTGGTGGGTTTTCTTCGTTATGTTTTCTTGGCAGTGGGAACTCAATATTTAGTTTGCAAATGTGGGGAAAATGAAATATGGTTGGAACAGCATTCTTCAGTAATTACTCCTGGTTATTTGATACGTGCACTTACTTTGGAAGTATACAGAACATAAGTGACTGCTTTGGCTGAGATGCCACTTGTCTCTTTTCATAATCACAATCCATTGTGGAGTTAATTCCTTGGTCTTTAAAGGAATAATTACCTCAACTCCCAGTACTTCCTCTGCATAAACCAAAATGATCATCATCTTCCTAATTTTACAGTTCCAGTTTCCCAGGTACTGTTGGCGAACCTCTTTTATTCTGTCTTATTGAAATAGTTCTGTTGTTAACGGTGTCCTCCAGTATCCTTCCCCGATCTCCAACGTTCATCCAGTGGGTTCTTGGTCTTCCCACCATCCGTTTTCCTGCCACGCATCTCTCCAAGTCAACATACACTGTCCTTGTTGGCTCCATCCTCATAGGTGCCCAAATCACCTCAATCTGGTCATGCTGACCCAATCTATCTATGATGTAACAAGCCCAGCTTCATTGTCCAGTTCCGTTTCTTGAATTGTGGACCTAAGAAACTCCATCTCAGATGCCAGCAACTTTGACAATTCTTTCTTAGTGAGGGTGCAGGTTTCAACACAATAGGTTATGATTGATATGAAGTATTGATTGAACATCACCAGCTTTAATTTTGTTGGAACGTTGGTATGAGAAAATTGTTCGTAGTTGCTGGTAAAAGTGAGAGCTCTTCTGCATTCTATTTGTCACCTCCTATGTAGCTAGTTTATCTCGAGATATTACACTGCTCAGGTGTATAGAGCTCTCCACACTTCCTAGTGGATGGTTTCCTAGCATGATGTTCGCTGGTTGCCCCTCTCTGTTTACTGCTATCACTACCGTATTGGGTTTGCTTAGCTTGAGCTTGAACTCTTGGAACTTAACCTTCCATTCATTGAGTCTCAACTATACTCGTTCCTCAGTTTTCTCCCCAGATCATAACATCATCAGCAAAAGCCGTCGCATTTAGTTCACCAGAAGTTTTCTTGATGTTCTTCATTATGTCATCCATGAAGGTGATAATCAATAATGGGGATAGTACACTGACTTGCTGGACTCCACTTTTAGTCTGGAACCAAGATGAATGTTCGTTGCCCAATCACGCACACTAGTACAGTTTTCATATATCATCTGGACTTTTCTCACCAGTACCTCTGGCACATTCCTCCTTCTCAGGCATTGCCATATCTTCTCTCTCGCAATGCCATCTCAATATCAAAGACATACATAAGCATATCTTGGCTTTTTTACCAATGTTTGTTCATTAACATATGGAGACTGGTTATTAGGTCTATTGCAGAACTGTTAGGCCTGAAGCCATACTGTTCCTCTTCAAACTACTGGACGAGTTGGCTGTGCAGTTAGGGGCGCGCTGCTGTGAGCTTGCGTCCAGGAGATAGTGGGTTCGAACCACACTGTCGGCAGCCCTGAAGGTGGTATTCCGTGGTTTCCCATTTTCACACCAGGCAAATGCTGGGGCTGAACCTTAGTTAAGCCCACGGCCTTTTCCTTTCCAATCCTAGACATTTCCTATCCCTTCGATTCCATAAGACCTATCTGTGTCGGTGCGACGTAAAGCCAAATGTCAGTTGTATCTTCAAACTCCGGCTGTAAGATGACTTGCAATCTACTCTCTAAGAATTTCTCAAGAATTTTTAGCCCGTGAGAAAGGAATCAACCACAAAATACAAATTGGAACAGTAAAACCCTTTCTGGCTTTATTCAGCCTCTGGCATATCCCCAGCAGGTTCTCTCTCAGTTGTTGGCCACTGAACGATGCTGTCATAAAAGTCTTCATAACCAACGGTGTAGTCCATTCTTTTTGTCAAGCCTTCTACTTTCTATTTTGTTGGTTGGAACTTAAAATAAAAAAATTGCGTTGTGCAGAACCCATTAAAAGTTTTTAATTTATTATAGGCTACAAAATGTTTTTACTTGCTCAATAATTTTATATCCCTTTAATAATATTATTGTAATCAAATTACCTTTCCCAAAGGATAAGCCTTCTCGGAAGGTAGCTCAGGTGGGCTGTCAGTTTTCAGTTGTGCGAAAATAGATGAAAATCCTCCAATAAACGCCTTTGCCACAACTTGTCCTGAAGTATCTTTATAGTACAGAAACTGTTTGTAACTAGAAACCTTGAATGGCTTCTTACGTTCTCGTGGTACTTCCCTGCCTGATGTTTCATTACAGTTTGTTATTTTCCTGTACGATATGTCAGGCCACCAATGTTTAAAACCTAAGACATCGTCCGAGGTAAGATGATAAACGGTAAAACGTCCAGACACACTTGCCTTGCTCAGCATACTCATCTGGAGTATAAATTCTGACCACCTTCCTAAAAAGCCGTTTAATACTTCCAAAATCACTGTCACAAGGCGAAAAAGAGTGGCCACGGACAGGGAAGTTATGCGTAATCGTCTCAAACTGACCTCTGTCACAATCACAAAGATTCAATGAGAAACGCACAGCTGTGTGTTTCTGTGTGAGTCACAAAACAGGTTACCCTAACAGGGCCACCAACCGTCATGAGCGGTGGAATGAATTTACCGCAGAAAGAACCTAAGTGACGGAGCTTAGGTTCTCTCTGAAATAAACGCATTATTTACACAGCTGCCTAACAGCATTGCTTGTATGGAATATGGTTTGTTTCTGCTAAAAACAATGTATTTATCTCCGAATAGTACAGTCCTCTCAAAAACTCAATTTTGATAAAAGTGTCAATTAGGTGGTTTCTGAAAAAAAACGATTCAATTCAGTCCGATGCATTTATAAACCAGTTTTATCATCCGTTAAATGTTCCGCAGCAATGTCCTCCCCTACCTTGTAGTTCATCTAACCAAGCGCAAGGAAGTTCTAGTAGGAAAAGGAAATTTACAGCAATAATACCCAGTCCTCCACGTCAACCGACGAAACCAGGGTATGACAGACAGACGTATCAGAACATCTTAGCAACACCCAAAATGAATAGGACCAATGTTACAGCCCAATGGTTAAAAACGCTGATTCTAATATGGAATTGACTGCGTCACATTTGTAACTTCTCTAGAGCAGGAAGCTCAGGGGAGGGGTGATTATACTCCAGATGTAGCACTGAGTGTCAATCTTGCACACTCTGTTAGTCAAGGTAAGAAGTAAACCCGCAATTTCGCGAATGTTCCAAGAAATTTGAGTTGTTAATAGAGCAGCTAGGGCATAATAGATAATGGACCCAGACTCTACGCGGCGATATTATTCAATTATGAGGTCACTCATTTGAGGTAGAGGCACGAGTGTTCTACAGTGGAACTGTACAAGAGACGCGAATTGATAGGCCTGAACAACGATTTTATCCACAGACGTTTCTCTTAAGTAAAACATGGTTGAAACCACATTTTATATTTCCTCTAAAAGGTTTTTCAATCATACGGGAAGATGGGCCTCGTGCAGGTGGTACATGCATATTAATTCGTAATTCCCGAACCTACAACCCTATACAATTAGTGCACATTATACCAGGCACTTAGATGACGTATGTACAGATTAATGGATTAACTGTAGTATCTATATACTGTCCGCCTTGGATACGAGGTAAGTATCAGCAATGGGATGCTGTTTTTGCACAATTTTCTCAATTACCTCTTACAGGCGTACATTACAACGTACACAACACTATATGGGGTATTGAAGTATGTTGTCAGAAAGGTAATTATATCGGAAAGATAATTATTTAACATATCTGTCTTTACTCAATGATGGGTCACCGAAGAGACTTCGTGCACGTAACGGTAAAAAAGTGCAGTTGGTCTAACTGTTTGTACAGTAGATATTACTCATAAATTAACATGGAGGGTCATTACTCATATGTGCCAAAGTGACCCTTTTCCTATTATCATTGATATGAACAGAAGAGGTTGTAATCAATCAATATTAGTTCAGGCAGTAGATTATAACGTTTTTCAACTATTTATCAGTGAACAAATTATTATTTCTAAAAATATATCCTCCCACTGAAAAAGAAAATTATAAAACCCAGGACAAACAAAATTCGTTGGTTGGATAACGAATGTGATACTCTAGTTAGGAATAGAAAACAAGCTTTTAAAAATTACAAAATTACGTTGACCAAATACTTAAATTATAATGCTACGGTAGCAAAAATCCAAAGCAGGTTTTATCAAAAACGCAGAAATTCGTGTCAACAGTAGGCCTACGTATCATCACTAAATAGCCAAACACCTACAAGTGAAATTTGGTGAGCAATTATAAATACGCGTATTAATCTGATAATACTCGAGCCTTTTTCCTGTATACAACAGCCCGATACAAATTCAGTTTTATCGAAACATCACACCGGATTTCTTCGAACCCTCCATCCAATACCGAGTGTCCAATTTTTCGGACAGATTTTCCACATTATTAATTCCTATAACCGGGAGTAAATTTAATTTTGCACTGAATTCCCCAAGGAATTCTTCCTTTGGTTCAGACATTTCCTACAATATGTTACAAGCCCTGCCTTAGAAAGCCAAACAATCCATAATTGTGAGATTCAATAACATCTTTGAATATCAATCCATTCCGCCTTCACGAAATGGATTTATAGTTATCCCCTTTCCTAAAAAAGGGTAAAAACTATCAGGATCCTCTGAACTATAGAGGCATCTGTTTAGGCTCTTGTATAAGGAAAATATTTCAACGGATTTTATTACGACTCCTATGGTGTCTCGAATATTATAATCTTATTCCCAATATCAATTAGCATTTGTTAAGGTAAGAAGTGTGTACGATGCTATGAACATTCTCATTGCTGATATTCTGCTTGCGAAAGCGTGGTCAGAGCCAATAACAGCAGCCTTTCTAGACATAAAAGGATCATAGGATAATGTAGATTTAAACATACTTTCAACAAATGATTAACATGGAAGTCCGACTCGCTGGCTGAACGGTCAGCGTACCGGCCTTCGGTTCAGAGGGTCCCGGGTTCGATTTCCGACCGGGTCGGGGATTTTAACCTTAATTGGTTAATTCCAATGGCACGGGGGCTGGGTGTATGTGTTGTCTTCAATCATCATTTCATCCTCATCACGACGCGCAGGTCGCCTACAGGAGTCAAATAGAAAGACCTGCACCCGGCGAGCCGAACCTGTCCTGGGATATCCCGGCACTAAAAGCCATACGACATTACATTTCATTTCATTAACATGGAAGCTCCCATTACTGTTTATTACTGTCTTAAAAACCTATTTAACAAGCGAAAGGTTTGCTTTACCGTACAAGAGCACATATTCGTATCTCTTGGTTTGCCAGAGGGAGGTATTTTAAGCCGTATTTTATATTTTTTTATATACTGTCCAGTTAGAATACTTAGTCACCAAATCTGCCAGAATAATTCGATTCTCAGATGATTCAGTAACCTATGTTCCACACAAATCAGTGGTTCAATCACGTCATATTTTAATACATGCACTAGGGAGGGCACAGAGTTTAGTTTTTGAATCATGGTTTGGAAATTAAATGCAAAAATTAGTTGCAGTCATTTTCACTAACAAGTGTAATTATGACAAATCTCCTTTGCCATCCGGTATTCCGAGATCCTAGTTAATAATTCGACTAAATGTTTTGGGGATCTTATTAGATACTAAATTATTATGTAGACACGAAATAGATCATCTTTGTTTAAAATTAATCTAAAATACAGAATACCGTATTTAAATTGTTATCCAAAAGAAACTGGGTGGCTAATTCTATTAATCATTCTGTTACTATTACTTACTTATTCTTTACTATTCTAGTGTATTACTGTTGTATAGACCTGCTTTGATTGCGGCAGTAGTTTCCTAGGAACCCGCTGCGGAGTCTACTAAAAATTAATAAGATTCTTTGCAGATAAAAATTATCAAAAGAATAACAGGGGTATGCCACCTTCTACAAATAATGCAGTCTTAGCTGAAACGTCAGAACAGCCTGTAAAATTTAGAAGGAAAATAATTGCTACTAAACGTTTATTACAAAAAAATGTCAGACACTCTACACGCCATTATTCCGTAACTACATTTGATGCATGAATATTATAAAATGAAGATCATTAAAGAAGAGGAACACCCGGCACCCCTATGACCATATAAACAGTAGACCTATAGTGACTTTAGAAATAATATTATCCGAACTACCTTTCATTTGAAATATCTGTCCTCCTATCAAGCGAGTAATTACAAGCCGGAAATTGTAACATCAATATTCAATGAAACTAGCCGTTCTGAAAGAAAAAACCCTACTACAATAAGAAGAATAATTACGAAGACTCTTCAGAAATGCCCTATTTCTATACCGATGGGTCAAAACGTAGAGAACCTCCATGTGTAGGGGCAGCTTTTTAATCACCGCATTTACAAGTAGCAAAACAATTTTCCTTACCACCCCAAGCATGATCGTATACTGCGGAGAATTTTGCTATAAGGCAAGCATTATAATTCATAATATATTCAAAGGTAAAAGAATCAACAATTTGTAGGGATTCGCTTGGTACCCTTTCCTCTTTACTTCACGTTTAAAACCTCATCAATTGGTATATTAAAACATTCGAAAAATGAGTTACGATTTACAAATGTGTAATGCCAAAGTATAATTTTTGTGGGTTCCGGGTTATATAGAAAATACGGGCAATGTACAACCTGATAAACTTGCCAATGAAGCTGCTCGTGGATTTGGCTTAGCATATCATTTAGCAGTACCTTATATAGATTTATGGGGAGAAGTGGTGGAACAGTGATGAAGATCAGGATTGAAAACTGGAAATGTGAGTCTCAGTACTAAAGGCAAATATTTATTTGATATTTTTCAGACCATCACCAATCATCCAGGGTTTCCTACATGTTCCTACACAAGACGACATATAATCACGATAATAAGATTAAGAAACAATTATGCCTGTGCCCCTGAACATTTATATCTGAATTCCTCTTGATCGTTATTGGACTCCACTTAAATAGCCTCCGTCCAGCCACTGACCCTCTCTGATGTATACAGTGGTTAAATTAAACGATTTGCTGAATAAATCATTTAATTAGGGAAGGATATAACCAGTAAAAACTCATCTATATGACTGTCTAAATAGTAAAAAGGTAACGTAGGATCATAATTCGCATCGATACAGGGTACTATCTCTACTCATGTGATTCATTACGACATTTAACTACCAAACAGACCAGATCGAATCACTTATAAAAGATTCAGATTGGTAAAATTATACTCTAACTTTGCTTTCCTGAGTAAAGGGACTAGTGACTCTGCCAGTTGAACTGTAGGGCTATAAAATATGCAAGAGACATTCAAGGGCAATTGAAAACCCAATTTCTTTATTTTCTGAAGACATTTGTTATGTTGACGCTTGATTGATCTCACTGAAACGTTCGACACGATAAATCACAAAATTCTGTTATCTAAATTAGAAGATGCTGGAGTCCTTGGTGTTGCATTAGAGTATTTCCGCAGCTACCTTAGTGGAAGCACTGCCTTCGTGATGTACAGGCCGTACTGTACCTCCGATGACGTCACACAAAGAGGCGAACTGTTTCCTCCGTCCGACCCGTGTAATGCAAGGACGTGATGCGACTGTACCTTTTGTAATTATGAAATATTTACAAGGGTCTATGTAATTTTAGGAGAAGTAGGTTTCAAGTGCGATCCACGCGGTCAAAGCTTCAGTGTTTTACTCGTCAATGTACCCAATAAATAATTATTATGCATTAATAAAAATACGAAGAAAACAAACGTGCAATAATAAACTGTATTTCCATACTTCTAGAAGGCCATAAATACAGTAGCTTTCTTAGCTTTTTTTTAACACTTCCGGCACTATCCTTCGAAGACTTTCTTGCGATCCTTTCTTCTGTATAAACATTTGTATCATTTTTGTTTAGGAATAGCCCATGTTTTCCCAAATATTAATGCACTGATCATCCAGATATATTAGTTACTTCCCACATTAACGGAAACTGCCGAGGAATGGTTCTTACTCGCATTAATTTTGGGGAGAAGAGGCAGCGCGTACTCAACATTACGAACCCAAGAATTAACCATATGTAGGTTTCATTGGTTACTGTCCATTTTTATACTTGTTCTGTATCAACAATAAAACGCTCTGCTGTAAATCTGTGAAACAAGAAAGTCAAAAGCAGAACTCATCATCAACTCTGGAAAATGAGTGAAACATACACATTTATTCTTCGTAACAGGTACTTTTTCGGTTGGAATTTTCGTTTCTCATAAACATTACCTGTCCCCCACACGAAGAAAATGAAAATATTAATGTCTATTTACTTGTATAGTTGTATTTTCGCCGTGGTACGCACAAGTTCTTAGCATTGTGGCAAATGCGAACTTTAACACAATGTATTTAAATGTGTAGCAAATTATATTTCCACAAAAACGTGTTATACGATAACAATTAAATGAATAAATTTCACGAGCATATTACGTTCCTTGAATTTACACTATTCACCACGTGAAGATACCATGCCTAACCTAAACTATGAGGTCTCATTATCTTAATAACAGCTGTTTACGTAAATCCTGATGCGATAAATTTAAAGAAAAAACATGCAATTTACTTAAATATAAATGTTTGTCTCTCAACGGTCACAATTATCCTGAGTATGCCCCCAATCCTTATGGATTACATTCACAAGTACAACTTATAACATTCACTTAGCTCGCCTCAATCGATCAGTTGATTGGCTTGGCGCGCTTTCTACAGTACGGCCTGTATATTACGAAGGCAGTATTGGAAGAAAGCAATTTGTTTCCGTCAATGGTTATCAAAACACGGAAAAAGAGGTGAATTGCGGGGATCCACGAGGCCCTACATTGTTTCTGATATACATAAATGATATAAATATTCCAAATTTAAAAGTTAAAATTATGCTTTACGCTGATGATCCAAATGTATGTTACACTGGTGGTTAAGTGGATTCGGTAATCAATAATATGCAAGAAGACATAATCACGATTAAAAACTGGCTCAGTAGGGTAGAGCATGTTGATTACATTGCAAAAAATATAGTTCGAGTACCTGGGTTATTGAGAAGATTAAGATATACATTCCCTAGAAAGTTCTACTCACAGTATATTACTCACTCATGCACAGTCACTTACAGTACCTAAACGTAATTTCGTCTCGCTGCAGGAAGAAAGCCCTTCATGAACTTATGTTAATACAAAGTAGAGCAATCAAGAATATCTTTAATCTTCCTTTTGACACACCAACTGGAGTTCTATACACTATACACTATACACTTATCTATGTGCACTGCTTTTATATCATCAATATTAATTCACAAAATTAAACTTAAGAGTGTCCTACACGATAGTAACTACACTCTGACATTCATAATTATTACACGCGACAAAGAGGTAACATAGCTCTCTTTCAGATACACCATAATAATCTTCCAAGCGATTTAAAATCAGTTTCCAATCTGTCATGTTTCAAAATGAAATTAAAGTAAGTGCTATAGAATCAGTACCTAAGTAAGTAGACGATTTTTTTGAGAAGACATTGTGTAATGGTAACGTAAAGGAAATATTGGAATATTTAGATTAACGTTCATTATAACAAATTTCTGTATTTACAGGCAGCAAAATGTATTTATATTATATTAATTTTAGACGCTAAACAAATCATTAAATCTAAAGACTACCCGGCGTTCAAGGTCCATTATCATATACCGTACTTTACAACCTTTTCTCCTATTATGGTCATCATGAGTGTTTGTAGAAAAAACCTGACTACTGTTCACCTTCGTTAGGGAATTCTCAACTCTTACATCTTCTTTTGGAGTTGGTTGCCTATCAGTTCTGGGACATATAACTGATAAATGCTTTCCTTCACAAATTATGCAATTCAGAATAGTTTTACACTTCCTACTGACATGACCATTCTTAAGACAATCAAAACAATAGTTCTCTCTATTTAAAATGTTCCTCTTTTCATCAAACTCCATTTTTTGTGCTTTAAAACAAGCATCGCTTGAGTGATTCCCTTCGCAAAATACACATGATTTTTTGTTAGGCTTAAAATTAACAAGACCAGTTGCTGAAGGAATAGTGTTATTATGACTGCTTGACTCTGCTCCTAATGTTTTGGTACTGCCTTCGGAACTACTTCCTATCCTAAACCCTTGGACTGCCACAGTGATTCGCTCCTAATTTCCGACTTCGCATTTCAAAAGGTCTATTAGCCTATCAAGTCTGGTTGTACCAGCATGTTGATCTGAGTTGATGTTACAGCTCCTTTGCCAAGTTCGTAAGACTTCTTCAGTGAGACACGATTCAACTAGTGGAAACATCATTGCAGCGTATTTCTCTGTGGATACTCCTAGGGTTTCTAGAGCCCTTAACTGAGTTGCAATTTTGTCATAGAGAGAGGAATTGCTGACCTGATTGTGTATAGAATTCATAGCTAAAATCAATTTAAGTTTTTCCCTGACATAGAACACTACTAACACATCAACCCGACCAAACCTAGATTTCAAGCACTCAGTAGCCCTGAATAGTTACAGCCTATAGGAGAATACTTTCTACCACTTTCCTATCCCTAGTGTTTGGCTCCATGGCTTGTAACAATTATCGGAATCATGTATGTCAGGATCATCACTTATTTTCTTACATTGTCCCCAAAAGTTTAGCCACTCTTTAAATTCACCACCAAATTTCTTTAACTGAAGAGAGGTCAATTTAAATTTTCTCTTGGTTACGTTGGGGTCAGAGATAGCATCATCAATAGCATTTAGCGATTTTGGAAAGTAAAGGCTTATTCTCTTGTACTTGACTGAGAATTCATCCGAGGCTTGCACCTCCTGGACGGACAATTTACGTACGGTATGTTGAGTTACATATGTAACCCACAATTTAATAGAGTCCTGTCGCGGTCGACATATTTTAAATCTAAAGCCTTTCCGGCGTTCTCAGTTTCATTATTATTTACCTAATTTACAACCTTTTCAATTAAAGACTTTAATGTAACTTTATTTCATGTGTGATTGTGAGATTGCAAATTATATTATTCTTCCAAAATGTTTACAGAAAACAAAGAAGCATTAGCTAGATAGTAGAGTTGACACGTCAAGGAATGTATATACTTACATGGCAGAGCCTTATTCAGTAATCCTACACAAATTTTATTGTCCAATCACAGCCCACTTGATGCGCTGCTCTAGCTAGCTCCTTACCGGTCTTGACAATCGGGTCCACGCACTGTAATCGGAGTAGTTACACAGCTCGACACGTGGCGCTGGCGGCCTATCTATTTGCAGTAGAAATGCATACTTCTTTACGGAAAATTTATTGACTTTGATAGGCAATTTATCGTAATTTAGAGTTATGGAGATTATTACATAGGTTAACGCTGTTAAAATGATTAATCCCAGAGGTTACTTTCGCTGATATTTGCCAAAATATTGTCGTGAAATGCAACTGCGGAGAGATGGCGTAGTCCTACTGACGTTCCTTAACTCTGAGGAATAATAGTAATCATTCATTGTTGGCTGCCATGTTGAATATAGTCGGAAGAAAAACAAGCTCCTCACATAAATACCAAAACTAAGTAATTACGCAAACTAATCTTGTGAAAATAACTTTCCAACATCCTTAACATCTAGACACGGTTGTGCTGTTCTAGGTGTGTCGCTTTGCTTTCTAGAGCTCGCTATCACCTCGTGCCCGTTGGACTGTGTTTACAGAACTGTCCTTTCAGTGTGACTTTATTGAATAATGGTATTATATAGACACGTGCACATAAGGGATTAGTGTTACCTGTGAGTGGGGACTAGGGTCCCCGGGACTAATTTTTTTTGCTAGTTGCTTTACGTCGCACCGACACAGATAGGTCTTATGGCGACGATGGGACAGGGAAGGGCTAGGAGTGGGAAGGAAGCGGCCGTGGCCTTAATTAAGGTACAGCCCCAGCATTTGCCTGGTGTGAAAGTGGGAAACCACGGAAAACCATCTTCACGGCTGCCGACAGTGGGGTTCGAAACTACTATCTCCCGAATACTGGATACTGGGCGCACTTAAGCGACTGCAGCTATCGAGCTCGGTAACCGGGACTTACTGAGGATGGAGGAATCATCAGACGGTGACCTAGGTACTCTATCTAACCATAATTATGTTAGCTCAGCTGTAGGTACCGCATTAAATTTGTGCTTCTGCAGACGGACTGTTAAGTGATGTAGACCAAATAACTTCTCAAATATCTACACTACATAAACATGGTCTGCAGAAACTGCAGAATAAGCTATCAGAGTCAGTAAGTGTCAGTGAAAATTCTCATGAACATCGAACTGGCTGCCCAATTCCGCCAGCCCCATCTGTGCAGCCTGTGCAGTTGAATACGTCCCAGCATACAGCTAGCCAACTTGCTCCAAGTCAACAGGTACGAAGCAGCGCTCAGCATGAGTCATACCTCTATAAGTTAGATGATGAAGGTCCGTTCATAGTGTATGCTGAACATAAACCCGATGAGGCAGGTGCGGCAACTAAACATATCGGCCGGTTACATCCAATGTCCGTGGGAAAGTGTATTAGGGCCTTAATACCAGACATGCGTACTTCTATAATGAACATTACTACAAAGGGACGTAATAGGGTTCAAATAGAACTTTCTTTCGCTATCTGTGCAAACAGGCTTGCTCAGTTACAATCCCCCTCACTCAGTCTTTACATACCAAGGTATCTAACGGTGAAGACAGGTCTAATTCGTGCAGTAGATACGTCCTTCTCGGAGGAAGCATTACTGACAGAAATTCAGTCAGATAAGAAAATATTAGAAGTACATCCCTTTCACCGTAAACTTGTGCGAGATGGACAGACTGTACTAGTGCCTCGGCAACTGTTGCGTGTTGTATTTGAAGGTCGCACTTTACCTCCTTACGTGTATATATTTAACACTCGGTGTGGTGCAGAACCTTACGTTCAGAATGTAACCCATTGCTACCAATGTCTTAAATACGGCCACGTACATGAACAGTGTCGTAGCAAAGCACGTTCTGCATGCTACGGCGACAATCACATCACTGTAGATTGCCTTACTCCAGATCCGCGTAAATGTATTTACTGCTGTGGCCCTCATCGTGCAGATGATCGATCCTGTCCAGAATACGAACGACAGCGTAGGATTAAATATAATATGGCCCATTTAAATATCACCATTGAGCAAGCACTCGAAATGGAATCCACAAGCACATATGCTAATACTGTGATGCAAAATAACACTCCTCCAGCAAGTACATCTTATCACAAGGAATTTTCATCCCTTCCTTTCCCTGCACGTGGGCCACTTCCCACTAATAACCTTTCCAACTCTTCTTTCCCTAGTACCTCTAAGGTGTCCTCTCGTTTTACACCCAAACGTCCTTCCACCCCAAAGTCTAGAGTTCCAGTTCACAACCAGTGGAAAACATACTACAACGGACAGCGTTCTTCTGGCAACTCCACTGGACCTGTATACTCAACACAACAATTTCAACCAAGTCAACAGAGTCAAACAACACCACAGGCTCTACCTACAACTCCACTGCTTGAAAACATGACGCTTAAAAACACGGCCTCCTCGGAAATTGATCCCTCTCATATATACGTGACGTTGTTTCATTACTTTTGAATCAGAATAACCATGGATACCGCACCTCAACTGAATAAAATAATACAGTGGAACTGTCACTCAATACGAGCGCATAAACTTAGCCTTCAGACTGCGAGATTACTCCGTTTCAATGTGTGTAGTTAGTGAGACATGGGTGAAGGATACTACCCCCGTTTCAGCTTCCAGGCTACAATTTTATAAGAAGTGATCGTGGTGATGGTTATGGAGGGGTTGGAATTTTCCTCCAGAAGAACATCATTTATGATCAAGTAACTCTTAATCTTCGAGGGTCTAAATTGGAAACATGTGCCATCACGGTTAACTACAGGGGTTCACCGTTAACTATTGTTTCCGTATACCGATCACCTAACCAACTGGTATCTGTACACGAACTGCGTCTACTCTTTCCCCAACTTTCACAGCCTGTACTTATCTTCGGAGACTTCAACTCACACCACTTGAATTGGGGAAGTTCTTCTACTGACTCACATGGAATACAACTCATGGGTGTAGCTGAAGAAGAAAACTTAGTGCTACTGAATGATGGGTCCCCTACCCGAATTTCCCGATCTAATCAAGCTCCTTCGGCAGTAGATGTTACTTTTGCATCTCCTTCAATAGCACTCGACTTCTCCTGGCAGGTTCTACAGGACACTCTAGGATCTGACTACTTTCCAATATTATTAACATCGACTAATACATCAACCATTCCTCATACCATCTACCCAACATATCGTTGGAAAATTCGACAAGCTGACTGGGCAAGTTACAAGGAGGCAATAGATCTCATCCTGGAAGTATACCACGAAACGAATGACATTGTCAGAGACTACGAAAGATTCTGCGATTCCATTAATCGAGCAGCCTGCCTTACAATTCCACAAAACAGACCATATGCATATAGCAAACGACCTCCAACTCCCTGGTGGGATAACGAATGTCAAGCTGCGCTGCATGACAGGCGTGTGGCACTCCATCATTATAAACAGGATGCTTCTGAAGCTAACTTCCTCACCGTAAAACAAACTCAAGCGAAAGCAAAACGCTTATTCAAGCTTAAAAAGCGTCAGGGTTGGCGCCAATATTGTACTTCTCTCAACTCATCTATCTCTCCTGCTACTATGTGGCGGAATATTCGTAGTTTCCGAAACTCACAGAACTGCCCTCAGTTTATATCTACATGTACGATACGAATGAAAGAGGACATCCTGAGAAAAATGGCCCCTCTTTCAGCTCATATAGGTTATTTACCACGCAATGGCCATGCAGATAATTTCCATCCACTACTTCGTCCATTTGAATTTCATGAACTTATTAAAGCCATGAAAACGAGTAATAATACTTCCCCAAGCCCAGATAACATCCATCACCCAATGTTACTCAAAATGTCTAATGATGGACATAAGAAACTACTTAAGCTGATGAACAGGATGTGGTTTCAAAGAGTGCATCCTCCGTCATCTAAACTTATTATTCTGGTACCATTATTGAAGAATGGGAAAAATCCACGACTGTCTTCATCCTATCGCTCACTGTCCTTGATATCCTGCTTGTACAAGACTATGGAAAGGATGATTAAGCATCGATTAGAATGGTGGGTAGAGCATCACAAGCGGCTTCCACCTCAACAAATGGGTTTTCGACGTGGAAAAGGTACAATAGGTACACTTGTACATCTAATTACAGACATCCAACTTGGTCTGAGCAATAACAATTACGTTGTGGCATTGTACACTGATCTGTCTTCTGCGTATGACAGCGTGCTTATTCCCGTCTTAGAAGACAAATTACGCTTCCTACATCTCCCAGAGGACTTTATTGGGAACCTCAGTTGCCTTCTACAAGATAGACATCTCATCATGTTTCACAATGGCACGACAATTGGTCCTCGAATGACATCCCAAGGTCTTCCACAAGGCTCTATCTTGGCTCCTGCTTTTTAACATATACACAGCAGACCTCACATCTATATTTTTTCCTGAGATTCAAGTTGTTCAGTATGCTGATGATATTTGCATTTATACAGAAGCTGAATCCTTGGACAAGTGTCAAGAACAGATGACGGTTGCCATGAGGACTTTCACTCCTTGGCTTCACAACCATGGATTGACGATATCTGCAGGAAAATCAGCAGTCTCTATCTACACTCGACATTCGAGACCCCCACTGGACACGATTCATCTGGGTTCCTTCTTATTTCCCTACAAGGTGGTGGTGCCTTATCTAGGACTTCTCATCGATCACAAATTGACATGCTCTCCACATATTCATCATGTGCTCCGTAAGTGTGATATTTCAGTCAGTATCTTACGAGCCATTAGCGGCTCTTGGTGGGGCTGTGGCCCGAAAATTGCACTGCAACTGTACAGAACTTTGATTCGACCTCTCCTGGATTATGGAAGTGGATGCTTTGCTACGGCTTCTAAAACATTGTTAACTAAACTAGACAAATGTCAGTATAAGGCCCTTAGACTCTGCATAGGAGCAATGCAGTCTACACCTACAAATGCTCTGCTACTTGGAACACTTGAACCTCCTCTCCATCTACGAAGGCAGTATATAGCGGGGAAATATATTTTCAAACTTTTTCAATACAGGAAGTCTCCAATACTTCACAAGATATGCAAGCTGACTATCCTAGTACTGACTTCATGCTACTGGAGAAAGAAACGTCAACCGATCCTAGTGGATGAATTTACCAATCTCAGTGGTTACAGACGTATTATAAGCACTACAAATACCCATCCCAGTTTTAACTGTTCTTTTGAAACTACTATTAAGAAACTGGATATTCGACTGGAAACATCATTTGAGATCACTGTGAACTGTAACGATGTCAGCCTGAAACGTTACCTGGCAGAATGGCCACACGGCCGACACATCTACACAGATGGATCAAAGGACTGTAATACAATGGGTAGCGCCTATATCGATGTTCAATCCGGCAGTTGTGGTAAATTCAAACTACCTCCGACAGCATCTATATTTACGGCTGAGCTTACAGCCATTTTGGGGGCCCTCGAATACGCTGCAAATCTTCCTGAGCGGTTGATTGTAGTGTTGTCTGATTCTAGATCAGCACTGCAGAGTCTACAAACCATTAACTCACGGACATCATCCTTGATTCTCGTACACGAGATTATTGCACAGGTACATCGACTTGAGACACAGGGGAAGAGAGTTTCATTTGTGTGGATAAAAGCCCATGTAGGAATCCCAGGCAATGAGCTAGCAGAAAAAGCAGCACGATCTGCTGCCACTGAAGGCCAACAGACCTACACGACAGTTCCAGCATCGTATTACACCTCCTTGCTTCGTCGACGTTAATTGACGGCATGGAACTACGAGTGGCATGATACCTCCCAACAACGCGGAAAACACTATGCCACTATCCATCCAGATATTCCGAACGTTCTTTGGCACCATCAGCGTCCCTATTCGCGTCATTTCGACAGAGCAATCGCAAGAATGAAGTTTGATCATAGTTGTTTCCCTCAGCATCTGCACAAAATCCAAGTACTACGATCTCCCTTCTGTTCATGTTCAGCTGATACAGTTGCCGATCTTAATCATATATTCTTTGGGTGTCCACACCACTTTGTACGCACTACTTGCCTACTTCAAAATTTATTGGCATTGGGATACCAATTACCCCATATTCTTTCGTCAATTCTCCACAAAAGTGACCAATCTACTTACTTTGAGTTATATGCATTTCTTTCTGATATTGGACTGCAAATCTAAGTCCTTCACCTAGCAACGAACTTACCCTATCAGAACTACAACACTCCTATCTTCTTCTGATCCACGGCCTAGTCACGCGTACCACTGGATGTCCTCATAGGCCTTATGATGAGAAGACGAATCCATCTCTCCTGTCTCCGAGCAATAAATAAATAAAAACATAAGTTCCTATAAAAATCCCTTCCATTCATAATTCACTGGCTGAGTGGGCTTCGACCCGAATGCCAAATAATAATAATAATAATAATAATAATAATAATAATAATAATAATAATAATAATAATAATAATAATAATAATAATAATAATAATAATAATAATAATAATAATAATAATCGCTTTTATTGTCATCGCATTTAGATACATAGCAGTACTTACCACAATACGTTTGTCTCCAGATGTTAATCTTGAGATTAAGAGTCATTGCTCAATTATAGTTTTAAAACTCTTCAAATCCTGCTCTCAGAAAGGGGACTGGATAAAACATAAAAGTCTTACTTTTTGTATAATCGTTGTATGGTTAACGTAAATATTTTGACACAAACATGTTTAAATTTTAATTTCAGTATATATATTTACAGATTACATTTCATTCATACGCTGCATTAAAATTTCAAATACCGGACGAGTTGGCCGTGCGGTTAGGGGCCCGCAGCTGTGAGCTTGAGTATGGGAGACAGTGGGTTCGAACCCCACTGTCAGCAGCCCTGAAGATAGTTTTCCGTTGTTTCCCATTTTCACATTATACTGTACCCTAATTAATGCCACGGCCGATTCCTTCCCCACCGTCGCCATAAGACGTATCTGGGTCTGTGCGACGTAAAACTAATAGCAGAAAAGAAGAAGGACTTTAAATAATAATTCAGTGAGAGGAAAGTGTTTTGAGTACGGTAAATACATTGTAAACTGTTCATTGCTCAGGTAACAACACTTCATACCGTCATAACGAGTTCTTACTTGTCAGATTATCTTGTATTGTGTTGCTATCATATAGCAAATACGACTCCGCCTAAAGGATTATTCATTGAAAGAAAATTTGCGGGTAATGAATACCTGATTAGCGTGATTAGCTGCCACTCCCGGAGGCCCGGGTTCGATTCCTTGTCCTGCCACGAAATTTCGAAAGTGGCACGAGGGTTGGAACGGGTTCCACTCAGCCTTGGGAGGTAAGCTCAGTAGAGGGGGGATTGATTCCCACCTCAGGCATCCTCGAAGTGGTTTTCCATTATTTCCCACTTCTCCAGGCAAATGCGGGGATGGTATCTAACATAAGGCCACAGCCGCTTCCTTCCCTCTTCCTTTCTTATCCCTTTCAATATTTCCATCCCCAACACACAGCCCCTGTTCAGCATAGAAGTTTCAGCCGGCTGGGCGAGGTACTGGTCATCCTTCCCAGTTGTATCCCCGATCCGAAGCCTCACGTTCCAGGACACTATCCATGAGGTGGTAGAGGTGGGATACCTCGTAGGGTCCTAGGGAAAAGCCAACCCTGGAGGGGTAAACAGATTAAGAAAGAAAGAAGGAAAGAAGGTTAAACCCGAAATAGATACGGAGAAATAAGATGAAAGTGCTAACTGCTTTGAACCAGTCCTTAGTTTTGTCCTGGTCTACAGAGAATTCGTGAAATGATAGTGTCCCTCGGCTCTTTTTTTCCTGTTTGAAATAAAAAAGGCACACAGTGATACATATTCGAATATTTCCGAACACACTTACAAAGGAAATCACTAGACCATTAAGAAAAACGAATTAGCGCATGAATTAAAATTCTTGTTTAGGACGAAGTTACAGCGAGAAATCACTTTGAGCCACTCATTACATTTGTTCTTCTTTGCAGAAAATTTCTGCTCGAAGTACAAAAAGGCGCAAAATAATGTCAAATTCCAAGATTAGTAAACACAATTTAAAAAATATAATCACCACATTACACAATAAAAAATTAATTCACTAGCGCTGCGGAATGTGAAAGCAGGTTTGCACTGGTACGTTTAAAGGTGGAAGGGAATGGTAAAGACTTACCTTATTATAATAACATAATGTACAACGCCCTGTCAATATACCGTATTATTAATATTTGAATAATTTGTACGTACATGTTTCAGGAGCCTTAACTCCCTTCGTCAGCGTATTTACATCAAGGTACAACATCTTATCATATTAACATTTTGTCGACTTTAATATAATAAAGAAATAAGAAGACTAAGAAGGAGGCGCAGGTTGGAAAGAAATAGAGTTAGAAATAGCTGTGGAAGTAAGGAGAAATTGAAAGAACTTACTAGAAAATTGAATTTAGCAAAGAAGGCAGCTAAGGATTACATGATGGCAAGCATAATTGGCAGTCATACAAATTTTAGTGAAAAATGGAATAGGTACTTTAAGACAGAAACAAATTCCAGGAATAACTAATGAACAAGGGGAGAGTGTATGCGAGTATCTTCAAAAGGCAGAAGTATTCAGTCAGCAGTATGTAATGATTGCTGGTTACAAGGATAATGACAACAACGACATTTACAATAATATGCTAAGCCAAAGACTTTTCCAAGTACATATGGGAATACTAGGAGCACTAAAAGTTCACTAAATAATGGACTTCCTCGGGGTTCTTTTCTTGCTCCAATCTTATTTAGCCTATATATCTCAGACATGCCTGCCACATTTTCATATTTGGATATGCCGATGATTGGGATATTGCTACCAGAGATACAACATTCGAAAAATCTGAGATGACCTAAATGGACGACATAAAAGTGTTGGTACAGTACTTTAAATTGTGGAGACTTACACTTAATGCCAATAAAACAGAAGTATGCTGCTTCCATCTAAACAGCAAGATGGCTAACAAACAAATGCAGGTGTACATTGGAAATCAGTTATTGAGACACAATAGATTCAATAAATAACTAGGAGTCACCTTAGATAGAACACTCCATTTTAGACAACACCTTCGTAACGTCCAATCCAAAGTAAGAACTCGCAACAACGTAATCCAAAAATGATGTGGTACAACTTGGCGTTCAACAGCAACTTTACTCCGATGCACCACTTTGGGACTTGTGTTCTCGGCTGCTGAGTACTACGCTTCTGTTTGGCTGAATAGCCCTCACACCAACCTCACAGATACGCAGCTCAACACCACGATGCGTCTCGTCACTGGTACAATAAGGTCTACACCCACATATTGTCTACCCATTCTCAGCCATATATCCCCACCAGATCTTCGACGTAAAAACGCTCTCCTCAGAGAATTTAAGAAATTAATAAATAATCCCCAATTACCAATCCATGACGACATCGCCGATGTTCATCTGAATCGTCTAAGGTCCCGAAATCCACCAATAAGAACCGCAGTAGAACTGAAGAATACCAACTTCAACATTACTAAGAAATGGCAGGGAAGACAGGATACTAGGCCTGAGTCAACTGTCCCACACACAGGATCGTCACTGCTACCTGGATTTGAGCTTCCTGGGAAAACCTGGTCTACTCTTAACAGGATACGATCGGGCCATGGTTACTGCGCAGATTTTCACTACAAGTGGAAAATAATTCCTACGCCTAACTGCGACTTTGGTGCCTCCAAGCAGACCATCCTGCACATTATCAGCGAATGTCAAAAAACAAAGTACAGTGGCGGTATCATGCGCTTCCAGAGACAGTTATCTATGTAAATATATAGTTTGTTCTTCAAAATCATTGTGTGTTGTATCTGTAAAGCCGTACGCTAAATAAATGAATAAATACAATAGATACAAAATTTGTAAACTAGAAAAGCGGCTGAAATTGATTAGATTTCTGGGGATATACTAAAGACAATGGGTTGGGATATAGTACCATAATGTATGTTGGGTATTCAGCCCAGTGGCTGATTTGATCCTCTACAGCTCCACCAACAGCTGCCATAGATAGCCTAGGTGTCACTGAAGAGGCATACTAGGGAAATGAGGAGTGAGGTAGTTTCCCGTTGCTTTCCTCACCGAGTCAGAAGTTCCAATAACTTATCAGCCTGCCATGCCCACTGAAATGCATGCACCAACTGACCCTATGGGCGATATTTCACACCGTTCATAACAGGGACTGGCTGCATAAGGTACGGTGTTACTAGTATCGCTCATACCTCGGTCACTTTCATATTGTCAAAGCCAAGGAAAAGACTGAGACAGGTCAATGAAAGTAACAAATTTATTCTAGCCCATACCAGAAGACATAGTGCACTGTAAACACTACATCCTGCCAGCAAAGGCATAGTACCATAATCTGAAGTACTTATTTGATTATTGTTTGGTTGAAGGAACTATATAAAATGAATGGAAAGTTCCTATAGTAGCCCCTGTGTATAAAGGAAAGGGTGATAGACATAAAGCTGAAAATTACAGGCCAGTAAGTGTGACATGCGTTGCATGTAAGCTTATTGAAGGCATTATTTCTGATTATATTAGACATGTTTGCGAAATTAATAACTGGTCCGATAGAAGGCAGTTCGGTTTTAGAAAACATTATTCCACTGAAGCTCAACTTGTAGGATTCCAACAAGATGTAGCAGATATCTTGGATTCAGGACGTCATATGGACTGTTCGCGATTGACCTATCAAAAGCATTTCATAGGGCAAATCATGGGAGATTTTTGGCAAAAATTAGTGCAATTGGACTAGACCAAAGAGTGACTGAAAGGGTTTCTATATTTCTATAAAATAGATCTCAGAGAATTAGAGTAGGCGAAGCTTTATCTGACCCTGTAATAATTAAGAGGGAAATTTCTCAAGGCAGTTTTATTGGACCTTTATGTTTTCTTATATATATATATATATATATATATATATATAAATAAATAATCCTCCTCTGCGAACCATGTGACTTTGCCGCGGTGGGGAGGCTTGCGTGTCCCAATGATGCAGATAGCCGAGCCGCAGGTGCAACCATATCGGATGGGTATCTGTTGAGAGACCAGACTAACGAATGGTTCATCGAAAGGGGGGTAGCAGCCTTTCGGTAGTTGCAAGGGCGGCAGTCTAGATGATTGACTGATACGGCCTTGTAATAATACTCACCATGGCTTAGCTGTGTTGATACTGCTACACGGCTGAAAGCAACGGGAAACTACAGCCGTAACCACCTCCCGAGGACATGCAGCTCTCTCTGTATGAATGATGTACTGATGATGGCTTCCTCCCGGGTAAAATATTCCGGAGGTAAACTAGTCCCCCATTCGGATCTCCGGGTGGGGACTACACGAGAGGGGGCGATCATCAGGAAGATGGATACTGACATTCTGCTAATCGGAGCGTGGAATGTTAGAAGTTTGAATCGTTGTGGTAGGTTAGAGAATCTGAAAAGGGAGATGGATAGGCTAAAGTTAGATGTAGTTGGTATAAGTGAAGTACGTTGGCAGGAAGAACAGGATTTTTGGTCAGGCGACTACCGAATTATCAACACGAAATCAAACAGGGGTAATGCAGGAGTTGGTTTAATAATGAATAAGAAAATAGGGCAGCGGATAAGCTACTACGACCAGCACAGTGAAAGAATTATTGTCGCCAAGATAGACACCAAACCAATGCCCACCACAATAGTGCAGGTCTATATGCCTACTAGTTCAGCGGATGATGAAGAAATTGAAAGAATATATGAGGAGATAGAAGATTTAATACAATATGTCAAAGGTGACGAGAATCTAATTGTGATGGGAGACTGGAACGCAGTGGTAGGCCAAGGAAGAGAAGGTAGCACAGTAGGAGAATTTGGATTGGGACAAAGGAACGAAAGAGGAAGTCGGCTGGTTGAATTCTGCACTGACCATAATTTAGTCCTCGCCAATACTTGGTTCAAACACCACAAACGACGGCTGTATACGTGGACGAGACCTGGAGACACTGGAAGGTATCAAATAGACTTCATTATGATTAGGCAGAGATTCAGAAACCAGGTGTTGGATTGCAAAACTTTCCCAGGAGCAGACGTGGACTCTGACCACAACTTGTTGGTCATGAAATGCCATCTGAAGTTGAAGAAATTGAAGAAAGGAAAGAATGCAAAAAGATGGGATCTAGACAAGTTGAAAGAAAAGAGTGTGATGGATTGTTTCAAGGAACATGTTGCACAAGGACTAAATGAAAAGGCCGAAGGAAACACAGTAGAGGAAGAGTGGAGAGTCATGAAAAATGAAGTCAGTAGGGCTGCTGAAGAAATGTTAGGAAGGAAGAAAAGATCAACTAAGAATCAGTGGATAACTCAGGAGATACTAGACCTGATTGATGAACGACGAAAATACAAGAATGCTAGAAATGAAGAGGGCAGAAAAGAATACAGGCGATTAAAGAATCAAGTGGATAGAAAGTGCAAGGTAGCTAAGGAAGAATGGCTGAAGGAGAAGTGCAAGGATGTCGAAGGCTGTATGGTCCTGGGAAAGGTAGATGCTGCATACAGGAAAATCAAGGAAACCTTTGGAGAAAGGAAATCTAGGTGCATGAATATTAAGAGCTCAGATGGAAAGCCACTTCTAGGGAAAGAAGACAAAGCAGAAAGATGGCAGGGGCATATCCAACAGTTGTATCAAGGTAACGATGTAGATAATTTCGTTCTGGAACATGAAGAGGCTGTTGATGCTGATGAAATGGGAGACCCAATTTTGAGGTCAGAGTTTGACAGAGCTGTGAGTGACCTAAATAGGAACAAGGCACCTGGAATTGATGATATTCCCTCTGAATTACTGACTGCCTTAGGAGAAACCAGCATGGTAAGGTTATTTCATTTAGTGTGCAAGATGTATGAGACAGGAGAAGTCCATCCGATTTTCTGCAGAATGTTGTTATACCTATTCCCAAGAAAGCCGGTGCTGACAGGTGTGAAAACTACCGCACTATTAGTTTAGTATCTCATGCCTGCAAAATTTTAACACGTATTATTTACAGAAGAATGGAAAAACAAGTTGAAGCTGAGTTGGGGGAAGATCAATTTGGCTTCAGAAGAAATGTAGGAACACGTGAAGCAATCCTGACTTTACGTCTGATCTTAGAGGATCGAATCAAGAAGGACAAGCCCACGTACATGGCATTCGTAGATCTAGAAAAGGCATTCGATAATGTTGATTGGACCAGGCTATTTATGATTCTGAAGATGATAGGGATCAGATACCGAGAACGAAGAATTATCTACATCCTGTATAAAAATCAGTCTGCAGTGATAAGAATCGAGGGCTTTGAAAAAGAAGCAGCAATCCAGAAAGGAGTGAGGCAAGGCTGCAGTTTGTCCCCTCTCCTTTTCAATGTTTACATAGAACAGGCAGTAAAGGAAATCAAAGAGAAATTTGGAAAGGGAATCACAGTCCAAGGAGAGGAAATCAAAACCTTGAGATTTGCCTATGATATTGTTGTTTTATCTGAGACTGCAGAAGATCTCGAGAAGTTGCTGAATGGTATGGATGAAGTCTTAGGTAAGGAGTACAAGATGAAAATAAATAAGTCCAAAACAAAAGTAATGGAGTGCAGTCGAACGAAGGCAGGTGATGTAGGGAATATTAGATTAGGAAACGAAGTCTTAAAGGAAGTAGATGAATATTGTTATTTGGGTAGTAAAATAACCAACGATGGCAGAAGTAAGGAGGGCATAAAATGCAGACTAGCACAAGCAAGGAAGAGCTTTCTTAAGAAAAGAAATTTGCTCACTTCAAACATTGATATCGGACTTAGAAAGATGTTTTTGAAGACTTTTGTGTGGAGCGTGGCATTGTATGGAAGTGAAACATGGACGATAACTAGCTCAGAAAGAAAGAGAATAGAATCTTTTGAAATGTGGTGTTACAGAAGAATGCTGAAGGTGAGATGGATAGATCGAATCACGAATGAAGAGATACTGAATCGAATTGGTGAGAGGAGATCGATTTGGCTAAATTTGACGAGAAGAAGAGATAGAATGATAGGACACATCTTAAGACACCCAGGACTTGTTCAGTTGGTTTTTGAAGGAAGTGTAGGTGGCAAGAACGGTAGGGGTAGACCAAGGTATGAATATGACAAACAGATTAGAGCAGATGTAGGATGCAATAGCTACGTAGAAATGAAAAGGTTAGCACAGGATAGGGTGGCAAGGACGGCTGCATCAAACCAGTCTATGGACTGATGAATCAAACAACAACAACAAATAATATGAGTAAAGAAGTGGAATCAGAGGATGCGGATGATGTTGTTCTATACAGAGTAATAAATAATTTACAAGATTCTGAGCAACTGCAAAATGACTTCGATAATGTTGTGAGATGGACAGTAGGCAATGGCATGATGATAAACGGGGTTAAAAGTTAGGTTGTGAGTTTCACAAATAGGAAAAGTCCCCTCAGTTTTAATGACTGCATAAATGGGGTGAAAGTTCTTCTCTTGGGGATCATTGTATCTAGGAGTTCAAATAAGGAAAGATGTTCATTGGGGTAATCACAAAAATGGGATTGAAAGTAAAGGGTACAGATCTCAGCACATGATCATGAGGGTGTTTAGGGATTCTAGTAAGGATGTAGAGGAGAGGGCATATAAGTCTCTGGTAAGACCCGAACTAGAATATGGTTCCCGTGTATGGGACCCTTACCAGTATTACCTGATTCAAGAACTGGAAAAAATCCAAAGAAAAGCAGCTCGATTTGTTCTGGATGATTTCCGACACAAGAGTAGCGTTACAAAAATGTTGCAAGGTTTGGGCTGGAAAGAGCTGCCAGAAAGAAGACGAGCTGCTCGACTAAGTCGTATGTTCAGAGCTGTCAGCGGAGAGATGGCGTGGAACGACATAAGTAGACGATCAAGTTTGAGTGGCGTCTTTTAAAGTAGGAAAGATCACAATATGAAGATAAAGCTGGAATTCAAGAGGAACAAATTAGGGCAAATATTCATTTATATGAAGGGGAGATAGGGATTGAAATAACTTACCAAGGGAGATGTTCAATCAATTTCCAATTCCTTTGAAATCTTTTAAGAAAAGGCTAGGAAATCAACAAATAGGGAATCTGCCACCAGGACGACTGCCCTAAATGCAGCTCAGTATTGACTGATTTGATTGATCAGCTCTCAATTTCAAGGTAACAAGCACCTCATTGCGAACACACTGCCAACATTTACGACAGCAAAACTACATAAATAAAATTAGGAATGCGGCATTTTGCGAGGGCGAGCTTGGCAGTCGTAGCGAGAAGACGCGCGTGCTTCCCGCTGACTCATCTCTCCGCGCCAGGCGATCTGTACTTTCCCAGTACTAATTAGGCAGCTGTACTTGTTGGTACACTTCCGAAAGAGCTTTTGTCTGAGCTGAGAATTTCTCAATGCTCACCCTCTCTTTCAGGAGATTTATTTCAGAAGGAATACGGCGCGCAACGGCGAGGGCAACCAGATGGAAACGAAGGCGCCCGAAAAATGTGCGATGGAGTTCGGGCGCATGGTTCGAACCCTCTTCAGTCGAGTTCCATCATCGCTGGAGCACAACACGGTGCCGGAGGCACTGATACCACAGCCGGAGCTGGAGCAGATGGCGCCGGTGCTCGAGGTGGAAACGGAGCCGTACAGGGAGGGGTGTGACCACCCTGACGCCTTTTTCTTCTCCGAGGGCTACACGGACCCGGAGTACGAGGCGTTGCTCGTCCATTACAGGCCGGGGCGCCCTGTACCTTCTGAACGGGGCCCAGTCCTGGACAGAATGCGGCGCCCTCGCCACGGAGGCAGGATCATTTCGACGACCTTCTAGTGGCTTTCCAGGGAGGAACGCCGGCGCCCTCACGAGGAGAGCCGAGATACAGACCAGGGAGGCCATCACCCATACGCCGAGGAGGCTACGGCATAGGCCGGTCAACACCGACCTAGTCCAAGCCACCCAGCCGGAGACCAACGATGCCACCACGCAGGTGGTGCGCGCGGAGCCGCGACTGTGCGACCCAGGCCGAGCAGTTCGGTTCTGCCAGGTGGACGCAGACCAAGGCCTACCAGGAAGGGCCTATCACACGGGCGCAATCCAGGAATGTGCCCCGGACGGCGGACGGCAGCACCGCAGTGGAGAAGGACGCCCCGGGCGTTCGGAGGCTGCTATCCAGGCCCGGCCCGCCAGCGTGTCAGTCGAAGTGTAGACATCGATGTGCGCCCCACAGGACAAGGAACGCACTCGAACGCCGCCACATACTGACGCCACTGCCGCCAGCCAGGAGGAGGAAGACGCCGTCTCTACAGCGGGATCACCAGCAACCCCTGGGTCACCAGGCCGAGAAGAGACCCCCACTCCCGGGAAGAAGGCGACATCCCCGGAACACGAGGAAGAAGACGACGCCGGCCCACCAGGAAAGGGCCACCCAGCCGCAATTCAGGACTGCTCCCAGGATAGCAGCCGACCGAGGAGCCAATCAGAAGAGGACCTCAGCGGAAAGCGGTAATCAGGTGAGACCGAAACGCCCCCCTCGGCAGCTCTTGCAGTGTTTCCGCTGCCTGAGGTGCGGCCACCGGCAGGAGAGGTGTGGGCTCTTAGTGAGGTGCAACCGTTGTGGGGGTGATCACCACTACACGGCCTGTGCAGCACTTAAAGTGGCGCCGGTGTACGCCAACTGCGCGGGGGGGGCATCCGGCCTCTCATCGCAGTTGCCCTGTCTACCGGGCCATGGCGCGGGCAGGGAGGAAGGAGGCCATCCAGGAGACCCCGCCCAGATGGGCTTGGCCTCATTCTCCGGGATATGAGACTGGGTACGAAGGACCCCAAGGAGGCGGCGCTGTGTGGCGGGCCCTAGTGGTACTTGACGCATGGCTCTGCAACCGGCAAGGCCCGCGCTAGTCACGGCAGTGCCCAGACGAACTGATCCCCTGAGTTCTGGACTGGGGAGGCTACGTTTCATGGCTGGAGCATGATACCTATTCTCAACTAACACAACATCTGGACTTTTCCAGCCCACATCCTTGCATGTGTTATCAAAAGATGTCAGGTTTTACATGTAGGCTCTTTCTTTTTCTGCCTGTGTGGTATTCCCCTGACCCTTAATACCATACCTCAACATCACCTTACCAACACAAACTCTTGCCGTGGTAGCGAGTCTAACTTGGAAACCGGCAGATACTCTACTCTTCGCTGCTATCATTTTCTTCTTAGAAATTACAATAAGAGCATGTCTGAGGCAATGTAGATTGTGTCGATTGCCACGTGGTGGGAACGGGCTTCGTACCCCCCCCCCTCCCGAATTAAAAAATGAAAATTTGCGGTATACAGCTTCCTGTCAGTGACAAGGAGTCCAGCGCTCCAGCGGCATTATGGTGAAACTTTCTAATTACGGCTTTATGCTGGGCTTCACAAGTGATTGTAATCGCCGGTAGAAGGAGCACAGCGAGGGATCCAGACGGCCGCGGTACAATTACTGCATACGAGCATTTGGCTCGTTGGTATTAATTAATAAACCAAGCAAGTATGTAAGTAAAAGAAAAAGTATTGTCTCCGTGAACCTTGGGCTTGGTTGTGTGACTGGTCGATAACACATGACTCCAACCCTTTGCTTACGCTATTATACAAGGCTGGAAAATGCAAGGCCTCGCTGATCGTGAAACGCATCGTTTTGCCGCTAGGTGCGCTCTTCTTAGTTATAAAATTGCGCGGGCGAAGTACTCATTCAAACATTCACGAGCATGTCAAGACGTATTTTTGTACTTCATGAGTGTTCTTGTGCTAGTGCAGGTGATTATAATTTAGTAACTGAAATTAACGACGTATTTACGTAATGCGAACATCGGATAAATAAAAAAACACGGTGTACTGTAGTGTTCGTTACTGTAAATCAAAGACCTCAAAATGATGTGGGATTTCATTTCACAAATTTCCGAGGAACCTAAAACTAAATGGTGATTGGTAGTCTGTCGTCAAGGAAATAGACTGAGATCTCTGTGGAAACCTAGCGTACATTCCACCTTTGCAGTAGGCATTTTAAGGACTCCGATTGTAGTGTAAGCACAGGAATAAAAATCCTAATTCCGTACGTCATTCCATCCGTATTTCAAGATTTTCCCCGACATAAACAATCAAGTACAGAAAGACCAGACAAGACAGAAATTAAGAAAATTGAACTTCATGTGGAACCAACTATATATAAGTTACAGCCAGTTAGGAGAATAACCCTCCACCTGTAATTATCAGTCAATCATTTCATAAAACCGCAGCCACACAGTGTTCTATTAAACTTAAACTATACTGCACTAAAGTAGGTTTGAAACGGGAAAGAATAGTCAGAAAATGTAGGAAACAAGGAGCACTTGTAATAAAATAGAAAAATATTATTACCACTTTAAGAGAAAGGATGCATCAACTCAAAAATGAAAAATATCAACATGAACTTGACAGTTGACTAAATGACGTTACAGGACTAGCTGAACAAGGTGATTTGGAGCAAATTCGAGCTTTTTGTAAACAAAAGAGTAAGTTCACGGAGAATAGTATATAGGTCTGTAGCTCATCCAAAGGCTACCGTTTCCTAAGATGTCTAGATACTTTGCACCTATTACACCAAAAAATTTACGAACTTACATTAGCCATTCCTGAGGAGAGACGGGAATGACTCCATTGGTACGAGCTCGTCTGATTACAGAAAAGAAATCTTTACAGCATGATAATGAAAAGGTAGGTTCTATAGTCATAGACGATATGGCAATAAAATCAAAGCTGGTCTATGACAGGAATTTGGATAACCTTCTCGGAATGACTTATGTAGAGGGAGATGCTGTCGTTATTGAAGATAAGCTTGCTAATAAATTGCTCTGCATTACGTTCAGAAATGTTTCCACACATTACAGGATTCCTGTGTCATATTATTTTACACACAGCCTAACAGGAGATCAACTAGCCAAATTAACACGCGAGACCTTACAGGCTGTTAAAGATTGTGTACTCCAAGTCGTATGAATTGTGACAGACAACAGTCCAGTGAATGTGGCCATGTTTCACTCCTTGTGTGGAAAGGAGTCAACTTCAGCACCAATTAGATCCCAGCAGTCCTATGCGACCCTGACCATATTTAAAGAAATGTAAGTTCAAAACACGTGAGCAGGAATTTTAAAGCAAATGGTAACCTAGTAATTGCAGAACATGTGAACAAGCTGTACCACCTGAGAACACGATTAGTAGCGAAACCTGTGCAGAAATTAACTAGGAAAGTAGTATACTCGACAAATTTGAAAAATATGAACGTTGCAAGGGCTGAAGTAATATTCTCGACTGGCGCAATTGCTGGTCCAAGGAGTTTGAAGAAAGTAAGCCCAGAATAAACTGGTGACAGGAAGAGCTTCAATGAACCATAGATTTTCGTGAAATGTTTCAAACATGGCATGAACTACTGCAACAAAAATAGATGTTTTCTTTTTTTGCTATTGGCTTTACGTCACACCGACACAGATACCGTCTGTCTTATGGCGACGATGGTACAGGAAAGTGCTAGGACTGGGAAGGAAGCGGCCGTGGCCTTAATTAAGGTACAGCCTCAGCATTTGCCTGGTGTGAAAATGGGAAACCACGGAAAACCATCTTCAGTGCTGCCGACAGTGGGGTTCGAACATACTATCTCCCGAATGCTGGATCCTGGCCGCGCTTAAGCGACTGCAGCTATCGAGCTCGGTGAAAACAAAGATAAGCAACATTCAGAATACGTGGCTTCTCCGTACATTAGCGAATTTACACAAGCACTTGTCATAAGACCCATGCTGAACATAAGAAGACAATCAAAACTTATGTCTGAGAAAGGCGATCCTAGCGGGAGAACTGAAAATTGAATTCTGTGACCCCACTGCTCATTGCTCATTGCCCAGCCTTGTATAATAGTGTAAGCAACGGTCCAACCTCGCATATCAAGCAGGAGAAGGAGCAGAAACTTTGGGTTGGGCGAAGGCATCCGGTATACACCGTGGCCGAGTACTTAAACAATTCTTAATTAGAACTTCAGGTAGGGATTGGCTGCGAACGGAGTCGCGAAGTGTCATGACTGCTACCTCTGGAACCGACACTCTCGAGTCCAGTGTCGACTCCACTGATGCAGTAACACCATCTATCAACTATTGTCGGAACTGCTTGGAATTATAGTTCCACGTTCCTCCCTTGGTAACTCGTGTTACTGTGAATACAAGATGATTATTAGCCAGCAAACATTAAATATCGTTTCGGGATTTTATCATCGTCAGTGTTAATGTTGTAGGTCTATTTTGGCGACGATGAAGATAATGATGACGATAACTGTAGTGGTAATAATAATCTGACAGTCTACTTTTACATAATTACCAATATTGACTTCAAAGAGTTCATCTCCGCGGTGTAGGGGACAACGCGTGCGCCTGTCACCCGGTGGTCTCAGGTTCATTCTCGGCCGGATTAGGCTTTTTTAATTGTAAATGATTAATACCCCAGGCCTGGGCCATGAAACAGAAAAAAAGAAGCAAGTGCTTAGAGTATGATTTTACAATAAATATTTTACCAAACGTGCGTCATAATAGCCGCCTCCGCAGTCTAGGGAGGCCCCGGGATCAATTCCGGCCAGGTCAGGGATTTTTACCTGTATCTCAGGTTTCATGATCACGGTGAGGTAGAGACCGGGTCTAGAAAGCCAAGAATAACGGTCGAGAGGATTCGTCGTGCTGAACACACGTCACCTCGTAATCTACTGGCCTTCGAGCTGGGCAGAGGTCACTTGGTAGGCCAAGGCATACCTGGGCTGTCGCGAAAAGGGGCTTTCGTGTATTCTACTACTATTACTACTACTACTACTACTAATGCAACAAGACAACGCGGTCCTTGAATTATAATGATGACCTACTTCCTGTTTTCCAGTCAGTGACCGGGTCAGGCGAGGATAGGAATTGTACCGGTTGCCGAGGCCTGCCGCACTCTCCTGGGGCAATGATGAATGACTGACAGATACAATTAAATGATGTTGGAGAGTGTTGCTAGAATGGAAGATGACAGGGAAAACAGGAGTACCCGGAGAACAACAAATCTCACGTGGAGTCACCGGGATTTGAACCACGGAATCCAGCGGGGAGAGGCCAACGCGCTGCCGCCTGAGCCACAAAGGCTTTTAATGGTGTAATCTATGTTTGAATTATGTTAGTGGATTTACCCATATTAGGTTTGTTTCCATCGTCCATGTGCATTTCAAAATGATTTACCATCGGTATCTGGTTATCAATTTCCTGATCGCGACAAATAAAGACGTGAAATTAAATGTCCGTGGTCTGCTATGACGATACTTTCTGACATGACACGTTTAATTTTATTTCAAGCTGCAGTCGCTTAAGTGCGGCCAGTATCCAGTATTCGGGAGATAGTACGTTCGAACCCCACTGTCGACAGCCCTGAAAATGGTTTTCCGTGGTTTCCCATTTTCAGACCAGGCAAATGCTGGGGCTGTACCTTAATTAAGGCCAAGGCCGCTTCCTTCCCACTCCTAGCCCTTCCCTGTCCCATCGTCGCCGTAAGACGTATCTGTGTCGGTACGACGTAAAACAACTAGCAAAAATTTAAAAAAAAATGAAAAAAAATTATTTCAACTACACCATTACGCTCGTCGTCTTCGTTAACGATATCGTACTTCACTCTACAGTACTCTTAAAGAACCCAATGGGCGAATGAGCAGCAACATGTATGATATTTCATGTTATTTTCCGCGCATCGACACGCTAGCGGCCCCGCAATGAGAGTCGAGTTCGCTTGGAGTCGTGAGGCTTCATGCGAAGCGACCGTGCGGCCCCGCAATGCGCATCAAGTTTACTTGGAGTCGAGAGCAAGGATCATATAAGAGAAATAGATCCGTCAATCCTGTATAATAAATTTGACTGAGAAAACAGGTCATGGAAGCTACAGTGGCCACTTTCTCTCTGCCAACATAAGGAAATAAATCCCACGATAGTACCTCGTAGTAAACACGATGATGATAGTTGTTACTTTGTTAAAATTTTAATTGTGATAGAGATAATTATTGTATTTCGGTAGGAAAGTTGTATAAAGCTTCTCTCGTGTCTTTTACTTGAAAAGTAAATTGCAATTATCGTATTTGTATGTTGGCAATACTGTTATAACGCTAGCTTGTATCGTTGTTTCACCGTTCGCATTTTAATGTAAATTTACATCTATTAAGTGATAAATGCAACATTGATTACTGAAAATGTTAATGCAATTCATATAAAAACCCAAAACGCCCATACTTGCCTATATCACGATCTAACATAACCTCATTCTTTCGTTCGTTCGTTGAACCCTTCCCACGACTTTTATGTATGGGAATGGAAAACACGAGAAGGAAAGGATGAAAGTAAAACACAGCATATTGCACACAGTTTATATTTTGAATTTATTTATTCCAAACAGCAGGTAAGATGCACAATCACACAGACGTTTACTCGCAACAGCTAGGTAGTTCAATGTGAAGTACGTACATGATCATAATACTATTTCTTCACATTAAGAACGTGCATAATTATAATTTCACACCATACTCTCAAAAAACTGGATCAAAAATCTCGTTCAATGCGAAAGAATCTCAACAAATTTTCGTCTAACAAGCACTATTACATACCGTACGACCAAGGTCCCTTCGCGCGCAACGATAACGGTGTTGTGTTTTGAATTTGCTGTACCACGCAACTGAATATGTAATGCCAACCTCTGCCTTCTAAATTAACCCTCTAAAAGAGAATTTTAGTTTTCATTAGTTGGCGGAGATCGATTGGCCCATCTCAGAACTGCTTCGGACGCTCCCTATGAAGTGTCACCCCCCTGGTCGAGAGGCTTCTTCATGCGAACCGAGACCGGTGTTCGGAGTCGATGGAGTCGACGCTCTCGATTCCAGGTTTCAATCGCGCCCATCCCTTACTTCAGGTACTAACCTAGAAGAAATTGGTAGTATTTCTTCACACTTGTCGATAGGTAAGCTGAAAATAAGTATATTCGGTTATTATAGTGCAATAAAAGTCGAACTCTATTAGCAGTGCTATTATTAAGAGGCTTCATCGGTGTTACAAATTCGGCACATTTCCCACCAAATTAACGGTACAGTTCCTCATATATCAAGTGAAATTTTGCATGCATTACTTTCAGTCTGTTTCTCATTTGTAGAATATTTACCTCCATTAGTATACTGGTCGTTACACATATTTGTTCTGTAATTTATACTCCAGTGATGCTTCACTTTTAGTACCGTACTCAAATGCCTCCTTTCTTTAGCATAACCCAACCTCATACTGGGTATTATTATGTTAAGCGTGTAAGATACTTATAAAGTTGAAAGAGACACATGTTGTTAGTGGACAAACTTTATTCATCTGCATAGCGAGATGTATCTCACAAGTGACTTCAATCCGTCTTTGAGATAGCCAAAGCATATACATTTCCAAATAAGGCAATTACCGATATCCGGTTCTGTTTCGAAGTGGTAGGTTTGTTGTTTAATATCGAGTTTTAGGCACGTGTTGCCATACGTCGTGCAGTTTTACACCCTTCATTATGCTGTTTATGTATGTTTCGTCTCATTAAAAAGTGTCGTGTTATTGTTGTGCAACTTTTCACTGCGAACATATTGTGTATAGTGCCAAACCATCTCGGCTACTATGTGCAGGAATTTCGTTTTGGCCGTCTGAATGCCAGTTTCTAAATGTCGACGTCGTATTACATGAAGTAGTGCGTTACATTCCCACGGTTGTGTAGCTGACTTTGTTCTGCAATTTATATAGCCTAAGCTAGATGTCCTCGACGCAACCTAGTAACGTGAATGTCTATTTCAGATGTATGAAATATTATTTAAAAAAATATCTGTGGGAGTTGCAACACTTATAGATTGTGTTTAAAGGATTGTTTTCTTGCAGGTATTCATTGTTGTTTTTTGTGTCATCAGTTCGTGTACTGGTTTGATGCAGCTCACCATGTCACCGTATCCACTGTTACTTTTTCATTTCTATATAACTAGTACATTCTACATCTATACTAATTTTTCTTATTTATGATTTGGTCTACCCATACCGTTCTTACCACCTACACTTCCCATGAACTAAATGAACAAATCATGGGTGTCCTAAGATGTGTTCTACATTTCTACCCCCGTTTTCTCATCGATTTCAATAAATTGTTTCCCTCTCACCAATTTGACCTCATCGTTTGTGAGAATTTCTACCACATCTCTCATTCAGCATTCTTCTGCAACACCGCACTATGTGGTTATATAACTTAGGTAGTTAATATCCATTATGCGAACTGTCCATTTTTTATTCCTGTGTATACACGTATCAAATGATATTTATCTTACGAGACGTAGGCTATCTCAAAGACGGATTGAAGTCACTTGTGAGATACATCTCGCTATGCAGATGAATAAAGTTTGTCCACTAACAACATGTGTCTCTTTCAACTTTATAAGTATCTTACACACTGTAAGCTGACTCCAGAGTTGTGTACACATCTTGTGATCCTGATTGGTAATTTACAACTCTTCTGACTCAGAACGGTGGCAATGAAGTTGAAATTGGAGAGGTTCTGTTCATTTGATCAAGATTATACAAAAATACGATCTCAATTTCCTGAAATGTGCTTCGGGGAGAACGCTGCTATGAGTCGAATATGCCACAAATGTCACGATATCTTAAATACTGAGTGCACTCCAACCAGCCCTTATATTCAGATAAAAGTCCATGACCTGACCGTTAATCGAACCCAAGTCTCCAGGTAAGTGGCAGACTCGCTACCCCTAGTGAGCAGCGCCACTGTGACTTGAAACATTGAAAAAATGTAGTCACATTTTATAAGCAAGGAACTGCTGGAGTAAGACAGAATTTTGAAATTGACGCAGAGGCAGCCTGAATGGCATCAAATTAACATATCTTGAGTCAGTAGCTGAATTATTATCAACATTCATTATCTCCTGGCTGACGTAACAGGCTCTCGCTTTGGGGTTGCTACCACAAGGTCTGGGATTACTTCTACTTACTTGTGCCATGCTTTTCATGTTCATCTTTGTTAGATGAATGCTGGTTTTTTCTGACCCCAACAGTATTAGTTTTCCTAGTTCTTCAGTTTAAAATAAGGTTTTTAATGGCCCTTCCTTTCGTTGTTCTAATTGCTGGACTTCTTTAATTCTTTTTTCTTCTGAATAGAGTTAAGAGAGGACAGTTGTCAACTTGCATTTCCACTTCAAACAATAATTGCTATCACCACCAGAATGAAACCATCAGCCAAAGAAAAGCAAGGGCCAAGATGACATGAAAATACTCCCCAGGTCTGAAACGGAACAAGATCGGATAGGATAGATAAGTGAGGAGCCTAAAAACAGTACCAGACTCAACTACGGTCCTGTGGTTACAAACTGTCGCTCCCAAGTTAAGAGATCTGTGGGCCCCTTCTAGGCACCTTTTGCAATAGGCAGGGGCTACTGCACTCTCCCATATGGGCAGTGATACCAACTTCTCCTATAGCATTACTAAATGTGGATCTTTCTTGCCACTCGGTCTTATTTTATAATACTTGTCTAGTTGTAGGAAATAGCATCCAGGCTTTTGCTTGTGACCTAATTCCTCTACCTACCTGCCAAAGCATTCTGGTCAAAACTTATATCTTTTACTGAACCACAACACTCTGCAATCTGGCGTTACCTACATTATGCCAAAAAATATATATTTCTCCTTATTTGTAAGAGCTCCATCTCTTTACCCATGTACTGGCTCCTGGATGTTGTGATAATCCCTGTTTTCTATATAAAAGTTGTAGACATCTTTCTAATTATGTTCAGTAGAATCTCTTCATGTTAACACTTTTTTTTCTCTGTTGTAAAACGACCATCAGGTTTTGAGCCTGATGTCTATCACTGTGAGTCACCTACTGGACAGAGGTCTGAGATTTCCATTCAGTGAGGTAAAGCTCCAGTTTATTCATACACATGTGGAGATGTATTTCCTAGAGAATCCCCAAACAAGGTGTATCTCAAGGAGAAAAGTTTTCTGCTGAGACAAAGCCTTTTTATTCACCTACATTTGAGATACATATCAATATTTATGAGGCAAGAGATAGATGTCAGGTTTATTCATATCACCCGTTATCTAGGATTCATCAAAGAGTATGCCACTAGCACTGAGTAGATTATGTTGCTAGAAAGTATAATTCAGACAAAGTGAGCTTCCCCAATTTATTTTAGCACAAGGGTGAGGGGCTCAGTATTTATCAGTATTGTGCTACTTTTGTAATTATTTTCAAAGGTTATTAAAGCACTTATCACAGCATAAAGAGTTTTTCCAGTAAGAAATCTTGCATTTCTTGTTGAGCCACTTATTAGTGCACTTCCAGCTTACTCTTTGCCATACATTATTATTATTATTATTATTATTATTATTATTATTATTATTATTATTATTATTGAAATTGTAATTCGTTCTTTGTTGTATGTTAATTTCTTCACAGGAAGCAAAATGTTAATTTATATTTGTGTATTATAATAGTTATTTTTATGTACAGCAGGATAGCATAGTACCGTAGTAATTTGTTTCAGTCTCTTTTTTCATTTATTCAGTATGTTATATATTTTTATGTTAATTATGTATTTCACTTAAGTGTAAGACAGGGACACGTGTCCCTAACTTTGCCAGTTAAAATAAATCATGTCTATCTATCTATCTATACATCTGTTGTTGTGCATTTTGTCAATGTATGGATATTACGTTGACGCATAGCATCTCCACTCTTCATTTCTTACAGTCATTCTAACCTCTCGGAAATTCACATTATTTCTGTACTTTCTAGGCAGACATAACTCTCTCCTTATATTTCCACATAATTCCAATAATAAATGTAGACCAAGTCCATGCCTTTCCTCTATCAACAGATGATCTTCTGCAACCACTTATCAGAAACGCCCAATTCTCCAATTGTTATTGATCCATGGTTCGATTCCACCAAATGATACGCTTGTGTGCTATATACTGATGGGATAACTAACTATTGTATACATAAGTCCAGTGACTGTTCCTTCGTTTCTGTGGTATACATACTTTGACTTACTTTTGTAGCTTCCTTTTCCAAGTTGACCATGATAGCCATAAACAATGACATCAAGAGCCTCCTTGTTATGAAATAATCACACCAACTGTCTTGTGACAATACTGAACATAAATGCATTACGCACACCTTTTAGTGATACATGCACACCCAGTGCTGAAGCGGTCGGCCTCGGTTATCTTCGAGATTCATATTGGCAACCTTTGAAACACAAACTATGAATCGCTTATGAATTGCTGTGCAACATCTGGCGTACACTTTACGTACTAGTACTGTTGTTCTTTACACAGCAAAGGCAAACTATAGAATTCATGCTAGGAACAAGATTCGCATCGAGAAATGTTATGTAATGTTAAATAATGTATGTGTGACACAGTTGTTGGCATAAGATAATAAATGTTTAGAAATTCCATATTGATCGGTAATATTATCAATTCAATTCAGATTTCATTTCCATTCAGTTGGCAGTATAACTGGAACCGAGAGAGCTCCCTCCTTACTCCTCACCCCCGTACAAAGTAATATCGCTAAAAGGTGCGCAGACTATACATAAGTACATCTTCATTATGGTCTGTTCTGCCTTTCAGCCTTCAGACTGCAAGCATCAGTGTATTTACTATTCACAGCCACAATTCTCTATTCATGACTAATTGTGTGGTCTTATTTAGTGCTCTATCTCTTATGCTTAAATAGTTAGAAACTGATTCTAACCATTGTCATCTTGGTCTCCTTCTACTTATCTTACCCTCAATAAGAGAGTCCATTATTCTCTGAGATAACCTATCCTCCACTATTTGCCTCACATGACACCACAACCGAAGCTGCTTTTTGCATAAAGCTTGTTCAAAATCATTCCTAACTTATCTTTTATGTCCTCGTTCAGAGTACTCTTCTGCCATTGTTCCCAACCATGTGCACCAGCAATCATTCTCAGTAATTTCATGTCTTCTAACTTACGAATAAGATATCCTGAGTCCTGTAATGCAAAGTTAGTTTAAAAAGAGACCAACGTAAAGATAGTTTTGTCCATTAGCTCACTTCTTTCTTACAGAATGTTGTTTATCACAACTGCTAGCTCACTGTATTAGCTTTATTGCATCTTGATTCAATCTCACTTACTATACTAATGTGTTAATAGAACACACTTTACCGGGCGAGTTGGCCGTGCGCATAGAGGCGCGCGGCTGTGAGCTTGCATCCGGGAGATAGTAGGTTCGAATCCCACTATCGGCAGCCCTGAAAATGGTTTTCCGTGGTTTCCCATTTTCACACCAGGCAAATGCTGGGGCTGTACCTTAATTAAGGCCACGACCGCTTCCTTCCAACTCCTAGTCCTTTCCTATCCCATCGTCGCCATAAGACCTATCTGTGTCGGTGCGACGTAAAGCCCCTAGCAAAAAAAAAAAAAAAAAAAAAAAAAGAACACACTTCCTAAATATTTGAAATTATTTACCAGTTCCAGCTTTGTATCCTCAATCTGACATTTAATTCTCTTGGATTCCTTACCTGCTGACAGGAATTTAGTTTTGGGAAGTGTAGCTTTCATACAATACTCATCACCCCTATTTTCAAGTTTATAGATATTAGACTGCACACTTTCAGCAGACAACAATTAAGAGCATGTTGTTTGCATAGGCCAAACTTATTACTATATTTTCACCTAACTGAATCCCTCCCTGCCACTTGGTATCTTTCAGTAGATAACCGATGTATACTATGATAACAAAAGTGAAAGATTACAGCCTTGTCGTACCGCTGGAAGTACCTTGAACCGAGAAATTATATGACCATCAATTCTCACTGCAGCTCAGTTGTCAACATAAATGCATTTGATTGCTTTTAATAATCTACCCATAATTGCAGAGTCCCCCAGTAAGGTGAACATCATTTCCCTTCATACTCTGTCATATGCCTCCTCTAAATATACAAAACGTAAACGTAACTGCCTATCTCGTAGCATTCTTCAGTTATTTGCTGCATACTGAAAATGTGATCCCGGTCTGAAACCACATTGGTTTTCATCCACTTCACTCTCAACCACTGATCGCATCCTTCCTTCCGAAATGACAGTGAAGATCTTGCCTGCTATACCTCAATACTTAATGCAGTTCCTCCTGTCTTCTTGCTTGTAGTGACTGGTTTTGTCCAATCTGAACGTAACTTGCCAACAATCCATGCTAATCTAATTACTGCCTTCCCACTGTATTTCACCATTTCAGGTCTAATTTCATTTATTCCCATAGTTTATTTACTGTCCTTTCCACTTCCTCAAGTGTAAATTTTCCAACATCATTTTCGTTCTCTCTAGAAGCTTGTTTGTTTGTGACATCACAAGAAGGATTTCCTCCTATGCTGAGAAGATTTTCAAAATATTCCTTCCACATGTCTAGTGATTCCTTGGGATTTATTATGAGTTCACCGGATTTACTCAAAACATCATTCACTTCTTTTTTTTTCCTCCCTTTCTAAGGTTCTTTATTACTGTCTAGCCTTTCTAGGTTGTTTACCAAAATTTTCCCATGATTTCTTCTTGGATCCAGCAGCTATTTGTTTCACTGTGTTTCATCTATGTACAAATTCCTATCTGTATCAGTCCTTGTTTGGAACCTTTTCTGATAAGCCTTCTCTTTAATTTTACGAGCTGTTCTCAATTCATCATTCCACCTACACGTTCGCTTTTTCCAATCTTCACATACAGTTTGTCCTAGGGTTCTCTTCCTATTTCTAGAATAGCATCCCTGTATACCACCCATCCTCTTTCTATATCCTCAACCAGCATACCAACCATTGTTTGGAACTTTCTGCTAATTATATCCTTTTTTCTTCTGGCCAGTTTCTTCGTCCTGCAGGTAGTCTACCCTTATTAGTCTGCATACAGATTTGACTTTCTCTCTCTAGGGGCTAGGGTAACTTAGTTCACTATTGATCAGACACTGTCCATATCATTGAAAAGTCCCAGACTATTGATCAGACAATGGTCCATATCATTGAAAAATACCAGGAAATCTGCACATTCAGAACAGATTTCCTGAATTCAGTGTTTGTTGTTATATAGTTAAGGATGTGGTGCCTTTACGTACCCGTGTGTGACAGTGTGTGCTTGAAAAATGTATTTGTAACTGCTAATCCCCAACAGGATAAGTCCCACAAATGTCTCCTTTAGCTCTTAGCTTCCATATCTTCCCCACATTCAATCAATCGATACTGATCTGCATTTAGGGCAGTTGCCCAGGTGGCAGATCCCTATCTGTTGTTTTCCTAGCCTTTTCCTAAATGATTTCAAAGAAATTGGAAATTTATTTAACGTCTCCCTTGGTAAGTTATTCCAATCCCGAACTCCCCTTCCTATAAATGAATATTTGCCCCAGTTTGTCCTCTTGAATTCAAACTTTATCTTCATATTGTGATCTTTCCTACTTTTATGAACTTATTCGTCTACTAATGTCATTCCACGCCATCTCTCCGCTGGCAGCTCGGATCATCCCACTTATAATACCAATATAAATGGTCCGTTATTGGACATTATAAATTTTCCAGCCAGCTCATTCTTGGTTGCCAGCGTTTCGCCCTCATGTGCTAGGGTGGGCTCATCAGTTGGTACCTAGCACACTTACCAATACGCTGGCTAGTGCATACCGTGGAGGCCACTGCGTAGGCTAACTGGAGCCACCGGCAGTGCCAAAGCACTAAGAGACTTTGTCTCATCACTAAAAATTGATGCCTGCTTGGCCATCAGATGATATAGATGTTGATTCCCATAGGGAATCTGAAATATTTGTCCTGAATGAGCAAATTTATAATACCAATATAAATGGTCCGTTATTGGACATTATAAATTTTCCAGCCAGCTCATTCTTGGTTGCCAGCGTTTCGCCCTCATGTGCTAGGGTGGGCTCATCAGTTGGTACCTAGCACACTTACCAATACGCTGGCTAGTGCATACCGTGGAGGCCACTGCGTAGGCTAACTGGAGCCACCGGCAGTGCCAAAGCACTAAGAGACTTTGTCTCATCACTAAAAATTGATGCCTGCTTGGCCATCAGATGATATAGATGTTGATTCCCATAGGGAATCTGAAATATTTGTCCTGAATGAGCAAATATATAATACCAATATAAATGGTCCGTTATTGGACATTATAAATTTTCCAGCCAGCTCATTCTTGGTTGCCAGCGTTTCGCCCTCATGTGCTAGGGTGGGCTCATCAGTTGGTACCTAGCACACTTACCAATACGCTGGCTAGTGCATACCGTGGAGGCCACTGCGTAGGCTAACTGGAGCCACCGGCAGTGCCAAAGCACTAAGAGACTTTGTCTCATCACTAAAAATTGATGCCTGCTTGGCCATCAGATGATATAGATGTTGATTCCCATAGGGAATCTGAAATATTTGTCCTGAATGAGCAAATTTATAATACCAATATAAATGGTCCGTTATTGGACATTATAAATTTTCCAGCCAGCTCATTCTTGGTTGCCAGCGTTTCGCCCTCATGTGCTAGGGTGGGCTCATCAGTTGGTACCTAGCACACTTACCAATACGCTGGCTAGTGCATACCGTGGAGGCCACTGCGTAGGCTAACTGGAGCCACCGGCAGTGCCAAAGCACTAAGAGACTTTGTCTCATCACTAAAAATTGATGCCTGCTTGGCCATCAGATGATATAGATGTTGATTCCCATAGGGAATCTGAAATATTTGTCCTGAATGAGCAAATATATAATACCAATATAAATGGTCCGTTATTGGACATTATAAATTTTCCAGCCAGCTCATTCTTGGTTGCCAGCGTTTCGCCCTCATGTGCTAGGGTGGGCTCATCAGTTGGTACCTAGCACACTTACCAATACGCTGGCTAGTGCATACCGTGGAGGCCACTGCGTAGGCTTTGGCACTGCCGGTGGCTCCAGTTAGCCTACGCAGTGGCCTCCACGGTATGCACTAGCCAGCGTATTGGTAAGTGTGCTAGGTACCAACTGATGAGCCCACCCTAGCACATGAGGGCGAAACGCTGGCAACCAAGAATGAGCTGGCTGGAAAATTTATAATGTCCAATAACGGACCATTTATATTGGTATTATAAATTTGCTCATTCAGGACAAATATTTCAGATTCCCTATGGGAATCAACATCTATATCATCTGATGGCCAAGCAGGCATCAATTTTTAGTGATGAGACAAAGTCTCTTAGTGCTTTGGCACTGCCGGTGGCTCCAGTTAGCCTACGCAGTGGCCTCCACGGTATGCACTAGCCAGCGTATTGGTAAGTGTGCTAGGTACCAACTGATGAGCCCACCCTAGCACATGAGGGCGAAACGCTGGCAACCAAGAATGAGCTGGCTGGAAAATTTATAATGTCCAATAACGGACCATTTATATTGGTATTATAAATTTGCTCATTCAGGACAAATATTTCAGATTCCCTATGGGAATCAACATCTATATCATCATCCCACTTAGTCGAGCAGCTCTTCTTCTTTCTCTCAGTTCTTCCCAACCCAAACTTTGCAACATTTTTGTAACGCTACTTTTTTGTTGGAAATCACCCAGAACAAATCAAGCTGCTTTTCTTTGGATTTTTTTCCAATTTTTGAATCAGGTAATCCTGGTGAGGGTCCCATACACTGGAACCATACTCAGGTTGGGGTCTTACCAGAGACTTATATGCCCTCTCCTTTACATCCTTACTACAACCCCTAAACACCCTCATAACCATGTGCAGAGATCTGTACCCTTTATTTACAATCCCATTTATGTGATTACCCCAATGAAGATCTTTCCTAATATTAACACCTAGATACTTACAATGATCCCCAACAGGAACTTTCACCCCATCAATGCAGTAATTAAAACTGAGAGGACTTTTTCTATTTGTGAAACTCACAACCTGACTTTTAACCCCATTTATCAACATACCATTGCCTGCTGTCCATCGCACAACATTATTGAGGTCACGTTGCAGTTGCTCAGAATCTTGTAAATTATTTATTTCTCTATACAGAATAACATCATCCACAAAAGCCTTACCTCCGATTCCACTCCTTTACTCATATCATTTATATATATAAGAAAACATAAAGGTCCGATAATACTGCCTTGAGGAATTCCCCTCTTAATTATTACAGGGTCAGATAAAGCTTTACCTACTATAGTTCTCTGAGATCTATTTTCTAGAAATATTCAGTCACTCTTTTGTCTAGTCCAGTTGCACTCATTTTTGCCAGTAGTCTCCCATGATCCACCCTATCAAATGCTTTAGACAGGTCAATCGCGATACAGTCCATTTGACCTCCAGAATCCAAGGTATCTGCCATATCTTGCTGGATTCCTACAAGTTGAGCTTCAGTGGAATAACCTTTCCTAAAACCGAACTGCCTTCTATAGAACCAGTTATTAATTTTACAAACATGTCTAATATAATCAGAAAGAATGCCTTCCCAAAGCTTATATACAACACATGTCAAACTTACTGGCCTGTAATTTTCAGCTTTATGTCTATCACCCATTCCTTTATACGCAGGGGTTACAGTAGCAACTCGCCATTCATCTGGTATAGCTCCTCCGACCAAACAATAATCAAATAAGTACCTCAGATATGGTACTGTATCCCAACCCATTGTCTTTAGTATATCCCCAGAAATCTGATCAATTCCAGCCGCTTTTCTATATTGTAAATGTCATTGTTATCATATGTAAATTTTATTACTTCTTTGGCCTTAGTCTCCTCCTCTATCTTGACATTATCCTTGTAACCAACAATCTTTACATACTGCTGACTGAATACTTCTGCTTTTTGAAGATCAGAATTGAGAGAAAGAAGAAGAGCTGGTAGACTAAGTGGTATGTTCCGAGCTGTCAGCGGAGAGATGGCGTGGAATGACATTAGTAGACGAATAAGTTTGAATGGCGTTTATAAAAGTAGGAAAGATCACGATATGAAGATAAAGTTGGAATTCAAGAGGACAAACTGGGGCAAATATTCATTTATAGGAAGGGGAGTTAGGGATTGGAATAACTTACCAAGGGAGATGTTCAATAAATTTCCAATTTCTTTGAAATCATTTAGGAAAAAGCTAGGAAAGCAACAGATAGGGAATCTGCCACGTGGGCGACTGCCCTAAATGCAGATCAGTATTGATTGAACGAGTACACACTCCCCTTGTTCATTTATTATTCCTGGAATGTCCTTCTTGGAACCTATTTCTGCCTTAAAATACCTATTCATGCCCTTCCATTTTTCAGTAAAATTCGTAAGACTGCCAATTATGCTTGCCATCATGTTAACCTTAGCTGCCTTCTTTGCTAGATTCAATTTTCTAGTAAGTTCCTTCAATTTCTCCTTACTTCCACAGCCATTTCTAACTCTATTTCTTTCCAGTCTGCACCTCCTTCTTAGTCTCTTTATTTCTTTATTAAAAGGTGGGTCTTTACCATTCCTTACCACCCTTAAAGGTAAAAACTTGTTTTCGCATTCCTCAACCATTTCTTTAAACCCATCCCAGAGTCTGTTTACATTTTTATTTACAGTTTTCCACCGATCATAGTTACTTTTTAGAAACTGCCTCATGCCTGCTTTATCAGCCATATGGTACTGCCTAATAGTCCTACTTTTAAGACCTTCCTTTCTATCACATTTACTTTTGACTACAACAAAAACAGCTTCATGATTACTAATACCATCTATTACTTCAGTTTGCCTATAGAGCTCATCTGGTTTTATCAGCACCACATCCAGGATATTTTTCCCTCTGGTTGGTTCCATCACTTTCTGAATCAGCTGTCCTTCCCACATTAACTTATTTGCCATTTGTTGGTCATGCTTCCTGTCGTTCGCATTTCCTTCCCAATTGATATCTGGCAAGTTCAGATCTCCCGCTACAATTACATTTCTTTCCATGTCTTTTCCCATATAGCTGACTATCCTATCTAATAATTCCGAATCCGCGTCAGTGCTACCCTTTCCCAGTCTGCACACTCCAAATATATCAAGTTGCTTATTATCTTAAAAATGAGCCTTACACCTAGAATTTCATGTGTCTCATCTTTAACTTTTTTGTAGCTTACAAATTCTTCTTTCACCAGAATGAATACTCCCCCTCCCACCATTTCTATCCTATCTCTACGATACACACTCCAGTAAACTGTATATAGGATAATATCTTATGTTTATTTCCACCTATTCAATACAATATAAGATGTTGGCATTTATGTTGAAACATTTTTCAGATGAGACATGTTTTGCCTCCTACTGTGAGGCATCTTCAGTCATTATCAGAAAACCTTATTATTTTACCAGGCATCTGGTTAAAGATATTCTAAAATGTGTTTGATGGTTATAAGAGAGACAAGATTTATACTTGTTATAAACATGTTCATGAAATAACTAAAAAAACTAATATAGTGATAAAAACATATGTAGTTCTTTGTTGAAGAGGACTTTGTTTGATTGTACATTTTTACTATAGTACTATAGTTAGTTTTTACATCACTGGATTCATCTAAATTCTGTTCAAATTTTATTACCATTTATTATGAGACACTCATCACGCCATCATTTGTTATGAATTCAACAATATAAATTACCAAAATAATGTTTGTAAATTTTGTCAACTCCGACTATGAGGTCTCAACAACATGACTCATAAATTCAGGTTTTCTTCCAAACACATTATTTAATTTAATTCCTATTACATCTCATTTTATTTATCACCGTTACTCTACTCCAATACCTCCAATTTTAATTCAATTCAATTTTAATCATATCTGGTTAACACCATATTTCAAAATCATTAATAATAAAAAAATGTTATTGTAATTTACTATCATATCCTTCATTAGCTCGTCAGAGTGACCTTTGAAACGTTAATATAAAACCAAACTTCATCCATTTATTCTTTGAATCAGTAAATCCGTATTTACTCTCCATACTTTCAAATTATTCCATCACTATGTTATAAACCTTGTAATTATAATTATTCAATTATTAAATTATTTACTTTATTACAATCTTCCATTCTGAAATTTATGAAGCTATAGGAAGTCATTAAATCCAACATTCGCCGTGTAATTCGTGAGTTCCTCATTTCAATTAATTAAATTCATTAAATTATTATTATCCACTAAATTCGGGGTTATCATGTTATTATAATCATTACCTCTGAAATCATTAAATTATTCAATTACATTTTGTAAAATCCGGTAATCCTTAAATCCAACTTTTGTTAAATTATTAAATTTTTTGTCTCAATAATTAATAAAAATAATTACTATTATTATTTAAGTCCGAAATTCTCTGACTTATTCTTTCTCAATACCATCCTCCACTCATATAAATGCTGATAATATGGAACGCGCGCGCGAATCGAAAGTAACCTTGACATAAATACATTAATTTACTCCACTGATTCATTTAAAATTATAAATATCCCGCACATACATAATCAGCTGTTCTCATAAGACTTATAACATATGCCTACTCTGTAGCAAGAAACCTACACTACTATGGTAATACACAACTTAACCTACACTGATTCTAAAAACAATGGGACAGAACCTCATTGCCACAAATACAATCAACCATACGTGAACTGAATTCACACATTAACAAGAAATAATACAACTGCAAACCAGAATTTGCATTGCTCAACACACTGTAGAACATATAACATTGAGACAAACACAACATCATTCAATCAAATAATCACAGGGAAAATCATCATTCATTGACCTTGGACGGGCATCGAACTCCGACCCTCAGCATGGCATCATTACAGTGACCTATCATTATACTCGCCACAATGAACTGTCACGAAGTATATCTATTAATTTTTTAATTTTAATGTGCTGTCCTAAATTCCTCAAAACAGAATTACCTTATGAATGATTTTAATATTTTTACTTGTAAGACCCTACCAACACTGTTTGACTTCCTCTAATGCACAGCATGCCGACCCGGGCGATTACCTTATCTCAAGCGCCTTGCTCATTTCATTAACACGGTATTTCAACCCGTCTGCACCCAATTAATAATTCTCTCTCTCTCCGCTCTAATGAACTCATATGTTTCCTCTAAATCATCTTTCGTATCCTTGCTTTCTGTGCGAACAGTAACTAATTATATATAACACTCTCAATGCATCTTATTTGTTCCATATCTCACGTGTTTAATTGTACATTCCTCGCTCAACATTATTAAGAAACACGTATATCACTATGCCGGTATTTATTCATATATTGCGCTACACAATCTCATTAGTTCGGCCCCAGCTGCCGGCATTTTGTGTCTTAAAGGCCCTACTTCGACACTGGACTAACTACATCTCGGATAAGTTATACGATGAAACCTATTCCCTACAGCACATTTTTCGTTCACTGGTTAACAGTACACATTACTTACTGATGACCTACACTCTCAAATTTCACTGTCATGTGCCGGAATAACCAAGGTTCGAATCTCTCAGTCAATGAAATTCCTCTCGACGATCCTGCAGTCATGCAACATGCTAGGCTAATCTACTTATTCCCTTTTACTATACCTTACACTGAATGCCTCCTAAATCACTTAAATATTTACACACACACGCGCTGATATTTATCAGATGACCGCGCACTAAGGAAAACCATATTTCACACACGTATCACCATAGAGGATTATTATTTACACACACTTATTATTTCATCATTTATGAAGACCATATTCAACACGCCTCTTATTTACAATATTCACTCCCCCTAGGCATCAGTATGAAATTTACGCTCTAAACTCTAACTATCCTTGCTACAGTCAAAATAAAAAAAATAAAAACGAATTGTCATGCATTAATTTATTTACAAGTTAACAGCTAATCATGCACATGCCAGATATAATGAATCAGGGTACTTATCGATTCGGCGACGCTCCATACTCAGCTCCACGGCCTCATGGTTTCAGGTCGGCCCCATGATGAACTTAAGCCATCATATAGGCGGCCTTAACACGTGAACCAGTGCCTTTCTCCATGACCATTCTCTTCATTCTTGCGGCTTTAATGAATTCACGCGGCTTCACGTCTTAATACACTAAAATACACACAAACAATAAGTAACTTATTATAGCACATAAAACACTTATTTACACTAGCAATGAATACTTTGTCTCTGCTCTTTCGCGAGTTTAACACGTGGCACTGCAAAGCGTCCTTGCATCGATCTCGCTCCGGTCTTTCTACCTCGTCACAGTTAATATTGTAAAATCGCCTTCCCGAATTTTACCAGATTTTCGGTCGTTATTCAGTTGAAATACATAGTCTATCGGAGCCCGTCGTATCCTATCGACAATTAGTTAGTGGACTAGGAAATGCTCAAGATTATGAGTCCGCGTTGACCACCATACGCTTTACGTCCGAGCCGTTCAAATTTCCGTAGCAGAGTGAGGGTCTTGAGCAGCACGCGTCGTCTTCTTGCACACGAGCTCCCGGGTATGGAGCTTGGGGAACCCCATCAACAGTGATGTAATATCCCGTCACGTATGCCTGCATTCATTTTTTACAATAAATTATTAGTAATATGCCGTCTTTAATTCTTGTTCTTGGAAGAGTTTAACATTGATTTCACCTTATCCCTTAGTGGATTTAATTAATTTTGAAGGTCATTCGTACGGCATCCATCTTTAAATTTCCCCCATCATTTCAAACTTGCTACGCTGCTATTCGCTGCTTGAAAGTGCTGCCAACTTAAAACTGGAGACCTTGATCACACACCTCACGGAATATTCCAGTACTTCCTATTTCGTCATCAAATGACCATGACACGTGGAAGTTAGCTCCAAGCTTGGACAAGCGAAGTGGCGCTACACATCCGGCCTATAATGGAACTGTAGTTTATTCCCTTATACTTTTCTGTAATTTATAATATTTTAAAGACAATGCTATGAGCCAATTGGGCTCAATATATATAAAAAACATAAAGGTCCAATAATACTGCCTTGAGGAATTCCCCTCTTAATTATTACAGGGTCAGATAAAGCTTTGCCTACTCTAATTCTCTGAGTTCTATTTTCTAGAAATATAGCCACCCATTCAGTCACTCTTTTTTCTAGTTCAATTCACTCATTTTTGCCAGTAGTCTTCCATGATCAACCCTATCAAATGCCTTAGATAGGTCAATCGCAATACAGTCCATTTGGCCTTCTGAATCCAGGATATCTGCTGTATCTTGCTGAAATCCTACAAGCATATTATGAAGAATTTTTTGAAATATTATTTTGCAGCATTCACAGTATCTAACAAGAGCTTCCGTGGCTCAGGCGGCAGCGTGCTGGCCTCTCGCTGCTGTACACCGTGGTTCAAATCCTGGTCACTCCATGTGTGATTTGTGCTGTACAAAACAGAGACAGGACAGGTTTTTCTCTGGGTACTGCAGTTTTCCCTGTCATCTTTCATTCCAGCAGCACTCTCCATTAACATTTTATTTTGTCTGTCAGACATTTATCATTGCCCCAGAGGTGTGCGACAGACTTCGGCAGCCGACACATTTCCTAAACTCGCCGCTAGATGGGGGCTTCATTCATTCCATTCCTGACCCGGTCAAATGACTGGAAATAGGCTGTAGATTTTTAATTTTTTCACAATATCATATAACCAGGCTGAGTGACTCTGGCGTGTAACACATTGGCCTTCTGACCCTAACTTGGTAGTTTTGATCCAGGCTCAGTCCGGTGGTATTTGATGGTGCTCAAATATCTCAGCCTCCTGTCAGTAGATATACCTACACATAAAAGAACTCCTGCAGGACTAACTTCTGGCACATTGGCGTGTTCAAAAACCATAAAAGTAGTTAGTGGGACACAAAGCATTATCATAGTATCAGTATGAAAATTGGATAGCAGCTGACCCAGAACGAAAGAAAATAAACCTCTGAATTGTGATGTTACTGAAATGTGTAAGTCCGATGGATAGTTTAGGTCACAAATGAGGAGATTCTGAAAAAGGTTGGTAAGAGAAGAAAGCTTTAGCAAAAGTAGACCTTAGGAGATATTCACAGAATACATGTTGAGCTGACTTAAAAGGTAAGTATATAGTGTAGGAATTTAGTACCGGTAGGGAAAGATCTGAATAGATGGAGGATGTAATTGTTCTGTATAAATGGGATGGTGAGCACAGGATACTGCATTGTGCAGATCTGTATGAAACTAGTCTAGAGACCTATAGGACAGCACAGGATGTGGTGACATGGAGGTCTGTATCAATCCAGTCTACAGTCCTAGGAAGCCACTGATAGTGAAATGCCATTGTCACTGTCTTCTCTCCAAGTTGTCCATAGTTCTGTCCCTGCGAGTGTGTGTCTGATGTTTCAAATAAAAGCCTTGTCCATGTGATTTGATATCCCTGGATGACTATAGGCCTTTTGCTGTGATAAATATATTGACAATAATGGAGAGCTCCAGGCCTGCTTGCTTACTTGCTTGGTCTATAAATTATGACCCTTATGATTGTAATAATAGTAACAATATATATATTTCCTGTACCTTCCCTTCTTTTGCAGTAAAAAGTCAGTGGAAGTTATTTTTGGCTCATTGTCATAGAATTACTTCTGTTGCTGTGTGAAATGGACCTGAAAATAGAGGTCAAGGAGGAACCTGTCTGGCTTGAAGGCACGGCAAGTACATCCTTCGTAAGTATTGTATCATTCCCAATTAGGTTACTTTATGGTGATTGGAATTTAATTGATATTAAAATTTTTTTGAGATCTATTAGTTGTGAGTGGAGTATTTTGTCTGGAATAATGTTCATTGCATAACACTAAGTCCAGATGTTATATTGCACAACACATCTGGGTTGTAGTCTGGTAGGTATGCTGTATGATGTGGATGTAAATGATCATTAGCTGAGTGGTGATGGCATGCTGGATGTCATTCGTTGTTATTGCAAATAGTGTATAATTGTTGACATTAGAACCTTGTACTAATGCAATTTCCCCATGGATAGTTTAAGGATTAGGGCCTAATTACTTAACACTAATTATTTTCAGTGTAAATCAACTGAGCAGGCCGTATGCTTTAGAGAATGAGTGCCTTCATCTTACCTACAGGGCTCCAGTAAGATTTCCAGCAAGTTTGAGATGTCATTACATAAAATAAGTGGTGATTCAGGATCTATTAAATTCCATGGACGTTGCATTCTTCATTTGGTAATATGCTGACACTGACATTTAGGTTACTGTTCATTACAAAATTAATGACGGTGACTGATCGGGTCCTTTTCACTAAAATCGTGAGACTAGGGGATCGAATCCACTATTGCCGTATTGATCATTGTGTATTATCTTTGGCACCAACATATTTACTGCTACTTTTCTCACTGCCTGCAGGTTATATTGGTGTGTGTTAAGGGAGTTTTCTAATGATTGATTTTTGCTCCTCTTTTCTCTTGACTGAAGATATTTTATGACCATGACAGTCAACTCTGACAATTGTTTTTTTCCAATTCATTATATAATGGCCCTGTGCGGTCATGGAGGGGAATTTTTGTTGTGATTTTTTCAAGTTTTTAGTTGTTACAGTGCAATTTCTCATGTTGTATTCCCTCTGGTTCCACACAGTTTACTTTCTCACTTTTTATTGATATCAATAATTCATTTATGTATTTGTTTACTTGCTGATTTGAAAGTTCATACAGCCTTCTCCAAGGTGAGAGGTACGTTAACCTAACTCGGAGCCATTCTGTTGGCTTTGTGTGATTTTGTTCACGAAAAACAACCATAACATCCAACAGTTGTGGAACCCAATAGAAAACAAAGCTGTGTGCGAGGTATGGGAGGGAGATGATGATTATTTATACTCCTCTGCTTGAAAAACCTATGGCTCTCTCAGGAAGATCACAGCATGTTGGCAATGCTGATGGCACTCCTGGATGGAGCGGTTGGGGAATTTGTGAAATTAGTGTCCTTACCCCTCTCAGTGCCGCGCGTATTTGTTAGGTACTAGCCAAGAGTGGCACCCACATTTTTTCCGATTTGCAACTCTCTAGAAAAAATTTCATCACTCTCACAATTTACACCCATTCACAGTGAAACGTTTTCTGTTATATAAAAAAAATGTTCCTTTGTATTAATAGCACTTTATACCTAAAATTTTTATAGTAAAAATTAAAATAAGTCATGGATTTAAAAAAATGTTAAATATAATTAATGAAAATCCACATTTTAAGGCAAATATGTAGTTCTAAAAAGCAGTATGACATGCTAACTAATGGTATTTCTGTAGTACGGACCCTTGACTGTCATTTTGAATAAAATTATGTTATTTGCAGTAAAAATATGTCTTAAAAATCAAAATATAAGCTACAGGTTCAGCATCATGAGGAGGGGCATGTTTTGGTCCAGGTAACTCGAGGAAAGGGTGAGGTGGTTGGTATGGTAAATCACTATCACGGGTAACTTCACTGAATAATGGCAATGTGTGATATTATTAATACCAATATTACCTTACAAGTAACCAATCTCATTTTGTTCCATATTGAATACAATAATTGTATTGAATAGGTGGACACAGTAATTTATTCTTGAAAGAATTTTACTTAAATTGTATTGAATAGGTGGACACAGTGATTTATTCTTGAAAGAATTTTACTTACCAATATTACCACCGAAATCTTCTTTAATTTCCTAACTATCTCTAACCTCGGCAATTGGCGGTGTTCCACTTATGAAATTGTTTTCAGAATCACTCTCACTAGCTATAAACACACTAGAAGTGTTTTCAAAGCTGTTATGAAGTCCAGTTCACTTTCTGACTCAACGTAATCATCATTCCCAAATTTTCAAATGTTCATCACACAAAAACAAATAATTTTATGCAGCTACTAGTGGTAAATTTGGAGACTACATACCTTCCTTGATAAGAATATACTATTATATGCTACCATCTAATGGAAAAGGAAAAACTACGACGGTTTCTAAACGAGTCTGCATAAGGGATGAAATATCATTCCTGGCACTTTCGGCGAGTTCACGGAGGAATGAAAAATCCTCCCTTGGCGCTTAAAGAGTTACAGTTGTAGGTACCCAGTAGTGTTACATAAAAAAATGCCTTAAATATACTCCCACAACACAAAAATTCATGCAGCCTAGAAGGATATGTAAACACCACCAGCTCATCTTTAGCACTGAGTCCAATCCAGTGTCCTGAGATATACGCATCCAGGTAGCGATACAATTTCTATTCTTCGGTAGATTAGAATTGCAAGATGTTGGAACATTGAAATTATAAGCATGCTCAGAATGTTTTAAGCAAGCCTCGGACCTGTGGGAGTAACAGTGTCCCACTCTCATTTGATAGGCTAGGAAATCCTTGGAAACAACTCGGCAAATGAAATCAAAATTGATGGGGAGCTATCTGTATTATTAAGGCTTATGGAAGGAAGGAAGAAAGTAGAACTGGCTGAGTCAGCAAAGTCTGGATGTGTTAGGAGTTAATTATATTTGGGAAAGGGGAGTAAATGAGGAAATGGTAGGAGATTATAAAGTATACTTGATGGGTGTTAAAAAGGGAGAGGCAGAGTGTGGAGTCAGTCTGTTCATCACAAATACCATTGCACACAAAATACGGTAGTTTCTGTTAGCCATGTAAATGAGCAAATTATGTGGGTAGAGTTGGCAGTTGAAGGAATTAGGACGAGAATTGTCTCGGTGTATTCCCTATGTGAGGGTGCATATGAGGATGAAGTTGACATGTGTTATGAAGCATTGTGTAGCATCATAGTCAGGATCAACACCAGGGATAGGATAGTGCTGGTAGGCGATTTCAATGTGAGAGGTGGAAATCGAACTTAAGGATATGAAAGGCTGATTGAAACGTGTGGGGACGATATGGAAGTTAACCCAATGGACTCTCATTTAAATACCCCTGCGTGTCATACGGACTCATATTAAAATCTCAGTGGAGAAGCTGTTTGTGCAACACAAGAGAAAATAGATTGCAAAAAGAGAACTATACCAGTTATTAATCTGAAATTTTGTCAGGGGGTGAATAAACACATATACTCACCTAAAGTTGTTTTCATATGTTAGATTTCAAGACAATCAGCGAGATGTAGAGAAACGTTGCATTCTTGCACTGCTACGTCTCACTTTTCTTCTGTTTTGAGTGCACAAAACATCACTTAGAGGAATGTTTCTTTTTTCAATGGATAAGGAAATGAGCCTAGTTTCTAGCTTTAGCCTAAGAGGGGTTGCACTAGTTGAGGGTTGTCCCCTGACCTTGTAAACGAGCAAGTAACTGTTACAAGTTATAACTCTCATTGTTAGTTTTGTATTGAAAGCTTATAGCTTTCTAAAAGATGTTTCTTGACTTTTCAATACATTATGATTTTTATTAATTTACATAAATAATGTTACATCATTACTATGTCTGAGGCGGTACATGTTTCGCCTACGTTTTAGGTATCTTCAGCTGCCATTCTTTCAGAAAAACGCAAGTAACTGTGTCGCTATGGTCACATGGAAATCTGTATAATAGGGTTTTCCTGTGCTCTGACTGAGAAAGTACAATATGCTACAAAGGAATTGAAAAGACAGTTGTCTTGAAGATAGGAACATATTTCTCTATACCCTTTGACTGTTCACCTTATGATGGGAAAAAGGACAGTGACCTGGTGTTGCAAATCTAATCTTTTCATCCCACCTTGGTACTCAGGGCCAGTTTTGGTTTTCTTACTTCCTCCAATGGCACTTGTCCGCGCATTCTTCTCAGTTTTCCTCTTGGTGTAATATTTGCTGTTGCTTGCTTTGGAAAAAAGAATTGAACATCTTTGTTATCCTTCCATTTGAGGCACAAAATATTGTTGGACTATCACACTTGATATCCTCCTCTTTCCAGTACTTTAGATGAAATGTCAGGTAGCATATTTTCTGTTGGGGCTGGCAGTTCCTACAATATCTCTTTGCTTTTCATTAACACTCTTACAAAGGTCTGGAGACATCTACCAGTTGTCAAGATACAGAGTGTGACCTTTGTTGATAAAATGTTCACACATGTTCATTACAACATTAGTGCTCGCTGGTAAAGAAGGGTCAAACATATAGTGTTATTTCCTGTTTATATATGAAAGATGTTGGAGTAGCCTGTATTTGCATCACAAATTTTAAATATCTTTATGCCAAATCAGGCTCTCTTATGAAGTTTCAAGAGGGATTCATCTAAGGCAACGTTTTCTGACAGTTCAAACAACAAATTAAATGTGCCCGAGAAGTTCAAAATTATAGACTTATTTTTTCTCAGTTGGTCATTACCATAATCTGAAATGTCATCAGTGAAGTGTAGGAAAAGAGAAATGAGAAGAAATCTTTCCCTGCTCATTATTTCTGAAAAGATAGGAGTTTCAGTACACCTATCTTTACTCCACTACAACTGGATATGCAGTCTCCAAACCTGAAACATCAGGATACCCAAAGCAAAGTATGCTTTTATTTAGTCCTCCACTGTGTTAAACCATTTCTCGTAATCTTTTTACTTCTTCTAATCCTCATCTGTAAGTTGCTTCAGAACATAATTATTTGCTCTCTGTAACAAATACAGAAAATGAAGAGTCCATATAGTCTAAAAAGGCAGAGATCTCTGATGGAGCTCTGGCTGCATATTTCTGAAATAAAAAGCACAGAACCACCAGTGCATTGAAGGGGTGAATGACAGAATTAGTATCTCCACTTATCCACACCCGGTCACCCTGTTTCACATGTTTTGGTTGTGGAGGCCTGTTGCAAATATTTTGCTCATCATCACTCTCTGAGTCATCAGTGATATATACATTTCCTGACTCACCAAGCTCGATAACTGCAGTCGCTTAAGTGCGGCCAGTATCCAGTATTCGGGAGATAGTAGGTTCGAACCCCACTGTCGGCAGCCCTAAAAACGGTTAGCTTTGGTTTCCCATTTTCACACCAGGCAAATGCGGGGCTGTACGTTAATTAAGGCCATGGCCGCTTCCTTCCCACTCCTAGCCCTTTCCTGCCCCATTGTCGCCATAAGACCTACCTGTCAGTGCGATGTAAAGCAACTAGCAAAAAAAAATTCCTGACTTATTAACACTATTTACACTCGACACTTCCTCGTATAAATTATCGTCTTCTAATTCCCGAAGATCTTCACTTACACTATCCTCCGAATCACACACCCTTCATTCACTAACACCTCGAGTTCAGATATGTGCATGCTGCTAGTTGCCATATTGACTGTTATCGTTAAAGGAATTTGAAATATTTCTGAGTCACCTTATACATGTGGTATGAAGGTCAAACAGGGGAAACTTTTCACACAAACCTCACCTCAACCTTCCAGTATAGGAAAATCTTAACTCAAGAGCCATCTGTTACAAACTGGGTGGACTATAGGAAGACATCTGAGCATTGGCCGAATGCGAACCTACCTCGTCATCTGAGTTGTAGGCCATGTGTCATGTGCTACGCATGAGAAGGTAGGGGCACCAGATCCATAACCGACTTTGAATTCAGGATGTCTGTTAGGAGTTTGCTGGAATTCCAGGCATTTTTTGATGATGCAGACCACTGTGTGATCTGTAGTAAACAAAGTATCTTAGGCCTAGGATAAAGAAAGTGAAATCTGCAGATGAATAAGGCTAGAAAATCTCCAGGATAAGGAAATTAGACAGACAGGAGTACATGGTATGATTAGTAAAACGTTCCATTCAGTGATCAGTTAAGAAGTTCAAGATATAGAAAGAGAATGGGAGCCAAAGGTGAAGTACCATGAGATTGTGTGGATGAAATGGCTTCATATTGTAATAAGATTATCATGGATTGTTAGTAAGGTACCTTCAGTTTGGACAAGAGCTGCAATTGCTCATATCTGAAGCAAGGGACAGGAAGAATTGCAACAGCTATTGAGGTATCTCATTGATTAATATACCAGGCAAGATGTTCCCTGGCATCTTAGAAAAGAGGGTGAGATCAGTGGTACCGAGCTCGATAGCTGCAGTCGCTTAAATGCATCCAGATAGTGGGTTCGAACCCCACTGTCGGCAGCCCTGAAGATGGTTTTCCGTAGTTTCCCATTTTCACACCAGGCAAATGCTGGGGCTGTACCTTAATGAAGCCCACAGCCGTTTCCTTCCTATTCCTAGGCCTTTCCTATCCCATCGTCGCCATAAGACCTATCTGTGTCGGTGCGACGTAAAACAAATAGCAAAAAAAAAAAAGAGAGATCATTGGTTGAGAGGAAATTGGATGAAACTCAGTGTGGTTTCAGACCCCAAAGGGGCTATCAGGGTCAGATTTTCAGTATGCTCCAAGTTATTAAATAAAGCTGTGGAGGAATAGACAGTTATGCTTCGTAGAAAAGCCATATGGTCCGCCTCTGTGGTGTAGTGGTTAGCATGATTAACTGCCACCCCCGGAGGTCCGGGTTCGATTCCCGGCTCTGCCACGAAATTTGAAAGGTGGTACGAGGGCTCCCCATCCCTCCACAAGGCCCCTGTTTAGCATAGCAGGTGAGGCCGCCTGGGCGAGGTACTGGTCATTTTCCCCGTTGTATCCCCGACCCAAAGTCTGAATCTCCAGGACACTGCCCTTGAGACGGTAGAGGTGGGATCCCTCGCTGAGTCCGAGGGTAAACAGATTACGAACGAACGAGAAAAGCCATATGACATACTGTTTTTGATTGAGTCATCAGTCGATAGACCAGTGTGATGCAGCCCTCTATGCCACCCATCCTGTGCTAAACTTTTCATTTCTACATAACTATTGCATCCTACATCTGCTCTAATCTGCTTTTGATATACATACCTTTGTCTACTCCTGCCGTTATTACTGCATACACTTCCTTCATAAACAACTGAACAATCATGGATGTCTTAAGAGGTGTTCTATCATTCTATCTCTTCTTCACATCAAATTTATTATGAATTGCTTTTTTTTCATAATAATAATAATACCGTTCCGTACTTCATTCACCTATTATAAATAATAAAAAATTATAATAATTACATTCATCCATATTACATACAGGTACAATTAACATGAAATAGGTCAATAACATCTCTCCCCCCCCCCTCCAATGTTGATGGAAAGTTCCACAGCGCTCCAGCCGCTCCGCCCTACATCTCTCTCCCCCCCCCTATCCACTCTATAATCTACCCGATTTTATCATCCAATAGGAGAGATCCACATCGTTCTACTAGGCCCCTCCCTGTCCTGCCCTCCCCTCTCCACGCACAGCGTGGCTCACCACAAACTTTCCATGACCACAGTCCTGAAATAGTGTTTGGTGACAACAGACTTAACATCGGCAGTCTAGATAAATACTTAAGTTTTTCACTATATTATAATTGTATATAATTTATTTTTTGTCATTACTGTTTCATGTTATCACTTATCTCTCTATCTTTGACAAGTTTACGCTACGTAAACAATACTGTACATATATAAGCTTATTTTAAGTGATTTGATAGAATCTGAGGATGTTCTTGTAGAACGAAACATGTCATTCTTTGTATGTTAGTGTTTTAATTTACATTGTGTTTGCTATGTGTTTGACAGACTGAAAAGCCTTTGCTACATTTAACTAAGTCAACACTGGAAAACATGGCTTCATTTTTAACAAATTATGCAGGTGTTTCAAGTGTAAGTTTAAGAGTTCTTGGTTCAGTGTTTTTGTTGTTAGAAAAGGCTGTATTCTTTAACCTTTGTTGTTGATAGTTTATATGGTTCATCTTCTGAAAGGTATAAAGTGCCAGGTAGGTGGAAATGTAGTAAGCAGTCTGGTGTTTGCTGACAACTTTGTGCAAAGGCCTTGAAAGTAGGTGCAATGAGTATGCTGTGAAAATTATTATTTCTAAGATGAAATTTATGTCAGTAGGTAAAATATCCAAGAGAATTGAATGTCAGCAGTTTGGGGATGCAAAGTTGGTACAGGTAGATAATTTCAAACATTTAGTATGTGTGTGTTTCCAGGCTGGTAGTACAGTAAAGAACGGTGTCTGTGTGTGCCACTATTGGCAGCATGCCCTGCAGTGATTTGGAAGATAACTTCATTCTTTATGCAGTATAAAATACTTTGCCTTTATTCTTGGTATACAAAAATGCTAGTATCTCGTGTGTACGTTGGATCACTATTAGATCACTTCTGTGATGGTTATTTTCGATCAAGCAGCCCCATTGTGAAAGTGTCTTGCTATTAGAACAAGCATCAAGTAATGTTCCTTCTCATCTAAATTCAGCCATTTAGAATAATAACATCTCAGGACCCGAAAAAAGAAAGAGTCGTACATGGAGGTAGAGGAGAAATGAAGATCACAGACACCGTACACTGAAGTTTTATTGACACCTCACAAGAAAGTCATCAAATTAAATATAACTACTAAATGGGTAGAAGAAACAAGAAAAGACATGGAGGAAGTTGGCATCAGTCCAAGAAAATATATAATAGAGGTATGTTTCAAGGTAAAATTGATAAATTCTAGGATTTCCAAAGAAAGCAAAGTGAAAAGTCCAACAATATGGGGTCAGAGGAGAGGAAGAGGAACCACAGTTACTGTGGTCCAAAGTAGAGGAGGATATATTTCATCTAGTCTCATTACACTGCACCAATCCACAGGTTTATCAGTGCTCATGCATTGCTAATGATGCAAATATTGCTCCCATTTAATTTATTTAATGATACATTTTACCACACTGACTGCAATAGAATCAATATATTCACTGTACAAAGAAAGGGCTTCGCAATTGGTGATATAATCATGATCAAATCTGGTAAAAATGAGTTTCTTGTGGATCAGGGTTCAACAAAACAGTGTCTTTCCAAGAACATATTAGAATTACAAGATGGGTCGATCTGTATGCAGCTTTAAATTGAGCAGCATTTTATTTTATTTCCTGCTCTGTTCCTCACACGTGAGAAAAAGAATTCCAGGTGATCCTGGCTTAACCTCTTAACATGAAAGCCCGAGTACACTCAGGGTTTTATATATTTATATAAAATAAAATCCCGAGTATACTCGGGAATGTCGCTCATTGGTCGGTACCTAATTTAATAGCCCAAATATACTCGTTTCTTGTTGTTTCTCAATATTTCTGCCAGATGTTTATGAAATTACTACTTTAGGGTCCTATTTTTGCCAACAGATGTCTCTGACTTAACCGTAGTGGATGTCGGTGACTCAGGCAGTTCGTTTCCGTGGCTTACCAGCGATGTAGCATTGTGTGTTGATCCTTGTTTTAGGGCATTTCACACAGCCACAAACATTTGAACAATATTGAGTGTCATGTTGTATTACTTACCATCTGTTTAGTGCTGTGTTATTTATTTTAGAACCCGTAAAAAATATCACGAGTATACTCGGGATTTTAAAGCAGGAACTTTTCGGTGGCTTATATTTCATTGTTAAGTTTGAAAAATGTATTTTTATTGTTACCACTGTCATTAGTTTTCAATAAATAGCCCATTTTAACAATTAAAAAATTAGGTAAAAATAGATCACAATTTTGTAAATAATTGGTATGTTAAGAGGTTAATCTCCATGTGAGGAGGTATTTTATTACAGAGTCATCTCACCAGACATATGTTAACCCTTTCCGCTCGTCACTCAGCGTTATAGCTCGTGTGTCAAACCTGAGTCGACACAATGTTTCGCCGATCGTTGCTAGGTTACCTGGAATGCCAGGGCTTTTGTACTTCGTTTCGTAAGTGCTGGTCCCTTCCGGAAAGCGAAAGAAACCAAATAGGTGTGTTTTAGTTTCTCTTTGCTTGGCAAAATTGCTCTGTTTCCTTGACAATGTAAAGCAGTCGCGTGAAGCGACATGGCGGTGTACAGTCTGACCGAAGCTGAGATTCTTGCATCAATTTCGGCTGATTTTGGTGATAGTGACCATGAGAGTGATGAATCTGGCAATCTGTTAGTGATTCAGATGATGATATTGATATCAGCGTCGCAAGAAATCAAGGAGGAGGCGATAGTATTTTGACTCGTCCTGGTCGCAATCATACAGTGCTGACTTCAAACATACCTTGGAGATCGCAGAGAACGGGTGATGTAGGATTACCCAAATTTCCCTGCAGATTAGTCAGTGTATTCATAAGTTGTGGCAATAGACTTAAAATAGGACTAGAGTACTGGTGGCTATTTTTTACTGATCAGTTGATAACCTCTATTGTCCATGAGCCAAACAAATTTGCTGAAATGAAATTACAGCAAAATACTCCACTTCAGAAGAGATCTATCTGGTTTTCTTGGAAAGCTGTGACATTAGAAGAGCTGAAGGCATTTATTGGTACAATTATCAACATGGGATGAACAGTAAGGCAGAAATGCAGGATTATTTTAGTGCAGACTGGTTGGATAAGCAAGCAGCAGGCATTTATTTTTAACACTTCTGCCGTTAAGGAAGTGAAAAACATGATTTTGTGTCATGTAAATACCATGCATTTATTAATTTTGTAGTTTCTTCCTGTATATATTGTTACAACCAATACTTAACACCAGGTTTTAAAATATGAAGAATGCTGACAGAAATGAATGCAGGTTGGGGAAAATCAGGACGTACTAATATTTTGAGTGGAAAGGGTTAATGTCATTAGCCACAGAATTACTGAAGGTTTATGCAGCTAAGGAAGTGTTCATCTTATGTCTCTACAATTCTGAATTTTTCTCCTTAATCTCTTTCTAGTGTGCAGGCCTTTCACTTCCTGTAAATTTACAGGTTTTTGCAGGTATTTAACTTCTGTTATATTTTCGTGGTCTGGCGCACCACCGTCTTTGACAGCCTGATATCCTGCTAGCAATTACATTGCAAGTTTTATAATGTGGGCAGCATCAAGGAAAGTAAATCCCTTTTGCTCAGAGTCTGCTGGATGGGAAAAACAACACCGGGAGTTCATTCCAACAAACTTCATTCCTAAGGTGATTAGTCCCAATCCCATCACAACTGTTGACTATATATGATTTTTGTAGCTGCCTCATGCAGTTTTCTCAAATACTGTTTCACAAAATTTTACTTCACTTCTTTTGGCAGTCCTCTCACTGGTATTTTCCAGCTCCTATTCAATGCTGCCACCATGGCCACAGGTCCACTTCATCTTCCTTCCCGGATCTGCAATGTTCATCCAGAGGGTTCTCGGTCTTCTCACCATCCATTTTCGTGCAACATGTCTCTCCAAGTTAAATATGCTGTCCTTGTTGGCTCCAGCCTCATTAGGTGCCCAAACCATGTCAGTCTGGTCATGCCGACCTGATCTAACAATGATGTAACAATACCAGCTTCCTTCCCGACTGCATCATTCCTTAACTTGTCCAGTTTTTTTAAAAAATTGTGGTCCTAAGGAACTTCATCTCAGATGCCTGCAACCTTGTTGAGTCTTTCCTTGTGAGGGTGCAGGTTTCAATACCATAGGTTATGATTGGTGTGATATACCGGTACTGATTGAACATCACCAGCTTTAATTTCGTTGGAAATTTGGCATCTCAGAGGAGTGTTCTAATTGCTGGTAAAAGTGAGAGCTCTTCTGCACTCTATTTGCCATCTCCTTTATGGCTAGTGTATCTCAGGATATTACACTGCCGAGGTATGTAAAGCTTTCCATACTTCCTAGTGGATGGTTTTCTAGCATGATGTTTGCTGGTCTGGAACCAGGATGCATGTCCATCGCCCAATCATGGGCAGCTGGTACAGTTCACATACAGCATCTGGACTTTCCTCACCAGTACCTCTTGCACATTCCTTTTTCTCAGGCATTCCCATATTTTCTCTCTCGCAATGCTGTCATATGCAATCTCATTGTAAAGGAAATTCGTAAGCAGATCTTTGCCTTTTTCCCATTATTTGTCCATTAACATATGGACACTGAAGATTAGGTCTGTTGTGGACCTGTTAGGCCTGAAGACATACTGTATCTCTTCAAACTGTGGCTCTAAGATGACTCGCGATCTGCTCTCTAATATTTTCTGAAGAATCTGAAGCCCATGAGAAAGGAGTGTTGTTCTCTGGTAGTTGGAGCATTTTCGGCAATTTCCTTTCTTAGACAGTAGGATAATGACACCCTTGCTCCAATCAGTAGATATCTTGTCATCTTTCCAAATGGCATTGAGGACAGACTCTGTAGCTACTGTAAACCGTGGACTTCCACAGCTTTAATCGTGTCTGTGCTGACTGCATTGATTCCTGGGGATTTCCCTTGTGGCTTCTTCTTAAGGGCTCCTTCTGTTTCTGCCCATGTGATGGGAGGTTCCTCTGTGCAGGTTTTTTCAGCTGGTCCTTTTGTTCTCTGATCTGCCTCTGTCCTGCTCAACAAGTGATCAAAATGATTCATCAGAAACTCTCTGATGTCCTCTTCCTTCCTGGCCAGGTTTCCATTAAGATCCTCAATTTCTTGGATGGTTTCAACTGATTTTCTTTTGTTTTTGATCACTCTGAACCATAATTTCATATTACCTTTGCTGTCTTCCTTCAGTTTTTTAGTAAATTTCTCCCAGCACTTTATCACCTCCTTTTCTACCACTCTTTTAACTGTCAATTTCTTGTCCCAGCAAACTTGCTCAAGGTCTCTGACCTTCCTCCCATCCCTTAACCATTCTGGTTTAGATTTCCTTCTATCTCATTCTTTTTGTGCTATGTTCCTTTCCTTTATTGAGGTTCTTACTCATTCAATCCACCAGGGTGATTCTTTTCCCCTTACTCTCGCACTTGTCTTCCCGCAATCCTCTATTGCTTCTTTTATGAAGGCATTTTTAAGTTTTGTCCACTCTACCTCACCACTCTGCATGTCTTCTCTAGGCAGTTGTCCTCTTATACTGTGCTGATAGTTGGTCCTCTTTCCAATCTGTTGTAGTTCCCACACCTTAATCTTAGGTAATTTCCTGGTTGTTATTTTTGGCACGTTAATGTTTTTCGGATCTGCTACTAATAACCAGTGGTCACCATTGAGGTTCTCACTTGCAATCATTTTGACATTAATTACATGTCTACTTCTTTCTTTATCTGTAATGACATAGTCAATGACCGTCTTGCTCTTTCCGTCCCAGCCATTATGGGTGATGTTATTTTGTACAGAGTAATAAATAAGTTACAAGATTGTGAGCGGCTGCAGGGTGACCTCGATAGTGTTGTGAGATGGACGGTGGGCAATGGTATGATGATAAACAGGGTTAAAAGTCAGGTTGTGAGTTTCACAAATAGGAAAAGTTCTCTAAGTTTTAATTACTGCATTGATGGGGTGAAAGTTCCTTTCGGGGATCATTGTAAGTAGCTAGGTGTTAATATAAGAAAAGACCTTCATTGGGGTAATTGCATAAATATGATTGTTAATAAAGGGTACAGATCTCTGCACATGGTTATGAGGGTATTTCGGGGTTGCAGTAAGGATGTAAAGGAGAGGGCATATAAGTCTCTGGCAAGACCCCAACTAGAGTATGGTTCCAGTGTAGGGGACCCTCACCAGGATTACCTCTTTCAAGTACTGGAAAAAATCCAAAGAAAAGCAGCTCGATTTGTTCTGGGTGATTTCCGACAAAAGAGTAGCGTTTCAAAAATTTTGCAAAGTTTGGGCTGGGAAGACTTGGGAGAAAGGAGATGAACTGCTCGACTAAGTGGTGTGTTCGGAGCTGTCAGTGGAGAGATGGCGTGGGAGGACATCAGTAGACGAATAAGTTTGAGTGGTGTCTTTAAAAGTAGGAAAGATCACAATATGAAGATAAAGTTGGAATGCGAGAGGACAAATTGGGGCAAATATTAGTTTATAGGAAGGGGAGTTAGGGATTGGAATAACTTACCAAGGGAAATGTTCAGTAATTTTCCAATTTCTTTGCGATCATTTAAGAAAAGGCTAGGAAAACAACAGATAAGGAATTTGCCAGCTGGGCGACTGCCCTAAATGCAGATCAGTAGTGACTGATTGATAATCTTGTGTGTGACTGACTCTTTTGTTGAACCAACTGTATTTTACTACCAAACAATTTCTTATGAAGAAGTCTACACGATGTTCCCCTTTTGAATTCCTTCTCCCAGAGCCAAATGGTCCCATCACCTTCTTTTAGCCTTTTCTGTCTGTCCCGAGCTGTGCGTTGAAGTTCCGATAATGATTGCCCTTTCTTCACTGATGGTGTCTTCTAGGTCTTCAAGAATTTTTGCACCAGTATCAGCTTTTCTTTCCCAAGGTGGATTGTTGCATTTATAATCCTCTCATTGATGTATAGGATCTCTGTAATACTGTCTAACTCTTTTGACAATATTAATCCGACTCCATTTCTCCTCTCTTTGTTGTTACCATTCCAGTAGAGGTTATAGTTTCTCTCAACTCTTTCTTCCCTTTACCTTTCCGTTTAGTTTCACTCAGTCCTGAGTTTGATATAATTTTCTTCTCTCCATGATGTTTGATGTTTGACACACTCAGTACATTGATTGTTCCTAATAGTGTGTGTTGTTTCTGCAGCATTGTTGCACAATCGCAAAGCTTGACCTATCATAAGGCTGTACGCCATCCTACTTGGCATGGGTCTGCGGGTATTGTTGTCTACTCGAGTTCTTTGTTTCCATCTGAGGCTCATATAGGTGGGGAAAATGACTGCAGTTACTCTCCCATTGACTTGCTACGCCTAACATTAGAGAAGATTTTCTGTCACTGTTATCTCCTTTACCCTTTAGCAGTGCCCTGCCACATCTGCAATGCAGCAGCTTCTAGTTGAATTTATGTGTCATATCCTACACAGTGGCTTCAACGTGCCCAGTAAGGGTGAACTCTGCCGATAGCCGTTGGTTCTCCCTTAGTTTGTCAGGTTTGGTAATGGTCACACAACCCTTAACCAGACAGCTGCAGGATGTACTGTCTACTGTTGCATATGGTAGCACGATGTAGCTGACCTGAGATGAAACTTAAAATGGGTTTCATTAGAAACCGGAATTACAGAAGCAATCTCAGCTATAATTCAGTAATATTTACTTAAAACAAAATGTATCCATGGTTTAGTTACACTAATTTGTGCAGCCTTATGCTTGAAGGTGACAGTCAAACTTTTCACTTCTTAAAACAAATGAAGTCCAATCACCATGCACGGTCTCCCTGTTAGCAGATCATAATTATATTCTCATGCCTCCTTAAAGAACACTGATGTCAGGCATACAGCCCCTCCATGTTATTGAAGCTCTGTGTGGTTCAGGTAACCAATAGGAATAATTGATATTATGGTTCATGGTGTTTAGGGCTTATGTCCTTGATGACTTCCTTTCCAAATTTAATACAAGGCGGCCTGCCGTAATCCATCTCTGGTGAGATACTGCCTGCTTAATGCCTGATGTCTTGTGGATTGGTTCAGAACAAATCGGTCACTTGTATTTTGTGTCTCTGACAATATGAGATACGAGCAGTGCTACTAACACCATACCTAATACAGCCACATCCTGTAGGAAAGGTTGTGAAATTGATGTCCATTTGGTTGCTCCATGTGTACATTTCAGTGAACATGAAACAACACTCTCTGGATAGAAGAGGAAAGCAATGGAGAACTACCAATATTTTCATTTCCTCTGTTTGCCTCCTCAGTAACACCTAGCTCTCTATGGCAACTGATGGTAGAGCTGTTGTGGATCCTGCCTACCTTCAGGCTGAGCACTTCACAGACAAAAGGAGATGAATATTTCTTGCTGAGCTGTATTTACAGGTGCAACAGGTGAAAGATGACAGTGATAAATTTTGAGGTTCCGAATATTTCATAATTGGTTTCTTTATTATGAGCAGAATATTTTTCAGAATGTCTGTACATTTTTCAGATTATTCAGTATTATTTTAGAAATTCTAATATTATGTAATTGCTCCACACTTCAAAAATGTCTCTGAGGGTTCAAACAGGACATTTTTCCATTCCTGGAGATCTTTTTGTTGTCATGTTTTTAAGGATCCTCAACATGGAATTTTTTTGAAAAGCGATAATGAAGAATTGAAACTGAAACTGACTCATTTACTAGAAAATTACGTATGGTTAAGCCTACTCATATGTAACTAAATTTCCCAATGTGTATGAAGAATGTGCCTAATATAATATCTCTTCCTCAGGACAACTGTGTACATACATCAGGTGAGATGCATTTGAAAGAGGAAACCAAATCAGAGTTGCCAGAGCCAGGACAAACACAGGTGAACACATTTGAAGTAAACTAACATTTTGATGACTTTTTTTTTCTGATTATGCAAATTGTGAGTAATCTGCTGAATAGATTTCAATAAACGACCCCTCATTTTAAAGGGAAAATATAGTATTTATAGCAAGATTGACAATCTTCTGAAATAATATTTATGTATCTTCATGTAGTTAAAAAATTTACGCTACTGCCTGTGGGTGTGGGACGCAGATGAAGAATACACTCACGGTATCCTCTGACTGTTGTAAAAGGTGACCAGAAGGTGTCCCAGGAGGTCTCAACTTGACAGCTTAGGTTGGTGACCATTGGGCCCTTAGCTGATTCCTTGCGTTGCTTCCACTTACTTGTGTCAGGCTCTCACTTTCATCTATCCTGTACGACCTCCCTTAGTCAACTCTTGTTCTTTTCCATGAAAAACACGTTTTGATGCACAAATAAATTAGATGAGAATTGCATCAGAAAAGTAAACACGGTTACATGTACCCAAAGAAACACAGCAACAACAGCGATAAATTCAAAATTTGACAATAGTAACCACACACACATCCAGGAAATAGCACAGAGAAACACTCACAAATATGCTGGAAAACAAATATTTCCAGGGGAAAAACAAATTTAACTAGGCAAGGAAACTTTTAAGGTTACCTAAACAACAATGCCCTCATCGTTACACATGACACTCACTTAAAGCTTGAACACCATACTACAAATACCGAGATACAATTCAGATCACAATAAATACATTAACTAACATTTAAATAACGCACACCAGTAAAATACTATTAACAGAAGTAAATCATAAAAGGCGTACGTACATAGATGCCGTATATGCCAATTTAACTCCGTGTATCACCTAATACTACTGCACTCACAAGTTAAAAATAAAATTTACATATTTACATCAGACACCACAATATAGTACAATAAAGGATATCCATCCTTGTCCCTTGGCGGGGTATACTTTCCCTATTACCCAATACCGACCGAGTCGGTCAAAATGTTAGAAGTAGTACAGGAGCTGCACATCCCTTTCATAAGCGTCCGCTCACAAGCAATTCTAACCGTCGACAGCCACATTAAGGACTAGGCCACTAGTAGCAACACCGTTTAGCACTGCAGTATGCGCTCTGGTGAGCAAAGTCAGTACACAATTGGAGTTCCAGTTGTCGCACACAGATGGTGTAAGCGTACATTGCATGACTCAATACAAATGTATTAGTAACACATAGTTCAATTTCACAAGGTATATATCGCGGGAGATGAGCCGTGCCCACAAGACACCCAATTAAAATATGTCTCGTAGAATATTCATAGTCCAAATCATATTTTAGTATATTTTACATTTTTAACGCCTCAGTAATTGCGTATGATGCCATTAGACTGTGTATGTAAACGGTGTGGGTCTAAGCATGCCCCCAAATTCAGTGTGTGAGTGAGAGCATCACAAAATGGAAGTCATCAAGCAGGAGCAACAATCGTGTATTAAAATAGCAGTTTTCTGCGGCACAAATGCACACCAATGCCATGCAGAGCTGCAGGAAGCATTAGGTGTGCGTGGCATGCCTTATAGAACAGTTGCGAGGTGGGCGGAGATGTTCAAACAGGCGACAGCTCACACAGCAGCCATCGTTTAGCATTGCTTAAACGGTTGTGATGGGAGATTCTTCCACACCTGATCTGAGCCCATGTGACTATGATCTAATCCCCAAAGCCATCAAGCGATTACACAGACAACGGTTTGCTAACAAAGAGGATATCGTAACAGCATTTTGGAGAGAGGTGTCACACATTAGCGATTTACATGCAGTGAATGGTATTTAGCGCCTTCCCCACCATTGACAACACACAGTGGAAACCTTGGGTGATTACTTTGAAGGTCTGTCACCAGTAGAGACCTGTCCTTTGTACATAGTCTTGTGTATTTTCTGTCTATACCATAATAAAACAATGTTCTGTCACTTTCCTACGAGAATCTCATGAAGTCAGAATTTGTCTTCAGGCACTATGCATAAGTAATGCCCTATATTTCCAAATGCATATCTTAGATTTTCCGTGTTGTCTCCTTTTCATGAGAAAAATAAAAGTTGCCTTGACTTGTGTCTCGACCCTCATAAAAGGTCTCCAATCAAAACAACAAGCAAACTCATCACCTACACAGACTAATCGGATCTGTGCCACTTTTCACTCTTTGCAGGAACGAGTACACATAAGCAGACTAGAAAATTTTTTTTTGCTAGGGGCTTCATGTCGCACCGACACAGATAGGTCTTATGGCGATGATGGGATAGGAAAGGCCTAGGAGTTGGAAGGAAGCGGCCGTGGCCTTAATTAAGGTACAGCCCCAGCATTTGCCTGGTGCGTAAATGGGAAACCACGGAAAACCATCTTCAGGCCTGCCGATAGTGGGATTCGAACCTACTATCTCCTGGATGCAGGCTCACAGCCGCGTGCCTCTACGCATGCCAACTCGCCCGGTCAGACTAGAAAAGAAAGGAAGGAAAGTGAAATAAGTCTTCAGCAAAATTATAAAAGAGTAATACATTATACAAGGGATCTTTCAGTAAACAAACTAGCATAACTATGGCAAGCTGGGAAAGGATAAGTAGGATAAATACCTCGAGATTAAAGTAGTCATATTCAGGATTCTAAACTTAGAGAGCCATTTAAAACATTTTAAAAATCTTTTATGGTACCATCTATATGAGATGAAAGCCATCTCACAGGTCATCTCCAGCTTTTTTTCAAACTTATTGATGTCAGATGACCAGAGGTAACTTGAATCAACGGTAAGCTAGAAAGAAATGCTTTGGCAATCCTCTGTTACACAAGGTGCCCTCTTTCTAAGCAGGACAAATTGCACGCCAAGTCTGGCATAGAGAATACTAAGGAGCCATAATGGACTGACCTATAATATCGTAAAGAATGTGATATCTGTTAAATAAAACAACAAGATGTGAAGGTAATGCGGTGCGGAACAACATTCCCACCACCCTTTGGAAAAGTTAGTCCTTTCCTTGGTGATCAAGCAAGGGCGACTCATTTTACATGTGGGTCAAGGCTTACAGCTAAATGGGTGCACGCACAACTATAACTAAGCTTACAATAAAAGATAATCTGGACATTTAGGAAAGGTGATTATACACATATGCTTACACAAATATACACGCGTCTCGAAGGAATATGCTGGTATAATTGTTCGTTCACCAAGGCCAACATAATACCTCAAGGAATAGTGATATCTCCAGGAAAGTATACTGTTGCAGTCCTTTAGAATCACAAAAACTTGAATGTGTCAAATTCGGCCTTACTCAGATTCATTTTTACTTTTTTTTTTTATTGCCAATTTGGAATTAGACTCAGTTTGCATACATCTTGTCATAACTTTTCTTTGAAGGAAACGGAAAGGGTTTCCATGCCTGAAACAGAAAATGTCTCAGCGTATTGTTCCCTTACTACTGGCTTATTCCAATTTCATTCAATAGAATCAAAATGGTATAATAATTCAGGAAAAATAGACTAATTAAACATTATGAGCTCCTTGAATGGTACAGTTTCAACAAGGACACATAGGCCTTGGACAAAACATGGGTGGCGTCGTCTTCTAGTTTGATGGTTACAGGCTCCAGAAATTCAATGATCTTCTTAGTTTCAGACCACTTCTGACATAGCTTTCCGCTGGCATGGTTCGTAGCAGAACTAACGGGGAATCTCTTGATTAGGACCAGGTCTCCAACTCGGAAAGGAACAGGTTTTCTTCCCTTGTATCTTAGAGCAACTTTGTCTCTGGCCTTGATCAGGTGTTTGGAAACTATTTTCCATTTCTCTTTAACACCCATGTGGCGCCAAGATTCAGAGAAATATTCAGTTTTCCATTTCAGTGCATGGGGATCCTTGAGGATTCTCCCCAAGAACGGTTCAGCAGGAGTAAACCAGCTGGACTCACGGAAGGCTGTGTTGAACACTAGATTAAAGAAAGACAGATAAGAATCCCAACAGGATTCATTATTATTGTGAAAGGCAGACAAACTTGTTTTAAGTTTATGATGAAATCCCTCGACAAGATTTTGTTGGAGATGGAGGGGGCTGAGACGGATGTGTTTAATTCCCCATGAGAAACACATGTTTTGGAAATTAGCACAAGTAAAAACAGAAGAATTGTCTGATATTAAAGTCTTGGGAGGGCCAAAGATGTCCAACACATGTTTAGTTAACATGTTTATAGTGACATTAGAATTAATTTTACAAACAGGAAACAACCAAAAGAACTTGGAGAAACCATCAATGACAGATAATATAATGATGTTCCCATTTTGAGATATTGTTAATGGCCCGAAAAAGTTTTCTTTTGCTAGGGGCTTTACATCGCACCGACACAGATAGGTCTTATGGCGATGATGGGATAGGAAAGGCCTAGGAGTTGGAAGGAAGCGGCCATGGCCTTAATTAAGGTACAGCCCCAGCATTTGCCTGGCCGAAAAAGTTGATGAACGATTTCTCCCCAGGGAAATTAGCAACATCGATGGAGTGAAAGCCGACTTGACCATTTTTAACAGACTTACATTTTTGACAATTGTCACAAGTCTTAGCATATTCGAAATCATCTTTCTTTATATTTGGCCACTAATAGATCCTAGTGATTGTATAGAATGTTTTAAGTTGTCCAAGATGAGTACCCAAACGAGATTCATGATGATAATTTAAAATCATAGATCTTAACGCGTGGGGAATGAATATCTTTGAAGTTTTGTTCCAGAGACTCTCGTGACATAACAGACTTTTCTTCATCTTGAAAGATTCCCAATCCTGTTCATTCCTAGAGATTCTGTCCATTATACGAACAAACCCATCATCCTTCTTTTGAAATTCTTCCGGATCTATAAAGCTAAATGGGTCATTTTGAAGAATACAGACCTAAAGGTGAGCGTCAGGACTACATCCGAGGTCGCAATCAGGTGTTTCTACAACTTCAAACGTATGTGATAAATAATCAGCAACAATATTGTCCTTGCCTCTCAGATGTACCACAGTGAACTTATAAGACGTTAAGCAAAGAATCCAATGAGTCGTCACTCCTAATTTTTGGACATTTGCGCTCATCCAGGATAGCGCTTGGTTATCCGTGTGAGCCCAAAAATGACGATGTTCTAGGTACAAGTGGTACTTTTCAACACCTAGGATGACGGCTAAGCATTCCTTTTCGTACGTAGAATACCAAACTGTTATCCTCTAACCTCTGATTTAGCACTGCAGAGACTGCAATATCACTGGCATCACATTGAAGAACAAAGTCACTGTTAAAATCAGGACTGTGCTACATGAGAGTTTGACAAAGAGTATTTTTATGTTTACAAATGACTTGTTCTTGAGCGTCACCTCTATAAAAATGCATGTTTTTTTTTAACAGGTTTAACAGCCAAAATATTGGAAATTATTCTCCTACAGGATCACACCATGCCAAGAAATCTGCAGGCACCTCCAAGATGTTTAGGTCTGGGAAACTCACGAATACTCTTCACACTCTCTGGATTTACAGAGATGGCGGCACTGGAAACAATGTGCCCTAAGAATTTGATCTACCTAGAACACAAGGATACTTTCTCAGGGTATACAGTGAACCCATGTTTCTTCAGTCTAGTGAGGAACTCGCGAAGATGAGCGACGTGTTCCTCAAATGTGTTGGAAAAATTTACATCGTCCAAATAAGAAAACAGACAGGAAAACTTTAGATCTCTGAAATCCAAATCGAGTATGTGACTCAGCACCTGACCACCTACTGAAATGCCCGTGGGTACTATTCTAAACTGATACAAGTGGAAAGGAGTGGCACAGGCTGTAAATTCACGGAAACTAGGATCAAGAGGTATCTGAAAATAGACCGAATTGAAGTAAAAATGTCATATACATATCAGATGTGAGGCTTTTCAGGCATTTGCTCTATTAACCAGCGTTTCGTCTTAGGTCTGACACTAGACTCATCAGAGTGGAATGTGTCGGACCCTACCCACTGACGCTGGGGTGTATGCAGGTGAACTTATCAGAAGCCCTTATAAGAGGCACAGTCTGATAACTGCATACTTGAGATAAATCTCCACAATGGAATTATTGCCCGCCCTAGCAATTCCGAATGGAAAATTCTAAATTCCCATGGAGGGAATTAGATATTTTTCACCAACAGAGCATGTCAAAAATGTCATAAACATATCAGATGTAAGGCTTTTCAGGCGTTTGCTCTCTTAACCAGCGTTTCGTCTTAGGTCTGACACTAGACTCATCAGAGTGGGATGTGTCAGACCCTACCCACTGATGCTGGGGTGTATGGAGATGAACTTATCAGAAGCCCTTATAAGAGGCACAGTCTGATAACTGCATACGGGAGATAAATCTCCACGATGGAATTATTGCCTGCCTAGCAATTCCGAATGGAATATTCTAAATTCCCATGGAGGGAATTAGATATTTTTCACCAATAGAGCATGTCAAAAACATATCAGATGTAAGGCTTTTCAGGTGTGTGCTCTATTAAGGGACACTGGGACTGAAATTTCCAAATTCTATATAAACTGAGGTACAGCTTTGAAATTTTGTATGCTTATGAATAGTCATAACATAAACCACTGTGGTAAATTTGAGCATTGCAAGTTGATTAGTTCTTGAAATATTAATTATTTTATACATTTTCATGTGCAAATTATTCAATATTTATAAAGGTCTGTCGCATTAAATCAATCAAGATAGTGTAACTTTTAGGTAATATTCTATTGCATTAATACAATTGGAAGAAACCTACGGATTCTTTATTGAATTGCATTAATGAGTATGAAGAAATAATTTTTTTTTATATCCAAGTTTTTAATCTACAAAAAAATCTTCAATTATTTAAGTTTGAAATTTTTTTGCAGCCAGACCAAAAGTGCAATCCCAAAATCGATCCGCAGGTTTATAGTCAATGCAATGAAGATAATACATGCAAATTTTGAAAGCAATATCATAAGATTTATGATGCGTGTAACATTTTGAATGCCTGAAAAAGTGTAAGAGAAAAAAAGCAATTTTTAAAAATAATGGACAATGCTCATAACCTGTATTGCCAGCTGAGAATCTCAAAGAAATTTCTTGTTTTCTCCTACTTTTGGATTTTGGCTTACGCCACCAAGAACTTATTGTATGCATTTCACCACAGAACAACACCAAACAATAGTAGAAAATACTCGCATACCTCAACACAATCAAACTGGAAAACAACTTGTTTGTAAACAAACAGGATTTGCACATGGTATGTACGGAAATAGTCATAAATAATGTTGAAACTAATAAATATTTCTTTAATAACTAATCACTGTCCTTGAAAATAGGCATAAAAATTTACTCAATATATTATGCAAGGCCACATCACCACCTGTAATTTTCATTCAGATTTTTCAAACTTTTGTAGTTCTTATATAGTTTACGTAGTAAAAGTGAGTACTTCCTCCAGTAGAAAGCAGCAAAATGCAGACCGACAGATGTAGGAGGCCTTTTTGAATTATTCTTATGAAATGAAATCGTGAAATCTTCTTGAATACACCACTAATGTGTGCTGATCGTGAGTCAAACGAAAGTGGGCGTTTAAAGGACTGCACGCCAGGCATTTAAAAGCTACGCTAGAGCTTTAAAAATGGAGGAATTTGGATTAAAACACTGCTATTTGATCCGCGGAGGTAAGGGATGTATTAATATGGAAAAAGCCGAAAATCAATATTTTACATATATTTCGGCAAAATTTCAGTCCCAGTGTCCCTTATTCAGGCGTGTGCTCTATTAACCAGCATTTCATCTTAGGTCTGACACTAGACACTAGTGGTATACTCTGACGAGTCTAGGTCTGACACTAGACACTAGTTTTATACTCTGATGAGTCTAGTGTCAGACCTAAGATGAAATGCTGGTTAATAGAGCAAACGCCTGAAAAGCCTTACGTCATTTATGACATTTTTGACATGCTCTATTGGGGAAAATATCTAATTCCCTCCATGGGAATTTAGAATTTTCCATTCGGAATTGCTAGGCGGGCAATAATTCCATTGTGGTGATTTATCTCCTGTATGCAGTTATCAGAGTGTGCCTCTTATAAAGGCTTCTGATAAGTTCACCTGCATACGCATCAGTGGGTAGGGTCTGACACATCCCACTCTGAGGAGTCTAGTGTCAGACCTAAGACAAAACGCTGGTTAATAGAGTAAAAGCCTGAAAAGCCTTACATCTGATATGTTTATGACATTTTTGACATGCTCTATTGGTGAAAAGTATCTAATTCCCTCCATGGGAATTTAGAATTTTCCATTCGGAATTGCTCATCAACATAAATCTGTTTACTCATTGCTGAGCGTCGTGACCTCATTTCTTCACTTCATTAGTGACTGCATTCTTAATGAGAGTTTTCCATCCTGAGCGGTCTTCAGCTCTTCTTAAGATATTGTGAAGAGGTAGACTGGTGATCTTCTTTGCTTGGTCTAACCATCTACTTGTTGTTCTGCCTTTTGGTCTGGTGCCTTCAATTTTGCCTTGCAGAATGGTCTTTTCTAAATTGTCTCCTTCTCTCCTCAAAATGTGGCCCAGGAACTGGAGGTAACTTTCACTAACACGGGAAGATAAACGTTTTGTGCTGCTCAGTTCTTCTATAATGGAAGCATTTGTTTTTCTTTCTATCCATGGTATATGGAGCATTCTCCGCCAACACCACATCTCAAAAGCATCTATTCGGTTCTTGTCACTAGCCTTCACAGTCCAGGTCTCACAACTGTACAGGAAAACAGAGAACACCAGTGATTCCACCAATCGTATTTTCACTGTTTTGGAATTGCTAGGCGGGCAATAATTCCATTGTGGAGATTTATCTCCTGTATGCAGTTATCAGACTGTGCCTCTTATAAAGGCTTCTGATAAGTTCACCTGCATACACCCCAGCATCAGTGGGTAGGGTCTGACACATCCCACTCTGATGAGTCTAGTGTCAGACCTATGACAAAACGCTGGTTAAGAGAGAAAACGCCTGAAAAGCCTTACATCTGATATGTTTATGACATTTTTGACATGCTCTATTGGTGAAAGATATCTAATTCCCTCCATAGGAATTTAGAATTTTCCATTTGAAGTAAAAACCGAATAGAATTGGGCTTTTCCAAAGGACTGTAAAGCGAACTTGACAGTGGGAAGAGGAAAAGTGTTGAACACAACATGGCGATTCAAAGACCGAGTTTCGCCGTCTTTGCTGGGGACTAAGAAAGCAGGGCTGCTAAAGGGGAGCATCTATCAACACTTTGATACATTTCCTCATGGCAGCAAGTTGGGGGGGGGGGGGATGCCGAAAGGGGAATGTCTGACTGGCGTATGGTATTTTAATTTGATGCAGTAAGAGAACTCTTTAGTGCACCCTAATTTTGCAGTGAGTACATGAGGAAATTCTCCAAGGAGATTGTTCAGTACAAGGGCTTGGTTTTCAGACAGATCAGATCAATGAGGCGATTACAGTTTGATAGAATGCATAAAGACTTGTTTCCGGAAGGATTTTCAAAAGGGAAACTTTTATTGGATCTAAAATGAAAGGCAATGGATTGACTAATGAAATTAGTAGATAACCCGGTGGCTAGCATGAAATCAGAACCTAGAATGAGAGGAACAGTCACTCTGGACAAAAATTCCAGTCCCAGGAGAAATTATGAATTTTCCTATGAATTCTGAAATGCTTTATAGGATGTAATTAAATTGAACACAGGAAATGAAGTGGTTCAGCCTATTCAATACAAGTGAATAAGAAATGTAGTGTTACATTCTTATTTAGTTAAACGTGGTACCGGTTTCGACCACGGCACTGGAGTGTGTATCGTAGAGATAGGATAGGAATGGTAGGAGGGAGAGTATTCATTCTCGTGAAAGAAGAATTTGTAAACTACGAAAAAGTTAAAGATGACAAGCACGAAAATCTAGGGGTAAGGCTCATTTCTAAAGATAATAGGCAACTTGATGTCTTTGTAGTGTACAGACCAGGAAAGGGCAGCGCAGATGCTGATTCAGAATTATTTGATAATGTAATCAGCCATGTGGGAAACGATAAAGAAAGGAACGTGATTGTAGCGGGTGATCTCAATTTACCAAATGTCAATTGGGAAGGTAATGCGAACGACAGGAAGCATGACCAACAAATGGCAAATAAGTTAATATGGGAAGGGCACCTGATTCAGAAATGGAACCAACCAGAGGGAAAAATATCCTGGATGTGGTGCTGGTAAAACCAGATGAGCTCTATAGAGAAACCGAAGTAATAGATGGTATTAGTGATCACTAAGTTGTTTTTGTCATAGTTAAAAATAAATGTGATAGAAAGGAAGAGATTAAAATTAGGACTGTTAGGCAGTACCATATGGCTAATAAAACAGGCATGAGGGAGTTTTTAATAAGTAACTATGAGCGGTGGAAAACGGTAAATAAAAATGTGGGATGGGTTTAAAGCAATTGTTGAGGAATGTGAAAATAGGTTTGTACCTTTAAAGGTGGTAAGGGATGGTAAAGATCCACTATATTATAACAGGGAAGTAAAGAGACTAAGAAGGAGGTGCAGGTTGGAAAGAAATAGAGTTAGAAATGGCTGTGGAAGTAAGGAGAAATTGAAGGAACTTACTAGGAAATTGAATCTAGCAAAGAAATCAGCTAAGGATAACATGATGGCAAGCATAATTGGTGGCCATACTAATTTTAGTGAAAAATGGAAGAGTATGTATAGGTACTTTAAGGCAGAAACCGGTTCCAAGAAGGACATTCCAGGAATAATTAATGAACAAGGGGAGTGTGTATGCAAGGATCTTCAAAAGGCAGAAGTATTCAGTCAGCAGTATGTAAAGATTGTTGGTTACAAGGATAATGTCCAGATAGAGGAGGTCACTAATACTAAAGAAGTATTAAAATTTACATATGACAGCAATGACATTTACAGTAAGATACAAAAGTTGAAAACAAGGAAAACAGCTGGAATTGATAAGGTTATGGGGGATATACTAAAGACAATGGATTGGAATATAGTACCATATCTGAAGTACTTATTTGATTATTGTTTGCATGAAGGAACTTTACCAAATGAATGGAGAGTTGCTATAGTAGCCCCTGTATATAAAGGAAAGGGTGATAGACATAAAGCTGAAAATTACAGGCCAGTCAGTTTGACATGCATTGTATGTAAGCTTTGGGAAAGCATTCTTTCTGATTATATTAGACATGTTTGCAAAATTAATAACTAGTTTGATAGAAGGCAGTTTGGGTTTAGGAAATGTTATTCCACTGAAGCCCAACTTGTAGGATTCCAGCAAGGTATAGCAGATATCCTGGATTCAGGTCAATTGGACTGTATTGCAATTGATCTGTCTAATGCATTTGATAGGCTAGATCATGGGAGACTACTGGCAAAAATGTGTGCAATTGGACTTGACAAAAGAGTGACTGAATGGGTGGCTCTGTTTCTAGAAAACATAACTCAGAGAATTAGAGTAGGTGAAGCTTTATCTGTCCCTGTAAAAATGAAGAGGGGAATTCCTCAAGGCAGTATTATTGGACCTTTATGTTTTCATATATATCAATGATATGTGTAAAGAAGTGGAATCAGAGATAAGGCTTTTCGCAGATGATGTTATTCTGTACAGAGTAATAAATAAGTTACAAGATAGTGAGCAACTGCAAACTGATCTCGATAACGTTGTGAGATGGACGGTAGACAATGGTATGATGATAAACGGGGATAAATGTCAGGCTGTGAGTTTCACAAATAGGAAAAGTCCTCTCAGTTTTAATTACTGTGTTGATGGGGTGAAAGTTCCCTTTGGGGATCATTGTAAATACCTAGGTATTAATATAAGGAAAGATCTGCTTTGGGGTAATCACATAATTATTGTAAATAAAGGGTACAGATCTCTGCACATGGTTATGAGAGTATTTAGGGGTTGCAGTAAGGATGTAAAGGAGAGAGCTTATTTGTGTCTGGTGAGACCCCAACTAGAGTATGGTTCCAGTGTATAGGACCCTTACCAGGATTACTTGATTCAGGAATTGGAAAAAATCCAAAGAAAAGCAGCTCAATTTGTTCTGGGTGATTTCCGACAAAAGAGTAGCGTTACAAAAATGTTGCAAAGTTTGAACTGGGAAGACATGGGTGAAATGAGACGAGCTGCTCGACTAAGTGGTATATGATCAAAAATTAGATGTTGGCTTTTCCGGCGTTTGCTCTATTAACCAGCGTTTTGTCTTAGGTCTGACAGAGCAAGTAAAATGAGAGCAAAATCCCAAAATGAACATATTAATCGGCTGAAGAAGCTGGACACAATATCAAGATAAAATAAGAATAATGACAAAAAGAAGTATCCATAACATACTGAAAAGTAACACAGGTCCTATAACAATTACACACCCACACATACTCAGAGACCAAACGTGCAAAGCAGAGGGTATAAAAATATAATAGCAAGACACATTATGTCGAAATTCGTAACACTGTAACATGATTCAGTCAACGGCTCATGAGCTTGACCTGAGAGCATAGATCAGAAACCTGGATCACCTCAAAGAGGTCTGGCCCACCCAGTCTAAACACAAAACGTAAATAACTTGCACGCCTCATAACACGTATTCATATCACACATCTACGTGAATATGAATCATACAGTATCAGCATTAAACCACAGTGCAGAACATAAGCTCAAGCCAAATAGTCGAAGATATAGAGAAATAAAAAGTATCCAATCAAAACAACAAGCAAACTCATCACCCACACAAACTAATCGGATCGGTGCTACCTTTCACTCTTTCCAGGAACGAGTACACATAAGCAGACATGAAAAGAAGGGAAGGACAGTGAAATAATTCTGCAGGAAAATTTTAAAAGAATAATACAATAAACAAGGGATCTACCACTAAACAAACTAACGTATCTATGGCAAGGCGGGAAAGGATAAATACTTCAAGATCAAAGTAGTCATATTGATGACTCTTAACTTAGAGAGCCATTTAAAATAACTTTTAAATCTTTTACGAGATGAAAGCTATCTCACAGGTCAATGTCTCCTTCTTTTATTCAAACGTATTGTTGTCAGACGATGAGAAATAACTCGAATCAAAGGTAAGCTAGAAAGAAATGCTTTGGCAATTTCATGTTACATGAGGTTCCATCTGTCTAATCGGGACAAGCTACACATCAAGTCTGGCATGGAGAATACTAAGCAGCCATAACAGACTGCCTATTATTTAATAAAGAATGTGATATTTCTAAAATACAAAAGCAAGATATGGAGGTACATTAAGGGCCGATTACCTAGCTGTTAGGCCCCCTTAAACAACATGCATCTTTAAATTTAATACTAGGTAATGTTTAGCAGCTATTATTTTCAAAGCCCCTCCACTGAGTGGCAGCTGGTTTCATCACTAGTGCTACCCTATCCTAACCACATTTAGGCTACAAGCATGGCCATCTTCCTTTTGTTATGTGTCGAAGAGCTCCAACCCATTTCTTCAAAATGTCAATCCTTGATGTTCATCTTCTGCCAGATCTTTTGTCTAAACCTTTTTCCTTGAAATATTACTTGTAACTGACCGTTCTTTTCGTTAGTCCTCATAATGTGACCCACACATTGCAGCCACCTCATTAAATTGTCTTGATGAGCTCAGGTCGACAGTTCTTTGTGTTGAGTATTTTCCTATTTTTACTATGATCCATCCAGAAAATCAGTGGGATTTTAGCCAGCTGTCAACTGCCCTGAGGAGGGTTTCTCATGGTTTCCCATTTTATACCTTGGCAATTTCATGTTACATGAGGTTCCATCTGTCTAATCGGGACAAGCAACACATCAAGTCTGGCATGGAGAATACTAAGCAGCCATAACAGACTGCCTATACATTAATTAAGGCCAAGGCTGCTTCCTTTCCACTTCTAGCCCTTTCCTATCCTATCATTGCCATAAGACCTATCTGTGTCGGAGCGCTGTAAAAGCAACGTGTAAAAAGAAAGTTCTTGGATATATGTCAGGTTTGGAACTTTATGAATTGCAACTATTTAATTACAACTCATACAAAAGAGATGCATGTTATACCAAGATTTATTGTCCTTCAGGCTAATCACCAGCAATGTGTACTGCCCATTGCCAGTGATGTGGTGGTTGTAGGGTATCTATAGCAGCGCCTTTTGTGTTCATAGTGTTCTACTGCTGTCTAATCTCTGGAAACATCCTGAAGCGAAGGCCCTGAAGTGATTCCTTCATCTTCTGATTCATGCGAGTGTCACTAGGGCTTAAGTCCATATATTATGGTTGATGGTACAGGTATTCCTAGCTCAATTGACCAAACAAATCAGTGACAGTTTGCATTGTTCTTACTCTGAGCCTTGTGATGCAAAATGATGCATGAGTCCTGCAGAAACTGTTGCTGTTTCTTTTCCGTAGCAGGTTGCAGGTTGTGATTCTCTGGTATGTGGGACGTATATCATAGGACACTCACTGAGTATAACCTAGAGATACGGAAAGCGAAAAGAAAATCTTGGAAACTGTTCTGTGAGAAAGTGGAATCACACACTGAAACAGCAAGGCTCCAGAATGTTCCTAAAGCAACCCATATAAATCAGGTAGGGACACTGGAGAAACCAGATGGGTCATTTACTCAGGCAGGGTAGGACACGCTGGAGATGCTAATGGCATGTCACTTTCCTGAGGCTGGGAAGAAGACAGAAGAAGAACAGAGACCAGAGCTCGAAGAGCAGACTGGAACTGTCCCAACAGAATAATAAAACACAACCATGTAAAATGGGCAATCAACACGTTTCACCCTATAAAGGCTCTGGGGCCAGGTGAGATACTTCCGATACTCCTACAGGAAGGACTGGAGATACTTGTCAATGCCCTGACAGACCTCTTCAGAGCTAGTCTTGCTTTAGGGTACGTGCTGAAATCATGGTCTGAAGCTAAAGCAGTATTCATACCTAAACCTGGAAGGGCAAACTATGCCCAAGCCAAAGCATACACACCTTTATGTTTAACCTCCATCATGCTGAAAGCAATTTAGAAAATTCTGGATAAATATATCAGAAGAACGGTGTGACTGAACTCAACATTACATGAAAATCAGCTTGCATATAGATGTTGCAGTTCCACTGAAGTAGCACTCCACCAGTTGGTTTGTAAACTAGAGGAAAGCCTAGAATATAAAGAAATTGCAGTGGCAGCATTTCTAGGTATAGGAAGAGCCTTCAGCAATACAACCTATGACTATGATCAAGCATTGGAAAAGAGCAAGGTAAGTAAAACCGTCATCAAATGGATTAAGTCAATGTTAGACGGAAGGAAGATAAAAGCAACCCTGTTTGAAGGAATGCTGACGGTTAGGACCACCCGAGGCAGTGCTCAGGGAGGAGTTATTTCGCCTCTGCTGTGGAACCGTGTGATAAAGAAAATCATAGCTGTGCTCAATGACTAGGATTTCTATACCCAAGGATATGCAGGTGACCTAGTGATTGTGGTACGAGTTAAGGTGATGAGTGTTATCCTGGACCTCATGCAAAGATCACTCAACCTTATGGAGAAATGGTGTCGGGAAGAGCAACCTTCAGTCAATACCAACATAAATGGTCTGTTACTGGACATTATAAATTTTCCAGCTAGCTCATTTCTGGTTGCCAGCGTTTTGCCCCCATGTGCTAAGTTGGGCTCATCAGTTGGTACCTAGCACATCCACTGAGACACATGGCTAGTGCATACCGTGGAGGCCACTGCGTAGGCTACCTGGAGCCACTGGCAGTGCCAATGCACTATGAGAGACTTGGTCTCAGTACCAAAGATTGATGCCTGCTTGGCCATCAGTTGATATAGTCGTTGATTCCCATAGGGAATCTGAAATATTTGTCCCAAAAGAGTAAATTTACAAAACCAATATAAATGGTCCATTATTGTACTTTACAAATTTTCCAGATAACTCATTCCTGGTTGCCAGTGTTCCACCCCATGCGCTAAGTTGGTACCTAGCGAGACGGTATGCTCTAGCCATGCATCTGAAGGTCCCTTTGTCGTCATCATTTTAATGATCCTCGACTTGGAAATTTTCTGAAAAAACAATAATGAAGATTTGAAGCTGACTCATTTACTAGGAAATAATGAATTGTTAAGACCACTCATATGAAAATAAATTGCCAGATATGTCTTAAATATTGCATGTGTTAAAAGATGAAAAAAGCTAACTTAGGGAATCCTATAGCTAAAATTCTTATTATCAAACATAGTTGACTTAAAGTTGATAAAGCAATAATCTTTTTTAAATCAAATTCAAAATTGGCACCTAAACCCACTATAAATATAGTAAGACTGGCTATAAGCAGTAAAAATTTAGACAGTGAAGTATCAGCAAACGTTCTATTAAATCGAATCAATAAATAAACTCCCACTGTAACCAATGTTGACGAATGTACTAAAGCTGATACAGGTGTTGGAGCAGCTACAGCTGCTGGTAACCACGAAGAAAAGGGAATCTGAACACTTTTAGTTATAGCAGCCAATACCACTATAGTACTAATAAATATTATAACAAAAGAATCCTTACCAAAATCTAAATAATATACATAATTTCAACTCCCATACGTTATTATTCATGCAATAGTTATTAACAACACTATATCCCCAATTCAATTAGATAGTGCTGTTAATAAACCCACATTTTAGTATTTAATATTTTTACAATAAATAACTAAATAAGAAACGAAACCTAACCCATCCCATCCTAATAAAATTCTAATTAAATTTGGTCTAATAATTAAAAATATTATCGACAAAACAAACATCAATACCAAGATAATAAATCGATTAATAGTTAAATCACCGTGTATATGTTCATCACTATAAAAATTACTAAAGTTGAAATAAATAACACAAACCCTATAAACAAAAGTGATATTTAATCAAATAAAAAAGTCATAACAATGGAGCTTCTATTCAAATTTAATACTTCTCACTCAACAAAAGTCACTAAGTCATATATAATAAAATAGAATCCCATTATAATTAACATTATTGCTACAATAAATAAAAATAAGAAAACTCAAAAAACAAATATACAATGATCATAAAATGGTTTAAAGTAGTCACCTACATCATTGGAATCACAAACTAACATTTTTAATTAAACTATTTAAACATAATCACAATATACATAAATCTCCCTTTAATATTAAAATATTCAATGGTAGTCAATGAATTAATAACAATAAATTCACGACTATACTCTCTCAAACACGAATAAATTCCAGAATATATTATACCATGTTGACTATAAGCATATAAATATAGCGTATATACTGCTCTAAAAAAGATAACATTAATATAACTATAGATACTCATGATCAAGTGACTAATCTATTAAACAATCCAATTTCACCTATTAAATTTAAAGAAGGAGGCGCTGCCATATTTGAAGAACTAAGAAGAAATCACCATATAGCCATTGAAGGTATAATATTCATCAAACCCTTACTTACTAGCATTCTTTATCTACCAAGCCATTCATACGTAATATTATCTAATGCAAATAAACCAGAAGAACACAATCCATGGGCAATCATATGCGTATAACTTCCTATAAAACCTCAAATACTTAATGTTATTAAACCTCCCAAAATGATTCCCATATGAGAAACCGAAGAATAGGCAATTAAAGCCGTTAAATCCGTTTGATATAAACATACCAAACGAACCAACACACCTTCAACTTAACTTTGCTACAGGACAATTATGAACTTACATCACATGAGATGCATTTGAAAGAAGAAGCAAAATCAGAGTTGACAGAGCCAAGACAAACACAGGTGAACAAATTTTATGTAAACTGATATTTTGATGACCTCCTTTCATTTTCTTCACGTATTTCAAAATTTAATGCTAGGTAATTTATAACAAAAACACGTGTCCTCATCCCGAGGTGGTACAGCTCTTTTCAGGCATACCCCCATTGGAGGTGAGCTGCACGTACCATTTCAACCATATACCAGCCCTCCTTCCAGTTTTTTTAATTTCTGGCAGTACCAGGATCGAACCTAGGCCCCCGAGGACGGCAGCTAATAACACTAACCGTTAAGCTACGGAGGCAGACAGGTAATGTACAGCAGATGATATTGTTCAAAACCCCTCCACTGCATGGCACTTGGCAGGTGGTTAATCACTGGTACCACTTCCTTATCCTAACTGGATTTAGGCTACAAGCATGGCTATCTTCCTTTTGTCACATGTCGAAGAGCTCCAGCACATTTCTTTAAAATATCCATGCGAGATGTACATCATCTGCCAGGTCCTATTTTGCCTAAACTTTTCCCTCGAAATGTTACTTATAGCAGAGTGTTTTTTACAGGAGTCCTCATAATGTGACTCGTATATTCCAGCCTCCTCATTTTAATTGTCTTAATGAGCTCGGGTCAACTGTTCATTGTGTGGAGTACTTCTCTTTTTTCTTTTTAATGCTGCAACCACAAGATCAGTGGGCTTGGACCCTACTGTCAGCAGCTCTGAAGATGGTATTCTGTGGTTTTCCATTTTTACACTAGTAAAATTCCGGCTCTGTACCTTAATTAATGGCACACTGGTAGACCTTTCCTATCCCGTCGTCTCTCTAAGACCTATCTCGATTGGTACAACATGTAGCAACTTATAAAAAACACAAGATTTATAACATTTACTTTTGTATCCACATCTTAAAAGTTTAAATTCTCTTGTTGCTGAGTAATGAAATATATAGGGCTCTGCATTACTTAGTCCAACAACTGACAATTTGTTAAGCGAACTTTGACATGGTAGGCAAGAGGTTGAGATCCAATGTATGTCTCTTTGGCAATCAGCCATCTGTGGGAACACAAGGCACAAACAAGTGACAAATCATTTAACAAGACTAAATGTGAAGAACATGATGACAGGATGTTTTGGGAAGAGAAAAAAGGAGATGTGGGGATTATATTTGTCCCCGTGTGTCTTCTACTATTACACCCTCTTCCAGTGCTGTCCTCTTTATCCTATTATGAGTTCCTTTTGATGCTCCTGTTCATCATATAAGTATGACATGACAAGTTGTTCCTTTCATATTTACATTGGGAGAATATGTCGATATTTTTATTATGCAACTATGAAATTTATACTCAGCTAAGTCATGTCTATTTATAAACTTTTACTCTAGTTATCTGTTTATTCTAGATTTTTACTTTGCTGTGCATATTTGTTCCCCACAGCCTTCTACTGATATTAAGGATGAAATAAGCATAGACGAAGCCACAGTTGGTCATCTGGTTGCCTGTCTCAAAGAAGAAAAGTAAGTACAATTTGACTTAATTCGATTTTACACCCCTAACCCTCGACAATATGGAATTTGCTAAAAATTAGATGTATGGCTTTTCAGGCGTTTGCTCTATTAACCAGTGTTTTGTCTTAGGTCTGACACTAGACTCTTCAGAGTGGGATGTGTCAGACCCCACTGACGCTCGGGTGTATGCAGGTGAACTTATCAGAAGCCTATTTAAGAGGCACAGTCTGATAACTGCATACGGGAGATAAAATTCCACAATGGAATTAATGCCCACCTAGCAATTCCGAATGGAAATTCTAAGTTCCCATGGAGAGAATTAGATATTTTTCCACCAATAGAGCATATCAAAAATCAGATCAAAAATTAGATGTATGCTGTTTATGTGTTCAGACCTCGAGAACCCAGTATTGTGGGGCTCAAGGCCAGCACTGAACCATCCACATCATTCTTGAAATCTGTCACCTGTACTTCACTCACAGTCTTAACTTGTTGGTTCGATCGTGACATGACAAAAAATCCAACAAAATTAAATTAACTCTATCCATAGAATCTAGAGATTAGCAGGCCACCTAGATGTCACCACTTGGTAGCTGAGTCAGTGAAAAGATTATTACCGGGCGAGTTGGCCATGTGGTTAGGAGTGCGCAGCTGTGGGCTCGTATCTGAGAGATAGTGCGTTCGAACCCCACTGTCGGCAGCCCTAAAGATGGTTTTCTGTGGTTTCCCATTTTCACACCGGGCAAATGCTGGGGTTGTACCTTAATTCTTGCAACATGGCCAGTCCAGTGAATCATCCTGTCATGATTTAGACACATGATCCTATCTCCTTTCATATATCTGCTCATCTCCGCATTCTTCTATTGAACCACTTCTTTTATTAGTGACACTTTGCAAAATCTTTTTTCAATAATATTGATTGGTTTTGTCAGTGGTTCTTAAAAATACAACTGAATTTTCTCTCAAGAATTATTCCTGCTGATGAATCATGTTTTACACACTATTAAATTTGTAATTTTCTTAACACTGATATTTGGAGTGATGAAAATCCTTATGATGTTGTTCAGTCACATTCAGCATAGGTTCTCACTGAATGTATAGGTAGAAGGCAGGGACAGAATCATTGGCCATTCATATTCCCACTGCATTTGACACGGCAACAGTACTTGCAATTCTTAACTGAAATGAGGCCAGAGGTTCTCGAACACATTCCTCTGAACATACAAAGAAGTATGTTGTTCCATTATTATTGTATGACCCTGGCATTTCTCTGTTGTGCCGGAGTACTTCGAAGCAAGATCTTTCGAGCAATTGAATTGGTTGAAATCATCTAGAGTATTTCAATGGGTGGACAGAGCCTTGAATTAAATCCCTTTGATTTTGATTTCTTGGGGCCTGCTGAGTGGTTCAGACAGTTGAGCTGCTAGCCTTCTAACCCCAACATGGCAGGCTTGATCCAGGCTGAGTTTGGTGATATTTGAATGTGCTCAAATATATCAGCCTCATATTGGTAGATTGGGGCGTCTGGTGTTGCTCACGTCCGCAGAATTTACCTCGTCATTACTCTGCACGTGTCCCCTGGGTGGTGCTAAGCGAGCAACAATAGTCACGATGAGTTCGAACTGTCTTAAGTGACCTCTCAGTCAAAAATTAAGGAGAAAAAATACCCCAGTAGTTCCTTTTCAGGAGCCTCAAGTTTGTAAGATTGGACCATCAATACAAATTTATCAACTCAACATAGAGTGTATAAGCAATGCAAAATGTGAATATTTATCCAAAAGCTTGATGAATCGTCAAATTGATGTCATCTTACTCCATGAAACCCATGCTGAAGATGACGTACAGCTTTACAACAGAGGAAGGATTCCAAGGTTTAAGCTTGTGGCTACAAACAGTCATCCCAAATATGGATTAGCAAGCTATATAACAAATAACATCAGCAACTACAAAGTAGTGCCATCAACTTCAGATGATAATGTCTTTACAGCAACAGTTACAGTGGGCAAAGGGATAATAATCATACAAACCACCAGGATTCATCTGGCCTTCTCCACCCCTACCCTCACTACAGCATCCAAGCATCATCGCTGGAGACTTCAATAGCCATCATACTTTCTGGGGATATTAGGAGTGTGATGAAAATGGACAAAAACTTGTTGACTGGATGGATACCAAAAACCTCAAACTGGTTTATGATGCTAAAGGTAAGGCAACCTTTGTTTCTGCACAATCGAATCATGGCTATACACCTGACCTGTGCTTCATTACGCAGTCTCCAAATGTTCCCAATGAGGCACATCGCACAGTACTAGGTAGGTTCCCTCACAGCCAGCACCGGCCACTAATTCTCCAGACAGGTCTGTTCATACCCATTATCCTATCCCACCCAATACCACGATGGAATTTCAATGAAGCAAATTGGACAGAATTTTCAAAGCAGACTGACTCCAATATAAGATCGATAAAACCCACTTTCAACAACTACAGCAGATTTATTGGTATACTAAAAGGTGCAGCAAACGATGCATACCAAGAGGTTACCACAAAGAATACATCCTTCGCTGGATGAAGACAGTAAAAAGCTTCTCAAGGAATATGAAGACAGTGGCAATCCTGCAAATGCTTCAGTCCTTCTACAATCACCAAATGAAAACAGACAAAATAAATGGCAAGAAAACGTAGAATCATTGGACCATACTCACTCTAGCAGAAAGGCCTGGTCCTTAATCCAGAAACTGGATACAGGAAGAAATTCCATCAGGAAGAAATGTATCACAAACTTACATGATATGGCCAAACACATGATCACTTCCTCCAAGTCAAGAAAGGGAAGTCAGACATCAGTTGAATAAAAGGAAAAGGTCAGCTCCACAATCATCTGAGTTCTCTGCTCCATTTCAACTAGAAGGGTCTGTAGAACCATTGGAGTGCATGAAACCTGGAAAGACAGCGGGTGTTGATGGCATTTACCCTAAATTTCTGTTACACTGTGGTCCAGCTACTGTCAGACGGTTAAACATCTTCTTTTCCAACATTGTAGAAACAGATCATCTTTTCCCCACTATTCAAGAAAACCAAGATCATTGCTATATTAAAGCTAAAAAAAGACCCTTCAAAAGTTCAGAACTGTCACCCCATTGCACTCCTTAGTGTCACATACAAGCTGCTAGAGGGATTGATTCACAACAGAATCTCCTCATCCATCAACAAGGTTGTCCCTATAGAACAAGCCTTTGTTAGACCAGGAAGAGGATGTGAGGAACAGGTACTAGCAGTAGCAACTCATGTCAAAAATGGTTTTGAGAAGAAGTTGATAAGTAGGGTGTCTTCCTAGATCTAACTGCTGCTTATGATACCATTTGGCATGATAAACTGCTGCTCAAATTCATTAGTGTCATCCCTTTTCAGAATCTAACCACTGTAATTGGCAATATGCTGAGCAATAGGTATTTACAAGCGTTTTCAGAAAACTCTTCTAGTAGGGTGCACAAAATAAATGTTGGGCTCCCACAGGATTCTGTGCTGGCTCCACTCCTTTTTAATTTGTACACATACGATCTACCAAGTCCAAGAAATTTATTTACGCTGATGATATTGCCTTGGTAGCCCAGGATCAAAGCTTCCGCGAAGCTGAAGCATCATTAACATCAGATGTGAAGATATTGGATGAATACTTCAAACGTAATTTTCTTCGACCTTTTCCTCAAAAGACTGTTGTATCAACTTTCCATCTGCGGAACAAACATGCAAATTACAATCCTACAGTCAGTTTCAGAGATGAGATTCTCCAATACTCCATTAACCCTAAATACCTAGGAGTGGCCCTGAACAGATCACTGACATACAAAATGGATCTCAAGAACGTAGCAGCTAAAATTAAAACCCGGAACAACATATTACAGAAGTTAACAGGGACCACCTGGGATGGCAATGCACCAATCCTTAGATCCACAGCTCTGGCTCTTTCATACTCAGTTGCAGAATACTCCTATTCTACATGGTTAAACAGTGCTCACACTAAAATAATTGACCTGCAGCTCAATCAAGCAATGCTCCTCATCACAAGGTGTATCCAATCTACTAACACGCACTGGCTATTGTTCTAAGTAACATTCCACCCCCACCCCTAAGAAGATCTTAGTCTTTGCTGAAGACAGGGAAGAAAATTGAGAATAAACACTGCTACCAATACATCCAGATTGCCCAGTATTTTTACCACAGCGATTGAAGTCTAGACAACCATCGTGGCGAACAGCAATCAACCTGCAAGACAATCACTTCAAAATACTAGGTGCATGGAACAATCAGTGGCAGAGCCGAAACTCCCTGACACATCATTAATTAATGAAAACTCCTTGGGAGCAGCCCGCACCTCGACGACAGTGGTGTGTACTGAACAGGATAAGGACCGGCCAAGAAAGATGCGGTGCAATACTGTACAAGTGGGGATGGAAGTCCTCTACTCATTGCAACTGTGGTGAAGAACAGCAAACCACGGATCATATAGTGCTCGAACATCCCCTCAGAGCATTTAGAGGCTCAATGAAAGATCTCCACAACCTAAGACAAGAAGCCATTGAGTGGTTTAACCAACTGGATATAGTATTGTGAATATTCTTATGAACTTGAGAGTGTGTGTATTTTTGTACATATTTTGTAAATAACTGATATTCCTCCTTTCATCATACGATAAATAAATAAATAAATTGGTAGATTTACTGGCATGTACAAGTAGTCCTGCAGGACTAAATTCTTGTACCTCCACATCTCTGAAATCTATGAAAGTAGTTACTGATGTGTAAAGCATATAACACTATAATTGTAACGGGGGTACGGCCTATCTGTTAATTAAAACTGTTGCCTTTCTCAACTATGCTGTCACCTAATTAAAAATCACTGATATATGTGTTGCCCTCAATGTTTTATCTTTTGGAACAAAATGTTCCTAGCATCAACTTTTTAGTGATTCCTGGTGTTCCGTAAACTCCAATTATCATCAGGAGTATGTGTGTTTTGAAGTTGGGTTACTCAATCAACATTCAGTTGTTTATTGATAATTCTGGAGTTTTCAGCACTGTGATTAAATTGACTCACCAGTGATATGATTTGGTATCAAAACTTTATCATCCTATGAGATTTAAGTTGAAATTATTGTTTACATGACTTTTGTTGACTGCCCACTTTTGCAGTCATTTAAGAAAAGGCTAGGAAACAAGAGATAGAGAATCTGCTATGTAGGTGTCTGCCCTAAATGCATATCAGGATTGATTGATTGATTGATTGATTGATTGATTGATTGATTGATTGATTGATTGGCCAAGAGTGTTAAGGAACCTAGAATGTTGAAGCAGTGTGTTATTCAGTGTTCCATGTAAGCGTTGAGATCTGCTTTGGGAGAAATATGGAGTGTGTTAGATAGCAGAGTTGATTTTTTTGTGATAGTGATGTAGAAAAGAAACTAGTAAGGCCTCCAGTGGATATTTATAATGACAGTAATCATGAGGACTTGCTCTGATAACTGAGTGGGAATACTGCTTCAGGGCAATTGAAGGTAGTGCATATCCTGTGATGACTACTTCTATGATAACGGTGAGTCTTTATGGAAAGTATTAAACATTTGAAATCAACTGTCCCCCTCAAATTCAACAAATTTCTTAGTTATGCAATTACCCCATGAGCATGATCGTGAATAAGGAAATTCACAAAACTCTCAATTTTTTAGTACCTGTAAGCACTTTCATAATATTAAGGCATGGTATGCATATCTGTAAATGGGGTAGAAGTTTATTGTTGAGGGATCTACATGCAAGTTTTAAAGGGTTTACAGTACCACAGCATAACCTGCAACTGCGTTGCCATACTCTAAAAACCAACTGAAGGCACTAAAGGATGAACAGAAGAACAGAGCCATGTAATTCAGGAAACAGACCACGAAAGTAATGGGTTTTAAGTTACTCACTTGCAACAGTCATATTTAAGGGATGAAGGATTTCTGAGATAGGTAAACAATCAGTTAAAATTCAGTATATTGATGGAATCTGATAGATTGATGTGATAGGAGTGGAATCGTAGATAGTGGTTGAGAGAAAGGGTGGTAATGGAGAAATATTTCCAGAAGGTTCTACTGTCTATCATGGAGACTGTGGATATGATATATTGGAGGGGGATGTTTATTCTGGTGAAGGAAACTTATTGCTGACCTGAATGGTTTACTGATGAAAGGGATGAAATATTAAGGATAACATTAGTTTATGATAATATGAAGGACGTGGAAATTATAGGAACATACAGGCCTGGAAGAGAGGAAAGAGACATGGAAATATTTGATAAACTAATAGATTATACACAAAAGAAGCAATAATAATGATATGGTAATAATTGGGGCAGATCTAAATTTGTTTCAAGTCGAACGGAATGGAGCTGCAGGTGAAGTTACATAAGTATGGTTCGTCCATTATTGGTATATGCAAACAGTTTTTGAAATCCCACCAGGATAAAATAAAAGAAATAGATGGTGTGCTGAGGAAAGTAGCAAGATTTGTAGCGGGATTTCAGGAGAAAAGGTAATGTATCCGAAAATTAGATAAAGTTTGGGGGAAGTTTATGTAAGAGGAGAGAGGACTATTCTTAAAGAATTATATAGAACCTATACACACAGGTTTAGTTGGACATGTGGTTAGGCATGCGCAGCTGTGACCTTGCATCCGGGAGAGAGAGTGTTCGTATTCCAATGTCAGCAGCCCTTAAGTTAATTTTCCATGATCGTCGCCATAAGACCTATCTGTGTCGGTGCGACGTAAAGCCCCTAGCAAAAAAAAAAAAAAAATTCCATGCTTTCTCCTTTTCACACCAAGCAAATGCTGTGCTGTACCTTAAGGCCATGGCTGCTTCCTTTCATATTCTAGGCCTTTCCTGCCCCGTGATCACCATAAGACCTATCTGTGTTGGTGTGATGGAAAAACGCTAGCAAGAAGGAGGCTATGCAGGAGAGTAGGCAAGTAGGGGTGTGTTAGCTTCAAAAAGTGTGGCCACTAATTTAATAGATTGTAGAGAGGAGAGATCCATAGTGAGTGTAGCTATGTAAATGGGCGTCCTGTTCTAAGGGCATGCATTCTCGGCGCAGAATAAGTACTAGGTAATGAATCTTAGAAACTCCCAGTTGAAGATTTATTTGCCTACCACCCTGCCAACTTGTTACTGTATGTAGTATTAGTTTTTCCATTGGGCTTTGCCTTTGGTACCATTTCTTACTTTGAGTAAATATTGTAGCTTTGTAAAATATCTGAAATGCTTTCAAGACAACCTCATTTTTATATGCATCTGTGTACCAATTGTGGTTTTAAGCTTTTCAGATTCCCAGTGATAAAGTTACCTTGTAATTTTGAAGAGAATAATTTTATCTATATTGAGTTTACATTTTTGTCTTGTATTTGATCTTATTCTGTTATTCATAAGAGGTATTAGGTTTTCATTTTCTTTATTCTAGGTTGCTGGTGAATACAGGTGATAATAGCTGCAGGATATTGGAAAAAGGAGGTCTTCTGAAGCATGATTTTCTGCCTCATAATATACATGACACGCTGCTCTTGTCTGGCGAAAGCCCAGTCCATCCGATTAGTGAGTTGGTATCCTGTACTGATACTAGTGGTAGCAAGTTTCCGCTGAAATGTCATATTCGGAAACATCTGCCCACACGTACTGGTGTACTCCCTCATTCCTGCAACGCTTGCGGTAAAAGTTTTCATAGAAAGGAAGGTTTGAAAATGCATCAGCTGTCGCATACTGGTGAGCGTCCTCACTGGTGTAATCAGTGTGGTAAAAGTTTTCGTGAGAAGAGCGTGCTACGTAGACACCATCTGACCCATACTGAGGACCGTCCTTACAAATGTAGTGAATGTGATAAAACGTTCAAGCTATACCTTACGCTTAAGGAACACATGCTCACTCATAGTGTACTACCGTATGGTTGTAGTGAGTGTGGTAAATATTTTCGTCGAAAGTTGAATCTTGAGAGACACATCTTTACACATAATGGAATACGACCATATGAGTGTAAGGAATGCGGGGATAGTTTTTTCGATGGATATGCGCTTACTAAACACCTAGTAACACATACTGATGAGCGTCGTTTCGTTTGTGAAGCATGTGATAAAAAGTTCCTTCTAAAGACCACGCTTAGAAACCATATGATCCTTCACACTGGGGAACTTCCGTATGGGTGTAAGGATTGCGGTAGAAGGTTTCTACGGAACCAAACTCTTAAAATACACATGCTCTCGCATAATGGTATACGACCGTACGCGTGCAAGGAATGTGCTCAAAGTTTTTATACTACGAGCTCGCTTAATAAACATATGTTTATTCATGCTGGAGTTCGTCCGTTTAAGTGTGCTGATTGTGGGAAAAGATTTCGTGAAAAGATGCATCTTAAACGACATCTAGTCACTCATACGTAAGAACGACTGCACGAGTATAGGGAATGTGATAATATGTTTCGTATCAAGTACAAGCTTATTAAACATATGGGTACACATCGGAAGGCGTGCAAACTGATTATACGATTATGGTAATACTTTTACCATTAAGTGTAATCTTGATAGAAAACTCGTCACTAGTACTTGGCGGTGCTTTAATGAATGTGGTAACATTTTTGTAATACAGCACGATTAATAGGCAACTGTTTGCCGATACTGGAGGGCACTCGCTCTCATGTGATTGATGATGAGGTACACTTTCCATTAACTATAATCTTCGAATACACATGTTCACCTATACGTGATGGCGTCCATACTATTATAAGAATGGTGTAGTAACTAAAGAAAGCGTTTTCTTCGAACGCACCTGCTCGCTTATACCGGAAAACGCTTGCGGTTGGTAAGGATGAGATACGAGCATGAATAATAGTGCTAGAATGAGTTACATCTGGCCTGACATATAAATTATAAACAGGAGAGCTTTCCACCTATTCAGCACTTACTTATATTTACATTACATGGGACTAGTTTCACCCCTACTTGGGGTCAACAACAGCCATATTTAAACATACACAATTATTGACAAAATTCTGAAAAAATTTTCTAAGCAGTAAGAACCTTATGGATATTTATTTTACAATATGATGTGTGGTTGTATTAGGCAAGGCACTATGGCGCTCATAATATTGCAAATGAAAGTGAAATATTACGAGTGACATAGGTGAGCAATGTATAATACAAGTTCACTGAATGTGCTAAAAATCTGGGTATCATAGTGCAAATGAGATGCTCTGTGTTGTAGGTCATTTTCAGTATGATTTTAGAATTATGGTGTATCAGATGGAATACAGTAAGTCCTGGTAATACATAGCGGTTGTGGACCGAGTGTCATGGTACTAAGAATGAACACTATATAACGTTTGACATATAATAAAAGTATACAAGTATGTGCAATGTCTGAGTAACAAATGTGTAGATGATACTCTCTAGAAGAATCTGTGAAGAGTTGATTTTACACTGTATCAGCTTAAGCAGAAAATTTCATATGTGGTGTATTAAGTAACCAAGCTATGTTTACAGGGCTGCACGGTTGATTGCTGGAATTGTGCAGACTAAATATGAAGTTTTGGAATTCTTCTTGAGAAGAAAGTATTCAAGTTTAAAAACTTCATGTTTTATTCTGTATTGAACCGAGAATCTAATGGAAACAAGAGAGGTCTACCTATTCAATACCATATTTTCTTATAACATTATATGGTATTGAATAGGTGGACCTCTCTTGTTTCCGTGAGAAGAAAGTAGACACTGCGTATGGTGATACCATAGCACTTGGTCGACAACTGTCGTGTATTACCAGGACCTACTGTATTCCTTCTGATACACCATGTGTCAAAAATTATACTCAAATTGACCTACAGCACAGAGCATCTCATTTACACTTTTATACCCAGACTTTTTAGCATGTATTGTTTAGTCGTATTATATATTGCTCACCTATATCACTCATAATATTTCACATTAATTTGCAGCATTTTGAGCGCCATAGCCCTCGTCTAATTCAACCACACATCATATTGCAAATTATATATTCATAAGGTTCTTACGATCGTTCTTGTAACATGATTTTAGGCACCGACTGCTTATCAAGGGTCGGATTAGTGTTGGATATTCAAGGTAGAAATTTTGCCTTAAATTTAGCTCCAACTGTAAATTTAATTTGGCTGAGGTTCCTTTAAAAATTCCTAACACTTCTTGTGTTGGTAACCTTACCCCAGATGAGGTTAGTGATATTGACAGTTTAGTTTGTGATCATCTGAACAATGCTGAAGCTGAACAAGTGCATGCTTTGTACAAGTGTTTAACAGATGTCTTAGAATATCAAAGTGAACTGTCTGACTATCAGTTCTTTTGATCTCCTCCTTACCACCTTTCTCCTCCCTGCATGCTTGAGCTCAAAAACATTATTGATCAAATGTTGAAAGTTGGAGTTATCCAGCCCTCAACCTCTGCATATGCATCTCCTGTGTTCCTTGTACCTAAACCTTCTGGCAGATTCTGAGCAGTGATATATTATCGTGCTCTCAACTGTAAGATTGTACTTCAGTCCATTCCTTTGCCTTACCTGCACACTTGTTTTGGGTGGTTCCCTGGGGCTAGGTTCTTTACGGTTCTAGACCATAACCAGGTGTACTATCAAGTTCCTTTGTCTAAGCAGTCCATTCTTCTGACTGCCTTCATCACTGACTGGAATTTATGAATTTTTAAGGCTGCCTTTTGTGTTTTGATGTGGTGCAGCCATCCTAACTCGGTTGCTGAATTCCATTCTTTCACACATAAAATTCAAATTCGTATTCAGCTATTTGGATGATTTGGAAAATTTCCCTAACACCCTTGAAGAACATATTGTCCGTGAAGTTCTGGAATGTTTGAGGAAAGCTGGCCTCACTGTAAAATTGTCAAAGGTTGCATTTGCTAAACCTAAGATGTCCTTTCGTCTGATGGAGTGTCTATAAACCATTCTGGAACCCAGGCCATCAGGGATTTCAAACCTTCTAACGATGTCAAAGGAGTTGCCTGCTTCATAGGAATGGTGAACTTCTTCAGGATACTTATTCCTAATTTCTCTGTGATCGCTGCTCCTCTTAATTATCTCAGATGCAAGGATGTTAAATTCATCTGGGATCGTCCTCAGCAAGAAGCATTTGAGACGTTAAAACTTGCTCCCATCAATGCCCCAGTCTTGACCATTCTAGATTTCAACCGACATTTCATTGTTCAAACCGATGCCTCTGGGAAAGCTATCACTGGAGAGTAAATACTCAATACATAAATTAGGATGTGTAACTGTGCTGTTCGCTCTTGATAAATTTAGGCCATTCATCGAGCATGTGATTTTTTATCTGGAGACTGATAATCATGCTCTCTTGTGGGTGTTAAATGGCCCTAAGCGAACAGGAAGTGTAAATAGTTGGCCGCTTCGAATATCCTCTTTTAGTTTCAATGTAAAACACATTAAGGGTTATGAAAATGTCATTGCTGACAGTCTAAGTCAAATGTTCAATGGTGATAAAGATGTTGAAGTAAACGCCAGTGTCAAAAATCTTGAAGAGGTTAATATGGTTGGTGTAGGTGCCATTCTTTCCAATCCCCCTCTTTTATATCATGAGCTTAGTGATCATCAAAAATTAGACCCAGAACTGAAAGAAATCATGGATAAAATTAATGCTGGAATTTTGGTAAAATCTTGTTTGCTATCCGTAATTTAAAATTTGTTGCTCCTAAGGTACTTGTACCTATAATATTTAAGTATTATCACTGTTCCCCTCTTAGTGCCCATTTGGATGTTTTCAAAACTAGGCAAAGTTTTAGAGAATTCTTCATCTGGAAGCGGATGAATCAGGGCATTCGAGATATGATCAAAACCTGTAATTCCTATGCTCTTAGCAAACCTTGTTTGAACTCCAAGGTTTGTTTTCTGTCATTTTGGCAGGCCTCTTGTCCTATGGAAGGATTATTTATTGATTTCATGTCCCCCTCCCTAGGTTTTCTTCGGAAAACACTCATATTTTTGTGCGTATGAATGTGTTCTCTTGCTTTGTCTTATTTTTCCTACTAGGTCAACTAATTCTCAAACCACTATCTACTATTTAAAATTCTGTTTTTGCATCTTTTGGTCACCCCCCCCCCCCGTTTTAATACGTGATAATGCTAGTGGTTTCACTAGCTATTCATTTGAAAGGTATTTGTTTGGATTGTGCATTTCGCATGTGACTACTACCCTGTACTATTCCAGTCTGTCTTATGCTTAGAGAAGGAACACAAATTTGAAGTCAGCTGTGATTGCATATCATCATGACAATCAGACCAAGTGCGATTCCTCCTTCCATTGGTTAGATTATGCCTTCAATTCTGCTTCCCATAAGTCACATGGTAAAACTCTGATGTCCCTCTTGTTTTGCTACACCCCCTTTTCTCTGATGTCCAATGTACTTCACATTGAGTATCTTCTGCCTGATCTATCTAGGCCCAGTGTTGTTCGAAAAACTTGGGAGGAAGCTAAGAAAAGGTTGACTGTATCATATGAGAAACTTAGGAAGAGATACAATAAAGGGAGTAATCCCACTAAGTTGAAGGTTGGCGATCAGGTCTTCATAAAATGTTACCCCGTAAGTAAAGCTATCAACAAGTTTTCAGCTAAGCTTGCCTCTAGATATCTATGACCTTGTACAATTTTACAATTCATGTCTCCAGTATCCATGGTGGTAAGTGATCCCGTCGCCAAGCGAATTAGACGGTCCATCTATCCCAGATAAAAACCAGGTTGATGTGTAGTATGACAATGGTACTATTATGTCGACGTGTCTTGGTAAATTGTCTTGTATATGTGTTTGGACATGCATACTAGCCTGCATCTCTGTGAGCTAATTAATTTGGTTTTCATTACGTTATTTATTTTGATTATGTGGGTGATGTGCAAAGTTCATTTGGTAAATTTTTATTGTGATTGTCTTTTTTTTGCTAGCTGCTTAACGTCGCACCGACACAGATAGGTCTTATGGAAACAATGGGATAGGAAAGGTCTAGGAGTGGGAAGGAAGTGTCCATGGCCTTAATTAAGGTACAACTCCAGCATTTGCCTGGTGTGAAAATGGGAAACCACGGAAAACCATCTTCAGGGCTGGCGACAGTGGGGTTCGAACCAACTATCTCCCGAATACTGGATACTGGCCGCACTTAAGCGACTACAGCTATCGAGCTCGGTATTAATTGTCTTGGGTCTGGGAGCATCGTGTAACATTTTCTGCCTAGGTGTAACTGAATTAGTCCTATCATTGTTTGGAGTTTCAAATATTATGTTTCTGGAGTGTGGGACTAAAATACTATGGGATTGTTTTCCTCCGCCCATATCATTGGTGATGTTGAAACTTTCATGTAAACACTATTAGCTATTTGTCCTACCTTTAGCATTCCTACTGTGCATCAAATGTAGTACGAAAGCAAAGTGGTGTGATATATTTGGTGTTGCTGATCTGCCTACAACTATTCCTGTGTCTGGGATCTTGTAAGTTAAATGCTTATGGCTTTGTCGAGTTACCATATGTTTGTTTTACTTGTTTAATTGGTATTGATTTACATTCTGTAGTCAAGTTTAGCCTTATCCACTTACGGTTTTATGTTTATTACTGTTTCTTCTAAATTGTCAACTGTTGATACAGGTGTATCATTATTAGGGTTATGAATGAAATGTAGAGGGGTCACGTTTGGTAAGCCTTTCCTCTGTTGAACTAACCAAGCATTTTAAGTCTTACTCATTTCACTAAAATATTTCCGACCTAGTTTCTTAACCTGTTCATTAAAAAAGGGAATGGTTGGATCATACTTATCATCAGCCTTTGATAGGTTTTCCTCATCTCTATGGGCTTCTTCTGACAATGTAACCTTGTCGTTGCTGTGTCATTGTATACCTATACTGGTTGTGAGGAAGTGTGTGCCTTCTTCATGAATGGTTTTCCATTTTAATCTCCTTTCATACCTAGTGTAGGTCTGTGTATTGCACAACTGTGGTTGGAGCTGTTTATCCTGTCGTCTTCCTTGGGCAATACTTGTACTGTCAGTTGGTGTTGATCTATGTTAGCCTCATTAATCGTTCTTGTGATTTTACTCTGGTTGTCCATATCATGTAAATGTAGTTGATCGTGTTATACATTCTCATGTTTATTTTTCCCTAAGTGTTTAGTCCTATGAACTTCTGCAAACATTATCTAGCGGAACTCCGTGTTCTGGAAATTTGGTAATCTATTGTTGCATGGTATTTTGGTCTTATTTTGAGTTGTGGATGGCATAAGTATGTCTAACCATATCTGCTTGTCTGTGTCGTGTAGTGTGAAGTATGATTCTGAAACTGACAAGTGTATTTTCTTTGGCCTTAACGGTATGGTGGTTGATCCTGTATTGTACGGTACCATGAATTAAATTTTGGGGTTCATTTGGGTGGCATAATGGCTTCATGGCATGTTGTTGAGGATGGTGTGATCCTTTTATCCCCTAGGGGCTAACACATGTAACTTGGTGGTCATTTATGGTTGTTCTTGTTTGCGTTGTGTTAATTGGGTGGTTAAAGCACACTGGATGGGCAGTGTATTGCCTTGTGGTTTCCTCTGTATCCCAGTAGATTTGCACATTGTTTATTTTAGGGTATCTGCAGCTCATTTGAGGTTATATTTTTAGATATAAACTGTAATTTGCTGCTTCTCTATTTATGTTCTGGTTTTGTCATGTTGTTAATTTCCTGCATAACTTCCTCTTCTGGTGTCTCTTTGAATTTGATTTATTACACTGTAGACTTCATATAAAGCTAACCTGCCAGTCTATGTTGTTTTTCTCAGTGGAACTTTGATATCCATTGATATTGCTAATTTTTTCACCTTACCATTCTGTGATCTTGCTGGATAAGTATGGGATTATCTGGTGTTTTTCAGTTGGTATTGAAGTCATCCTGCTATTGGATTATGGGGTCCTTTAGTGGTGTTCCTCCTCCTTCATTGTTTTTTCACCGTTTTGATCAACCTACCTCATTATCTACTATTTACATTTTATTTACATTGTTTCCTGCTGTGTGAAAGAGGTACCTCTTGGCTGGTGTGCTACGGTGTGAATCTGCGGATGTCACTTCCGGGTTGTGCCAAGGTCCTTCGTGGCCATCCGGAAGTGTATGGTGTAGGTCATTCCTCTTTATTATCCTGTTGGTCATATAATTTGGGGTGTATTTCATATACTTTTTCATTTAATTGTGTGTCCTTTGGGGAATGAATATTTTGGTATTTCTGTGAAGATGGTTGCTTATATGACTTCAGATTCATTTACCCTCCTGAGCCTTCTTTCTAAAACATTCCTGTACTGTTCTTGCCAAGGTGTTAAAGATGGTTTTGTGATGAAATTGTTTCCCTCCATCCTTGTGTTTTTTCATTGTTTGGTGTTTTTGATGTTTCTGATGTCGATGTTTCGGACTAGGACATCTTGATTCCTTCGGTGTAGTGTGCTTGTGGCCCAGAACGTCTAAGGGCGGGCTGATGACCTTAGATGTTAGGCCCCTTTAAGCAACAAGCATCATCATCATCATCATCTAAGGGCATCACAGACCTGTTATTGCTCAATCTCATGCTTTTAGTAGCCGCCTGTCCCTCTAAGAAGATGTGTTGTTGCCGGTAGCATGAACGGATACCAGATGCAGGCTAGAGTCTTGTTTGTTATTGGAATCAACCAGACAAATCGCTCCACCTACTAAGAAGGCCATGCACCACCACCCACCAAATCAAGAAAGAGTTCTCAATCTGTCAATCCTTCCCGTGTCCGCGCCTGGTGAGGTTTCCTGTGTTGAGTCAAATTAAGCCACAGGCTCCACTCCTGGTGGTGCCCTTCCGTCAGTTCCTTTAAGGCTCAGCTTTGCAACCATACTTCCGCCAGAACCCAAAAGCTTTGGTTTCCCAGGAGCTGCCCGCCGAGTCATCGGAGGAACTTCGGTGGATCGCTAGCTGGCATAATTTATGGTTAGAACTAGGGTGGTTTCTGATCGCCTTTAAACCTCTAACATTTGTTCTTGATTAATGGAAACATACTTAGCAAATGCTTTCGCTTCCTCCGTCTTGTGACGATTCAAGAATTTCACCTCTAACGTCGCAATACGAATGCCCCCACCTGCCCCTATTAATCATTACCTTGGGTTACAAAAGCCAACAAAATAGAACCGAGGTCCTATTCTATGATTCCATGCACACAGTATTCAGGCGCAGCCGGCCTGCTTTGAGCACTCTAATTTGTTCAATGAAAACATGCTGGCCCAACTCAACACTCGATGAAAAGCACCCCGGTAGAATTTCTAATGCGCTCGCACCACTCAATATAGCTAGAGGTCTCCAACTGTATCTTTCAAACTTTACCCTTGCTTAGTATGACTATTTTCCTTAAGTCATGGATTTGGTCATTGTTAATCTTGTCATTCTGTGTGTTACTGATCTGTTTGGTTTTACTGCTTCCGATGTTCATTCTTGCTCTTCTAGGTTATGTATGTGATTATGTAAATGGGATTGTGAACCAGAATTAATTAGAAATTTGCCTAATGATTTCAGTGGTGTATTTGATAAGTTGGCCATTATTGAGCTCACTGATTCGTGGTTCTGTTGTGTTATGTTCAAAGCTTTGTCCCCAACTTGATTATCTTGTTTCTGCTTATGCATTGTGTTTAGGTATGCAAGCTGTACCTTCTTGCTCAACATCAGGTTGAGTAGTACCTTTAATGTGAATTGTTTGTGTTCTATTAGCTTTGTATTTCCGAAGGTTTAACTGTGTCAGTGAATGGCCAATCTACATGAGAGGTATAGATGGTGTAAATCTGCCCATTTGTTTAATGATTGCTCCACTTCCTTTTATTTGTGCAAATATTCATTCCTTTCAGTTTGTCTTGAGTTCTTGGAAACTTTATTTGACTTCAGTGTGAAACTTATTTCCGTACTACTGTATTGTAGTGTGTGCGTAAGTTTTCTGATTACTTGTAATATTAATGTAGGTGATAGGATTTCTGACATCCTGTTTTCCTCTTGGTTCCATTGCCTTATTAGTAACCTCCCTGTATACGCACTTTCATTTCTGTGTAAGTATATGTTGTTTTGGTGTTTTGTTGCATATCGTTGACTCAGATGGTGTTTGTTTTTTCTTGGCCTAGGGTGTTTGCATGTTTATCCTCGTGGGAGTTCCTTAGGCCAGTGGTATACTATAGTACTGGATCAGTTGACTTGATTAAAAAGTAAGTGAGCATTATATTCAGATCTTGTTATCCCAGTAAGAAATACTCGCCAATATTGCCTTTCTCTTTCTTTCCCCTTGCGTATTATTTTTCACCATTTTCTATTGAGGCTTGTTTGGCTATAATAGGAAAAAACTTCATGGTGCGCTTCTTAGCTAACAACACGATAGTTAGAATTAAAATTAAGATTGAAATGTTAGAACTGTGTGTTGAGATGTGTTATGAGGCGAATCCTGAAGAGCACAGGATCTGCTTAACTAATTACAGCTGTTTCTTCTGAACTTTCTTGTAATCATGTATGTGATGGCTAAAAGGAGTAAGCAGAAGGAAAACATTCATTAGAGATGAGTGAGAAGTTTCAAAGCTTATTATCTCAAATGAACTTGGTGCATGTCAAGTCATTAAACTGTATGTGAAATGTGAAATTTAGATATAACTTAGTGTAAACATATAATTTTAAAATATTTTGAAGCAAAAACTCATTAAGGAATGTGATCATAACAACTTGTGTCGTTGCGGAGTGGAAGTTTGAATGTAACTGATAACCTTGCGACCTTGAACTATGTGTACAATTGATTTCATTATCTGATATATTGTGAAATGTAAATGACTCAGTTCTGAAATACCTTAACATCTGCATGTAGTTGGTATCTGGAGTTGGACTTGGTACCAGTGGTTGTAATGTGGACTCAGTCAACAAAAATTACTTTGCCTTTAACCACTACAATATATGGAAATATGGTGAGCTTCGGGGTGGAAGGCTGATACAGTGGTTCCGTGTTGGCCTCCTTCTTCATCTTTGCTTTTGTCTTGGCTAATATGCTACAGAAATTGGTGTCACTAATTGTATTTCTCAAACTACCTTCTTCCGATCATTTCTTGTGTTTGTGGGAGTCATCGTTTTAATTTGATATCTTCCTTGGCTGGTTCGCCAAGTTTTTAAACTTTAACTCTCCAGTACTATACAGTCTCTGGTTGGTGCTGCCACCCGTTGGCATTCAACCTAACTATCTCAGTCTCTCTCTCTCCACTTTGACCAATCAACACCCGAGGCCGCCATTAGTAGCCCTCGGCTCGCTGTATTTGAAGAACAGCCATTACTCGCTTGTGTTCTACAATAAAGAGCAGACGCTTCTGGAGCTCTCGCCATGTCCTGGCTTGGGACCGCATAATGGATAATGTATAGGCACTACTGCCTGAGAGGGTGGACCTCAAAACCCTCTAAAGATCCTTTAATTTCAATAATTATCCTCGTGTATGTATCCTAATTGTGTTTTTTGGTTTGGAAGCTTCCTATGATAAGGCACAACATGGCTATGCCATGCTTAAGATTTTCTACTGATACAGCTCATACAGTAATTGATCTACATGTCTTATTATCTTGGAAATTAATCTGCAGAAAGTGAAACCCTATTTCAAGAACTCATTTCTACTGTACATGGTTTTTAAGTGTGTTGGAAAATGATACATAGCAAACTCGTCTTATGTACTGTAAACATCATTGGGTTGTAAAAATTTGTATTTTCTGTATTACTTAAAGAAATTCTAATTGATTGTCACCTTAAGGGGTATTCAGTGATATTTTGGTAAAATTTTAATATTCAAGAAGTTTTTATTATTATTAATGTCAAATGAGGCTACTCACCCTCTGGTTCTAATTTAATAATCACGTAATGGAGTATTACTACAGGGGGAGTTCCGGCAAAGACTATTGTATTCCTAGTCTGTTTCGCTCCTAACATTTTTTCTAGTTACTTATATTTTATTAAATTTATTTTTCCCTCTTGTTTTAGGGTTCTGGTGTTGACCCATTGCTTTTGATTTCCTCCATGTTACCTACTGTTGTTGGGTCACTAATGTGATTGGTCCTCACATTAAGGTTTGTAATTTGTGTTGCCATAGTGATTTTTTTCCTTTTTTGTTTGTTTTTTCGTTGTGAATGGGACTTGTGGTGGACAGTTGAGTTGAGAGATACTGTTTCTCTTGTAATCTTTGACCCTTGGTGGTACATTTTCTTCTTTGGAGTCCTCATTAATGTTTATTTGCTTTTCCTTCCCTAGGTGTTAGAGGTAACATCCGTTTTCCCTTTTAAGTACCTTACTAAGGTGTTCATAGCTATGCCTTTCAGGATCTCCCAGTATGCTGGATATCCTGTCGATGTATGTACATTTGAAGAATAGAGAAAACATCTCTCTAAAGTTGATATGAAATTAAGATCAAATCGTAACTTCATTAAGTCTCAAAGGAGACGCTGAAATGTCAGTAGTTAATATCCTGTGCATGGGAAAAGGCTTACTAAGACATACATCTTATTCTGTAAATAAGGTAGTAGTATTAATTTTTTAATTTAATTTGAATTTTGCCAGCCGGCGATGTTAAGTTGGTTTAATATTTGAACTTTAATCTTAACGTAACATCAGATTTTTTAAACGAGGATAATTTTCAAACAGTGTTAATCTTGAATAATTTGAAAACTTGAATTAAATTATTCTTGTTTCCAAGAAAATTTGTTTTTTCTGTTCTTAACCCTAGATTGCTTACCGGGGTGACCCGTCGCCCCACTCATATATATTTCTTTTAGCAATATGATCATTTGTGCCCATGGCTTCCCCCTCCATGGTAGTCTCTAATGAAGGTAAGTTCAATAACACCAGCAGTGTTCTACTGGCGTACACTGAACACAGCTGCAGTGAGGAGTGTTATGGAGTGATCACCGACCCCGGTAAGCATTTATGAGTTAGGATATTATTCTATGCATGTAGCCCCTGCGGAATAGCAATGGCATTTAGAGTGACTGATATGAATTTTGCTGACACAGTTAGCTCAATCTCAGAAAGAAAGTGATTACAAAAATTATAGAAGTGTTACAATACAACAGTATAACAACCAACTCTACCTTGGTGTCTCCAAAACTTCCCAATCGGTAGTAGTTTGGCAACACGGGACCTTACAAGAAAACTACGGAAATGAATTACTTACCACCATGTCCAAAGGAGAAAAAGCATGAAAAACGGACACTCGGTGCCAGAGGCTATGTGAATCAAAATCTAAGAGAATATACTGACTATAAAGGAAAGACAGATTTTAAAAAAATAAACCAACTTTAATGGATCTAGATTTCAAATCTCAAAGAACAGTAATAACTTTCGGACTTACAATACGATTATTAAAGGAAATTAAGAAAATTATCATCACACTAAAAGAAAAGATAATATAATTTGGGTCGGCCCTTGGAAATATAATAAACCATCGGATCACAATCCTTGAAAACCAAATAATCAATCAATTTAAATAGTTGAGCAGTAGTGGAAAAATTAACGGTAAGTTGGGTCTTGTTTATCGACACTTCTAGTATAACAGAAGAGGCAAGTTAATGTTACCAAGTTTTAGGCGAAATAGAACCTAATCACCAATAAATTAAATCATAGGAAAAGAAGACGTATTTCAATTTTAGGATTAGTAAATTGGAGTACAGTATGAGCCCACACACCGGATCAAAGATACAATCGACAGCCATCAGCTGTTTTATCAACACAGGGAATCCATATTAGTTTACAACGGTTCCCATAGAAACGAATCACGTGTCACGATTAAAACATGGCTTCCAAAGATTATCAGATAGACATCGACCAAACAACTCCAACTTACCGATTTTCATCTGTGATCCACCGAATAACGCTTAACTAAAAGTTACAAGAAGGTTTTGAAATGAAAATTTACAAACACATAAGAAATCTGAGTCCCGATTTTAAGAAAAATTACATCTTATTAACGCCAGAGTAAGGGCTACCGCGCGATAAAGGGAATTCCTCTTGATAACCGTAGTTTAAAACATACTCGCAATTCAAATTTTTTAACTTGTTCAGTCCAAACCAAAAACCTTGAGCATTGTGGCGATACCTCGGTGGGAAAGGGTATTCATGCAGATTTCATCATGCAGGGTACTTACAATTTCTCCGAAGTAAATATGACTTGATAAACAAACCACAAATCCAACTAGAATTTGTGGTCGGTTGGCCACAGTCTTCACCGGGATCGAAAATCCGCCACATCTCGCCCGTCTTTCTTCTTATTGATTAGTGTTCTTTTAATAACCAAGTATGTGGGACCAGCTTCCAAGACCTTTGCTTCACGATCTCAAACAACAACAGGAAAAACAAAACAACCACGCACATATTGTCGTACTCGATCGTTAATTGGCCGAGCAACGTTGTACTATTACGCTGTGCTCACAGATGGCAGTAGAATGCAGTTCAGATGGAACACTCAGTCAGATAATCACCGCTCCTTTTGAATCGTGTACAATTCCATCGGGCCTTGAACGACTCTTAAATAATTTTCAAGTCCATGCATACTCGAAATGCGTGATATATATGCATACGCCATAGAAGAGAATGTTGAAATTGATTCTCATTACGTCTCCGAAATCAGTCCATGAGACGAGTCCGATGTCGTCGCTAAACCTCCTCCTGGAGGCACCAATAAAATTAAAAATGGTCATAGTTGGTCTTCTACTACTTCTATTCAAACCCGAACTGCTACAGGTAATATTTATTTTATATCTTGCATGGACATCTAAGATAAGGATATGAACAATTACATGTCATTGACTATGATTCAGTTGTAATTTATTGAGATGTATTTGTATGGATTTCTCTCACACATCATATTTATGCCTGTGAAATTTATATTTTGAGAAACTATAATCAAAATGTGAATACAAACAAGTAGTATAATAAGCGGGTTCTGGCGCCTCCTCCCGCGGGAAATTTGAATTTTGGCGGGAAATTTGAATTCTGGCGGGAAATTTGAATTATGGCGCGAGATTTGAGTTTGTAAACAAAGCCACGTGCTTTTTGACAGCTGTCATCGACAACAACGCATCGCTAACCTCACTGCTGCAATCTTGACGGGCCTAAACCTCAGTAGTGCCAACTTAACCTAACTAGCGTGAAGTGAAAAAAGCCACGTGTTTTCTGACAGCCACGTGCTTTTTGACAGACAACAACGCATCGCTAACCTCAGTACTGCCATCTTGACGGGCCTAAACCTCAGTAGTGCCAACTTAACCTAACTAGTGCGAGGTAAACAAAGCCACGTGTTTTTTGACAGAGATAAACAAATCCACGTGCTTTTCTGACAGCTGTCATCCGCCATCTTTAATCCAGAGAGCACCGTGCTGCCCTCTTTAGCTACTTACCTTTGAAATGTGGTACGTCACAGCTGTCATCCGCCATCTTGCATCCGAAACCTCAGTGCTGCACTCTTTAGCTAGATACCTTTGAAATGTAGTGGTGGCAAATTCTTTATGCTCTTGTTTGGAAACAAAGCCACGTGCAGCTGTCATCCGCCATCTTTAATCCATAGAGCACCGTGCTGCCTTCTTTAGCTACTTACCTTTGAAATGTGGTACGTCACAGCTGTCATCCGCCATCTAGCATCGCAAACCTCAGTGCTGCACTCTTTAGCTGAAATGTAGTGGCGGCAAATTCCACGTGATCTTGTTTGGAAACAAAGCCACGTGCAGCTGTCATCCGCCATCTTTAATCCATAGAGCACCGTGCTGCCCTCTTTAGCTACTTACCTTTGAAATGTGGTACGTCACAGCTGTCATCCGCCATCTTGCATCCGAAACCTCAGTGCTGCACTCTTTAGCTAGATACCTTTGAAATTTAGTGGCGGCAATTTGAAAAATTCTTTATGCTCCTGTTTGGAAACAAACCTATGCGCTTTTTGTCAGCTATCATCCGCCATATTTAATCTAGAGAGCACCGTGCTGCCCTCTATGTCGTGGTGGTAAATTCTACACGCTCTTGTTTGGAAACAAACCCATGTGCTTTTCTGACAGCTGTCAACCGCTAGAGAGCACCGTGCTGCCCTCTTTATGCCGGTGGCAAATTCTACGTGCTTTTTGACAGCTGTCATCCGCCATCTTTAATCAAGAGAGCACCGTGCTGCCATCTTTAGCTAGATACCTTTGAAATGTGATAGCGGCAAATTCCATGTGCTCTTGTTTAGTAAACAAAGCCACGTGCTTTTTGACAGCTATCATCCGCCATCTTTAATCAATAGAGCACAGTGCTGCTATCATGCGGGTAATTTCGTCAGCTGTCATCCACCATCTTTAATCTACAGAGCGCCGTGCTGCTCTCTGTAGTAGCGGGCAATTTGAATAGTTCTGTTACTTTTCATCCGTCATCTTTAATCAACAAAGCTTCGTACTGCTATCTTTAGCTACATACATTTAACATGTGGTGGCGGATAATTTGACAATAAAAAACCTTCCGTTAGCTATCATTCGCCATCTTAATTCAACAGAGCATCGTGCTGCTATCTCTAGCTACATAGATTTAACATGTGGTGACGGTAATTTGAAATTCTATCTAGATGCCATCTTTAATCAACAGAGCACCGTGCTGCTATCCCTTTGAATTGTGGTGACGGATAATTTGAAATTCCGTTAGCTATCATCATTAAACATTAGTGCATTCGCTAACCTAACCTCTCATCTACTATCTTGAAGGAGATTATACGACACCTCCTCTACCTCCTGCTCCTCCTCCTCCTCCCCTACCACCTCCGCCTCCTCCTCCTCCTCTGTCAAGACATAACTTTATCGAACACGCATCGCGAAGGCAAGAGTGTGCAGCGTTATGCATGTTTAGACTTGCGGATTACGAAAGAAACATAACAAGACTTGAAACGAACACTGCCCTCGATGTCGTTAACCTCAACATGTGACGCGCAGGTCACCTACGGGTGTCGAATAGAAAGACCTGCACCTGGCGAGCCGAACTTGTCTTCGGACACTCCCGGCACTAAAAGCCATACGCCATTTCATTTTTTACCTCAACATGTGATTAAAACATTGTCTGGTGTGTTCAGAACACTACATAAGTAGAATCGAACGCTGTACAACATGTTAGGGGATACCTTTGTTCTAAGAAGATCAGATTGAAACATAACAAGACTAGAATTGAACACTGCATTCGATGTCGTTTACATTAACATGTGATCAGAACATTGATTGATGTGTTCAGATCACTAAACAAATAGAACCGAACACTGTACAACATGTTAGGGGATACCTTTGCTCTAAGAAAATTAGATTGCAAAATTACAAGACTAGAAACGAACACTACACTCGATGTTGTTAACCTTAACATGTGATCAGAACATTGATCGATGTGTTCAGATCACTAAACAAGTAGAACCGAACACTGTACAACATGTCAGGGGATACCTTTGTTCTAAGAAAATTAGATTGAAACATAACAAGACTAGAACCGAACACTGTACAACATGTTAGGGGATACCTTTGTTGTAAGAAGATCAGATTGAAACATAACAAGACTAGAATTGAACACTGCACTCGATACAACATGTGATCAGAACATTGATTGATGTGTTCAGATCACTAAACAAGTAGAACCGAACACTGTACAACATGTTAGGGGATACCTTTGTTCTAAGAAAATTAGATTGAAACATAACAAGACTAGAACCGAACACTGTACAACATGTTAGGGGATACCTTTGTTCTAAGAAGATCAGATTGAAACATAACAAGACTAGAATCGAACACTGCACTCGATGTCGTTAACCTTAACATGTGATCCGATACAACATGTTAGGGGATACCTTTGCTCTAAGAAAATTAGATTGAAACATAGCAAGACTAGAATCGAACACTGCAAGAACATTGTTTGATGTGTTCAGAGCAAAAGTACAACTTCAATTATTTACCTAGTGTAAAAATCAAAAACACACACTGTGCACATATCGCATAGCTATCTCGCCTATCACTTGCCTAGTATGAAAATCAAAAACACACTGTGCACATATCGCATAGCTAACTCGGCAACACTTCAAATGATTTGCTTAGTACGAAAATAAAAAATCTATACCGCGTAGCTAACTCGTTCATCACACTGCTAAGACGATTAGTAATTGCGAATACATACGAAAATCAAGAAAACACACTGAGTAGCCAACTCGCTCGGGTCACTCGCTTAGTAATTGCAACACGACTAGTACACTGATACACGTTACTCTTTTTTTCTCGAAACACACACACACACACACACGGATAAGAATGTTCCGAGGTACTACATACTTACATGTTTTTTAAAAAAATAGGGGGATGAAAGATCATAAATTATATGTACACATGTTGTCTCCTCCAAGTTGTAAGACGAAATCGACGCAGTACTGCGAGTTTCCGCTCTAGCTGGCGAACGGAAGTAGCATGATATCTCAGCAAAAAATACGCGTGAGCTTGCATACACGCAAGTCAGACACAATGATGGATACCGCGATTCAAATCCTGGCAACTTATGCCGTCAGGAAGGGCATCCGGCGAGCATCTAGCTGTAGATCCCCGATTCTCATATTAAAAAGAGCATCTAGTAGTAAAAGAGATTCTTAATCCGAGTTCTTTGACGTCAGGAAGGGCAACCGGCCAAAAACAATAGTGTATGATGTAAGAGGCTAGATGCTGCCAGTTTTGCATCAGGAAGGGCAACTAGTCTTAAAACAAATTCTTCTGATTTAAAATCTTCGTTTGCGTCAGGAAAGGCATCCGGCTGTAAAACAATAGTTCGTGATACAGCGATTTAAAATCTAAGAAGAGCATCTAGCTGTAGATCCCCGATTCTCGTGTTAAAAAGAGCATCTAGTTGTAAAACAGATTCTTAATCCGAGTTCTTTGACGTCAGGAAGGGCAACCGGTCGAAAACAATAGTGTATGATGTATGAGGTTAGATACTGCCAGTTTTGCGTCAGGAAGGGCAACTAGTCTTAAAACAAAACAGATTCTTATTCCTAGTTCTTTGACGTCAGGAAGGGCAACCGGTTGAAAACAATAGTGTATGATGTAAGAAGCTAGATACTGCCAGTTTTGTGTCAGGAAGGGTAACTAGTCTTAAAACAAATTCTTGCGATTTGAAATCTTAGTTTTGCGTCAGGAAGGGCATCCGGCTGTAAAACAATAGTTCGTGATACAGCGATTTAAAATCTAAGAAGAGCATCTAGCTGTAGATCCCCGATTCTCGTGTTAAAAAGAGCATCTAGTTGTAAAACAGATTCTTAATCCGAATTCTTTGACGTCAGGAAGGGCAACCGGTCGAAAACAATAGTGTATGATGTAAGAGGCTAGATACTGCCAGTTTTGCGTCAGGAAGGGCAACTAGTCTTAAAACAAATTCATGCGATTTAAAAATCTTAGTTTTGCGTCAGGAAGGGCATCCGGCTGTAAAACAATAGTTCATGATACAGCTACTTAAAATCTAAGAAGAGCATCTAGCTGTAAATCCCCGATTCTCGTGTTAAAAAGAGCATCTAGTTGTAAAACAGATTCTTAATCCGAGTTCTTTGACGTCAGAAAGGGCAACCGGTCGAAAACAATAGTGTATTATGTAAGAGGTTAGATAGTGCCAGTTTTGCGTCAGGAAGGGCAACTAGTCTTAAAACAAAACAGATTCTTAATCCGAGTTCTTTGACGTCCCGAAGGGCAACCGGTTGAAAACCATAGTGTATGATGTAAGAGGCTAGATGCTGCCAGTTTTGCGTCAGGAAGGGCAACTAGTCTTAAAACAAATTCTTGCGATTTAAAATCTTAGTTTTGCGTCAGGAAGGGCATCCGGCTGTAAAACAATAGTTCGTGATACAGCGATTTAAAATCTAAGAAGAGCATCTAGCTGTAAAACCCCGATTCTCATGTTAAAAAGAGCATCTAGTTGTAAAACAGATACTTAATCCCAGTCCTTTGACGTCAGGAAGGGCAACCGGTCGAAAACAATAGTGTATGATGTAAGAGACTAGATACTGCTTTTTAAAATCCTAGAAGGGTATCCTGTTGTAAAACGGATTCTTGTGATTTAAAATCTCGCGTCAGGAAGAGCAACCGGTCGTAAAACGAATTCTTGCGATTTAAACTCATGCGTCAGGAGGAGGCACTCGGCTTTAAAACATATTTTTAATCCCGGCCCTGCTACGTTAGGAACCACATCTAGCTGTAAAAACAGGAGCTTCAAACATTTACAGTTTTAAGCTTTAGGAACGGGTTATGGGTTACATTTTTTGTTCTACTGCATAGAACACTATCTTTGAAGTTGTATCGGCGCAGTCATTCAGAGCGAGGTATGGAATGCATGTGTTGGCTGAAATTGTACACCGGCTGTAGTAACCTGGAACGAAGACACTGCATGCTGATGAGCGACTTGTAACTCACGTAGCCTGTGTAAGCTCCTAACATAAATTATCATGATTGTACGGAGAGGTTAAAACACACAGTGCTAGCACATAGCCCCCCTCCTATCGAAAGAGCCTGCACGGCGCCGGCATGTAGGCTACTCCTGTTGAAGGAGCCTGTACAAGGTTTAACACCTCTCCATCAACAGCCCTTACTTAAAGCTAGCTTTTTTTGCACACCCGCCTCTTAGATCATACACCATAGTTTTACGACCGGTTACGCTTCCTGACTAGGATTTTAAATCGCAGTATACGCGATAAATTTGTTGTAGCGGGTTTTATAACTAGATGTCCCGGTACCGGCACATAGCCTACTCCTACCGAAGAAGCCTGCACAAGGCTTATTGCCTCCATCCGACAGATGAATCACCATCAACTTCTTGTACTCAAAATCATTTTCGAAGGAGTCTGCACTTAACGCCCCCTATCAACAGCCCTTACTTAATGCTGGCTTTTTTGCACACCCCGCCTCTTAGATCATACACCATAGTTTTACGACCGGTTACCCTTCCTGACTAGGATTTTAAATCGCAGTATACGCGATAAATTTGTTATAGCGGGTTTTATAACTAGATATCCTGGTACCGACACATAGCCTACTCCTACCGAAGAAGCCTGCACAAGGCTTTTTGCCTCCATCCGACAGATGAATCACCATCAACGTCTTGTACTCAAAATCATTTTCGAAGGAGTCTGCACAAGGTTTAACGCCCCCTATCAACAGCCCTTACTTAATGCTGGCTTTTTGCACACACCGCCTCTTAGATCATACACCATTGTTTTACGACCGGTTACCCTTCCCGACTAGGATTTTTAATCGCAGTATACGTGATAAATCAGTTGTAGCGGGTTTTATAACTAGATATCCCAGTGCCGGCACATAGCCTACTTCTACCGAAGAAGCCTGCACAAGGCTTATTGCCTCCATCCGACAGATGAATCACCATGAACGTCTTGTACTCAAAATCATTTTCGAAGGAGTCTGCACAAGGTTTAACGCCCCCTATCAACAGCCCTTACTTAATGCTGGCTTTTTTACACACCCCACCTCTTAGATCATACACCATAGTTTTACGACCGGTTACCCTTCCTGACTAGGATTTTAAATCGCAGTACACGCGATAAATTTGTTGTAGCGGGTTTTATAACTAGATGTCGCGGTACCGGCACATAGCCTACTCCTACCGAAGAAGCCTGCACACAGCTTAACGCCTCCATCCGACAAATAAATCACCCTCAACACTCTTCAATCATTCCCGCTACTTCGAAGGATAGCAGGTTCGAGCTCCTACTGACGGAAGCCGTGAAAAAATAGCAAATGCTAGGCGAGGGACCTGCGCGATCGTCATAACATGATCTAGCTGGATGCCCTTCCTGACGGCATAAGTTACCAGGATTTGAATCGCGGTATCCATCATTGTGTCTGACTTGCGTGTATGCAAGCTCACGCGTATTTTTTTGCTGAGATATCATGCTACTTCCGTTCGCCAGCTAGAGCGGAAACTCTCAGTACTGCGTCTATTTCGTCTTACAACTTGGAGGAGACAACATGTGTACATATAATTTATGATCTTTCATCCCCCTATTTTTTTAAAAAAACATGTAAGTATGTAGTATCTCGGAACATTCTTATCCGTGTGTGTGTGTGTGTGTGTGTGTGTTTCGAGAAAAAAAGAGTAACGGGTATCAGTGTTCTAGTCGTGTTGCAATTACTAAGCGAGTGACCCGAGCGAGTTGGCTACGCAGTGTGCTTTCTTGATTTTCGTATGTATTTGCAATTACTAAGCGTCTTAGCAGTGTGATGAACGAGTTAGCTACGCGGTATAGATTTTTTATTTTCGTACTAAGCAAATCATTTGAAGTGTTGCCGAGTTAGCTATGCGATATGTGCACAGTGTGTTTTTGATTTTCATACTAGGCAAGTGATAGGCGAGATAGCTATGCGATATGTGCACAGTGTGTGTTTTTGATTTGTTCGATTCTAGTCTTGCTATGTTTCAATCTAATTTTCTTAGAACAAAGATATCCCCTAACATGTTGTATCGGATCACATGTTAAGGTTAACGACATCGAGTGCAGTGTTCGATTCTAGTCTTGTTATGTTTCAATCTGATCTTCTTAGAACAAAGGTATCTCCTAACATGTTGTACAGTGTTCGGTTCTACTTGTTTAGTGATCTGAACACATCAATCAATGTTCTGATCACATGTTGTATCGAGTGCAGTGTTCAATTCTAGTCTTGTTATGTTTCAATCTGATCTTCTTAGAACAAAGGTATCCCCTAACATGTTGTACAGTGTTCGGTTCTAGTCTTGTTATGTTTCAATCTAATTTTCTTAGAACAAAGGTATCCCCTAACATGTTGTACAGTGTTCGATTCTAGTCTTGTTATTTTGCAATCTAATTTTCTTAGAACAAAGGTATCCCCTAACATGTTGTACAGTGTTCGGTTCTACTTGTTTAGTGATCTGAACACATCAATCAATGTTCTGATCACATGTTAAGGTTAACGACATCGATTGCAGTGTTCAATTCTAGTCTTGTTATGTTTCAATCTGATCTTCTTAGAACAAAGGTATCCCCTAACATGTTGTACAGCGTTCGATTCTACTTATGTAGTGTTCTGAACACACCAGACAATGTTTTAATCACATGTTGAAGTTAACGACATCGAGTGCAGTGTTCGTTTCAAGTCTTGTCATGTTTCTTTCGTAATCCGCAAGTCTAAACATGCATATCGCTGCACACTCTTGCCTTCGCGATGCGTGTTCGATAAAGTTATGTCTTGACAGAGGAGGAGGAGGAGGAGGCGGAGGTGGTAGGGGAGGAGGAGGAGGAGGAGGAGTAGGAGGTAGAGGAGGTGTCGTATAATCTCCTTCAAGATAGTAGATGAGAGGTTAGGTTAGCGAATGCACTAATGTTTAATGATGATAGCTAACGGAATTTCAAATTATCCGTCACCACAATTCAAATGGATAGCAGCACGGTGCTCTGTTGATTAAAGATGGCATCTAGATAGAATTTCAAATTACCGTCACCACATGTTAAATGTATGTAGCTAGAGATAGCAGCACGATGCTCTGTTGAATTAAGATGGCGGATGATAGCTAACGGAAGGTTTTTATTTTCAAATTATCCGCCACCACATGTTAAATGTATGTAGCTAAAGATAGCAGTACGAAGCTTTGTTGATTAAAGGTGACGGATGACAAGTAACAGAACTATTCAAATTGCCCGCTACTACAGAGAGCAGCACGGCGCTCTGTAGATTAAAGATGGTGGATGACAGGTGACGAAATTACCCGCATGATAGCAGCACTGTGCTCTATTGATTAAAGATGGCGGATGATAGCTGTCAAAAAAAGCACGTGGCTTTGTTTACTAAACAAGAGCACATGGAATTTGCCGCCATCACATTTCAAAGGTATCTAGCTAAAGATGGCAGCACGGTGCTCTCTTGATTAAAGATGGCGGATGACAGCTGTCAAAAAGCACGTAGAATTTGCCACCGGCATAAAGAGGGCAGCACGGTGCTCTCTAGCGGTTGACAGCTGTCAGAAAAGCACATGGGTTTGTTTCCAAACAAGAGCGTGTAGAATTTACCACCACCACATAGAGGGCAGCACGGTGCTCTCGAGATTAAAGATGGCGGATGATAGCTGACAAAAAAGCGCATAGGTTAGTTTCCAAACAGGAGCATAAAGCATTTTTCAAATTGCCGCCACTACATTTCAAAGGTATCTAGCTAAAGAGTGCAGCACTGAGGTTTGCGATGCAAGATGGCGGATGACACCTGTGACGTACCACATTTCGAAGGTAAGTAGCTAAAGAGGGCAGCACGGTGCTCTATGGATTAAAGATGGCGGATGACAGCTGCATGTGGCTTTGTTTCCAAACAAGAGCACGTGGAATTTGCCGCCACTACATTTCAGCTAAAGAGTGCAGCACTGAGGTTTACGATGCTAGATGGCGGATGACAGCTGTGACGTACCACATTTCAAAGTTAAGTAGCTAAAGAGGGCAGCACGGTGCTCTATGGATTAAAGATGGCGGATGACAGCTGCACGTGGCTTTGTTTCCAAACAAGAGCATAAAGTATTTGCCACCACTACATTTCAAAGGTATCTAGCTAAAGAGTGCAGCACTGAGGTTTCGGATGCAAGATGGCGGATGACAGCTGTGACGTACCACATTTCAAAGGTAAGTAGCTAAAGAGGGCAGCACGGTGCTCTCTGGATTAAAGATGGCGGATGACAGCTGTCAAAAAAGCACGTGGATTTGTTTATCTCTGTCAAAAAACACGTGGCTTTGTTTACCTCGCACTAGTTAGGTTAAGTTGGCACTACTGAGGTTTAGGCCCGTCAAGATGGCAGTACTGAGGTTAGCGATGCGTTGTTGTCTGTCAAAAAGCACGTGGCTGTCAAAAAACACGTGGCTTTGTTTACCTCACGCTAGTTAGGTTAATTTGGCACTACTGAGGTTTAGGCCCGTCAAGATTGCAGCAGTGAGGTTAGCGATGCGTTGTTGTCGATGACAGCTGTCAAAAAGCACGTGGCTTTGTTTACAAATTCAAATCTCGCGCCAAAATTCAAATCTCCCGCCAAAATTCAAATTTCCCGCCAGAATTCAAATTTTCCGCGGGAGGAGGAGGAGGCCGCCGAACTCTCCCATTATACTACTCAAACATTTTTGTGACACGGTATTTGATATTTGAATTTTTTAAACAAAAAGGATCAATAAGTTTGTTTTATCCACTAATACACCTTTCTCAATTTGTTTTAATTTCAAAATACGCACAATACTCCTGCATTACTTTCATTTAATAGACGTTCATATCAGTAAAATCGCAATTCCACCCAAGCTTTCAAAAAGGAGGAAACTTTGGGGTGACACACCACCCCTGGTAAGCTTTTGTGGGTAGAAAGAAGTGCAAAGCATTCTAGGGTTAATTATTTGATGCCGTGACAGGCTGGTACATGGGTTCACGGGGTTTTAATATCTTTCCTACTGTCTGGTGGTACATTCTTATCTTATTGAATGCTTGTCATGTTTCGGGCGTGTAAGTTTTGTGTGTCGCCTCGGGATTTATTTTACTTGTACCGGTTCATCAGTTATGGGTGGTGCAGTAAGTACTAACAGTTAGCTGGGTTTTTTTTCGGTGGGGCCCCCGAAGCCTGTTCCCCCCCCCCCCCCGCGCGACCATCGACTCAATCTACATGGCCTCCAACATGCTATTCATTTCTAAGAAGAAAGAGATAGCAGGGGAAGAGTGGGAAGTGATACAAGGAGTATCTGCCTGTTTCCGAGTCACTCGCTACCACGGCAAAGTTTTTATTGGTTGGATAGTGTTAAGGTGTGGTATTGAAGGGTCAGGGGAAAAACACATAGGCAGAAAGAGAAATAGCCTACATGTAAAACCTGACATCTTGTAATAGCACATGCAAGGATGTGGGCTGGAAAAGGTCCAGTGGTAGTGTTAGTTGAGAAGAGGTATCATGCACCAGCCATGATCCATCGTCTCGCCGTTCCGTCTGCCAGGGGATCAGTCCGTCTGGGCACTGCCGTGACTAGCGCGGGCCTTGCCGGCTGCGGAGCCATGCGTCGAGTACCACTAGGGCCCGCCTCACAGCACCGCCTCCTTGGGGTCCCTCTTACCCAGTCTCCGATCCCGAGAAGTGAGACCAAGCCCGCCGAGGCGGGGCCTCCTGGAAGGGGGTGGTTCATGACGCCGGACCTCCTTCCTCTCTGCCCGCGCCATGGCCCGGTAGACTGCGCAACTGCGCCTCCTTAAGTGTTGCGCAGGCCGTGTAGTGGTGATCACCCCTACAACGGTTGCACTTCACTTGGAGCCCTCACCTCTCCTTCCGGTGGCCCCATCTCAGACAGTGGAAACACTGCAAGAGCTGCTGAGGGAGACGTTTCAATCTCACCTGATTGCTGCTACCTGCTGAGGTCCTCTCCTGGTTGACTCCTCGCTCGGCTGCTGTCATGAGAACAGTCCTGTGTTGCGGCTGGGCGGCCCTTTCCTGGTGGGCCAGCGTCGTCTTCTTCCTGGTCCTGGGGCGGCGTCTTCTTCACGGGGATATCTTCTCGGCAGGGGAAGGGGCCTCTTCCTGGTGGTCCTCCTGCCGGCCTGGTGATCCCGGGGTAGCGAGTGGTTCTGCTGCGTCGCCGTCTTCTTCCTTCTGCTGGCTGACGGCGGTGGCGTCGGTCGGTGCTAACACTCGACTGCGTTCCCTGTCATGTGGGGCGCTCGTCGATGTCTGCAGTTCGACAGTCGCACTGGTGGGCTGGGCCTGGACAGCAGCCTCTAGACTCCAGGGGCGTCATCCTCCACTGCTGTGTAGCCGTCCGCCGTCCCGGGCACTTTCCTGGATTGCGCCCGGGTAACAGGCCCTTCCTGGTAGACCTCCGTCTCCATGCACTTCGCCCTGGCAGCCGGTCGACGATCTTGGTTGCCGGCCTTGTTGGTCTGCGTGTACTTCGTAAAGTACAGCGGTCCAACTGGGAGCGCACCGTCGCGGCGTTTAGGAGCGCCGCCGTCGTCCTCGGTCCTTGGCTCCGTCCGGTTAGCTGCCTCCTGGTAGCCTGAGACGTCCAGGTTCTCCCTGAGTCCTGGTAGTCGGACCACTTGTAGCTGCTGGGACTCCAGCTCTTAGTATCTCCTGAGGCTGGTTGCATCCCTAGGGCGGATGATAACCGCGCAGCCAGGGATCACCTCGCTGATGATCTCGAAGAGCGACTCTCCGATGAACTCCGCGATGGCTTTAAGGAGATCGATTATATAAATCGTCTCCTCGTAGGTGTGCTTCCCCCACCGGTTCTACACCAACAGCGCCGGGCTTCCGCAGCTATGAGCGCCGCTTGTAGTTTCGCTACGGCTCTCCCGCAGTCGTAGTCGGTCTCGCTGGAACAGTTAGCTCGTCCATCCTGGTCCTCCTGAAAATAAAGCTCTTGAAAGAGAAATAGCGAGCACTGAAAAGTGCTCAGCTGTGACAAATGCTCTTTCGAAGATGTACTAATAAGTACAACTGCCTGGCTAATACTTAAAAGGTACAGAGCGCCTGGCGAGGAGAGGGACAGCGGAGCGAGAGACAAGTACATGTTCTCGCTAGCGCAGTCAAGCTCGTCCTCGTCAACAGTTAGCTGGGTTTGTTTGGGTTTTATAAGCTAGCTCTTCAAGAGTGAACCGGGAAAATCAAAAGAATTAAAGGTCTCGCTCACCGTTTATAGACGGACGTGGCACCCATCGGGTTGAGTAAAATCGTTCAAGACTTAAATGTGAGAATTTTGAGTTTATAAGAGACGTCTAGCCAGTCAGGAGGCACTACAATATGTCATATACTTTTAGTACTTTGATTTCTTTATTACATTAATCCGTAGTATTACAACACTTTGTGTAAATAAACTTCAAAGTAATTTATTTTTTTAATTCTTTCAATTAACTTCGATTTTCAGGTTTTGATGTTTCCGAGTGATTCAGTTCAATTATGTTTCGTCTTTGTTAATGAACTGGTTATTTAACAATAGGAATACCAAACATTCTTTCTACTTACTTTTACGGAAGTGGTCATTTTGACCGATAGTCATACACATTCAATTTTGGGGGATAAAGGTGCCAGTGGAGTACAGAACATCATAGATCCTATAGAATTTAATTGTGATCATGTAAGACTTTTAAATAATATTATAAATAAATACACTAGTAAGGCAGAATGTTCTTCTTACATACTTTGGCTTACATTATATACATATCTACAAGAATGTCGCTTTCTGCCTTTCAACTTGATTGTTGCACTGTACACACACACTTTGCTTGGTCACCTATGAAGTGCACTTACCATAGACCAGTTTTCTACACGCTGCATACCTTTCCTTTGTTCTCTTTGCACACTGTGACCTGACACCGTCTGTGACGTGAATTTTCTTCCGAGCCTAGATCCCATTGTTGCAGCCAACAGTGACGATGTTGTTGAGAGGACTCCTAATGCGAGAAGACGCATAACGATACGCAGGATTGGTTGCCAGCTGTCTCAGGAATAACCTTCCTGGCTGTTCCCTTATACAATGCATAAGGATTCATACCAGCGAGATCTAGTATGTTGAAGAAGACATGCACGATCCATCACCGACTCATTGTACTTGGGGCTCATTTGATCTACTATGTCGACACTAAATTTAGTAGAATTATGGAAAGAGACAGTTTCAGGCTGTTGTTTGTTGATGCTTACATCAGTGTGTACTGTATTGAGAATGAGGACATTCTTGGCCCTTTTACCTTAGTACGACGTGAGAGTTACATCCTCATTTTGAACACTACTATGCTGTAAAGTGGGTCTCTGCTGGTCTTCATAGAAGGAGGAACTTTTCTGCTACTACAGTTCACTGTGCCTGCGATAATTGTGTTCTTTTTTGCAATGGTTTCACTAGTTTCAGTGAAGTGAAGAAGTTATCACAAGTAATATTTCTTCCCCGATTGATGAAAGGCTCAGCAAGACACAATACTACATATTGACTTAGAGTCCGATCGGTGGGCAGAGTTTCATCTTTCCCAAGATAGGGAAAACCGTTTACAACATACTTGGCTTCCACATCGACAGCCAACCAAAATTTGATACCTAACTTGGCTGGTTTATTGGCCATATACGGTACTGCATAAATGTGTATCCTGCATTCCACTGGTCTGTAGCAAGTAGTACAGTTGGATATAAATTTGTCCCACACAACGGATACATGTGCAAATCTATCAGTTTCCAGGCGATCCCTCCGGGTATATTTCTCATCGAATCGAAGAAACCTCATGATTTCCAGGAAACTGTTTCGTGCCATAGTTTTGGACTAACCCACCTCCGTGACCACAGATAGAGAACATAAGTTCCGCGTGCGTATACTGGTAGCGTCCAATTCTTCCAAAGAAAGTGTCTATTCAGAACTTGGCGGCCTCTAACCTCATTACATGGTTAGATGTGGCGCAGAACGGAAAAGACGCCAAGCAGTAGGGGGACAAGTTTCTTCAATGTGTCGTTTTGCATGTCCTGTGGGACCTTGGATTTCCCTGAGTAAATTCTGCTGTCCTCGCCGACCGCAATGCCCACATGTTGACTTACGCTCGGTATTCTGCAGTTCATGTCGTGATCCTTGCTAGTAATTTCATTATCTGTCTTAGTGAGTCCTTCATCTGCAAAATATAAAACCAAACTTATGCCTCTTGCTCACGGTAAAATTTTCTGTTAAATTTATTGTACAATAATTTAATTTGATAAAATTTGTGTTGCTCATGGTCAAATTCAAGTTTTATAAAACCTTTGATCAAAAGTTTCATAAAATAGGACATGTTCTATTCCATAAAATTAATTTTACGAAACGAACCAATCAGCGAAGCTGACATCACGATGATGCTGGCGCTGCGTCGTGAGAAGATTGTGAAGCTCGATTGTAAAAAAACTAAATGGCAGGACTGAGGAAGCTGTTAATGTTTCACTGGACGAATGCCAGAAATATCCACGTTTGTACGAAGTTAAAACGCCGCTTTACCATAAAAGAAATGCAAAAAGAGAGGCAGAAAAAACAATCGCCTAATTCCTATATGAATGCTGGTCTTCTAACCTCAACTAATTTTCGACCAAGGACAGCAATCCTCTACCTTCTTCTCTTCTTTTGATCCATTTCCTGTCATTTCTTTTCTTCCATTTTACAACTGTAGGCCTACAACATATAATTGCAGCCAAAGCAGCAAGTTTTGCTTTGTTTGTTGGAGCCATACTCTCAAACACACTGTAAGTTGACCAGCTGATTGTTGGTTCAAAAGTTTATCGATAGATGGCAACACATACACATCTCAGTTTAGAAGTGAGTACCGTGAGCAACACAAATTGCTTTCACCAAATTTTTATAAAATGAATTGTACAACAAATTTTACGAAACATTTTACCGTGAGCAATAAGCATTACACTGTGCACAGAATTACTGAAATACAAAGTGATAATATGAAATAGGCTTACATTTTTCATCAGCATTTTTGCTAGTGAGCGTGCACTGCCATTTAGTTGGTAATTCCTTAACCCTTGAGGTCGAAGGCTGCTGTCTGATTTCACTCTTACATGGCATTTCTACAGGATCGACGCAACTAGAATCATTATCCGAACTATTTCCATTTGCCAAACTATGCACATCTTCGCAATCATCGAGGTCTAAATCACTCCCAGCTTCATCGCTCCATTGTGATGGGGAAAATGTTATTCAAATGGCTCAGAATTTTGGCATCCATCCGAAGTCTACACGAGAACATGTTTCTTCGGAGTAATTACAGACAATGTTTGTAACGAGTGAACACGATAATTAACTGCTCGTTATGATTGCATAGCTTTCCTTACTGAACAAATACTGACTATATATGTCCTGCCATTGAACTTGAATCATAGTTTGAAAAGAACCAACAGCTGAACCATTGTAGCATAGAAATATGTTCTATTCAATATTACGGTAATAATGTATACTGTTACAGCTCCTTGGAATGATATCCCGCTCTGAATTAATGCCATAAAAGACCGATATATAGCTACTGCAGTAGTGGTCAAAATGACCGTCCAGTAAATGTAGGTATATGACTCATGTCACCAAACAGAAATGAGTTATGAGTATCTGAAGCCATATGGCGAAAAGTACACGAAAAATCATTAAAAGCCACCAAAGGATTTGTATGTCCTAAGCGCATAACGGAAGTGACAGGGAAAACAGAACTGAAAACTGTCATTTTGACCGCTTTGGTAAACCTAGTGTCAAACTTCGTAGATTAGGTTCCCTGAGAAGACGAAGGTATTCCTGATGTAAAAAAAGAGAGTGTTAAGTACTCATCCGCACCAACAAAGAAACCAGAACCCCAGTTGCCGCCAGTTCTTGCAACGCATCAAAGGGTGCAGTACGTTTCATAAATCAAGGTTAAGATACCTTCGGTAACATTAGCTGAATGCTGGAACTGCTTGACGATCCACCAAGTTAGAAGCAATGGAGATAAATATGAGGGAGAATCAAAAGTTAACTTACACGAGCTCGCACGCTGTGTGTCGTGACCGTGGTCAATGCGGAGCAAGCTACACTAACTGCTGACACGTCCGATAGGAAGGTTGGTGCTTTGTGTGCAGAGCATTCTAGGCTAAACGGTGCGTCAACTGGATGTTCATTCCAAATTGGAGGTGCGTGCAACGATCAGATTTCTATGGGCTAAACGGCTCAAATGCACGGAAAAATCGCTGATGAACATGGTCAGCGTGCGATTTCTCGCTCAGGTATTGTAAAGTGGTGTTAGCAGTTTGACGCCGGGCGTACAGATCTTACGGACGAATATCGCGAAGACAGGCCTGCAACATGAAGTATCGTTGCGAATGTTGGCCATGTGGATGGAATATTTAGACAGAATCGGCGCATAACACTGCAGGAAATTGCCAGCTTGCTGAACTTTTCGGATGGCAGTGTGTTCTCCATTGTTCACCAGCACCTTGGATTTCGTAAACTATGTCAGGAATGGGTCCCACGCCTGCTCACCGATGTTCACAAAGTACAACATTTCCATTCGTCACTGGCATTTTGGAAGGGTATTCTGTGGAGGGCAAAGAGATTCTGCGGTGAATCGCCACAGGGGATGAAACGCGTGTTCACCAGTTCACCCCCGAATCAATGAGAAAATAGATGGAATGGATGCAAGACCAACGTCTAACCTCCATCAGGAAAGGTAAGGGCGACAGTGTTTTCTGACATTGAGGGTGCGGTGCACGAGGAATTTACGCCGGAAGGCACGTCAATATACTCAACTTCGTATTGTATTGGAATGTCGTGATGTTAACTTTATTTTATAGGACATTCAACTTCCTCACACATTCCTGGATTACCGAGCTCGATAGCTGTAGTCGCTTAAGTGCGGCCAGTATTCAGTATTCGGGAGATAGTAGGTTCGGACCCCACTGTCAGCAGCCCTGAAAATGGTTTTCCGTGGTTCCCCATTTTCACACCAGGCAAATGCTGGGGCTGTACCTTAATTAAGGTCACGACCGCTTCCTTCCCACTCCTCGCCCTTTCCTGTCCCATCGTCACCGTAAGACCTATCGTGCCGGTGCGACGTAAAACAACTAGCAAAAAAAGCATTCCTGGATTTGCTGTCTTTGATGCCAGTGTGAGTGAGGGAGACTTTCTTCTGAATGTAGAGAGAAATCATTCAAGGAATTGGCTTCTTCAACACCAGGACACTTGGATATGCAGAAAAGGCTGCAGGGTATGTATGATTCAGCAATGTAATTACATGTGATGTAACCTTTAGTTTGTAGGACATATATCTGCCTCACATCTTACCGGATTTGCTGTCCTGGATGCCAGTTTCACTCAGAGAGAAGGTTCCCAGCTACCTTCCACTGAGAGTGAATTTCAATGTACATCAGAATGTGAAAGAACTATGGTCATTTGGTTCTTATCCGTACTGTGATTTCCTGTTTACTTCAAGGGACAACATTTTATTAAGGCTGTGAGAATTTAATGTAGCCTTGTCTAAAAATGTTGAAATGACCATTGAATTATTGATGCTTGTGTTACTGCTCGGGGTGTTTTCTAAGGATTGGCTTACTCATTTCTGAATGTAATTTTGATTACAGTAAGTCCACTCAGTTCTTTTCATTAATGTCAAACATTGGAAATAACATCTTAAACCTTGGATTCGGGCCGATGACTTTCGATGTTAGGCCCCTTAAAACAACAAGCATCAAACCTTGGACTCAGCATCCAGTGGTCCATTGTGGTGTTTAAGTGTAACTTTTTGTGTCAGAAAAGGAAAATTGGAATTAATACTGGGTCTCAAATTGTTAATGGGCAGTTGTTGTATAACTTATATACCTGTAGGGCAAAACTTAAATATCCCTGCCGGCCTGAGTAGCTTGGACAGTAGAGCGCTGACCTTCTGAGCCTAACTTGACAAGTTCGATCCTGGCTCAGTGAGGTGGTATTTGAAAGTGCTCAAATATGTCAGCTTCATGTCACTGGCATGTAAAAACTCCTGAGGGACAACATTCCGGCACCTCAATGTCTCCAAAAAAATAAAAAGGTAATTAGTGGGATGTAAAACAATAATATTATAATATCCCTCTAGCTCTTCAAATCTGTGGTAATTGGTATTACAAGTTTTTCATCCTTGAATTATTTGCTAAGTAATTAATCAAAATTATACATGTTCTCTTTCATTTGCAACAGTTTAAGAACCTGTTCCTGAAGAGGTTCTTGTTTTAAAGGATAGGGTAGAGGGCTAGGTATTAAAAGTCAAGTAGACAATCTTGTAATTCATAAGAGAAGATATTTATGGCTCAGATTTTTTATTATTTCATACAATGCTTCTTTAGCTCTTTCAAATATAACTCCTAATGACCCTTCATATTTTTTATGCTATTTGAAATATTATGGACCTGCTCTTGGTAACTGGTGCAGTAACCACCTTGACATCTGACGCTGTATCCTACGGCACGCAGTGCTGTCTGGGTTGCCGATAGTAGAAATAAGTTCAGACTAAGTCTTATAGAATTATAATGGATTTGAAATAGCACCATTCTTATGTGGAACACATTCTATAGGAGACATGCCTTCACTGCTAGACCTAGTGATCCACCTGCCAACCCCCTTAAGTACATTTACTTTTATAACCTAACGTAATTTAGCACCCGCCATTCTCCATTTCTCAAGCACCCAGTAGCATTTCCATTGGCAACTGGATACACCGTCATTTCAATCAATTAAAATGTATTCTGTTACCAACCCACGCACAATAAATCAGAAATGAATGCAATCTGTAATTAAACAATGTGCAATACACAAAAACAATCAGTTTCTATTGAACTTATCTTAATGTAGCAATGGATACACCATACTCGCAGCCTTGAAAAAATCATACACCCTCGCATCAGTGGGTAAGGATGTCTTGAGGAGGAATTCCGCCAAGTACCCTACGAAATGTGCTTTTCCCCTGCCAAATCCTGGAATGGAATACATACTATGCTTTGAAATGTCAGTGTCAGCTTTTCAGCACTGTCCAACCCAACATAGAATGCGCTGCTAAAGCCCTACGGAATGATAGAGGCCTAACAGCCGCTCCGCATCCCTAACCCCGTTTGCTTTAGCACAGACCAATGGTAATCTAACCATTGCAGACTAGTAGTTTTCTCAATAGTTGGACCTAACCGATCCAGACCAATGGCTTTGTATTACTCTAACTGGCATGATTATTTCAGCTTTTCGCCACTGTTCAACATAGAATGCGCTGCTGTACGACAAGATTTTAAGTTCAAAAGTTGGCACAGTGCTGAAATAAATGCCACATTAATTGAACTTATCTCCTGCCAACAAGTGACGATACTCCCTGTGAGAACCGTAATTTGCTCCAAACTGAAATCTAGCGCTTTCCAGAAAACCACAATGGAACTTGTCATTAAGTAATCCAACCCTCCCTACCATTAATTTTGATGCTGACATTAATGAGTAGGTTACATGCTGCACGACCTGAACTAACACTGCCATTAACAGGGATTTCCGATGAACCAGGATCTTGCCTATCACTACCTGTAACCAGGGGGTAGGGCACCTAGGAGACGTTATGACTAATAGTAATGTTAGGCTACATCACGGTTAGTGCTCTGTGTACGTGTTATACTGCCAACTTTGTTAAACCATTGTCAGTTAGCGCCCTGGGCGGACAACAGCAGAGTGAGAAGATAGTGTGACATCAATACCCTAATCTTCAACATATTCCACAAAGTATCAGGGCTAATTTTCTGGATTTTCATGTGTTAGAAAAATCCTATTGAGATGTGATGCTTTATATATATATCTACCGTATTTCTTTGCGTAATTAACTCAATGTTTTATGAAAAATACAGGCGGAAACTTCGGATGCGTAAATCATTCAAGGAATTCAGATATTTAAAAATGATTTACAATTCATTTACATTTAAATGGTATATCAAATATAATATAAACACAATTGGTTCAACTCATTTGTGGTTATCATCATTTGGCATAAAATCCCGGCGTGACTGGAAAATATTCTTCACGTTACAAGCTGACAATAAGACCTGAAGTGAAATAAAGATGAACGAATAAATGTACAACTGATGTAATGTTATAATAATGGCATACCGGGAATAAAAAGAAAACTACCCAACACGAGAAAGGCCGGGCATCGAAGTAAGGACTCTGTTAAATTTCCCTAAACCGTTCGTATCCAATCTTGTACGAGTGATGTGTCCATCCACCATTTTTCTTGGATACGAATGTGGATCCCTCCCGGAAATTTCACTATAGGCCTTGTTTTTCGTTTTAGAACAACGTAAAGTGCAAGATTTCTGCCATCAGCTTTCACAGCAAGAATTGCTGTACATCGTTGTTTTTCGCTTCCGGTAGCGCGTACGATAACACTCGATGTTCCTTTCTTATCGATTATTTCGACTTTGTGGCATATGGAAACTGATTGACGTCTGACCTGCGGTTTCTATTAGGGAGATCAAATACTCCTTCACTTTATGCTTCTCAATCACAAAGCGATGAAAATCAATCGCTTTTTGGTTGAAATCATTCGGCAATTTTTAGCATGGTAATGTTCTACGTCGAAGAGAAAATCCATTTCTCTTCATAAAATTATTCATCCAGCGGCGGCTAACTTTCAAATCCAAGACACTGATTCCATGTGCACTATTTCTCGTCCTTTAACATACAGCATTTTGTGAGAACGGCATATCCAACGTCGCTTAATGAAATCATCTACTTGCGGGAACGTGCCGCCTTTTGGTACGTGAAATGCTTTGCGAGACTTATTGGTCGCTTCAAGTGCACTTCTCTGTTACTGCGGAAGCACACGTTGCATTCGGACACTGAATACTGGCAGTCCGCTGCCCTATTCCGTTATGTTTCGGTGTAAACGATCACCGCGACTTTGACTTTATAAGATGCGGGATTACTCGAATACTTGCTCGCTGTGAACAAACAAACAATTTTGAAATCACAGGAAACGCATGGCCCGTACCCGGAACACTCATAAAGTATGTTTGTACCAGACTGGAATAGAGCGTCTTCAGTCACTTCTGGGCTGATTCTCTCACTGAACTAGTGCAGTGGTATTACCTACCAGCTGATAACAGAACGTTGCTCGGTATTTCGAATGCCTGGTTTCGCAATAGGAAGGCTGCTACTTGAGTAGCTGACATCCTTATTTTGAAATGCATCCAGAGCTGCATGTTGGATGTTCGAACAAGTGGGTGCGTCATATACGTGAACATTTCCTTTTCTCCAATTTGGACCCCAAAATATTGGAATGCGTAAATTATGCAAGGGCGTTAATTATGCGAGAAAATATGGTATATACGTCAGTCCAATACTGCCTATAGGGAAAAGAATTTGAAGCTGCAGTGGACATCTGGATGACCAAAGTTATTTATTTCTCCGTTATAATGTTACATTTCCCGATAATATCCTAATATTAAGTATTTCATTGTGTTTCCTATTCTGTTGCACATTAACGACTTCCAAGACAATCCCTGACTTGTTTTCTCAGTCATACTTTGGAGTAGTAATCAGGTTGTTTCAGAAATCAAGGCAAACACTTACTTGGATTTATTTCATTAGCTGAAAACATTCTTACCAGTGGTCTACAATAGAGAAATTGGAATAGGTATACATGCACTGAAATTTGTTGTGGATGGGTGTGGACATAAACAGAGGCCTACTTGAATTCCAAGTCTCAGGTTGTGTTCATCGACTGGTGGCGTGTTTTGGCAGTGGTGATCTCTTCAACACAATGCTTTGTGTGCTCGGACTCTAGCAGTGTTTGTAAAGGTTCAAGAACAGTTGTCATGAAGGAAGTAGGCCAACAGTGAGAGAAACATAACTCACACATACATTCGTCTCCATTATAGACTGATATACCTTTCACTGTTAAGGCTGCAAACCTCCGTTAATTTAAAACATTTCCACAATTTTCTATGTGACTTACATCTTAACTTTAAATCATTACAAACTGAGTATAACCATAATAGTGTTGATCTTCCTCTACTTCTCTTACCCTCCCCCACCGAGTTCATTATCCTCCTAAATTCTCCTTACGTGATCCCACCACCAAAGCCGGTTTATCCAACTTACTCTCAACCTTCCCTTCCAAACTGCCAGTGAACATCTTGCTGGGTATAATAATCCTGAACCTTCTTTCTGTCTATCGTTTGGAACTTTTCTGTAATCATATCCGTATTCTTTGTCTAATTTTCTCGACTGGGAGATTCTGTAACCTTATTCGTGTCCAGATAGATTTCTCTTCCTATTTCTAGAGGTGCTTAGTTCACTACAGGTCAGGTAGTGGTGTGACATTCTTAACGGAATAATGTGCTCTAACATTTCTAGTCTCACTTCATGACTACATACATTCATATCCTTCTTTACATGCTTGTCTCTTGAGTTGGTACACTGAACATTAAATCTTATTCCTTGATTGCCATTACAGGTGATAAACTCAAGAGACTGATGAAGCAGGAAAAGATCTCGTCAGTGCTACAAAAGTCAGGCCTTGACCATGCAGCATAGATACTCCCCCAAGGAAGCTATTCTGAAGACTGCAGAGTTGTACTTTGAACAGTCCAGGAGAATGGTGCTGAAGGTCAATATATTGAGGGATAATTGTAAGGGACTTCAGACGATGATAAGAAAGAAGAAAAATATTGAGGACATGGAGGAATTAGTGTCACATGGAGTGTGAAGGTGAGCTCCAAAATTTATCACGACAGGGGATAGTCTTCTCAACAGAAAACTTTTGCTTTTGCTGCATACAAGAGGAGAAAAATTGTACCGATTCCTTCAGTGCATAATGACTCTACCCAGCGAGAGGACTTTTCAGGAGACTCTTAATGATTAGTGATATACAGTGATTACAAAACATTGTCTTTCATGTATTTTATACTAATGCCGGGTTTAACACATTTAATTATGTAGTCCTTGATGAAGGAATTCTTGTACGTGTTGTGCATTATACACCCCTCCAGGCTGCCCTGTCCTAGCGCTCGTAACAGCTGTTTCTTGTGCACGCAGAGTTGTCAGTCAGTGCCTGCTCTAAATGGTAACAATGCAACTGATCCTTCAGGAAAAGGTGGTCTCCTCTTTGAAGTGAGAGTGTGTTGTGTAATTTTGAAAACTAAAAGAAGCACAAACCTGTAGCAGAGTTCAGTGCACTGTTAATTTTGTTAAAAGGGAAACAAGCAGGCATTTCCGGGCATTATACATTAAAACATGAAAATTATATCTGCAGTGTATAAAATTATGACAAAAATTGTCTGGTCTCTAGTCGTGAATACTTCACATGGCCCGGAGAGAACTGACAAAATATTTAGGAATTAATTGAACCCCCCTTTCCAAATACTTCCACACAATACTTAAAATGCCATACAACATTCTCCAAAAATTAAGATCTTAGCATGCGTTCCACTATTTAGCAACAAAATTGAGGTTACGTACTAAGTATTTTCAGTTTTGTAGTATCATTTAATTGATCCCGTTTCTTGTACATTCTAGTTGGTAGGGTACAAATATTTGGTTCCGGTCGTACTTTATTTCATGCTTTGTACACATTTCCAGTGACTGGATTTTGTTATTTTATGTGAAGTGAGTAGCCTATTTGATGGTTGTGGAAGATGAATTCCTTTCATTCCAGGTTTCTTTTTTCTTTCAGTATGAAGTGAAATTATAATTGTGCACGTTATTAATGTGAAGAAAGAATATCATGATTATAAACTTCTCTCACATTGAACTAGTAGTAACTAGTAGGCCTATACATGTGTAATTATATGTATTTATGTGCTTCTTACCTGTTGTTTGAATAAATGTGTGCACAAAATCAAAAAATAAACTGTATATTATGCTGTGTTTTCTACTTCCTTTCCTTCTCTTTTTTATGCTTCCCATAAATAAAGGCGGTGGAAAGGGTTCAACGAGAAAAGTAGGTTATGTTAGGTGTGACTTAGGTAAGTATGGGAGTTTCAGGCTTTTATATTAATTGCAATAACCTGTTCAGTAATCAGTGATGCATTCCTTATTCAACTAGTGTGAATGTAAATTAAAATGCGAACGCAAACAACGATACAGGCTAGCGTAATAAAAGCGATGCCACCATACAAATAACTGAAATACACTTTTCAAATGAAAGACACAGGGATATGTTGTGATGCTGCTTTTCTATCGAAATAAAGTCATTCTCTCTCTTACAATTAAAGTTTATGAAAGTAACAACTCTCATTATCCAGTTTATTACGAGGTATTATTTTCTTATGTTAGCAGAGAACAAGAAGCCCTTATAGCTTCCATGACTTGTTTTCTCTTTAATCTTTATTATACAGGAGTGAAGAACCTATTTCTCTTACACGAAACTTGGCTCATCTTAGGGAAGATCGCCTTGTTTTGTCCTACATCAGCTGATCGCTCAGAGCTACATGTTGGTGCCAAGTTTGGCTGGTAGAAACTTACGAAGCGCACTCTCTATCTTCTTCTTCTTCTTCTTCTTGATTGTTAATGGACTCTGTGTAGCCACGGAACCTCTTTGATGAATACAACGTCTAAATTAAAGGAATTACGGAATAAATCATTCAACTACTGAAAGGACATGGCCATTAAAGTCGGGTCTAGTTGACTGTCTAGTTAGTAAAAAATGAACATAGGGTAACAATGCACAGGGATACAGGATACTATCTCTTCTTGCCAGTGTGATTCATCATGGCATTTAACAACCATACAGGCAAGACCGAATAACATAACATATTAGTAAAATAATACTGAGAGTTTGCATTCCTGAAGGAAATGCACTAGAGACTCTGCCAGCTGAACTGTAGGGCTATATAATAGGCAAGAGACATATAAGGGCAATTGAAAACGTAATTTCATTACTTTCTGGAAACATTTCTTACGTAGATGCTTGAATTTCACACATAGGAACAATATATGATTGGAAATACAGACTTCCTAACCCCATTCAGAGATATTCGTATTAGACGGGCTGAGTGGCTCAGACGTTTAAGGCGCTGGCCTTCTAACCCCAACTTGGTAGGTTCGATCCTGGCTCAGTCCGGTGGTGTTTGAAGGTGCTCAAATACGACAGCCCCGTGTCGGTAGATATACTGGCACGTAAAAGAACTCCTGCGGGACTATATTCCGGCACCGCGGCGTCTCTGAAGACCTTAAAAAAGTAGTTAGTGGGACGTAAAGTAAATAACATTATTATTATTAGATATTCGTATCGATCACCTTTATTCTAAATAAGTGTTCAGGGGTAGAGGCACGATTGAGTCTTTATCTTATTATCGTGGTTATATGTCGTCTTGTGTAGGAACCTGTAGAAAACCCTGGATGTTTGGGGATAGTCCGCTGAATATCAAATAAATGTTTGCCTTTTTACTAAGACTCACGTTTTCAGTTTTCTATCCAGAGCTTCCATAATTGTTCCACCACTTCTCCCTATAAAGTGCCGTAAGGTACTGCTAAATGATATGGTAAGCCAAATCCATGAGCAGCTTCATTGGAAAGTTTACCAATTTATACATTGCCCGTATTTTCTATATGACCTGGAACCCATAAAAATATTACTTTGACGTTACTCATTGCTAAAACGTAACTTACTTTTTGAATTTTTTGAATATACCAATTGGTAAGGGTTTTAAATGTGAAGTAAAGAGGAAAGGGTACTAAGCGAATCCGTACAAATAATTGCTTCTTTTATCCTTTAATATATTATGAATAATAATTCTTATAGCAAAAATCTCAGCAGTATACGATGATGCTTGGAGTGATAAGGAACCTTACTTTGCTACTTATAAATATGGGGAATAAAACGCTGTCCCGACACCTGGAGGTTCTCTATGTTTTGATCCATATGTATAGAATGGGAAGAAAGTGTACTTCAGAAGAGTGTTTGTTATGATTATTCGTATTACGGTAGGGTTCTTTCTTTCAGAACGGCTAGTTTCACTGAATATTTATGTTACAATTTCCGACTTGTAAATACTCCCTTGATAGGAGGACAAATATTTCAAATGAAAGGTAGTTTGGATAATACTATTTCTAAGGCCGCCATACTGTTTATAAGGAGTGCCGGACATTTCCCTTCTTTAATTTTCTTTCTTGATTATATTCATTTAAACATATAGTTTGGGAACAATGGGGTGTTGAGTGTTTGACATTTTTTGTAGTAAGTAATTAGTAGCAATAATTTTCCTTCTAAATTTCAGAGGCATTTCTGACGTTTCAGCTTAGACTGCATTATTCAGAAAAGAAGGCATAACCCGAGTAATTATTTGGTTTTCTAGGGAACTACTGCCGTAATCAAAGACAGGCCTAATGGTATTTTTGTACAACAGTAATTGTATAAGAAGATCAACACCCCAGGTTCTTTTCAATAACGATTTAAATATACTACATTTTAGAGTAATTTTAAGCAACGATGATCTATTTGATGTATCTACAATAATTTAGTATCTAATAAGATTCCTAAATATTTATTTGAATTCTTAACTAGGATCTCAGTCCTGCCGTATGGCAAAGGAGATTTGTCATAATGTGAAAATAACTGCAACTGATATTTGCATTTAATTTCCAAACCATTATTCAGAAACCAAATCTGTGCTCTCTCTAGTACATGTATTAATATATGAAGAGATTGATCCACTTATTTGTGTGGAAAATAGATTACAATATCGTCTGCGAATTGAATTATCCTGGCAGATTTGGTGAATAAGGACCGGTTGCATAAACCGTTTGATCTTAGACAATGTATGAAATTGATTTTAGTTCACGCTGAACTCGAATTTTTTTGTGTAAACGTTAATCTGAGATCAATTCGCACTTTACTAGGATTATCTTCCGACTGGAGAAATTTCTAAGAGAAAAATCTTTGATCTCAGTTCAAGAAGTTGTTTTCTATTTGAGATACAGGAACAGCTGATTATGAATATAATATTACGTGTGTTGTTACGATAAATCACAAGAAAATACACAAAATACTAACCTAATAAGTTACTAGCTCTAGTGGTTGTCGGTATATAAGCTAAATTGCGCTTCTTATAATGCAGTGAAACATTATTCTACTACATAACCTCTATAAATTGCTTACGATATTACATGATCTCGTTCATGTTTTACGTACCCTATATCTGATTAGTGATATTTTTAGAGGGTTATTCAGCTAAGTTGTCCATCTCAAATAACACATGGACCGTTCAAGATAGAATGGCATCAATACCTTCTGTGATAATGCTATTAACTTTGTTTTTCTTGTATGGAACACTGTTTTCAACACCTAGACTTGAATCTACAAGCTTTAATCTTCATATCGATGATAGAATAATGATCACTTTGCCACATATCAGTAGTGACCCTCCATGTAATTTATGCATAATATCTACTGTACAAACAGTTAGGTCAACTGCACTGTTTTAACTTTAGGGACAGATGCCTTGTCGGTGAGCCATCATTGAGTAAAGACAGATTACGTTGAAATATTATCCTTCCGATATTATTAATTTTTGGACAACATACTGCACTAGCCCATACAGTGCTGTGGGCGTTGTAATCCCGCCTATAAGTGCTAACTGAGAAATTGAGCATAAAGGAATCCCATTGTTGATATTTGCCTTTTATGCAAGGCGGACAGTATATAGATACACTGGTTAATCCATTAATGTGTACAGCCGCCATCTGAGTGCCTGGTATAATGTGCACTAATTGTATAGGGTGGTAGGTTAGGGAATAATGAATTCAAATGCATGTACCTGCTACACAAGCCCCATCTGTCCGTATGGTTGAGAAACCTTTCAATGGAAATATAAAATGCAGTTTCAACCATGTTTCACATAAGAGAATTATCTGTGGAAAACACAGTTTTATTAGTCCTATTAATTCGTGGCTCCTACCTAAGATACTCCTACTGTTTCACTGTAGATTTACCATGCTCCTACCTCAAATGGGTGACCTAATAATTGAATATATAATCGTGCATAGCCTTAAGTAAATGGGTCCATTGACTACTAAGCAAGAGTGTAATTTCTTTTTATTATACTCTGCAGCGGTTTTCTAGGCAACTACTGCCGTAATCAAAGACAGGCCTAATGGTATTTTTGTACAACAGTAATTGTATAAGAGGATCAACACCCCAGGTTCTTTCGGATTTTATTTTATTAGTCCTATTAATTCGTGGCTCTTATCTAAGATACTCCTACAGTTCCACTGTAGATTTACCATGCTCCTACCTCAAATGGGTGACCTAATAATTGAATATATAATCGTGCAGAGCCTTAAGTAAATGGGTCCATTGACTATTATGCCCTAGCTGCTCCATTAACAACTCAAATTTCTTGAAACTTTTGTGAAGTTTCAGGTTTACCTTCTTACTTTTACTAACAGAGTGTGCAAGATTCATACTCGGTGCTACATCTGGAGTATATTGACCCCTCCTCTGAGCTTCCTGCTCTAGAGCTCTTACAAAATGAGACGCAGTCAAATCCACAGTAGAATGAGCGTGTTTATTAATATTGAGCTGTTCTATGTATTTTGGGTGTTTTTAAGATGCTCTGATACGCTTTTCTGTCATACTCTGAATTCCTTGTTTGACGTGGAGGAAAATTTCCTTTTCCTACCAGTGTATTCTTGTGCTTGGCTAGAAGAACTACAAGGTAGGGGAGGAAAGTGAGGCGGAACTTTTAACGAATGATAAACCTAATTTATAAATGCATTGGAGAGAAATACCTCAGAGAATGATTTGTTTTCAATATTAATTCCTCTTTGGAACTTTTTTTGCTTTTGGTGCTCCGAACAACTTTCTGCCCCAGACGAATGATTACCTACAAAATGTATGCATTTGAAAAATTGTTGAGAACAATCATTGGTATCATGAGTAATGCACATTTCGCACAAGGTGGTTCACGAACTCAGCATAACGTTGACATCTCTTACATGATAGTGGTGGAAGCACAACTTCCTAAATTATATTAAATATGGTAGCTGTTTACTTTGAAAACTGGTCTTTACTGAACCTGTAGGAACAATCTTCTTGATCGTTGGTGGAAACCTTTCTGTTCAATCGTTTAACAGCTATGACAGGGAAAGGTGACTCCATATACTTCTGTATTTCTGCTTCATTAAGAGAAGAATGAACACCTCGAATAACGCCGACTATATTCACTCTGGAGGAATGAAGAAATGGCAGTTTTTGTTGGGTGAGATGCTTTCCTACTGCGAATGGTGACCTGAATTCTATTTCGTACTTTCCTATGAATCTCTTTCACATCTGAAATTTTGTTTCCATAGCAAAAGCGCCCTGATACCATAGGGGTTCACTTTTCCCTCTACTGCTTCTACACATACTACATATGGTCCTATATGAATTGACGTGTACATGTTCATGATGCGGTGTTAGAACTTGACTGCTCTGTTTCGTCAGAATTCTGCTGAGTTTCTTTGCCATTTAACACTACCATACTGTGCCCGTACAGTCGGTGTCATGGAGCTCTACACTCAGGGTTCTTCTTACTAGCGAGATGAAAATGAGATACTTGAATGCCACAGCTAGCTAGAGTGCCGCAATATCAGTTAAATGCGGTTACACATATCACCGAATGGGTTGCCATCTAAATATGACGATAAAATCAAGTTGCAATAGGAATCCTAAAAGGCGATCAACGTTCCAGATTGAGAATTCGGTTTAAAAATATTTTCAATGAGTTTATATACCATGACTGATGTTAAGTTTAACGTAATACCATTAGATATACTACGTGATTGCGTATGATTATCGTTTCCAGATTATCTGGACTCATGATATTAATGACACATTACATTATTGATAAGGAGTGTTGAACATGTCTATTTTACACTGAACAACAACTGAGATATTCTGGACGGTAACGTGTTTAATCAATGAAGTCCCCAATCTATTGCACCCGTTTGACATCAGCAGCAGAACGTTGAGTTACCTCAGGGGTGATCAGTAAGGATTTAGCAAGCCTGAATGACATGACGAAGGATGTGGCATGTCATAAAGAAGAAAATTGAATAAAATTCGAACCTTATCATTGTTTATTTTGACATAAGAACAATATCACTATTTTGTCAAAAATTCTACAGTACACGAACCTTTTTTTGATACCAAGTTTCGCCGAGGTGAGGAGTACGGAGGGAGCTCTCCCGCTTCCGGTTATACTGCCAACTGAATGGAAATGAAAAATGAATTGAATCGATAATATGATCGATCGATATGAATTTACTAAACTTTTCTTATCCTAAGCCAACAACTGTGTCACACATTCATTATTTAACATTTCTCAATGTGAATCTTGTTCCTAGCATGATTTCTATAGTTTGAGTTTGCTGTGTAAACAAGAACAGTACTAGTACGTAAAATGTTCGCCAGATGTCTCAGGCCGATGCATAAACGATTCATAGTTTGTGTTTCAAAGGTTGCAAATACGATTCTCGAAGTTAACCGAGGTATACCGAGTCAGCACTAGGGAGCTCAGGTATCAAGAAAAGGTTCGCGTACTGTAGCTGTGATTATGAAAATGATCGTTAATAGGAAATTAATTGCTGTTCTTGAAGTACATAAAAATAAATCAAATGGGGTGGTATATAAAGCTCTGTCCTATCTAGCCCTAACAAATTCATAATGACATTTTTTATTTAATGAGATGGAAAAAGATCTGGGTTCTCAGGATCAAATCTGAAATATTAGGAAAAAATTGATTATATAAATAATTTGATGCGATAATTTTCCTTTAAACTGAATCGACGCAACGGAATAAGTATCTGTTCATTTAACAATTCATTTCTGGATTAACTGAATTAAATAAATAAATTGACGTAGTGAAATGCGACTTCAAATGGTTTACCTAACAAAAAATTCTAACTTCATATGACGCCACATTGCAAATCTAGACGCTGAAATATGAAAAGAAACGACGTTGCCTAATCCACAATATATCACATGAGATATAATATAAATATATAACGAAATCAGTATAACTAGCATACACCATAATTACAATTGTACCCCATCACAATATTTACATAATATGTTACAATATCAACACATTTGGGAACACGCGAGATGACCATTACGCTCAAATATCTACATGTATAAAATAAGAGTTTTGTCTGTACATTGCTCAGAATTTAAAAAGGATGGTAGTCCTGTATCGGTCGTGTCCATATTAGCAAGGAAATACACTTTTTAATTTTCCGTAATTTCTGTCTGTATGTCTGTCTGTATATATGTATGTATGTATGTACACGCATCACGAGAAAACAGCTTAAGAGAATTTAATGAAAATCGGTGTGTAGTGTCCGGGGATAAGTCGCTATAATTTAGGCCTTAAATAATCTTATTCACATTGAGAGAAATGGTAGTTTAGGGGAAGGCCTACAATTTAATTCCCAAATATTTATGTGATTAGTGGTCCTATCTTAATGAAAATCGATATAAAATGTAGGGAAATAAGTCACTAGAATCTAGGCCATATATAATTTTATTCAAGATAAGTGGAATGGTAGTTTACGAGAAGGCCTAAAATTTTATTCTCAAATATTTGTGTTATTAGTGGTCCTATCGACAAATATTACATTACTAAAGTTATATAGTATTAAATTTCCGATCATTTATGTCTCATACATTTTACCGTACCGGCTATGATAAGAGAGATATTCATGAATTTGAATTTTTTTGCTAAGTCCATATCAGCGCCAAGTCGGAGAATAAGTAACTACAGTCTAAGCTATAAATAATTTCGTAAGACGCCCTAATATCACGGAGTCGAAAGAAAACTAAATGTGAAGGCCTACAAAACAGAAAGCTCATAACATTGAACAACAATAACATTACATTGACCATTGTTTGTTGTGATGTGCTTTGTGTCTTATGTTGCCAATCATGTCCGATAGATGGGATTACTGCTGTATACCGAGTACTTTTTTAATTTGCTTTACGTCCCATCATCACGGATAGGTATTATGGCGACGATGGGATAGAAAAAGGGTAGGAGTGGAAAGGAAGCGGCCCTGGCGTTAATTACGGTACAGCCCCAGCATTTGTTTGGTGTGAAAATGGGAGACCACGGAAAACCATCTTCAGGGCTGTCGACAGTGGTTTTCGAACCCACTACCTCCCGGATGCAAACTCACAGCTGCGCGCCCCTAACCACACGGTCAACTCGCCCGGTCGTGCCGAGTATAACAGCCTGCCTGAACATTGGCGGGAAGTAGCTGGGGAGTTAGATAACTTTCTTCTTTAGCATGCCATTCCTCTGGTTCATAAATTTTTTGATACTACTGGTATGTAACAAAGTGGTTCATCATAGCATTCGAGCTATTCAATCCCTACTCCGAGGCACTGATTGGAATGGGCAGTATGTATATTTAACGGAATAATGGCAGAGGAGTGTTCACGGCTGTCTGCGGCCTGGTCATTCCAGCACTGGAACTCTGGACTGTTAGATCGGCATCGTAGTACTGTTCGTTAGAAGGGAAAAGATATGCGTTTTTTTCATTTGAGCGAGTATTTTATATGATAACATTGCTTTTATTCCCTACATTCCTACTGACATTTTTGTAATTGCCTAAGTTCACTGTAGTTAGGAAAACCACAAAGACAGTCTTTCTGAGAATCCTGTAGCGAAGCAAGGGTACAGCAGCTAGTAATCACATATTCGTAGATTTATTAGATGAATATCTGCGCCATTTAAACACAAGTAATTGACCGGAATGAAAGTTTAGGAATAGTCTCGAAGAAAGATCCATAATCGTTGTGGATAGACGTGAAAATTAAAGTCACAATAAATATCGGAGAATTCTGAATATTATATTACTGGACACAAATACACCGAAGACATAGTCAAAATCAAATACGCGCAGCCTTTAATTATCCAATATCATGCGAAGATCCTAAATATCTCAATGCTCATCTGCAATTTACATACATGACTATTTCCAAATGATCATAGCGGGGTTTTATTCTCGAACAATATTCTAATACGTCCCTTATACAATGATCATCATTTTCTCTCGAAGACATACGACTGACACATTAACCATCCTGAAATATACTATCGAGTCCCATTTAACATAGCAATACATTTGTGATCCGCCCCGGATTGTCACAAATTCAAAATACAATATCACGCAACATGTCCTACGTGCCCAGATTTTGATTCTCGAAGATACAACCTATCTTCCGGTTTCCATGTCTCGACCTAACAGTATTTCCTATATTGTTTGAACGTCAGCTGGTTTTGATTCAAAGGAATGGAATCATTTCAATCACTAAGTTTTTAACATGATCCCTATCATTTTATATTGAAACATACATGATTTTAAATTTCAATTCGATTTAGTAAGATGAATCCACACACGAGAAAATCTAAGTTAATCTTACGAAGGTCCTGACACATTCCTCCACAAGTTATGCCTATATTCAGTTAATAAAGTAAAATTATATGAATTATTATCCCATTATACGCCATACATGATCAAGAAAATCGCATACACCAATCACTGAAATAGCAAAATATACCTGACAGAAACAGAAATATACGAAGATCGTAAGCTGAATGTACTACATAGTAAAATACAAGAACTACTCAACTACACCATTGCACAAGACCATTTACTAATTCTAAATACATTAACTAACCCACTACTGAACAGATATTTAGTGCAATATTGAGTCGACTTACCTTTCGATATATTCCTCACACCGGACGATGATACCATTACATCTGGCGTTCTCTCATCCCATCGCTGTCAGCTGCGGTCTCAGGGTTTAGGCTTCCATGATGAGACTAATATCACAAACGGTATTGGGCGATATCTCCATGTCGAATTAGCAGTTGTACTCCTCTTGATTTAAATCTGAAACTTGTACAAGGGCTATTAATAGTGTTGTCACTCCACAGATTCCAGAAAATGTTATTAGGAAATGAGTACTTAAGCAGCCTCGATTCAACTTGACGTCTATTAACTTTCGCACACGTTGTCGACAATAATAGCCAAGGTAATATGTCTCCGCGAACACGAAGTTAATCAGAAGCAAATTCGGCTGGGAGAATGAATGTCAACCGGCGAACGACGTCTAGCGAATGAATGACCCAATGGCACACTGTGTTGACAGCTGGCAAGTGGGTGACCTTGTCAAACTTCTGCGCAAGTATCACCAGATCCAAAACACTGTTTCATAATTATACAACATTCACTCTACCCGTAATATTTCGATTAATAACAATAAAATGTAGTTATTATTATTATTATTATTATTATTATTATTATTATTATTATTATTATTATTATTATTATTATTATTATTATTATTATTACGGTGATATCTGTGGAGCAGAAAGAGATGAAAGAAGGTGCTGGGTTTGAATGGCTCTAACTACGATATCAAGAATTGAATTAACACTTTAAAAAGTTAAATTTCTTATAGAATTTCAAACTTAATTTTTCACAGAATGAACATAACAATGAAACATCAGGTACAATGCCAATCTTGAAACAAGACTAGGAAAATCCAAGATTAGTGAAATTTTACAGATTAGGGGCTTCAAGCCCTTAGTTTACAATTTCAGAGATACCGGATCCAGTTTACAAAATTGCGAATTCTCAATGTTTCGACAAGGACGAAAGTATCCCAATTTAAGAGCACTTGCCCCAAAAGTTACAATGTTTAGCCTTGCAGAGGCACCTCACACTATAACAAAACAGAGCTTACATGCTCCCGATTTCTTACAGCTCACTCAAGGCAACATTACATCAAAATCTTACACTCTCCGACCTCACAAGGCACAATTTACCAATGGAAACTGTTTTACACAGGGGTATCTAGTACCCAACCTACTGGGCCTCTGCGAAAAGAGAATGGGTTAAATAAATGGCCCGAACACTAACTGAATGGAGGCGTACACTGCACTCCCAGATAAAGAAATAATAAAAACCTACAGGGCTCTCGGCCGATGAAACTGGGGCTAGTCCCAAGCTACTGACGTGGATCACATGGAAATAACTTTAATATATTACAGGAAAGAAAACAGTTACGAAATCGAAGTCACCTCAAACCAAGATGAAGGGTAGCCGGAGAGGGTAACTCACTCTCTATCCCCGATTTACAGTTAAAGACTTTATGAAATTTTACATTAAAAATAAGACGTTTACATTAATACGGTTACACAGTTAAAAATTCGGAACTTCCCCTCGGATAAGTATGCGGAAACAGCAAGAAAGATTGAATATATGTGGCTATTACCTGGCTGATGTCCTGCCTGCCGAAGAATGAGGCGCCCCGCCTCCTGTCTTAACACATATATTGAGAAAGACGTCGATCAATGAGACAAGGAAACTCGAAAAGCCGCAACTTATATACTCTCAGGGAAAGTTCGAAGGAATTCAGGACTAATCCGAACACACCCTCTCAATTTTTATTGGCGAATTCAAAGTGAATAAGAAATGTGGGATTGGTAGAAAATTAATTACAAGAAATACATGATTGGCCAGATTCAAAACTGGCGGAAATAAAAAGAAGTTTTGCCAACCCAAAAATAAATGAACATACACTAGATTCAGTTATGAAAATCTAGTGATACGAAACTTCTTTAAGTTATAAGAGTAGATGAACTGGATGGGTCTGCGGCCACCGCCACCGCACGGGGGGCCTTCCCGGGAGCCCGCTCCACCGCTACCACCCGAGGGGCCTTCCGAGGGGCCCGCTCTTCCACCCGCGGGAAATTTGAATTGACAAAGCCACGTGCTTTTTGACAGCTGTCATCGACAACAACGCATCGCTAACCTCAGTGCAGCCATCTTAACGGACCTAAACCTCAATGCTGCCAACTTAACCTCACTAGCGCAAGATTTGAATTGGTAAACAAAGCCACGTGCTTTTTGACAGCTATCATCGACAACAACGCATCGCTAACCTCAGAGCTACCATCTTGACGGGCCTAAACTTCAATGCTGCCAACTTAACCTTACTAGCGCGAGATTTGAAACGGTAAACAAATCCACGTGCTTTTTTGACAGCTGTCATCCGCCATCTTTAATCAACAGAGCACCGTGCTGCCCTCTTTAGCTACATATCTTTGAAATGTGGTGGCGGATAATTTGAACAATGCTTTTTGACAGCAGCCATCTTTAATCGACAGAGCACCGTGCTGCACTCTTTAGCTACATACCTTTGAAATGTGGTGGCTGGCAGTTCCACGTGACAGCAGCCACCTTTAATCAAGAGAACACCGTGCTGCCCTGTTTAGCTACATACCTTTGAAATGTGGTGGCGGCAATTTGAAAACCTCCACGTGCTCTTGTTTGGAAACAAACTCATGTGCTTTTTAGACAGCTGCCATCTGCCATCTTGCATCACAAACCTCAGTGCCGCACTTTTTAGCTACATACCTGTGAAATGTGGTGGCGGCAATTTGAAAATTCCACGTGCTCTTGTTTGGAAACAAACCCACGTGCTTTTTGACAGCTGTCATCCGCCATCTTTAATCAACAGAGCACCGTGCTGCACTCTTTAGCTACATACCTTTAACATGTAGTGGCGGACAATTTGAAAAATTATTTTTGACAGCAACCATCTTTAATCAACAGAGCATCGTGCTGCTATCTTTATCGTAGTAGTGGGCAATTTCTACGTCACAGCTGTCATCCGCCATCTTGCATCGCTAACCTCAGTGCTGCCCTCTTTAGCTACTTACCTTTGAAATGTGGTGGCGGCAATTTGAAAAATTCCACATGCTCCTGTTTGGGAACAAACTCACGTGCTTTTTTGACAGCAGCCAACTTTAATCAACAGAGCACCGTGCTGCTATCTTGCAGGCAATTAAAACAATTCCGTCAGCTGTCATCCGTCATCTTACATCGCAAACCTCAGTGCTGCACTCTTTAGGTACATACCTTTGAAATATGGTGGCGGATAATTTAAAAAATCTACAGTAGTCATCTCTCGACGCTAATTGCACAACATGGTGACTATACATGACTCCTTAAGGGTGCTTACGCAAGATGGCTGCTATACATAGGTTCTTATGAGACCCCCTTGGGATGCTTGCTCAAGATGGCGGCTATACATGGCTCCTTATGAGACACCCTAGGGATGCTTGCGCAAGATGGCGACTGCACTTATGAGACGACTTAGGGGCCCTTGGACAAGATGGCTTGAGACGCCGTAGGAATGCTTGCGCAAGATGACGGACACAAAATGGTGGCTATACGTAGCTCCTTATAACTAGACCTGATCATGTTACAAAAACTTGCTTCGATACAAGCTAAAACAGAGCAAATGCCAAAGGGCCTAAGTAGGAGCCGAACCGTTAATCTCATCATTAGACTATGTTTTTTATGCTATCATGTTCCTCATACTGCGAACCTGCGTATTGGGCAGAAAAATTTCGTCCGTTTTGCTCTACGATGCACCGTTTTCGAGATATTTAACATTTTGCATTTAAGCCCCAAATTTAATTAATCGAACTAGCATGGCACGTTAGCCTCTAAGCTAGCTTTCTTCATAAGAGCAGCAGCCATCTTGTACAAGCGCTCTTAAGCCGTCTCATAAGGAGCTACGTATAGCCACCATTTTGTGTCCGTCATCTTGCGCAAGCATCCCTACGGCTTCTCAAGCCATCTTGTCCAAGGGCCCCTAAGTCGTCTCATAAGAGCAGTCGCCATCTTGCGCAAGCATCCCTAGGGTGTCTCATAAGGAGCCATGTATAGCCGCCATCTTGAGCAAGCATCCCAAGGTCTCATAAGAACCTATGTATAGCAGCTATCTTGCGTAAGCACCCTTAAGGAGTCATGTATAGCCACCATCTTGTGCAATTAGCGTCGAGAGATGACTGCTGTAGAATTTTTTAAATTATCCGCTACCGTATTTCAAAGGTATGTACCCAAAGAGTGCAGCTCTGAGGTTTGCGATGTAAGATGGCGGATGACAGCTGACGGAATTGTTTTAATTGCCTGCAAGATAGCAGCATGGTGCTCTGTTGATTAAAGATGGCTGCTGTCAAAAAAGCACGTGAGTTTGTTCCCAAACAGGAGCATGTGGAATTTTTCAAATTGCCGCCACCACATTTCAAAGGTATGTACCTAAAGAGTGCAGCACTGAGGTTTGCGATGTAAGATGGCGGATGACAGCTGACGGAATTATTTTAATTGCCTGCAAGATAGCAGCATGGTGCTCTGTTGATTAAAGATGGCTGCTGTCAAAAAAGCACGTGAGTTTGTTCCCAAACAGGAGCATGTGGAATTTTTCAAATTGCCGCCACCACATTTCAAAGGTATGTACCTAAAGAGTGCAGCACTGAGGTTTGCGATGTAAGATGGCGGATGACAGCTGACGGAATTATTTTAATTGCCTGCAAGATAGCAGCATAGTGCTCTCTTGATTAAAGATGGCTGCTGTAGAATTTGTTCAAATTGTCAACCGCCACATTTCAGAGGTAAGTAGATAAAGAGGGCAGCACTGAGGTTAGCGATGAAAAATGGCGAATGACAGCTGTGACGTAGAAATTGCCCACTACTACGATAAAGATAGCAGCACGATGCTCTGTTGATTAAAGATGGCTGCTGTCAAAAATAATTTTTCAAATTGTCCGCCACTAAATGTTAAAGGTATGTAGCTAAAGAGGGCAGCATGGTGCTTTGTTGATTAAAGATGGCGGATGACAGCTGTCAAAAAAGCACGTGGGTTTGTTTCCAAATAAGAGCACGTGGAATTTTTCAAATTGCCGCCACCACATTTCAAAGTTATATAGCTAAGGAGGGCAGCACGGTTCTCTCTTGATTAAAGGTGGCTGCTGTCACGTGGAATTGCCTGCCACCACATTTCAAAGGTATGTAGCTAAAGAGTGCAGCACGGTGCTCTGTCGATTAAAGATGGCTGCTGACAAAAAGCATTTTTCTAATTATCCGCCACCACATTTCAAAGATATGTAGCTAAAGAGGCCAGCACGGTGCTCTGTTAATTAAAGATGTCGGATGACAGCTGTCAAAAAAGCACGTGGATTTGTTTACCGATTCAAATCTCGCGCTAGTAAGGTTAAGTTGGCAGCATTGAAGTTTAGGCCCGTCAAGATGGTAGCGCTGAGGTTAGCGATGCATTGTTGTCGATGATAGCTGTCAAAAAGCACGTGGCTGTCAAAAAAGCACGTGGCTTTGTTTACCGATTGAAATCTCGCGCTAGTGAGGTTAAGTTGGCAGCAATGAGGTTTAGGCCCGTTTGGAAGGCAGCACTGAGGTTAGCGATGCGTTGTTGTCGATGATGGCTGTCAAAAAGCACGTGGCTTTGTTTACCAATTCAAATTTCCAGCGGGTGGAGGAGCGGGCCCCTGGGAAGGCCCCCCGTGCGGCGGCGGTGGAGCGGGCCCCTGTGAGCCGGCGGTGGGGGTGGCCGCAGAACCATCCAGTTTATCTACTTATAAGTTCTTCCACCTTTCACCAGAGTGCATGATCAGAGTTTTTGAAATGGCATCTATGGACGAAATTTTAAACTTATTGATGTAAACAAACACAAAGCAAATAAATCCAGTCAGTTTAGGAAACTTCACAGCAACACAATTACTCAATACTTCAGTAGTGACATCTTTTGATTAAAGTTCCAACTTCATGTAGTATCAGTTTCACCTGCGGAGTTGAGGTGTACCTCCCGGTACAATTATTATTATTATTATTATTATTATTATTATTATTATTATTATTATTATTATTATTATTATTATTATTATTATTATTATTACTATTATTATTATAGGAATGAAGATCATCTTCCAATTGCACTATTTAACCCTAACACCAGTCGCTTGCTGCACTAAACATAGTCGGTGACATAGATTTCAAACCTCTCGTACATTCGCTAGCACACATCTCTTTCTTTCCTTTTTTCAAAACAAGTTTATGCCTCAGCTTCAAGTCTGTAGTATCATGGCGTAAATTAGATGACTAGAAATAAATGCTTATAAGTGTAACAACTCATCAGATGAAAGCAATACATGTGCAAATTCCACTGACACAAAGATATACCACTCGGTCTCTTCAAAGCATACCATCAGGCCTATCGAAACTGTCACACTATATTCAGACGAAACCCATGAATAATATTAGGTCAAAATATTACAAAATGAAAACGAAAAATTGATATCAATTATTAACTTAAGTCAATCATAACCAAATGCAGTAGGAATCGATTCTCATTGCTGATCAATTTCCGATTGTTCCATATTATACGAACACTGGTTTACAATTAACATTTGAATTATCCTTTTCTTTCTATCATTATTACCCATTCGCCTCACATTTAAATACCATAGGAGCTCACTAAGAAATCACATTTAAATACCGCTCTGCGGCCGTCGTCATCACACTATTATTTAGAAAATCATACAAAACCAACCAGTAAATATTCCTTTCTGAAAATTTGCATGCATGATAAAGAAGTAATAAACTTACCAATGCCGCTATTTTAGTACGTTTGCTGGGTGTGGTACACCTCAAAACATTCTTCTAAGTGAAGAGCTACGCCACACTTTTTGCACTGCCAGCAACTTTCGCTTCTTTTACCCCGGCTGTAGCACACAACACACCTTCTTGTGACTTTTGATTTCTTCTCTGTAGGGGGAATACGCATGGGAAAGTGGGCCCATAATTTAGCTTGTAATCTGGTTGGGGTGGTGCTCGCTGAAGGTCGACCTCGAACCGAGTACTCCGGCAACTGAACAGTCTCTAGTAGCTGCTGCGCAATGCTAGTTCGGAAGTCTGTGTAGCTCGTCTTTCTGTTAGCAGCGATCTTGTGATATACAGTGAAGGAATTGAAAATACACATATCTAGGAGATAAAAGAATATTTTCCTATATCCTTTCACTGTGCGTCGCATGACGGGGAACAGAGCTGTAACCTGATCCTGAAGGTCAACACCACCCATCCCCTTCTGGTATTCAAGGCCACACTTGGGCTTTATCACTTCTTCCCTCGGAGTTTGTCCTCTCTTTCGCCTGAGTTTGCCTGTCCCTGTCATGTCAGCTGATTTGTGTTTAGTGGTGAGAAAGCAAACATCCTTGTTATCTTTCCACTTCACACACAACATACTGTTGGCAGCCCACGTCTCATAGTCTCCACGTTTTAGTTTCGTCTTACTGATATCGCGAGGCATGTCTTTTCGGTTCTGTCTAACAGTTCCAATTACATTCATCTGCTTGTCGTGTAGCCTTTTGAATAAATCTGGGGAAGAATACCAGTTATCTAAAAACAATGTATGTCCTCGGCCTAACAAGGGTTCACACATGTTGAGCACGACGTTTGTACTCGCTGGCAGACTTGGATCCGTTACATCATCACCTACATAAATTTTGAAAGACAGACAGTAGCCAGAACTTGATTCACAAATTTTGTAAATTTTTATTCCAAACCTAGAACGTTTAGACCTATTACACTGGACATATGAAAGGTGGCCTCTGAATTTCATTAGACTTTCATCTAGAGCAATGTCTTGTGAAGGTAAATATAATTCTGAAAATTTGGAGCAGAAATGTTGTATTATAGGCCTAATCTTTCTTAGTTTGTCACTACTATCGACTTGTTCATCGTCAACAAAATGTAAAAATCGTGAAATTATAATAAATCTTCCCCTGCTCATGGTTTCACGAAAAATTGGAGTGTTTATACACCTGTTTTTACTCCAGTATAACTGTATTCTTGACTTTCGCACTTGTGACATTAGTATAACTAACGCAAAATATGCCCTAATTTCGTCGGGTGTAGTCTCAAACCATTTGTCATCGTCTTTCAACTTTTTTCTGTCAGGATTGCTCAACTGTTTTGCTGCATATGAATTTGTCTCGACAGATATATTGTCAAACAAAGGGTTCATGTATTCACAAAAAACTGAGAGTTCAGATAGTGGTTGCGTATCAAACTTTTTCAATAAATTTTCACTAACCCCACTGTATTCACTAAACTTATGTACAACAGGTTTATTGTCACTTTTTGTCCAGTTCCAGTCAGTCAAGTTAGTCTGTGCCGAGGTACGAGCTCGTTTCGAAAGACTCGGCACACCGTAGTTATTTGCTTCACTTTCCGTGTCATCAGAACTATTATACGGATCGCTAGTACTCGAACTAAGGACTTCAGGGTCTATTTCGTCGTCACAAACATCACTGCCTTCAATATCACTCTCTAAAACACTATCTATTAGCTTTCGTATTCCTTCTTCATCAACACCAGCATATCTGCTTGACGCCATGATGGCAACTGACATGAGCGAAATTATGTGAAAAAAGATTCTCTTATCTCTTGTTCCGGAAGTGTGCGAGAACCTGGTGAAAGGGAAAAAACCGAAGCCACATGTGTAAACTTCAGCTCAGAATGCATACAAGTGGCGTCTGTGGGTTATTGACTGAACTATATGAATTGATGCACAGCTGTGCATCGCCGCGAGCAGAGCTCGTCATTTGATTCATATGCCACGAGTAACTATGACGAGCTAGGGTCGTCAAATGATGCGATTGGGTTAATGCGATATACTATCTTAGTTCAAACTTATGAATCTGGATGTAATTATCCTATTATGTAATATAGATTTCTCAACATTCACGATCATTCTGTCGCGTGTATCGCAATTATTAAATTACATAAAATGTTGTTGTTCAGATCTGCTTTCGAGACAAGGTCCGATTTAATAATGTTCTTCTGCAGTAGAAATCGAATAAAAACGAACCTAAACTGACTTATTCTAAATGGAAAACTGCCCTGAAGACGTTCGCACATTTGAAAGATCAAACACATACCAGTGTCCACATACTGTATCTCCGAGGATCTATCTTACCCCAACAATATAATGAATGAAATGGCACGAAATAAGAAGAAGAAAATAATAATATATTTAAGAAATGAAAATAAATACGTAAGACATCTAACCTACGAATCACACTCATAAGTAGCTACAACTTGATTATAATTAAATAAAAGGTTGGACATTCCGGCGGCTACGCGTGGTAAAGATGTCACACGCATACCATATAGGTATTGAGCATTATGGTATGCATCATTCACATAAAAAATCTGGAACTAGCAAACAAATGACCCAACAGTAGCTTACGAGTGGAAATCATGACAATCCGATTCATCGATGTTCTCTCAAACATGTACAGAAATTGGGAGTACATACGGTTATTACCACTATCATGCATGATACGAATATAACTTATGGATCCGAGCGATGAACAATAACTACCCAGGATTAGCAAGAATCTGACATAAATTCGAAGAATTTAAATCGCATTCCATGTCCTATTAATGAGTGCACACGAGTAAAATTCAGATATACTATACGTCTTTGATAAATTTCGAAAAACACATCAATATCAATAAATCGCCATCTATATCGGCACTATCTTTCATCACACATTATTACATTTAACATTTCCGATCAGCGAAGACTAAGAAATATAAATACTCACGTTGAATACCAATCATAAATCCAACGTTACCTACACGACTTACCAGTATAATATATATTGAACACCATATAGTATATAACACACGACTTAATTGCAATATAACCAGCCATAACCTGGACAATATTAAACCATTACACTCAAGAATCCAGTTCGTAGCATTCGTATGAAATAATGCACACCATTATACGTGTTGAAATTTCTTCCCCTGTTATCTAATTGTCTTAAATAAGAATGACATAAATTTTAATCAGATCAATACACATTACACGCGGATATTATCACACTGTTCAACAATACCCAATGACATCATCCACTATTTAAACTACATGAAGAACATTATTTTACAAAGTTAATGTCATAGTTTACTGACTTGAAAGCCAGGGTCCAGGTTGCCCATGGCTTTATGCCTCCTCTTCATGTCCACAATGCTTACGACGTTTCGGGCTCACCTTTGCATTTTAGCACTCCATCTCGTTAAACTGTATCATATTACAATTCAACATAATTTTATGCCATTCTCTCGTAGAGTGAGCCTGTAACAATCTTTAGTATATTATTATATTTGTATGCAACGATTTGTTTTTCGTCGATAATGTCAGTCCTTCTGCTTACCACCACTCTTAATTCTTATGATCTCGAAAGCTTTTTCTATCATTTAACAACATCAATAATCATATGATTTTCTATTTTTCAACATAACAGTAAAGTAAAAAGAAATTTTTAACTCAAATTGCGTCTTACTATATGTCCAAAGAATGCAGCTTCGATGATCACGGCATACGTTCCGCCACCCTGACGTTAGAGCAACTTCGATACCTTACTCTTTTGTGGCATTCATTTACCTATCTTATTTGGCTTCGTATTATAAAATGAATTAATTACAACACACATAACATATAAATTAGCAATAAATGACTAATATTATAAATAATTAGTTTCTTAAAATGTTACAAAACTCCATATCTCGTTATTAGTATTTTCCATTCACACTATACTTGCTGTTATCCACGGCTTCACTCGCCAGGATTTGGCAGCTTGATAAAAATTAATTGCTCCACGGTACTACAATAAGACATTATCTATAAGTCCCTAAGGTAAAATAACTCACCGAAAAATTGCGTTTCATTTACTCCAGAGCCTATTTGTAAACCTCGTTTGTGGCATTGGCTTTTGGGACTAAGACGTCCAGGCTACTGGCAAATCTGGAACATGTGACATGGAGCTCTACATGTGAGAAACAGTCCTCTTTTAAGTCGAAAAAAAGGGCTACTTTATTTCCAAACGATATTCCTAATAACGATTTTCACGTCTGTAACATATATTAGTTTTTGAGATATAAGTATCCTCATGAAGAGAATTCAACTCCTTTTTCACTTAATTTCGACCTCAAGGTTAAGTTGATTTTCCGAAAACAAAGGTACGTGTTTCTTTATTTTTAAAGGGGATTACAAATACCGGTATTCACATCTGTAACATGTTAAGTTTATCAGTTATACTGTAGATATACTCATTTTAAAAACAGCTCCACTCCCTGGCTGAGTGGTCAGCGTTGAGCCTTCTGTTCACGGGGTTTCGGGTTCGATTCCGGGCTGGGACTGGGATTTGAATCGCGTGTGATTAATTCATCCGGCTCGGGGACAGGTTGTTTATGTTTGTCCCAACACTCTCCTCTTCATATTCACTCAACACACCACATTACCAACAACAATAGGAACACGCAATAGTAACTACATCCCTACACACGGGGTTGTGTCAAAAACGGCATCCAGCCGTAAAACAGGGTCAAATCCACATGCGCGACTCAGTTCGCGCCCGCAAGCGCACAGGTGTGGGAAAAGCGGTAGAAGAAGAAGATAATCATTATAAAAATTCACCCGCTTTTCTATTATTTCACCCTTTTAAGTGGATTTTCCAAAAATGTGTGTTCATTTACTTTTTAAAAGAGATTCCAAGTACCAGATTTAACGTCTATAACATCTTCAGATTCTGAGATATATGGATCCTCATATAAGGAATTCAACTCCTTCCTCACTTCTTTTCACCCCCTCCACTCACCCTTTAAGTGGATTTTCTGAAAACTAAAATTTGTGTTCTTTTTTTTCTAAGGAGATTCCAAATACCAGTTTTCACGTCTGTAACATGTTAGGTTTTTTGTGATGTGTTGTAAATGATCTCGCTGCTGTCAGAATACTGGAGCTGACGTTGCCATGGATACGGCAGTTCATTTCTTTATCCGATTCCTAGATCAGGGGTAGTGTGGTGCCAATATTTCCATAATGGTTGGTTTTAGGGCCTTAAAACATGGTTTTCTGGCCGTAGGACTTACCGGGTTTTGTTCTTTGTATCAAGGGTCTTAAATTGAGCTTTGTCTCATCCTTGTGCGACAAATTCAATATTTCGCCTAGTATTTTTATACATTCCCTGTGCCCATCCCCCAGTCGAATTGATTTGAAAATAAAATACAGTCCATGTCCGTCAGAAGTAATGCATATTTACATTAATAAAATAATTTTTAGAATCGGCCCAGTAGTTCCCGAGATTATCCATTACATACAAACATATTTTACCTCTTTATATAACAGTGTATTAACATAGCCGTATCAAAATAGCGGCAGAAACGTGTACACGTGTATGTGTTGGTCTTTAATTTTTTTGTAAAATAAGTGGAAGTAAGTGTGGTTTGAACTAAAAGTGTCTGAGAAATGGTGTACAGTGTCGAGTTTTTCTAGATGGTATCATTTGGGATGCATTTTAGTAGATAATTGTAGTGTAAATAGTAACGGATGGATTTGTAAACGTTGTGTGGACGAAGTATCAGACTACATGTTGGATGCTACAGATGGCGAGTGTACAACACGTGACAAATTGCGATTGGATTGTGTAAATAGAGCAAAGATAATCAAGTTCATTGAGGAGGACTTAAACACTGCACAAATGGAAATCGTTCGACTGAAGTCAATGAACAACGATCTTATACAACAGGTTAGTGAATTTCGTAGGTAGACCAAATTTAGGCCTAGGTTAAGCGGGAAAATTGGGCATATGCCTTTAGCTGCAGTGGACTCAAATCCAGTTAAACTTTCGAACAGATTTGGTTGATGATGATGATGATGCTTGTTGTTTAAAGGGGCCTAACATCGAAGGTCATCGGCCCAACAGATTTGGGGCACTTAGAGTGGTGTACTAAGAAACGAAAACCAGGGCAATCAAACAACTGATAATACGACACCGAAATCTATGTCTTCGATTGCCAGCACAACCACAAGTGGGACTAGAGGCCAACCCAGTGCGCAATCACGCCAACTACTTAAAGTAGGCCCCGACTAAAACATTAGACACGGACTGGGAAGCGATGGAATCTGGGAAAATCCAAGGATCTAGGACCATAACAGAGCAGGGATCAAGGGAACAGAAGGATCGAACAATACAAGTACAATAACAACTCGCCATCATACCTAAGGATCAAATTTATTATAAATTAAGAAGAGAAGAAAGGTGAGTGGACTAACAATTAAAGTTGAATTCAAAATGGAGAAGGAAATGAAATACCTTTCTACAAAGATTTTCCTTTAAAAAACCACTCGAATGCACGATCATTAAATTGAATGGCTTCAGACACACTGGAATGAACGGGGTTCAAAAAAATTCAAAATATTTGAATTTAAATCCAACATGGCGATTATGTTACCTTCCAAGCTCGGTTTTAAATAAAATTAGAGTTATGAGTACTCTCAGAATTCACAAATTATGTTCACAATTTCTGGGAACAGCCGTTCCTAAATTTACCCAATTAATTAATCAGCTTTTAGTTACACGACTTACCAAGTATTTGATATTTTTGCCAAAAGATTTTTCCTTTTTAAAAACAACAAATTACCAACAGGTCGAACGACCACATTTTTATTACTTGGTTGTCAAAAGGTACCTTAGTGCACACAGAAGCAGGAAACAACCAGTTAACAACTGCCATCGGAACGCTCACATTAAAGGAAGTAACGATAAGGAAATAAAATCTTTAAAGAAGGAGACCACATGTTCATTTATGAAAAAAATTTAAACCTCGAAAACAAAAATAAAATAAAAAATCAACTAAAAAGGCAAATGCTTTTCTGTGACCAACTTAAACACCTTAACTGCACCAACACCATCATATTACAGTAGCAAGCAACAGGCCACTACATTGAGTAATCACTACCACCAAGTAACCCGCAACAACAGTGCACGACTTACCAGATTACGTTATCTAATCGACCATTATAGTAAGCGCCTCACAACAATGCAATAAAGGGAGTACGGCTTCAGAAGCAGAAGTCACGAAAACGAAATAATGACCATAAAGAGATAATAATCGTTATAATTTATGAAAATCAAATCAAGGCAACAGGTAAAGTGAATAAATCAAATAGAAAGCACACTTCGGTGTTCACTTCGGCACAGAATTACAAATCATTATATTTACAAACCAATTATTAGAAGGTAATTTTTGTTGAACATCATGGCACCCTAGGTGGTCAACCTTTTAAACAGACCATTCAAAAAACTAAATTTTCAGTCTTTACACAGGTGCAAAATTTAAATAACATTATTCCTCTCTTCAAGATAAGTAATAACCAACTCCATTAGGTTGCAGATAATCAAAAACTTCGTGCCCACATTTATCACAGCATTTCTAATTATTCAAGGATTACTCGGTTCAATTAACATATTTCCACCTAATTAAATTTTAGGTAGTTTGAATGGACATGTTGAATTTCACACCAGAGAAAAATTCCCGGCACGAAAAGCTCACATCATTAAAATTTACCACGTTCGAAGCCGAGTGGCACTTCCAGGTGAAATATACTAAAAATATTTCACGTCGTTCCGATATTTTGAATAGCTCAACACGGAAGCTTCAATGTAGCGACACACACCGACATCCACCTATGAGAGATAGATTTGACTTACCAAGGTGATGACGATGATGCAAATCCGTCACATAACTTACTGCTGAAAGTAGCAGTAATGCCTCGGAACCAGGCATTCGCAGCAGAAGAAGCGACGGTCACACAGGATATAAATTAAAACTTGGCCCAAAACGTAGAAACTACCACCCACCACAAAATGTTAAGTATTAAGAAGCACTAAATAATCAAGCTAGGGTGTATCGAAGATACACATGGCCCCCTTATTGGCCCCAGTAACAGGAGCCAACTTGACCAGCATCCTGACTGTTGGAGTGTCACTTCACAACCACTCGTTTCATGCGCCAGACGCGAGAACGCGCCTCATAAACAGTTGAATGTCAAGCGTGGAGCTCAAAAATACCAAGTTCGTAGACAATAATGTACCATTAACATCCAATGGCGAAGTGATTACCCGCCGTTATATAACAATTTGGGAGCAATATAGACTTCAAATGCACTACAATGAACAATATACCACCAATTGTTGACCTTCAGGATATGGGGCATGGTTTGTTGATTATGTTTTTTATTTCCACACATACTAAAGTCGAGGATAGCGGTAACTACACCTATCTCACTAGATTATACCGCTACATTAGTGAAACAAATACTAAACAATTCATTTTATATAGAAGAAGAAGAAGATAACTGGGACGACGGCAGCGGTGACGACTTCGACAACAGGAGCGAGGAATACAACCAAGATGATGAAGATCTTGCTGATCGCCGACAGTCATGGACGGGAATGTAATGGTATTGTTCGTTCCAAATTGGGCCCAGGTAACAAAGTGCAAAGTATTATTAAACCGAATGCACCTTAACGAGAAACTGTGAAAAGGATTGAAAGTAAGACAGAAAACTTAGGAGAGAGAGATGTACTAGTGATAACGCGGGGAAGCAAATGATGTAGGGCTAAATGAAAATGTAATTACTGTGGAATTGGGCCATGCCAAAAATCATTTGCTAAAATTAACACATAAAACCAAAGTAATTTTGCATGCTATACTACATAGATATGATATGCCTAACTTAACTAAATTCTGTTATTGAGAGAGCTGACAGACACATGATAGGATTAGTTAATGCATCCGAAATAATAAACAGGGAAAGAATAGCAATTAATATTGAAAGTGAGAAGTTATCTAGGCATCATTTTACAATGCTTAGTCTTCACATGAACAGGCATGGAAAAAATTAGGTGTGTGACAGGTTACGAAAGTTGATTGAGAATTTCAATGTGCCGCTGAGAAGAAGAATAATCAGAGAGGAAGAAAATCAACGTTGCTAGAACGATGGGTGATCAAATTTAGACATAACTCCACAGATAAAACATTTTTAGGAAAAGGGAAAAACATCCAAGGATGAAGGTAATTATTTATCCATTAGCAACTAAAGGAAAAGGCATTATAGAGCCTCAGCCCATAAGTAAAACAACAGTAAAGGAACATAGTTTAAATTGTCTCGATGATACTTTGGATAATAAGGAAAATTCCAGTATGGCAGAGGGTCAACAGTAAATTATTGGAAAGGGAGGAAGGGGGTCTCAGATTTCTCCTGGTAAACTGTCAAAGTGCAGTAAATAAGCAATTAATATTAGGTACATTGATGGAATCTTATGAGATTGATGTGGTGATAGGAGTGGAATCATGGTTGAGAGAAGGGGTGGTTAATCAAGAAGTATTTCCAGAATGGTATACAGTCTATTACAGAGACTGAGGAGATAAAATGGGAAAATAGGTGTTTATTCTGGTAAAGGAAGCTTATTGATCACACGAACGGTTTACCGATGAAATAGATGAAATATTAGTGATAAAATTATTTTGTGATAATATGGAGCTGGTAGGAATTATAGGAACATATAGGCCTAGAGGAGAGAAAAGATTCATGGAAATATTTGTGAAACTAATAGATTACACTCATTAAAAAATGAAAATGATATTGTAATAGCTGGGGGAGATCTAAACTTGCCCGGAATGGATCTGCAAGTGAAGCCCATGAACAGAAACTGGCACATAAGTTAATTTGGGAGGGTGGATTTTCACAAGTAATGCAAGCACTAACTAGTCTCAATAACTTACTAGATCTATTCTTGGTTAAACCGTGGGAAATTGTTGACAATAAGGCAGTGATTGAAGGGGATAGGTGACCATAAGGCTGTAGTAATGGATATAGGAATTGTGCCAAAAAGGCTTAATAAGAAAGTCACACAAGATTAGAAACAGCAGAGAAAAACTGAAGTTGAAACATTCGGGACCTACCTTAAATCACAATTCAGTTGTTGGATAAGTGAAGGGAGTAACTGGATGCATTTTGGGCAAACTTGAAAGGAATTATTTGGGAAGGACAGGAGAGATTTGTACTTGTTAGGAAGGGTAATATAACGTCAGATCCTATTTATTATACAAAGAAAATAAGGAAATTAAAAAGAAAATGTGGAATTGTAAACAGGAAAAGCAGGTAGGTAGAATAGAGAAACTAGAAAGCAGCCAATAAGGGAACTTAATAGCATACTTCATGAGGGTAATGACAATAAAGGAAGATGGATAAAGCTGTATGCATATATTAGGAATCAAAAGGGAAAATGAATACCAATTCCCACAATGATGGGAAAAGTGGTGAACAGTTGTGAACAGATAAGGAGAAAGCAAATCTAATTAATAGAAAATTCATAGTTATGTAGAAGATTGTCAGGAGTTGGAACCCGAAACAGAAGATAGAGAAGGGGAGACACATAAGGAAACAAGAAGCTTCTCATTCACAAATGAGGATATTTTCAGAGAATCCAACTGATTCAGCAAGGAAAAGCAGCAGGGAGTGATCAAATTATTAGGGAGGTATTAAAGACAATAGGGCGGTTCCTAGTATCTTATTTAGAATTTCTCCTTGACTATATCATAAATAATAGTGTAATACCAAAGGAATAGTAGGAATCTATAATGATACCAATTTATACAGGAAAGGGGGATAAAAGGAAACCTGAGAACTACAGACCAGTCAGTCTGACCAGTTTAGTTTGTAAAATACTGGAGTGTTTAACAGCTAAATATATTAGAGTGGTATGTGGAGATAAACATTGGTTCCTGAGGAACCAGTATGGATTTAGAAAGAAATATTCTTGTGAGGCACAACTGTTGGAATTTCAGCAGGATATATCAGATCAGTTGGATTCGGGAGACCAGTTGGATTGCGTAGCCATAGACCTTTCCAAGGTATTTGACAGAGTGGAACGTGGAATATTATTAAAGAAGCTGGAGGGAATAGGATTGGACATAAGTGTTGTATGTTGTTTAAGAACATTTCTAAATTCAAGGGTTCAAGAAGTCAAAGTAGGAAATCATGTATCACAAGAAGAGAAAGTTTGGAAGGGAATTCCACAGGGTAGTAAAATCGCCCCATCACCACTCTTAATATATGCAAATGATTTAGGGAACAATAAAACATTAAAAATAAGATTGTATGCAGATGATATAATTGTTTAGAGGGAATTAAGTAACAAAGAGGATTGTACAGAATTACAAAGGGACCTTGACAGTATCCAACATTGGATCGAAGAGAATAATATGAAGATTAACGGAGGCAAATCAATTGTCACAACATTTACAAACAGGAGCTTAAAAACTGAATTTAAATATACTTTGGATGAAGTACTTGTCCCAAAAGATGGCATGCGAAACTATTTAGGAGTGAGATTTGAAAGTAATTTGCACTGGAATGGTAATGTTGATGACATTGTCATATTGAGACTACTTAAAGGATGCAACACAGAATTAAAAGTATGGTTCGTCCATTATTGGAATATGCAAACAATGTCTGAGATCCTCACCAAGAATACCTAATAAAAGAAATAGAACGTGTGCAGAGGAAAGCAGCAAGATTTGTAACAGAGGATTTCAGGAGAAACAGTAGTGTATCAGAAATGTTGGAGAAACTTTGGTGGGAAGCTTTAAGTATGAGAATGGAGAAAACTAGACTTATAGGATTATATAGAGTCTATACAGGGAAGAAGCATGGGGAGAAATCAGTAAGAGGCTTCAGTTGGAATATAATTATATCACAAGTATAAAATTAGACGGGATTTCAGCAGAAATGACGGGGTAAATTTTCATTCATTGGGAAGGGCGTGAGAAATGGAATTGTTTACCTGGGGAAGTGTTTCATCCTTTTCCAAAGTCTGTACAGATATTCAAGAAAGGAATAAACGGCAACAGAGAAAAGAAATGTTAGAGCGCATTCGACCCGTGTATGTTATTGTAATAATGATTTTTTTGCGAATAAATTAATTCCATCCCCTTGTCTATGGAGACTGGACAGCTGAAGCAGGGGCTGCCTGTAGGGGTGAAGTACAGAGGGGACTTCGAGGGCCCTGGGACCACTACAGTAGCTGTGAAGGCACTTCAGAAACTCTGGAAAGCAGTGGCAAATGGTTAAGACGCAGCAGGTCGTTATGCACGTTAGGTACAAATCTTATAGCAATATTGTATAGTATTTTTGAAGTAATTCCACATATTGTGTATGAGTTGATTGTGTGTGTAATTAGATACGATATTATGACTAGAATTTTGTAAATAATATAAATTTATTAAGAATGAGCTGTGCGTTTAGGAAAAATGCCTTTTTATTTTTAACTTAAAATGTAGCTGTTGTGAATAATCTATTTTTGTGTATCATTTGCCACCGGGGTAGAGACCTCATTTGCAAATAAAGTATTTTGATTTGATTTGAAAGTAGTCCGGTGCCATGTTTCAAGTGTTATGCCAAGCTCCATTCCTCGCATTTGTATTTTCGCTGTTCTGATCATGATTCTCACTGATAGACATCATGTGAATTTTGTGATGTTGCTAACTTATTCGTTTGATGTGGTGGTAACAATTGTACAAACTCTCCTTATCACAGTTTCCCCCTGTGGGTGAGGGAAGTAGAATAACACCCACGGCATCCCCTGCCTGATGTAAGAGGCGACTAAAATGGTCACATGTGGGCTCTGAGCTTGGGTAGGCGTCCACGGAGCCGTAGGTGAATCCTGGCATTGCTTCCGCTAACTTGTGCCAGGCTCCTCAATTTCATCTACCAAAATCCCATCTACCTCGGTCACCACCTGTTCTTTTCTGACCCCGACTGTATTACGTATGGAAGCTTCGTGGCCTTGGTCTTTCTTAGGCCGATACCTGCATTTTTTCGTAGTGTCGGCCCCCTTCGATTTCTTCTCTCCGATTACTAATATATAGAGAATGGTTGCCTAGTTGTACTTCCTCTTGAAATAATAATCACCACCACCACTCTTATCGTAGTCGGTATGATAAAACTGAATAAGACATAAATGATCGGAAATTGCATTCTTTATAACTTTTGTTATGTAGTTCTTTTCGATAGGACCAATAAACCAGGGTGAATAAAATTCTTTATCGCCTACATTGTAGTGGCATATCCCCCGACATAAAACACCAATTCTGTTCAGCCATTTTCTCATGACAGAAATGACAAAAAAATTAACACCACTGGATAGTACGTGTCCCTGTGATAAGTACACCTAGGTGAGGAACACCATAGGTTTGCGTTACCTGTAAATGGCGCCGCAATGTGAGAAACGCCATAGGTGTGTGTGTTACATGTGTGCATTACATCACCTTGAGTAGTACCATAATGTGTGGACTATCACGAGTCTACGCTACTTTTGATTAGTATCGCAACATGACAAATACCATGGTTCTACTTTCCTACCGATAAGTTCCATTATGAGGGGTTGATGACCTGGTTTATGGACCCCTTCCGACTACAAGCATCATCGATTCAGGATTGTGCTCTAGAAGCAGTCCCTTGGTCAGCAACACTATGGCTTAACGCTAGTTTCTGGGAATGTGGGTCATTACAGGTCGGATCCATTGATTGTGCTCTAAATTCATATCCATCCATTCATTCTTCGTCATTGTGTTTTGAATCCTGGTCAGTGGATGATTTTGGACTTTTGAATTGTTATTATAATTTGCCACATTTCGTACGATTAAGGGCCGATGACCTAGATATTATGCCCCTTTAAACAACAAGCATCATCATCTTAGGGAAGGAGATTTGTGGTGAAGGCGAGACGTCTGGTGGCCATGACATATACTAGGAACTGTCCCATCATTCGCCTTCCTGCAAGTGAAAGGAAAACCATTCTCAGGATAGCCAGTGGTGGTAGAACAGCCCCTTTGTCTGTCCCAAATACAGAGGTGTAGAGCCACGGTAGAGCCATGTCCACCCCTCCTCTACTTTGTTAGCCGGTCGGAGTGCAGTGCTGTCGGACCACGGATCAGCCTACACTGCAACCACTGACACAGATTTCTGCCTTCGGTATACAGTAGGTACAAATGGCACCGTATTTGAAGTGAGTTTCCACTGACTTTAACTGGCGTTTCGTCTAGGTCACAGCAAAGCCCCTTGCACACGTTAATGTTGCGGAAGGTAGCAGCGCATTGCTCGTAATACTGTACATAAATTAGCGATCAATTCCTTGGACGTAGATCTCCTAGTGACGTGGCATGGGGTTGTTTTGTGCTAAATTGGGTGCCATATTGTTGTACGTAGATTGTGATGCTACAAATATCTTTCAATTTATTGTAACTCCTCCCCTGAGGATGGACTGAGAGGAAGCATTATTAATTTGTACTTCTTGCATGTTATAAGAGGAGAACAATCACAGAATCTGTAATCGCTTTCTTGTGTTTTAAGCCCATAAACATATTCACGATTCTATCATTTTCCGTGTAGCAGGGAAATTTAGATATATCTTCCTGTCACATGAAATAGAACAGTTTTAAGTACCGGTACTGTAAATACAAGGACTGCATACAATTTTATAGCTTGACATTGTTTATCATCTAGGCTACATGCAGATGACTGATTGAATGATATGTTGTATTTTGATGTGATATGTAGGAACAGAGTACGTGCTTTCACGTCTTGGTTTCTTCAAACACTACTCTGCCAGATACTTGCCATCCCCTAGCAGATACAAAAGAAGTACAAATCTCAATATTCCTCAGTGTGTGGCCCTACGTGCCTCATTTGACAGACTGAAAGATGTATGATATAGTAAGTTTCTTGAGATAATACAAATGGTGTTCCCAAAAGCGTTTGACGTATCAGTGCAACGTTAGACTGCAAAAAGAGAGAACAGTATTTATTACGTTGTAAATTGTCAGTTCCAGTCTTTCTTTCATAAATAAATGATTTTGTGTTGTATTGTTTTCTGGGTGATGAATATTAATTCATGATTAACACTACTGAATGTAACTTAATGAATTTATAATATACTATGATCACCAAAAAATTGTGGAAATTTCCACACAAGTTTTATACCTGTAGTACTGTGGATAGTAGGTAGAATGTAGCTCCATAAAACAAAAGATCATGTATAATTTCAATTTATCATTGAATCCTACAAACTCCCTTCTTAGCATATGAGTTTCCTTTAATCATTTTGGTTCCTGAGTATGGCTTTCTTTCTTTTTACATTGTATTTATATTTCATTTCCTGCGTAAGTGGCATATCTTGATACTATTGACTGTTGAGGTTGGCTTAGAGTATGTTACAGGGGACCGAGGTACGAGGTGATGTTCGTGTCTATTTCTGTCGTAGTTCTTAATCAGAGATAAGGATTGCCGATGCCACTCACCTTCTGGTTTCTTCCTTCCTTCCTCCCTTTGCGGATTACTTTTTTCTTTCCTCAGCAGAGAAAAAGCAGCACAGGTCAGTCCGGTTAGTACCTTCCTTCATGGCTTTGTGAATTAGTAAAAATAAAATTATAATAATCAGCACAGGCTGGTAAGCTTCTTTTCTCTAGCAAGAAAAAAGAAAAAGGAAAAAGAAATAATAATAATAATAAATAAAAATAATAATAAAATAATAATTGTTCCGGGTGGTACACCTCCACGCCTCTAATTCAAATATTGCGCCAGTTGAAACTCCTCTACAGCAGAAAGCCTGAACTTTAACAAACTGAATTAACTCAACGGTTTCTCGGAAGATGTCACTACTGTAAATTTGGTAATTTTGAAGTGTTCTGAACTGTGTCTATTACGATTTGTGTTTGTTTGCTCCGTATCAAGAAGTTGGGACATTCTCTAACTGAGATCTTTACCAAAAACTATGATAACGCACTCTGGTGTAAAGGAATGGATTCTCCTGATGAAATATGGTATTCCTAAGTTTTGTTTTTACTAAATTTTGTTCTGTGGTCTGTGGGTTGGCAATATAAATCCTTTCTTTCCGCCTGTTTTGAATGTAGCCAATCATGAATTTACGTAATTAATTTTCCACCAATAAGGTGTTTCTTCCTCGTCTTGTGTATTAGTTTTTGCTGTTATCCAATAAAAACGAAAGGGTGTGACTACTCATTCCTGAAAGGTCTCGAATGTTCCACGAGAGGATATAAACTGCTGATTTTCTTCTCTCGGGGCCACTTCAGTAACATCTTTCTTAGTGTGTGAATATGTAGCAGGGGGCGGGAAGCGCCTCTTTCTTCAAGCAGCAGTTCTTCTACAAGTTAATGGCCTGTTAACACCTTCATTTCTCTCTAGCTCAGCAGTTTAACTCTCGGGGAGGGTTCGAAACCTTTAGTATGTAACCTACCTTTTTAAAATGTAAATTATTTTCTGTCTATGTAACATCTATAAATTACTGTAAAGCGGGGATAGAGAGTGCTTCACCCTCTCGAACTCCTCTTCATTTTTGAAAACGAGGTGACTACGCTTTCATAACCGTTCTTCTCTTCTTTAATGTAGTAAAGTTTTCTTATTCGTGTCACCTCCCTAGCTTGGGATTAGCCCCTGTATGATCGGCCTAGCGCCACATAGGTTTTAGACAAAAACTTGGTGTAGGAGTGCAAGTTATCGCCTCCATTCAGTTTTGTATTTTGGGCCATTTACTTAACCCGTTTTGTTTTCCTTCCTGCGAAGGCCCAGTGGATTGGGTACGATATACCCCAGTTTCTTTATTATGCCTTGATGGCAGGTTGTGTAAGAGTCCGTTATTGCCTTTATAGGCTTGAAAGATCGAGAGCGGGACAGCTATTTATAGTGTGGTGGTAAAAGTGCCTTAGAGAGGCTTGAGATGTAAAGTTGGGAGCTAATGCTCCATGTAATTGAGGGTGTTCTGCCCTTTGGGTATCTTGTTATTGTGAGCTGAGAGCTCAGAAATTATACTTGGGGCTCGAAGCCCAGATCTTGTACTAACCCCCTAAATCTTGTGATTTCCTTGTACCTGATTTTGGCTTGTTGTTGACTTGTTAAGTTTACAAATTCTATGTCACCATTGTTAAGTTTTGAAAATATAACCTTTGTTAAATTTTTAAATTAATTTTGTAGTTGAGACCTATTCCCGCCCGCACCTTCTTTCACCTCTAACTACCACGGATATCTCCATAACAAGCGGTAGCAGAGCGTGGTTGAATGGGTCTCAATTTAGCCTCTTTTGACGGTTAAATATTGCTTTTCGTTTGAGCTCTAACAAGTTTCTCAGTCGCTGTTTTTTCCGATTTTTTCTTAATTTGTAAAGTTCTGTCATCATGCCCAGCCCTCGCGATGTCCTCCATCCCGGCTATTTGCGCAAGGAGGAGTTGATCTATGAATTAACCATTAGAAATGTTCAATCTGGAGGCACGGTTGCGGTAGATACCAATAAGCTTAAAGATTCCCTCAATTTGCCTATTTTCATCCCCACTTTGGGTGAGAAAGAGATTGACGACTCTCTCTCCACGATCACTGACAATACTACTGAGCTGGTATCCGTAGTTAGCTTTTTGAAGAAAATGATCCTTCTCCTAATCAACTTAAACGTGTGCAAGCCAGGTTATTTCATTTTTCTAATAGAGTTAACGATCTGTTGTCTCTGAAGTTGAATGTCATTCAAAGAAAGGAAGCTAGTGTTGCTCTCGAAAACCTTTCAGAATTGTCCAGTAAGGTTAGCCTATTATTAACTGGGGCAGTCCCTCCCAAAACCGACCAACCCGCTACGGTAAACTTAGTTAGCGAGGAAGACTCTTCTAAAGGAGAAGAAAATAGGAAATCCGTAGGACTGCAACAAACCTCTTCCCCATTAGACAATGAGTCTGAACGCCGTACCTCTTTGAATAATGCACGTTCTGAATTAGCTTCTTCGCCACTTAGGCCTCTACCTACTGTGTCACCAGGGTTCAGCAGTTTGCCTCATCCATTAGCAATGTTGCTCAGGGGTATATCTAAGTTTTCTGTTAACTCTACCAGTGACGTTATTTCATTCTTAAGGTTTTTAGTTGAGTTTCAGGATCATGCCCTTGTTTTTTCTCTTTCTGTGTGTCAAATTTTGTAGATCATTTATCCCTATGCAATTGGGGTTTTATCAGACAAGATAGTTAGGGCAATTGCTGAACAGTCAACCATAGAAGACTTCCACGCCCATGTGTTAGCTAATTTTATTCCGGCTCGAGCTAGGTCATCTCTAATTCAGAAGTACTATTATAGAGTGCAGCGACTTGATGAAAACCTGACAGACTTCATACAAGACATCAAATTCTATACTAGGGTATTTGCCCTTCATCTTCCCGAAGATCAAATCGTTCAAGGAATTTCACCATCTTACAGGTCATATTTGTGCTTTGCGTCGCGTCCGCAAACCTTTGCCGAATTGGAAGCTATGGCCGTTTCAGCCGAAGGGGTTAGGTATGCTGACACATTACGTGTTGCGAGGGAGCCCCCTCCTTCTTCAGGCAACTTTCGGCCTCCGCCTCGCCGAACCCTCACCAATCGTGTGGTTCAGCAGATCATCTTCGGAACAAGTGCCCCTTGATTAAAACCAATGGGACCAGGAATGGAGCAGGGTCATCCCAAGGCTGTTTTAAATGCGGCGCTTTTTCACATATTGCCAAGAACTGCCCTACTGCTAATAGCACCCCCTCCTGCTCAACTTCGGGTGCAACTTCCCCCAACAATCATAAGCGACTAGTGGCTTCGGCTGAGTCGGCTAACCCCTCTTCACAAGGCTCAGTCCCGGTTAAACCTGACGAAAATTCAGAAAAAAGTCAGAACTATTCGACATTATCTTTTGAATGTCCCAAAGAATGTCTTAGGATTGCGGCAGATACCCCCGCACCTGTTCCATTTCTCAAAATTGAATAATGAGCCTGTAACTGCTCTTTTAGACTCAGGCAGTGTTTGTTCCATTATTTCTGCCGAGTGGTACTCCAAATTGAAATCTGTTTGTTAACTTCCTGATTTTTGTTCGACTTCGGTTCAATATGTTTCGGCAAATTCCTCTCCATTAAAAATTTTAGGTTTTCTGTATGCCAAAATTCGTATATCTAATTTTACTTGAAAATTTAAACTGTTTGTGGCCAAGCACTTGTCTTGCCCCATTATATTGGGAGCTGATTTCATGTCTCACACCGGTCTAGTGCTCGACCTTCAGAGTAAGTCGTGCACTTTCAAATTTGATAATAATTCCAAAATCCCATTGTTAAAATGTAGTTCTGTATCATGTTCATCTATCTCGCCTACCCAGGATGAGATGTTGTTAGATCTTAGACATCTACCTGAGGAGCAGGCTGATAGTATTCGTAAGTTGTGTCAGTCGTTTCCAGAGGTGTTCTCTGATACTCTTGGTGTTACTGACCTTATTGAATACAATATTGAGGTTACGGATTCGATTCCAGTCCGGTTTCCGCCTTATAGGCTGTCTCCTCCTAAAATGAAAGCTTTGAAGGAAATCATAGATCAGATGTTGAAGGATGGTATTATTCGGCCCTTTAAGTCGGCGTATTCTTCGCCTATTTTTCTAGTCCCGAAACCCCAAGGTGGCTTCAGGCCTGTGATAGATTATAGGGCTCTCAATCGGAAGGTGGTGTTACAATCCGTGCCCCTTCCAGACCTTCACTCTTGTTTTTCTTGGTTTCGTAATGCAAAGTTCTTCACTATCATAGATCTTAATCAGGCGTATAATCAGATACTGCTTGCAGAGGAATGTAAACACCTGACAGCTTTCGCCACAGATTGGAATTTGTATGAGTACAACCGCGTGCCTTTCGGGCTCCCCACGGGGGCAGCTGTGCTTACGAGACTGCCAGATAGGGTCTTCTCGGACATCAAATTTGAATACTCGTATCATTACCTGGATGAAGTCGTCGTATTTTCTGAGACCTTTGCAGAACACCTTGATCATCTGAAAGAGGTCCTAAGTCGCCTTCGTAAGGCAGTGTTAACGGTGAAGTTGTCCAAGGTTGCATTCGCTAAGCCCTCCATGTCGTTTCTAGGGCATATTGTGTCGCCCGATGGTGTCGCAGTCGATCATTCTAGAACACAGGCCATCCGTGATTTCAAACCTCCCAAAGACATCAAAGGTATTGCCAGGTTCATTGGTATGGTGAATTTCTTCAGGAAATTTATTCCAAATTCGCCGATAGAGCAGCGCCCTTGAACTTACTTCGCAGGAAAGGCGTCAAATTTGAGTGGGGACCTTCTCAACAAGCCGCTTTTGAAGATCTCAAATTAGCTCTGTGTAATGCCCCTGTTCTTGCAATGCCGGATTTCTCGAAGAAATTCATCGTCCAAACCGACGCGTCGTCGTCGGCAGTGGCTGCGGTCCTTCTTCAAGAGACCGAACTAGGGAGGCGACCCATCGCCTATGCATCTAGAACTCTTTCGGCTCAAGAAGCCAAGTATTCCATCTATGAACTTGAGGGTTTGGCTGTCTTGTTTGCGCTAGAAAAGTTCCGCCTTTATCTGGAACATGTCAAGTTCGACTTGGAGACTGATAACCAAGCCTTAAGTTGGGTCTTAGGTAGGCCGCGTCGTACTGGTCGTATAGCCCGGTGGGCCATCCGAATTTCTGCCTTCCAATTTGACGTTAGGCATATAAGAGGTACTGAAAATGTTGTGGCAGACGGACTAAGCCGTATGTTTCCTAATGAGATAGAGACCCCTGAACAGGTTGATCGTTCTTCACCTCCCGAGTCCATACAACCTGAGATTAGTCCCATTCTAACAGATGCTCCCATGCTCTATAGGGATATTGAAAAATATCAACGTGAAGATCCGACGCTGGCTCCGATAATGGAAACCCTTTCTTCTGGGGAACATGCCGTCCCTTATGTACTGAGGAATGGTGTTTTATGTTGCCCTTCGAGGCATGATAAGACGATGAAAGTTGTAGTTCCAGCTGTTCTTGTACCTATGATCTTCAAGTACAACCATGAGACCCCACTAGGGGGCATTTAGGCATCTTCAAAATCCGTGAAAAGATTCGTGAAATGTTCATCTGGAAGGGTATGGACGGAGAAATCCGTGAATTGGTAAAATCTTGTAAACCGCGTTGGCTTAGTAAACCCACCATGTCCACTAAGCAAGGGCTTTTGTCTTCTCATCAAGCGTCGCGCCCCATGGAACGACTCTATATCGACTACGTCGGACCCTTTCCCCAGTCAAAGGGGAATGCCAATAAATTCATCCTTGTGTGTGTAGATGGCTTCACTGGATTTTCTTTGTTGTTTCCGACTGAGTTGGCTACCGCTCAGTCCACTATTTCTTGTTTAAATTCCATTTTTGCTTCTTTTGGTCCGTGTCAATATATTGTGTCTGATAATCCTAAAGCTTTCACATCCAATTTCTTTCGTAAATTCTGTTTTGATCTGTCCATATCTCATGTGACTACTACTGCTTATTATCCTCAACCATCTCTAGCTGAACGGGTCAATCGTAATCTGAGGTCGGCCCTTATTGCCTATCATCACGACGATCATTCTAGGTGGGATACGTCCTTGCATTGGTTAGCTTTTGCTTTGAATTCGGCTGTTCATGAATCTCATAAGTTTACTCCAGCTTCGTTGATGTTCAAGTTTGTTCCCAACACGCCGCTCTCTAACCTTTGGTCTCTTAATGATATTTTACCTAAGGCAATAGATCCAGGTAATATTAGAGATCTTTGGAAGAAGGCCAAGGCCAACCTTAAAATTTCTCATGAAAAGGTTAGGGAAAGATATGATCGTGGACGGAGGCCCACCAATTTGAAGGTAGGAGACCAAGTTATGGTCAAGAATTTTGTTCCCGCGGGCAAGCTTGCCCCCAGATTTCATGGGCTGTGCACCGTCTTGGATTTTTTAACGCCGGTGACATTATTAGTGAGCAATCCAGCCACCGAGAGAATATTTAGGGTTCACCTGTCCCAGGTGAAACCTGTGTAAATTACTTGCTCCTTGAATTTTTAACATCTTGTAAGAGCCACAAAAGGTTATATTTTTCTCTAAATCCTAGGCCTTCTGCCCCTTATAGTGTTACATTTCGTTTGGTTGTTTTCTGCTCTGTATAAATTTTGTGAAATCTTCCCTGAAGTTACTCTGCTGTCCCCTCCGTATGGCCATTACCAAGCTCCCGTCTCCTGCTAAACCATACCAGTGGCATTAACATAAAAGTAATGAAATAAAAGTTTCCACGCCGCTGGCCCATCAGCCTCAACCACAAAGACTGTACCCTAAAAACATTTCTGTCCGACAAAAATTCTGCCGCCGAGATCTTACTGTTTCAGTGCCCCTGCAGCCGTGCGGCGCCGTACCGCCACTGAGGTGGGGTGCGGGCCCACTCCACTCCAGCGATGTCAACCTGGGTACGGCGCGCCGGTGGCCTCTTTCCGGCCAAGGCTGATGTGTGGCGCACCACCCGCAAGCTACTTGTGGATTGTAAACAAACGTCGCATCTGCGGCGTACAGCACGACTACCCCTCTCATAGTGCGGGAGAGCGGTATCTCAGGGTACTTAAGGGGTCCGAGTGGCCTCCTCTGGACACAGGCAGCGGCGGCAGGTCTTGTCGTCAAAATTAAGCGACAGATAATGTTCTTCTTCAGCTACATGGACACTATTTCTGCAATTAATACGGCTTTGCTTCAAATCAACCTTTGGTGGACTTAGAATTTTTTTTCCTTTCAAGAATTAAAGTTTTTTTTTCTGAATTCAACTACATTTTCTTGTCTCGGGGCCACTTCAGTAACATCTTTCTTAGTGTGTGAATATGTAGCAGGGGGCGGGAAGCGCCTCTTTCTTCAAGCAGCAGTTCTTCTACAAGTTAATGGCCTGTTAACACCTTCATTTCTCTCTAGCTCAGCAGTTTAACTCTCAGGGAGGTTCGAAACCTTTAGTATGTAACCTACCTTTTTAAAATGTAAATTATTTTCTGTCTACGTAACATCTATAAATTACTGTAAAGCGGGGATAGAGAGTGCTTCACCCTCTCGAACTCCTCTTCATTTTTGAAAACGAGGTGACTACGCTTCCATAACCGTTCTTCTCTTCTTTAATGTAGTAAATTTTTTCTTATTCGTGTCACCTCCCTAGCTTGGGATTAGCCCCTGTATGATCGGCCTAGCGCCACATAGGTTTTAGACAAAAACTTGGTGTAGGAGTGCAAGTTATCGCCTCCATTCAATTTTGTATTTTGGGCCATTTACTTAACCCGCTTGTCTGCGGGTCTGCTCTTTTTCTTAACGTTGTAATTAGGAGAAAGTGCTCCTTTTACTTTGGGGTTTTCTGCTCTTTAGCTATTGTGGTGGTGAGCTGAGAGCTCAGAAATTATACTTGGGGCTCGAAGCCCAGATCTTGTACTAACCCCCTAAATCTTGTGATTTCCTTGTACCTGATTTTGACTTGTTGTTGACTTGTTAAGTTTACAAATTCTACGTCACCATTGTTAAGTTTTGAAAATATAACCTTTGTTAAAGTTTTAAATTAACTTGAATTTTGTAGTAGAGACCTATTCCCGCCCGCACATTCTTTCACCTCTAACTACCACGGATATCTCCGTAACAATAATAATAATAATAATAATAATAATAATAATAATAATAATAATAATTGTTACGATGTTTTGTGGATTTGCAGAGGTGAAAGAAGGTGCTGGGTGGAATAGGTCTCAACTTATGAAATTAAAGTTAATTTAAAACTTTAACAAGGTTATATTTTCTTTTCAAAATCAACAGATAACAAAAATAGAGTAACAGGTACCAAGTAGCAGGAAAACAATTTAAGAAATTACAATAGTTACAAGGCTTGGGCTTCGAGCCCCAAGATTAATTTCTGAGCACTCAGCTCACCACCACAATAGCTAAAGGGCAGAAAACCCCAAAGTACAAGGAGCACTTGCTCCTAATTACAACGTTAAGAAAAAGAGCAGACCCGCTCTCAATTTGACAAGCCTATCAAAGGCTACAAGCAAACTTCATTTCTGTCTGCCCTTAAGGCACATCAAGAAACAGGGGTATTTGATACCCAACCTACAGGGCCTTTACATGAGGAAAATAAAACATCAGGTTAAGTTACTGGCCCATAATACAAAATAGAATGGAGGCGAAACTCGCACTCCTAATACACTTTTGAAACCTACTTGCACTAGGCCGCTTACGCAAAGGCTAATCCCATACTAAGGAGGTGACATAATAAGAAAACTTTATTACATTACGAAGAGAAGAAGAACGGTTATGAAAACGTAGTCACCTCAAAACAATATGAGTGGGAGCTCGAGAGGGTTAGGCACTCTCTATCCCAATTTATAGTTAAAGAGACGAAATTTTACCAAGTGTCTATTACATTTTAAAGATAGGTTACATGAGGAAAGTTTCGAACCTGCCCCGAGGGTTAAACTGCTGAGCTAGCAAGAAATAAAGTTATTAAACGGCCATTACCTTGTGGATGAACTCGTAGAACATTCGAGACCTTTCAAGAATGAGTACCCACACCCCCTCAACTTTATTGGATAGCTTAAAGCAACATCTCCATATCGGAGAAGACATACGTTATTGGTCAAAAATTAATTAGAGAAATTCGGGATTGGCTAAATTCAAAACAAACGGAAAGAGAAGGGTTATACTGCCAACCCAAAAAATGACTGAAAGAAATTTAACAAAGAACAAACTTATGAATACCAAATTTCTTCAAAAGAACAGTTCCTTCACTTCGCACTAGGGTGCACAATTATAGTTCTTAAGTAGTGCCATCTGGAAGAGAATGTCCACACTTCTTGATACGGAATAAACAAACACAAATCAAAATAGACACAGTTCAGAACACTTTAAAATTACCAAATTTAGAGTAGTGACATCTTTTAAGAAATAGTAGAATTAGTTCAGTTTTCAAGGTTCCAAAGTTCTCCTGTAGAGAGGTTTAAACTGGCGCAATATTTGAATTCGCGGCGTGGAGGTGTACCGCCCGGTACAGAGCTCCCCCCCCCCAAATGTCTTTCCAAGGGGTGACACAGAAGAAAACCAAAATTTGTTAACAAAAAGTTCACGTTTTTCTGATGAGTTGCAGAATTTAGAAGAGAGAAATCTAATTTTGCAGTAGTCGAAGGTCTCAGAAGTTATTTGATATAAGTGGGATTAAATAAAATCCAGTTTTGGAATTTCTTAGTAGTAGCTTTTGATGAAAGGTCTCTATGGTTGTAGTAGTTGAATTCCAAAGGAAAACTTTAATTCTTGGAAGAAGAAAATTTTTTTTTCTAAGTCCACCAGATGTTGATGTTTATTCCAAAAACGTAGTAGTTGTGGATATGGCATGTCCACGTAGCTGCATAAGTACATTAGTTGCCGATTACTTTGACGGCCAGACCAGCCGCCGCTGCTAGTGTCCAGAGGAGGCCGCTCGGACCCCTCAAGTACCCTGAGATAGACCTCTCCCACTACTATGAGAGGGGTAGTGGTGGTGAAGCGCGCCGCACACGCGGCGATTGTTTACAGACCGCGGGCAATTTGCAGGTCGTGCGCCGCACATCAGCCTTGGCCGGAAGGAGGACTCCGACTCGCCGTACACTGGTTGACCTCACTGGAGTAGATCGGGCCCGTACTCCACCACAGTGGCGGTACGGCGCCGCATGGCTGCGGGAGCACTGAAACATTAAGATCTCGGCGGCAGAATTTTGTTGGACCATAATGATTTTAGGGTACAGTCTTTGTGGTGAGGCTGAGGGGCCAGCGGCGTTGAAGTTTTTATTTCATTTTAATTAGCCACTGGTGTGATTGAGCAGGAGACGGGAGCTTGGTAATGGCCTAGGTGGACAGGACAGCAGTTTAACTGACAGGGGAGGTTGTACTATGAACATTTAAAAACAAAGAACATAATTCCAAGGGCAGAAGGCCTCAAAATGAAACCAAAAATATAACCTTCAGATTCCTTTTAAAATTATACGGAGCAAGTTGGCACTGAAATTACACAGGTTTCACCTGCGACAGGTGAGGAAATCGAGAATAATACACGGCCCATGAAATCTGGGGGCAAGCTTGCCCGCGGGAACAAAATTCTTGACCATAACCTGGTCACCTACCTTTAAATGGGTGGGTCTCCGTCCACGATCATATCTTTCCCTAACCTTTTCATGAGACACTTTAAGATTGGCCTTAGCCTTCTTCCAAAGATCTTTAATGTTATCCGGTTCTATTGTCTCAGGTAGAATATCACTCAGAGACCAAAGGTTAGAGAGCGGCGTGTTGGGAACAAACTTGAACATCAAAGAAGCTGGAGTAAATTTATGGGATTCATGAACAGCCGAATTCAAAGCAAAAGCTAACCAATACAGGGACGTGTCCCACCTAGAATGATCTTCATGATGATATGCAATCAGCGCCGACCTCAGATTACGATTGACCCGTTCAGCCAGAGATGGTTGAGGATAGTATGCAGAGGTTGTTACATGCGAGATGGCTAGATCAAAACAGATTTTACGGAAAAGATTGGAAGTGAAAGCTTTAGCATTGTCGGACACAATATATTGACACGGACCAAAAGAAGCAAAAATGGAATTTAAACAAGAAATAGTGGACTGAGCGGTAGCCAGCTTAGTCGGAAACAACCATGAAAATATAGTGAAGCCATCTACACACACAAGGATGAATTTATTGGCATTCCCCTTTGACTGGGGAAAGGGTCCGACGTAGTCGATATACAGACGTTCCATAGGGCGCGATGCTTGATGAGAAGACCATAGGCCTACCTTGGTGGACATGGTGGGTTTACTAAGCAAGCAAGATTTACAAGCTTTAACTAATTCACCAATTTCAACGTCCATACCTTTCCAGATGAACCTCTCACGGATCTTTTCACGAGTTTTGAAGATGCCTAAATGCCCCCCCAATGGGTTCTCATGATAGTACTTGAAGATCATAGGCACAAGAACAGCTGGAACCACTACTTTCATCATCTTATCATGCCCCAACGGGCAACAAAGAACACAATTCCTCAATAGATAAGGGACAACAGGTTCCCCCGAAGAAAGGGTTTCCATAATGGGAGCCAGCACTGGATCTTCACGTTGATATTTTTCAATATCCCTAAATAACATGGGATCATCAGTCAGAATGGCATTAACCTCAGGTAGTATGAACTCGGAAGGTGAAGAACTATGAACCTGTTCAAGGGGCTCTAAATCATTGGAAAACATCCGGCTTAGTCCGTCTGCCACAACATTTTCAGTACCTCTGATATGCCTAACGTCAAATTGGAATGCAGAAATTCGGATGGCCCACCGGGCTATACGACCAGTACGACGCGGCCTACCTAAGACCCAACTTAAGGCTTGGTTATCAGTCTCCAAGTCGAACTTGACATGTTCCAGATAAAGGCGGAACTTTTCTAGCGCAAACAAGACAGCCAAACCCTCAAGTTCATAGATGGAATATTTGGCTTCTTGAGCCGCCTATTTCAGTCTCTTGAAGAAGGACTGCGGCCACAGCCGACGACGACGCGTCGGTTTGTACGATGAATTTCTTCGAGAAATCAGGCATGGCGAGAACAGGGGCATTACACAGAGCTAATTTGAGATCTTCAAAAGCGGCTTGTTGGGAAGGTCCCCACTCAAATTTGACGCCTTTCCTACGAAGTAAGTTCAAGGGCGCCGCTCTATTGGCGAAATTTGGAATAAATTTCCTGAAGAAATTCACCATACCAATGAACCTGGCAATAGCTTTGATGTCCTTGGGAGGCTTGAAATCACGGATGGCCTGTGTTCTAGAGTGATCGACTGCAACCCCATCGGGCGACACAATATGCCCTGGGAATGACATGAAAGGCTTAGCGAAGGCGACCTTGGACTACTTCACCGTTAACCCAGCCTTACGAAGGCTATTGAGAACTTCTCTCAGATGATCTAGGTGTTCTTCGAAGGTCTCCGAAAATACGACATCATCAAGATAGTGGTACAAGTACTCAAACTTGATGTCGGAGAAGACCCTGTCTAGCAGTCTAGTGAGTACAGCGGCTCCCGTGGGGAGCCCGAAAGGCACGCGGTTGTATTCATTCAAATTCCAATCCGTGGCAAATGCTGTCAGGTGCTTGGATTCCTCTGCTAACGGTATCTGGTTATAAGCCTGATTGAGGTCTAAGATGGTGAAGAACTTAGCTTTACGAAACCAGGAAAAGCAAGAATGAAGGTCAGGAAGGGGCACAGATTGTAACACCACCTTCCGATTGAGAGCCCTATAATCAATCACAGGCCTGAAGCCACCTTGGGGTTTCGGGACTAGAAAAATAGGCGACGAATACGCCGACTTAGAGGGCCTAATAATACCATCCTTCAACATCTGATCGATGATCTCCTTCAAAGCTTTCATTTTAGGAGGAGACAGCCTATAAGGCGGAAGCCGGACTGGAATCGAATCCGTAACCTCAATCTTGTATTCAATAAGGTCAGTAACGCCAAGATTATCCGAGAAAACCTCTGGAAACGACTGACACAGCTTACGAATACTATCAGCCTGCTCCTCAGGTAGATGTCTAAGATCAAACAACATCCCATCCTGGGTAGGTGAAACAGATGAACATGACACAGAACTACATTTAAATAAAGGGATTTTACAATTAGAAGCAAATTTGAATGTGCACGACTTGCTCTGAAGATCGAGCACTAGACCAGAATGGGACATGAAGTCTGCTCCCAATATAATGGGGCAAGACAAGTGCTTTGCCACAAACAATTTAACTTTCCAAGTAAATTTAGAAATACGAATTTTGGCATTTAAGGAGCCTAAAATTTCTAATGGAGAAGAATTAGCCGAAACATATTGAACCGAAGACGAGCAAAGATCAGGAAGTTTACAAATAGATTTTAATTTGGAATACCACTCAGCCAAAATCATTGAACAAACACTGCCTGAATCTAAAAGAGCAGTTACGGGCTCATTATTCAATTCAATTTTGAGAAAATGAACAGGTGCGGGGGTATCTGCCGCAATCCTAAGACATTCTTTGGGACCTTCAAAAGATAAATTTGAAGACTGAGTTTTCCCTGAAATTTCGACATGTTTACTTGGGGCTGAGCCTCGGGAAGATGGGTTCGCCGACTCAGCCGAAGCCACTAGTCACTTATTATTATTGGCCTTGGTGGAAGTTGCACCAGAAGTTGAGCAGGAGGGGGTGCTGCTAGCATTTTTGCATTAATTCTTGGCAATATGTGAAAACGCGCCGCATTTAAAGCAGCCTTGGGATGAACCTGCTCCATTATTTATCCTACTAGATTTGATCAATGGACACTTATTGCGAAAATGGTCAGGCGACCCGCAAGCGTAACATTTATGGGGTGTGATGGGTCGGCGAGGTGAAGGCCGAAAACTACTAGAGGATGGAGGGGGTTCTTTCGCGACGCGCAAGGTATCGGCGTATCTAACCCCTCCGGCTGATACGGCCAATGCTTCAAGCTCAGAAAAGATTTGCGGGCATGTCGCAAAATACGAATATGACCTATAGGATGGTGAAATACCTTCCACAATAGCATGAACAATTTGATCTTTGGGAAAATGAAGAACAAACACCCTGGTATAAAATTTGATGTCCTGGATGAAGTCGGCAAGACTTTCGTCCAGACGCTGTACCCGATAGTAGTGCTTTTGAATAAGCGATGACCTAGCTCGAGCCGGAATGAAGTTAGCGAGAAGGTGTGCGTGAAAGTCTTCAATAGATGACTGTTCAGCAATTGCCCTGACTATTTTGTCTGAGAGGACACCTATGGCATACGGATAAATAATTTGAAGAATTTGGGAAGCAGAGAGGGAAAATACTAGGGCATGATCTTGGAACTCGACTAAAAATCTCAAAAATGAAATTACCTCACTGATGGAGTTAACCGAGAACTTGGAAATACCCCTAAGTAACATTGGTAAAGGATGGGGCAAACTGCTGAAACCCGGGGACGTAGTAGGAAGGGGCCTAAGTGGCGGAGAAGCAGATTCAGAAGGAGCATTATTTAACACGAAGGGTGGAATGGACGTGCGACGATCGGACACCGTTTCTAATGGGGCAGATGTTCGTTGTGTAGCCTCCACAGTACTACGTCCTTCCTCTTTAGAGGGATCCTCCCCGCTTACGATATTTACTACCATAGGCTGGTCGGTTTTTGGAATAGCAGATCCAGATAACAAATGGCTAACTTTACTAGACATTTTAGACAGGTTTTCAGCAACAGCACTAGCTTCCTTACCCTGAAGGTCATTTAACTTCAAGGACAATAGATCATATACCCTGCTATAAAAGTGGTACAATCTGGCCTGTGCTTTTTGAGTTGATTAGGAGATGGATCACTTACTTCAAAAAAACTAACTACAGATGCTAGCTCAGCAGCATTATCAGTGATCGTGGAGAGAGCGTCATCTATCTTTTTTTCTCCCAAAGTCGGGATGGTAATGGACAAATCATGGGAATCTTTTAACTTATTGGTGTCTATCACAACCGTGCCTCCAGATTAAACATTCCTGATCGTTATTTCATAGATCAATTCCTCCTTGCGCAAATAGCCGGGATGGAGGACGTCGCGAGAGCCGGACATGATGACAGAATTTTTTTAGAAAAATAAAAAACTTCCAGCAACTGAGAAAATTGTTAGAGTTCGAAACGAAAACAATGTTTAGCCATCAAAAGGGGCTAACTTGAGACCTATTCAACCACGCTCTGCTACCACTTGTTACGATGTTTTGTGGATTTGCAGAGGTGAAAGATGGTGCTGGGTGGAATAGGTCTCAACTTATGAAATTAAAGTTAATTTAAAACTTTAACAAGGTTATATTTTCTTTTCAAAATCAACAGATAACAAAAATAGAGTAACAGGTACCAAGTAGCAGGAAAACAATTTAAGAAATTACAATAGTTACAAGGCTTGGGCTTCGAGTCCCAAGATTAATTTCTGAGTTCTCAGCTCACCACCACAATAGCTAAAGGGCAGAAAACCCCAAAGTACAAGGAGCACTTGCTCCTAATTACAACGTTAAGAAAAAGAGCAGACCCGCTCTCAATTTGACAAGCCTATCAAAGGCTACAAGCAAACTTCATTTCTGTCTGCCCTTAAGGCACATCAAGAAACAGGGGTATTTGATACCCAACCTACAGGGCCTTTACATGAGGAAAATAAAACATCTGGTTAAGTTACTGGCCCATAATACAAAATAGAATGGAGGCGAAACTCGCACTCCTAATACACTTTTGAAACCTACTTGCACTAGGCCGCTTACGCAAGGGCTAATCCCATACTAAGCAGGTGACACGATAAGAAAACTTTATTACAATACGAAGAGAAGAAAAACGGTTATGAAAACGTAGTCATCTCAAAACAATATGAGTGGGAGCTCGAGAGGGTTAGGCACTCTCTATCCCAATTTATAGTTAAAGAGACGAAATTTTACCAAGTGTCTATTACATTTTAAAGATAGGTTACATGAGGAAAGTTTCGAACCTGCCCCGAGGGTTAAACTGCTGAGCTAGCAAGAAATAAAGTTATTAAACGGCCATTACTTTGTAGATGAACTGCTGCCCGAAGAAAGAGAAGCTTCCCGCCCCATGCTACATAATCATACACTAAGCAAGATGTCGATGAAGTGGCACCGAGACAAGAAAATCAGCAGTTTAAATACCCTCGTGGAACATTCGAGACCTTTCAAGAATGAGTACCCACACCCCCCTCAACTTTATTGGATAGCTTAAAGCAACATCTCCATATCGGAGAAGACATACGTTATTGGTCAAAAATTAATTAGAGAAATTCGAGATTGGCTAAATTCAAAACAAACGGAAAGAGAAGTGTTATACTGCCAACCCAAAAATGACTGAAAGAAATTTAACAAAGAACAAACTTATGAATACCAAATTTCTTCAAAAGAACAGTTCCTTCACTTCGCACTAGGGTGCACAATTATAGTTCTTAAGTAGTGCCATCTGGAAGAGAATGTCCACACTTCATGATACGGAATAAACAAAAACAAATCAAAATAGACACAGTTCAGAACACTTCAAAATTACCAAATTTACAGTAGTGACATCTTTTGTCCGACTCGTTGGCTGAATGGTCAGCGTACTGGCCTTCGGTTCAGAGGGTCCCGGGTTCGATTCCCGGCCGGGTCGGGGATTTTAATCGCTTCTGATTAATTCTTCTGGCTCGGGGACTGGGTGTTTGTGTCCGTCCCAACACTCTCCTCTTCATACTCAGACAACACACTACACTACCAACCACCACAGAAACACGCAATAGTGATCACATCCCTCCCTATAGGGTTGGCGTCAGGAAGGGCATCCGGCCGTAAAACAGGGCCAGATCCACATGTGCGACACAGTTCGCACCCGCGACCCCACAGGTGTGGGAAAAGCGGTAGGAAAAGAAGAAGAAGAAGACAGTAGTGACATCTTTTAAGAAATAGTAGAATTAGTTCAGTTTTCAAGGTTCCAAAGTTCTCCTGTAGAGGAGTTTATCTGGCGTAATATTTGAATTCGCGGCGTGGAGGTGTACCGCCCGGTACAGAGCTCCCCCCCCCAAATGTCTTTCCAAGGGGCGACAGAAGAAAACCAAAATTTGTTAACAAAAAGTTCACGTTTTTCTGATGAGTTGCAGAATTTAGAAGAGAGAAATCTAATTTTGCAGTAGTCGAAGGTCTCAGAAGTTATTTGATATAAGTGGGATTAAATAAAATCCAGTTTTGGAATTTCTTAGTAGTAGCTTTTGATGAAAGGTCTCTATGGTTGTAGTAGTTGAATTCCAAAGGAAAACTTTAATTCTTGGAAGAAGAAAATTTTTTTTTTCTAAGTCCACCAGATGTTGATGTTTATTCCAAAAACGTAGTAGTTGTGGATATGGCATGTCCACGTAGCTGCATAAGTACATTAGTTGCCGATTACTTTGACGGCCAGACCAGCCGCCGCTCCTAGTGTCCAGAGGAGGCCGCTCGGACCCCTCAAGTACCCTGAGATAGACCTCTCCCACTACTATGAGAGGGGTAGTGGTGGTGAAGCGCGCCGCACACGCGGCGATTGTTTACAGACCGCGGGCAATTTGCAGGTCGTGCGCCGCACATCAGCCTTGGCCGGAAGGAGGACTCCGACTCGCCGTACACTGGTTGACCTCACTGGAGTAGATCGGGCCCGTACTCCACCACAGTGGCGGTACGGCGCCGCATGGCTGCGGGGGCACTGAAACATTAAGATCTCGGCGGCAGAATTTTGTTGGACCATAATGATTTTAGGGTACAGTCTTTGTGGTGAGGCTGAGGGGCCAGCGGCGTTGAAGTTTTTATTTCATTTTAATTAGCCACTGGTGTGATTGAGCAGGAGACGGGAGCTTGGTAATGGCCTAGGTGGACAGGACAGCAGTTTAACTGACAGGGGAGGTTGTACAATGAACATTTAAAAACAAAGAACATAATTCCAAGGGCAGAAGGCCTCAAAATGAAACCAAAAATATAACCTTCAGATTTCTTTTAAAATTATACGGAGCAAGTTGGCACTGAAATTACACAGGTTTCACCTGCGACAGGTGAACCCTAAATAACCTCTCGGTGGCTGGATTGCTTAGTAATAAGGTAACGGGTGTGAGGAAATCGAGAATAATACACGGCCCATGAAATCTGGGGGCAAGCTTGCCCGCGGGAACAAAATTCTTGACCATAACCTGGTCACCTACCTTTAAATGGGTGGGTCTCCGTCCACGATCATATCTTTCCCTAACCTTTTCATGAGACACTTTAAGATTGGCCTTAGCCTTCTTCCAAAGATCTTTAATGTTATCCGGTTCTATTGTCTCAGGTAGAATATCACTCAGAGACCAAAGGTTAGAGAGCGGCGTGTTGGGAACAAACTTGAACATCAAAGAAGCTGGAGTAAATTTATGGGATTCATGAACAGCCGAATTCAAAGCAAAAGCTAACCAATACAGGGACGTGTCCCACCTAGAATGATCTTCATGATGATATGCAATCAGCGCCGACCTCAGATTACGATTGACCCGTTCAGCCAGAGATGGTTGAGGATAGTATGCAGAGGTTGTTACATGCGAGATGGCTAGATCAAAACAGATTTTACGGAAAAGATTGGAAGTGAAAGCTTTAGCATTGTCGGACACAATATATTGACACGGACCAAAAGAAGCAAAAATGGAATTTAAACAAGAAATAGTGGACTGAGCGGTAGCCAGCTTAGTCGGAAACAACCATGAAAATATAGTGAAGCCATCTACACACACAAGGATGAATTTATTGGCATTCCCCTTTGACTGGGGAAAGGGTCCGACGTAGTCGATATACAGACGTTCCATAGGGCGCGATGCTTGATGAGAAGACCATAGGCCTACCTTGGTGGACATGGTGGGTTTACTAAGCAAGCAAGATTTACAAGCTTTAACTAATTCACCAATTTCAACGTCCATACCTTTCCAGATGAACCTCTCACGGATCTTTTCACGAGTTTTGAAGATGCCTAAATGCCCCCCCCAATGGGTTCTCATGATAGTACTTGAAGATCATAGGCACAAGAACAGCTGGAACCACTACTTTCATCATCTTATCATGCCCCAACGGGCAACAAAGAACACCATTCCTCAATAGATAAGGGACAACAGGTTCCCCCGAAGAAAGGGTTTCCATAATGGGAGCCAGCACTGGATCTTCACGTTGATATTTTTCAATATCCCTAAATAACATGGGATCATCAGTCAGAATGGCATTAACCTCAGGTAGTATGGACTCGGAAGGTGAAGAACTATGAACCTGTTCAAGGGGCTCTAAATCATTGGAAAACATCCGGCTTAGTCCGTCTGCCACAACATTTTCAGTACCTCTGATATGCCTAACGTCAAATTGGAATGCAGAAATTCGGATGGCCCACCGGGCTATACGACCAGTACGACGCGGCCTACCTAAGACCCAACTTAAGGCTTGGTTATCAGTCTCCAAGTCGAACTTGACATGTTCCAGATAAAGGCGGAACTTTTCTAGCGCAAACAAGACAGCCAAACCCTCAAGTTCATAGATGGAATATTTGGCTTCTTGAGCCGCCTATTTCAGTCTCTTGAAGAAGGACTGCGGCCACAGCCGACGACGACGCGTCGGTTTGTACGATGAATTTCTTCGAGAAATCAGGCATGGCGAGAACAGGGGCATTACACAGAGCTAATTTGAGATCTTCAAAAGCGGCTTGTTGGGAAGGTCCCCACTCAAATTTGACGCCTTTCCTACGAAGTAAGTTCAAGGGCGCCGCTCTATTGGCGAAATTTGGAATAAATTTCCTGAAGAAATTCACCATACCAATGAACCTGGCAATAGCTTTGATGTCCTTGGGAGGCTTGAAATCACGGATGGCCTGTGTTCTAGAGTGATCGACTGCAACCCCATCGGGCGACACAATATGCCCTGGGAATGACATGAAAGGCTTAGCGAAGGCGACCTTGGACTACTTCACCGTTAACCCAGCCTTACGAAGGCTATTGAGAACTTCTCTCAGATGATCTAGGTGTTCTTCGAAGGTCTCCGAAAATACGACATCATCAAGATAGTGGTACAAGTACTCAAACTTGATGTCGGAGAAGACCCTGTCTAGCAGTCTAGTGAGTACAGCGGCTCCCGTGGGGAGCCCGAAAGGCACGCGGTTGTATTCATTCAAATTCCAATCCGTGGCAAATGCTGTCAGGTGCTTGGATTCCTCTGCTAACGGTATCTGGTTATAAGCCTGATTGAGGTCTAAGATGGTGAAGAACTTAGCTTTACGAAACCAGGAAAAGCAAGAATGAAGGTCAGGAAGGGGCACAGATTGTAACACCACCTTCCGATTGAGAGCCCTATAATCAATCACAGGCCTGAAGCCACCTTGGGGTTTCGGGACTAGAAAAATAGGCGACGAATACGCCGACTTAGAGGGCCTAATAATACCATCCTTCAACATCTGATCGATGATCTCCTTCAAAGCTTTCATTTTAGGAGGAGACAGCCTATAAGGCGGAAGCCGGACTGGAATCGAATCCGTAACCTCAATCTTGTATTCAATAAGGTCAGTAACGCCAAGATTATCCGAGAAAACCTCTGGAAACGACTGACACAGCTTACGAATACTATCAGCCTGCTCCTCAGGTAGATGTCTAAGATCAAACAACATCCCATCCTGGGTAGGTGAAACAGATGAACATGACACAGAACTACATTTAAATAAAGGGATTTTACAATTAGAAGCAAATTTGAATGTGCACGACTTGCTCTGAAGATCGAGCACTAGACCAGAATGGGACATGAAGTCTGCTCCCAATATAATGGGGCAAGACAAGTGCTTTGCCACAAACAATTTAACTTTCCAAGTAAATTTAGAAATACGAATTTTGGCATTTAAGGAGCCTAAAATTTCTAATGGAGAAGAATTAGCCGAAACATATTGAACCGAAGACGAGCAAAGATCAGGAAGTTTACAAATAGATTTTAATTTGGAATACCACTCAGCCAAAATCATTGAACAAACACTGCCTGAATCTAAAAGAGCAGTTACGGGCTCATTATTCAATTCAATTTTGAGAAAATGAACAGGTGCGGGGGTATCTGCCGCAATCCTAAGACATTCTTTGGGACCTTCAAAAGATAAATTTGAAGACTGAGTTTTCCCTGAAATTTCGACATGTTTACTTGGGGCTGAGCCTCGGGAAGATGGGTTCGCCGACTCAGCCGAAGCCACTAGTCACTTATTATTATTGGCCTTGGTGGAAGTTGCACCAGAAGTTGAGCAGGAGGGGGTGCTGCTAGCATTAGGGCATTAGTTCTTGGCAATATGTGAAAACGCGCCGCATTTAAAGCAGCCTTGGGATGAACCTGCTCCATTATTTATCCTACTAGATTTGATCAATGGACACTTATTGCGAAAATGGTCAGGCGACCCGCAAGCGTAACATTTATGGGGTGTGATGGGTCGGCGAGGTGAAGGCCGAAAACTACTAGAGGATGGAGGGGGTTCTTTCGCGACGCGCAAGGTATCGGCGTATCTAACCCCTCCGGCTGATACGGCCAATGCTTCAAGCTCAGAAAAGGTTTGTGGGCATGTCGCAAAACACAAATATGACCTATAGGATGGTGAAATACCTTCCACAATAGCATGAACAATTTGATCTTCGGGAAAATGAAGAACAAACACCCTGGTATAAAATTTGATGTCCTGGATGAAGTCGGCAAGACTTTCGTCCAGACGCTGTACCCGATAGTAGTGCTTTTGAATAAGCGATGACCTAGCTCGAGCCGGAATGAAGTTTGCGAGAAGGTGTGCGTGAAAGTCTTCAATAGATGACTGTTCAGCAATTGCCCTGACTATTTTGTCTGAGAGGACACCTATGGCATACGGATAAATAATTTGAAGAATTTGGGAAGCAGAGAGGGAAAATACTAGGGCATGATCTTGGAACTCGACTAAAAATCTCAAAAATGAAATTACCTCACTGATGGAGTTAACCGAGAACTTGGAAATACCCCTAAGTAACATTGGTAAAGGATGGGGCAAACTGCTGAAACCCGGGGACGTAGTAGGAAGGGGCCTAAGTGGCGGAGAAGCAGATTCAGAAGGAGCATTATTTAACACGAAGGGTGGAATGGACGTGCGACGATCGGACACCGTTTCTAATGGGGCAGATGTTCGTTGTGTAGCCTCCACAGTACTACGTCCTTCCTCTTTAGAGGGATCCTCCCCACTTACGATATTTACTACCATAGGCTGGTCGGTTTTTGGAATAGCAGATCCAGATAACAAATGGCTAACTTTACTAGACATTTTAGACAGGTTTTCAGCAACAGCACTAGCTTCCTTTCCCTGAAGGTCATTTAACTTCAAGGACAATAGATCATATACCCTGCTATAAAAGTGGTACAATCTGGCCTGTGCTCTTTTGAGTTGATTAGGAGATGGATCACTTACTTCAAAAAAACTAACTACAGATGCTAGCTCAGCAGCATTATCAGTGATCGTGGAGAGAGCGTCATCTATCTTTTTTTCTCCCAAAGTCGGGATGGTAATGGACAAATCATGGGAATCTTTTAACTTATTGGTGTCTATCACAACCGTGCCTCCAGATTAAACATTCCTGATCGTTATTTCATAGATCAATTCCTCCTTGCGCAAATAGCCGGGATGGAGGACGTCGCGAGAGCCGGACATGATGACAGAATTTTTTTAGAAAAATAAAAAACTTCCAGCAACTGAGAAAATTGTTAGAGTTCGAAACGAAAACAATGTTTAGCCATCAAAAGGGGCTAACTTGAGACCTATTCAACCACGCTCTGCTACCACTTGTTACGATGTTTTGTGGATTTGCAGAGGTGAAAGATGGTGCTGGGTGGAATAGGTCTCAACTTATGAAATTAAAGTTAATTTAAAACTTTAACAAGGTTATATTTTCTTTTCAAAATCAACAGATAACAAAAATAGAGTAACAGGTACCAAGTAGCAGGAAAACAATTTAAGAAATTACAATAGTTACAAGGCTTGGGCTTCGAATCCCAAGATTAATTTCTGAGTTCTCAGCTCACCACCACAATAGCTAAAGGGCAGAAAACCCCAAAGTACAAGGAGCACTTGCTCCTAATTACAACGTTAAGAAAAAGAGCAGACCCGCTCTCAATTTGACAAGCCTATCAAAGGCTACAAGCAAACTTCATTTCTGTCTGCCCTTAAGGCACATCAAGAAACAGGGGTATTTGATACCCAACCTACAGGGCCTTTACATGAGGAAAATAAAACATCAGGTTAAGTTACTGGCCCATAATACAAAATAGAATGGAGGCGAAACTCGCACTCCTAATACACTTTTGAAACCTACTTGCACTAGGCCGCTTACGCAAGGGCTAATCCCATACTAAGCAGGTGACACGATAAGAAAACTTTATTACATTACGAAGAGAAGAAAAACGGTTATGAAAACGTAGTCATCTCAAAACAATATGAGTGGGAGCTCGAGAGGGTTAGGCACTCTCTATCCCAATTTATAGTTAAAGAGACGAAATTTTACCAAGTGTCTATTACATTTTAAAGATAGGTTACATGAGGAAAGTTTCGAACCTGCCCCGAGGGTTAAACTGCTGAGCTAGCAAGAAATAAAGTTATTAAACGGCCATTACTTTGTAGATGAACTGCTGCCCGAAGAAAGAGAAGCTTCCCGCCCCATGCTACATAATCATACACTAAGCAAGATGTCGATGAAGTGGCACCGAGACAAGAAAATCAGCAGTTTAAATACCCTCGTGGAACATTCGAGACCTTTCAAGAATGAGTACCCACACCCCCCTCAACTTTATTGGATAGCTTAAAGCAACATCTCCATATCGGAGAAGACATACGTTATTGGTCAAAAATTAATTAGAGAAATTCGGGATTGGCTAAATTCAAAACAAACGGAAAGAGAAGTGTTATACTGCCAACCCAAAAATGACTGAAAGAAATTTAACAAAGAACAAACTTATGAATACCAAATTTCTTCAAAAGAACAGTTCCTTCACTTCGCACTAGGGTGCACAATTATAGTTCTTAAGTAGTGCCATCTGGAAGAGAATGTCCACACTTCATGATACGGAATAAACAAAAACAAATCAAAATAGACACAGTTCAGAACACTTCAAAATTACCAAATTTACAGTAGTGACATCTTTTAAGAAATAGTAGAATTAGTTCAGTTTTCAAGGTTCCAAAGTTCTCCTGTAGAGGAGTTTATCTGGCGTAATATTTGAATTCGCGGCGTGGAGGTGTACCGCCCGGTACAATAATAATAATAATAATAATAATAATAATAATAATAATAATAATAATAATAATAATAATAATAATAATAAAGCACAGGCCAACCTCCAGGTGTATCATTGTTCAGAATGAAGTATTTCAGAAAAAGGTAAGAGAAAGAAAGGAAAGAAAAAAGATATGAAAGAAAAGAAATTAATATATTTAAGAGTGGAGGGAGGACGAGAACCTGGTGACGTGACGCGCTAAACGATTCAAATCGCCCGCCCGGTTTCCCATTTTCACACCAGGCAAATGTTGGGGCTGTACCTTAATTAAGGCCACGGCCGTTTCCTTCCCATTCCTAGCTCTTTCCTATCCCATCGTCGCCATAAGACGTATCTGTGTCGTAAGACGTAAAACCAATAGCAAAAAAAGTTTATTTACGACCCCCAGAGGTGCTAACATGCAATTCCCGGTAGCCTTTGGGGCAGCCGTTGTGTACAGAATTTGAGAGTCAACTCTTATACATTCCAACCAACCATTGGTGGAAACTTCAGAAGAACCGGTTCATATTCGAAAGTTAAAAATTTCGAAAAAAAATTCTACTCAAACATATTAGTCGATCGAACTCCCTTATATTCCCTAAACTAAAATTATTACATGAATATTACGAACAGCGTCCCCATAATAATCATCAATATCCCGCAATATATATGGCATATGTTGAAATGCAACATATTTCCGAAGCCATTCTATGAGCACCACGCTTGAATATGTACTCATATATCTATGATATTCAAATATTCCGTCCATCTATTATTATTGTGCCTTCTGGCTCGTCGAATCAATATATTCGTGCACCTACCCTCTAACCACCTGCTCATAAGGAATTTAAAGGTTTAATAAATTCTACAGATTATCATATTTTTACCGATGGTTCAAAATCTTGTACTGGAGTTGGAACAGCATTTTTTGATCCACAAACACACACTAGCTTTAAATATCCGTTGCCGAATAGTTTAACCATTTTTACAGCAGAACTATATGCCATACACCAAGCTCTTTTATATATCCAGCACTTGAATTACAGAAAAATAAATATTTTTAGTGAATCCCTAAGTGTGCTACAAGCTCCCAAAGTCAAAATACGTATGTATACGAAGTTAAATATCTTCTTTTTCAACTCGAGACGTCTGGTTTTTAATAACGTTATTATGGATAAAAGGGCATATTCAGCACGTAGGTAACGATATAGCCGATTTAGCAGCCAAAGAGGCAAGTGCAGATACCGCTCATTTATTACAAATCAAAATTCCGGTCTCCGATTTCTTCCCACGTATTAAACATGACGCTCAGCTTGCATGGCACACACAATGGCATCTATCAGCTAGTACGAAAGGACAATACTATTATCAATTGCAACCTAACATCCCAATAAAACCGTGGTTTGCAAACGGTAAGTACACGCGACGTCACATTACTAACATTATTAGATTACGTTTTAATCATTCGCTAACCCCTGTGTACCTACACCGTTTTCATATCACGAATGACTCAGCTTGTTCCTGTGGACATAATTATGGAGACAGCGACCATTTATTTTCCAATGCCCCCAATACGCACGACACCAGGAAATTTTAATGCGGAAATTAATTAGATTACACGTGCCTTTGCCTACTCGACTTTCAGTCTTGCTATCACAACCTTCCCCACACATCATCACTATTCTTAACGAGTATATTGTATGTATGTTTAGTCCTCAGCCCGAAGGCTGGTTGGATCCTCAACAGTTCCGCCATCAGCTGTCATAGATGGCCTAGGCATCACTGAAGAGGCGTACTAGGGAAATGAGGAGTGAGGTAGTTTCCCGTTGCTTTCCTCACTGGGCCAGAAGTTACTATTACACATCAGTCTGCCAAGCCCACTGAAATGCATGCACCAACTGACCCTATGAGCAATATTTTCACACCATTCATAGCAGGGACTGGCTGCAGAAGGAATGGCATTACTAGCATCACTCATACCTCAGTCACTTTCATTTTGTCAAAGCCAAGGATAAAGCTGAGACAGATCAATGAAAGTAACAAAATTGCTCTAGCCCATACCAGAAGACATAGTGCACTGAAAACACTAGGTCCCGCCAGCAAAGGCACCGAGTATATTGATAACATTCAAATCAAATTGTAATTACGCTATAAAATTCAGTTGTTTTTCCGGAATGCAGAGAAGTGGCACTTCTATACGTTCCCGGAGGGTGTATCACGACCCTAGCGTTTCATTCTTGTTACATCCTAGTTAAGTGTTTTTAGTTTTGTTTTGCTAAAGACCATTAGGATACCTGTGTATTCTAAAAGTTCATAAAGTGTAATATTTTGTATGACTCTACCCACGAAGGACAGAATAGTGTCTTTTCCTATTACATATAACCAAGTATACTTGTGTCTAAAACGGTTATTAATGATGTGAGTGTATCGTAAAGTGACTCAAGCGAAATATTAAGTAGGGCTTGTGACTGGGAAACAGCATACTTAATCCCAAACCAACCTCCCCAAGAAAGAAAAGAAAAATAAACTCTTACACAATACCAACCGACTTTCGCGTTGTAGACTTAATACTCAGTTCTTTAGGTACCTGTAACATCGAGTTGTAACCTTTTCCTTTCCTCTAGGTACGGACTTTCACATCCCAACCCTTATTTGTAGTCCGGTCTGGTTCGTTTGTAGTAAGACATCGTGAGAAAGCACCCAGACGTGAAGAATTAGAACCTTGTGTCCCAGTCTTTTTGTGTTACGCCCTGATAGTTTAGCCTAAATAAATTTGTATTTTCCTAAGTTTCATCATTACCTGCTGTAATTAGCTTCATTACATAGCTAACCCTACTCTTTCGTAGTGTACTAATTTCTTATAACGTTGGCACCTTTCCCAGACAATAACTAACCCGCAAACCAGTGACTGGACGTAGTGTCTTGCGACGATGTCCAACAACTAACCAAGAAGAAGAAGAACTCTTACGGTACACATTCTCTTTGCGAATGCGTCCGCCATACACCGTGACCGAGTACTTAGGTAACCTAGAATAGTGCTGGGGACGGAGCGGAGCGGAGCAGTTGTTGTGACGTCATCACCCGGTAGTACCGAGTGAATGTCCTGACGCGGGACGTTTAAACACGTTATAGGTATGGCACTGCGAAGGTATTGCATCCCCCTATTAATACCCTTCTCTCACAACGTAACAACTGTAAATAACTGCATATATATTCACTATAATTGTTATATACGTAACTGCTAGGGAGTAGGAGGTAGTATGTGGAATAAATGTTAGTAACTCGTATAGTTAACTCATTCGAATAGTGAAAAAAAGTATGGCGCATACCTACCGAAATGGTTTGTATACAAGGGGATTGGAAGTTAACAGGAAAGTAATGTATTAACAATTATTTCGTAAGTTCATGTGATACGGTACACTGTTAATGAGAAGAATAACCTGAATATAAAGAATCTTATCAGAATATAATGAAAAACACTGACATAATTTCATCTACAGGATCACAAAAGTAATTACGTAAATGAACGTTGACTGGAATGTCCTTCTCTGCAAATGTGATGACAAAACATATCTGACAACATACTAGTACACGTCCCAATGCCAAACAGCTATCAGTAGAATGCTTCTATAAATAAAGTTATTATATCATTATATATTATATTATCCGTGGTGTAGGGGTTGCGTGCCTGCCTCTCGCCCGGAGGTCCCGGGTTCGATTCCCGGCCAGGTCAGGGATTTTTACCTGGACCTGAGGGCAGGTTCGAGGTCCACTCAGCCTACGTGATTAGAATTGAGGAGCTATCTGACGGTGAGATGGCGGCCCCGGTCTAGAAAGCCAAGAATAACGGCCGAGAGGATTCGTCGTGCTGACCCCACGACACCTCGTAATCTGCAGGCCTTCGGGCTGAGCAGCGGTCGCTTGGTAGGCCAAGGCCCTTCAAGGGCTGTAGTGCCATGGGGTTTGGTTTAGTTTTTTATATTATATTATATTATATTATATTATATTATATTATATTATATTATATTATATTATATTATATTATATTATATTATATTATATTATATTATATTTGATGTGCCATCACCCGTCGCGTATGTGCGGCCACAAAATTTTAATTTTGCGTGTTTCCTATTATCAGTGATGTCAAAAAACTGCCAGGCATCCGACGGTTTTCGTGGCATTTGTGGAACAACGTTCTGTAAAAATTTCTTTAAATTCCTTTAAATGTTCTAAAAATATAACTACTATCTACGAATATGTTTAAATATCACACTAACACCACAAATATAATCTAACAGACTTTACATTATCTACAAAACATAACAAGCGTAGGAAATATATACGTACATTCGAAACACACAGATTGAATACAGGTACTTTCGTACGTGTGTTGTGCGCTACACTGTGCCGTTGCCTACGCTATAATAGAAGGCCTGGACAAGCCGACACATTTCTGGGCGAACGATGTAGTTCAGGCAATGGCCGCTTGGATCGCGTTTATGTTCTGTTGTTCTCATGTTCTGTCTATATCCTTATATTGAAGATTCATACAATAACGCGAAATAATACATTTTTATTATCATTATGTCCGGTGTGAATGAGATATAAATATACAAAACAACTTAAAACACATTACACTTCATAGAGTTCTTTCATTTTGCATTTGTTTATCACAAAGGAGTAAAGAATAGGGAAATAGGCCTAAATAGAAGTACTGGCCCGATTTTTCCCTAATTCTATAATTTCAACACTTTTCTGCTCAAGGGCTTGCTCTTGAATTTGTTTAATAAATCACAGTCATTAGTCACTTTCTTTGCATTATTATCAAGAACAGGCCTGAAAAATCTAAGTATAACGTATGTCATGTGCGCTTGATCACAGTCGCGGCACTGAAACGTCTCTTTAAACTTTGGAGCGGTAAGGAATTTCAGCTTTCGGACAAGTTTACATTTTCCGAGATATCCTAACGCCCGCGTTGTAAATATTAATACATTTTTAATCAGAAGAATCTGCATCGGCACTTTGTCGGGGAGGCAGAATTCCCCTCACAGTACTTACACCGTAATCTGATTCGACAAAGTGCAAGCTACATGTTCTGGAGTTATCATTAGGAGCCGGAAGAGATACGTTTCTGCTGCCCTGTCCAGAAATAGCAGGCCTCCATTTCTCCCGTAAACTCGGATCTTTAGGAAAAAGATGAAAATGTATATTTGTGTATATTTCTTCGCTGTGTCAGATGTGCAGTTAGGCACGCAAAATTAACCATCATAATAATGTTAATAATAAATAATGTTATTGGATTTACGTTCCACTAACTACTTTTTCGGTTTTCGGAGACGCCGAGGTGCCGGAATTTTGTCCCGCAGGAGTTCTTTTACGTGCCAGTAAATCCACCGGCAGGAGGCTGACGTATTTGAGCACCTTTAAATACCACCGGATTGAGCCAGGATCGAACCTGCGAAGTTGGGGTCGGAAGGCCAGCGCCTCAACCGTCTGACTCACTCAGCCCGGCATTAAACGATCTTAACCTACAGAATGGAAAGAGAAACTTGACGGTAATTGGCCCCAGGGGCTTTGAAATTTTGAACGTGTGTTGGCAACCACGGGGCCCTTAACTGAGTCCTGGCATTTCTTCCACTTACTTGTGCCAGGCTCCTGACTTTCATCTATCCTATCCGACCTTCCTTGGTCAACTCTAGTTCTTTGCCGACGCCTACGCTATTAGGTTTCCGAGGGCTAGGGAGTCTTTTATTTTCACGCCCTTCGTGGCCCTTGTCTTCCTTTGGCCGATACTTTCATTTTTCGAAGTGTCGGACCCCTTCCAGTTTTTCTCTCTGATTAGTGTTATATAGGGGATGGTTGCTTAGTTGTATTTCCTCTTAAAACAATAATCACCACCACCACCTTGACGATAATTTGGAAGCACATAACTAAACAATTGTTACTGTAAATGCATCTCAGGAACCATCCATATATTGCAAATCGTGAGACCAAATAAATTAAAAAACGACAAAACTCTTCATATTTCACGTTAGATAAGGACTTACCATATAAAAACAGTTTAATATATTATTTCTTCTCATAAAACATGTTGCAGTAACACACATCATCATAGAATTCACGCCAAACAACAGAACATAAACGCGAACCTAGCGGTGGAAAAGAGAAAAACTATTACCCCGCTTTTTAATGCAAGAAATTGGCTTTCTGTCCAGGCCTTCTAGTATCTAGTAGGCTTTGACTGTGCTCAGGTCCTCCGCGAGTACTCGCAGTTGTAAGCGGAGGGGTTGGAAGATCATTCGGTGTTCGGCTGTTGTGGGGTGCACACGTCTTGCTCCGGTCACTGGTGCAGCGGCTTTTTCCTGTCTGTAGATAAGTAGAGTGTTTTATGTTTGTGTTTGTATCCTAGTAATTTTCTTTTGTGTTTGTTCTGGTGCTAGTATAGGGTAATTCCTTTTGGACTATTATGTCTGTAGATAGTGGTGGTGGCCCTTTAGGCCGACCTCCTGATATTGGTAAAGGTGCCGTGCGTAAGGATTTACACATGGACGTTAGTAATACTGCTACCCAACGAGACAGTTCTCAAGATGCAATACGTGATTCGGATCAGCGCCCGCACGTTCCTGTATCTACCTATTCTACCACTCATCTTGGCCCTTACATAGTATTTGTCGAATCGATTGATTCTACAAATAAAATAGGACATATTCACCCTATGGCTCTGGGACAGATTTTCTACGAGAGGCAAATTGGTGACGTCAAGGCCATACATAGGAAGGGAAGAAATAGAATTCAAGTTACTTTCATGTCTAGTAAGGCTGCAAACACCTTTCTTTCTCATCCCATTTTTACAGAAAAGAAATTGACAGCTTTTATTCCGTCTTCGAATATTCAGCGAGTAGGGGTCATACGGGGAGTAGACACTACTCTTTCCGAATCCGACATTCTCACCTCTTTAGACTCCCCATATCCTGTAGTGAAAGTACAACGTCTAAATAGACGTTCATCTAAAGACGGAAAAACTGAATATATCCCTACAGGTACTGTGAAGGTTGTATTCGAGAGTCAACAACTTCCGAAAGTGTGTCCATTTTTAAAGTCATGTTAGAGGTTCAGGCCTTTATATTCTCTCCTTTATTATGCAAACGATGTCAGCGGTATGGACACACCGCTACTAATTGTCGTTCCAGGGAGCCGAGATGTGGAAAGTGTTCCCTTACTCATTCTACTGAAGATTGCACTCACCAAGTCGTTAAATGTGCTAACTGTGACGGAAATCATCCTGCGGGAGCAGAACAAATCATATTTTGAAGTGAAAAACTATTTTGCCCCATTACAATCCCTATCTAACCCCCTTCTGATGCCCCAACATTTTCCTCCTTTACCCACTAGATCATCTCAATCGGACGAAACTCTCCCTCGAAAGCGTAAATTTACTATGGTGGTTAGTAACCCTTCACGCCCACCCGTTAAATCAGGTTATGACAGGGCATCATATCTTAATTTGATCAGTAATCCGAAGACGGTTCCAGAACATTCTGGAACTCCAGTCGTGCGTTTGATACCTGCTCCTTCTAACGAGCCTGCATCTACATCACGGAAGCCCAGTCCTCAAGGGCAACCTTCGGATCCCCACGCGCCAATATCGGCATCTCCCTCTGTCATGGCTTTACAATGTAAATCAAACGTTAATTCTAATGAACGACGTCGAAACGCCTTTAACACATTTGCCGATATAATCGCAGAAATTGAAACAACCGGCATATGGAAGCAAAGGTTACAAGAAGCATATGATGAGATGTTTCGATGCGTGGGACCTTCCCCTACTGTCAATGTAAAACATGCGGATACTGCAATGGAATTGTCGGAGCATATTAAATAAGAAACATGAATTAGTGAGTTTGATAAATTCCTTTGATATTCTGGAATATTAAAAGCTCTCATTTGTACAATCCCGAGCATACCAATAATTGGTACATTCAACATTTACGCAAATTAAGTTATGACTTGTTCCTCCGTAATGTTAAAGTATTATTCGCATGGATTCCGGGCCATTCTGGAATACACGGTAACGTCTCAGCGGATATCCTAGCTAAAGAGGCCACCCAGGGTACTGGATTGGATTACTATATCGCAGTTCCACACACAGACTTATGGGAACACTGTCGTCACTTCATCCACGATCAGTGATGTGCAGTATGGCGCCGAACTTCCCAGTTGAAAGGTAAGCACTTATTCACGCTTATGCCTGATATTCCTCATAAACCGTGGTTCGCCTTTGGTAACTACACTCGGCATCATATTCCTACAATCATACGGCTCCGCTTAAATCATGTGTGTACGCCTGCTCATCTCTATCGCCTTAATCTTATCGAAAGTAACTTATGTCCATGCGGTCGGGCAGTAGGTACTGTCAACCATATCTTTTTTCAGTGTCAGACATATGAACATCACCGTCGCGAATTCATAGCTAAGTTTCTTCATGCGGGTTACCAACTGCCGTTAAATGTTTCGTGTTTAGTGTTTCACCCGACTTTTCGCGTTGTAGACTTAATACTTAATTTTTTAGTTACCTGTACCATCCAATTGTAACCTTTTCCTTTCCTATAGGTACGAACTTTCGCATCCCAACCCTTATTTGTGGTCCGGTCTCGTTTGTTTGTAGTAAGACGTCGTGGCAGACCACACAGACGTGAAGCAGTAGAACCCTGTGTCCCAGTGTTTTTGTGTTATCCTAGATAGTCTAACCTCCATATTATTGGTATTTTCCTCAGTTTCATTATTACCGGCTGCCCTTAGCTTCATTACATAGCTAACCCTACTATCTTGTAGTGTACTAATTTATTTTAATGTTGGTACCTCTCCTAGACATTAATTATCCCGCAAACCAGTGACTGGACCAAATACAGTAGAGACAATACACGACACTGAGCGAGATATCGAGGGACAGCTATTGGAGCTCACTCTAGCGGATAGACCTGGACGGTACTGATTCTGTCATAAGAGCACGTGTATTTTTGTGTGAAGTTTTTGGTGTTATTTATGCGTTTTCAGTGAGTTGACATAATTAAATAGTAGCGTGTGTCATTCCTTGATATCTCCTCTCAACATGAGGGGAAAGGTATGTGCTGTGTTTGGCTGCAGTAATTACGAAGTAGAGAAAAATGCGCGGTCGTTCTTCAGGTTCCCTCGTGACAAGAACATGTAAGTAATATCGTGTTTGCATATATATTCTTCCAGTGACAGAGATTTTTATAGTACTTCATAATCTTCTGACCTGCTCGACCCATGTTTTAACGGGCTTAAAATATAATATGCATATTTTATTGTATAATGCAGCAGTTAACCTTCAATACCGATGTGTTGTTGTAGGTGTGATCTGTGGGTTTTGAAATGTCACAGAAGCGATTTGGATAAAGTGTACAAGAAAGAAGGGACGTTACGCTTGTATAAGAATTATAAGATCTGTTCAGATCATTTCCAGGCCAGCGACTTTAAAAATCCTCGACTATACAGCCAAGGGTATGTTACATTTTTACTCTAATTGTACGTAAATATTCCTCAAAGCATCACTATCGACAACATTTTCAAACTTTTCTTTCTTTTATCCCTCTTCTCAGATTAAAGCCGGGATTTTATAGATTTTCTTTCTGTTAGTAGGCTTCATGTTAAGAGGAAAATTGTCCAGCTATTAAATGTTAATTCATTGCATCATATGTGTAAGGAATGTGCCGATATTTTTATTGACAAATGTCTTAATGTGATGATACATTGTTTTTAAATGAGAAAAAAAAAACAAATCCAACCGTAAGATTTCAGGCAGGTATGCTAAAGCTAAAAAGTATGCTAAAGCTAAAAAAAGTAATGCATAAATGAAAGATCAAGCCATTTCACAGCAGTCCATTTCACACCTTGTTTATATGTCTAATTTCAGTCTTTGAATAATAACCTTTTAAATAATTCTTCATTCATTTATCCAGAATTGCTTTAGCAACTTCGAAGTTAATATCTCAATACCACTGTCTTTCTAGACGTAATTTATATATCCATTTCCGTATATACATTTCCATTGATATTTGAATTTAGCGCGATTTGTTCAGGTCAAGTCACTAGGAGCGCCACCGTCGAATTGTCTCCCATTTTAGCAAGGCGAAATCCGTAAGTGTCGTGTATTGTCTCTACTGTATTTGACTGGACGTAGCGTCTTACGACGATGTCCAACAACTAACCAAGAAGAAGAAGAAGTAAGCGGAGGGGTTCGGTGGTGCCAACGAGCACAGAATAACATAGAGATGGCAATGTGCCGTCTGAGTTGAAGTCAGTGGACATAAGCGGCCGCCATGTTGTTTGTACCAAAACATTGGAGACCAGTTAGTGTAAGTAAGTGAACAGTGCGCCACGTGTGAAGTAAATAAAGGAAGTTTATGTTATGATTTTAAAATGCCGACTTGTGTAGCGTATGGATGTGCAAACAGAGCTTCAAAGAAAATACCAGGGATAAGTTTCCACAGATAAGCAATAAGTTTTTGCGAATATTCAGTGCCGAATTGTTTTCCCCTTGCACATGCAGTATAGGTTAAGAAGCCCCTTTATCATTTACAGTTTTCCTAAAGATAATGAACGACGGAAGAAATGGATATGAGCTATACGAAGCTCACTTTACTGAACGTGATTTTGATCGTACTTCATTGTGTGTCGTAAGGCTGAGGGAATGGACTGTGACATCTATGTTTACTGCTTTCCCAAAGTACCTACAAATACAATCAAAGGTTAGTTTCTCTTCATTTTAGCCTCTGATGTGAGAAATTTGTCGAAATACATATTTTTTAGTGTAAGCCTACTATTTCTTAAATTTATTTTACAGGAGAGGAGGGTCCTTAAAATCATAAAGACTGTGGAAATGCCTTCATTAGATTCCTCTACAGCAGTCCAGGAAGTATCTATTGTGGAAAAATCTATCTGTAATAAAAGTGCAGAAACATGTTTTAGTGCTCAAATAGATCACATGAAAACCAAAGAAATTGCGTACAGAAAGAATGGCAGGAGGGTACTCGGAATGGGGAGATAAAGGCTAATTTAGGAATGAACTCGATGGATGAAGCTGTACGTTTCGGTGGTGGGGTCATGTGAGGCGAATGGAGGAGGATAGGTTACCTAGGGGATTAATGGACTCTGGTGTGGAGGGTAAGAGAAGTAGAGGGAGACCAAGACGATGATAGTTAGACTCAGTTTGGATTTAAAGATAAGAGATATAGAACTAAATGAGGCCACAGCACTAGTTGCAAATAGAGGATTGTGACGACATTTAGTAAATTCACAGGCTTGCAGACTGAACGCTGAAAGGTGAATGATAATGTATGTATGTATACATTGCAAAATAATCCTTGAGATGAATTAATTTCATCAAGTGTACTAATGTAAAAATATTTCTCTATTTTTTATATGATTTACTTGGCTCAACAATTCTATAATAATTAGGCCTGTTTACCTCATACTTACTGGTCTTCCAGGATATCTTTATTATTGACCGTGTACTATTTTATTTATAGGCCTACAGACTGTGTATATTTTTATTGTGTATGATATTTTGTGTGGATGTGTACTGTATATGGTATCTATATAAATATTCATGGTCCATAACCTGTCTTATTCTTTCTCTAAAATAGGTCTTTATGAAAATGTTCTATTATTTTTAGCTGCACCTTGCAAATCGGCAATTCGTTCGGGCTAAATACGATCTGATATAATAACAGGCTATTTGAACTCATATTTCCGAATTTTAAACTACCGGTATTGCGATTAAAACAGTGTTCTGGACTGCCCCGTGCTTATCATTATGACTAAGGCACTTTTCTATTGCGTTACATACGTCAACCAATGAAATAATGTTACAGAAACCTTTTAAAGTGACAGACTCTGATAGGAATTAACGTGACTCGGATAGGAATTAACTAGCACTGCTGGTAATACCAACATGGCGATGCGCGCAAAACTCGGCTTCAGAGAGCCAATGCATTGCGGTAGGCATTGCCATCTCTATGTTATTCTGTGCTCGGTGGGTGGTGCGCTCAACCGCTACAACCGGATTACTCATCGGTATTACTCGCTCCGTCCCCACCTCTAACCTAGAATATACTGGTAGTATTTCTTCACACTTGTCAATCGATAACCTGAAAATAAATACACGTTCGGTAATTATAGTGCAATAAATGTTCCAATACTGTTAACTGTGCGATGTTTCAGAGGCTTCATTTGTGTAGGAAATTCAGCGCTTTTCCCCTCAAACTAACAGTACAGATCTTTTATCTCAAGTGAAATGGTGCATGCCTTACCATCAGTCTGTTTCCATTGTGTAGAATGTTTATTTTAATTGGTTAACCGGTCGTTACACATTGTTTGTGCTGTGTTATACTCCAGTGATGCTTTACTTTGGTACTCAAATATCTGTTTTCTTTAGCAGTGTCGAACTTCATACTAGGTATTATTACTACCGGGGGTGTATTTTGTATGGCCCAAGCGTACCGTAATAGTTTTAAATTTCCAAACAGGACAGTTAATTATATCCGGTTCTCTTTCGAAGTGGTAGCATTGTTGTTTAATATTGAGGTTTTTTCGTACATATATCCATACTTTATGCAGTTTTACTCCCATCATTGTTTATTCTGTCTATGGTTCGTTTCTTTACGGAATTGTGGTGTTTATTTTCTTTTTCTGCAACCTTTCACTGCGAAACTGAAACCTTCTCTGCTACCATTTGCAGGAATTTTTGTTTATCTCTATTTTGGATGTCTGAATGCCAGTTTCTTGTAGATAACTTTGTACCGCAATGTGTACAGTCTAAACTAGATGTTTTCGACGCAACGGAATAAGCAGAATGTCTCTTTCAGATATATTAAATATTATTTAGAAAACAAAAAATGTGGGAATTTAACACTTATTAAGTGTTTTTAAAGGATTGTTTTCTTGAAGGTACTAATTGTTGTTGTTTGTGTTGTCCGCCCGTGGACTGGTTTGATGCAGCCCTCCATGTAACCCTATCCTCTGCTAACATTTCCATGTAAGTACTACATTGTAAATCCACTCTAATCTATTTTTCATATTCATGTTTTGGTCTACCCCTACTGTTCTTACCACCTACACTTCCCTTGAGAACTAACTGATCAAATCCTGGGAGTCCTAATTTGTGTCATACCATTCTATCCCTTCTCATTAAATTTCATCAAATTGTTGTCCTCTCACCAATTTTATTCATTAGGTATCTCATAATTTGTGTTAATATTTACCCTTCTCTCCTTCATCATTCTTATGTAGCAGCACATTATATGGTTGTATAACTGAGGTAGTTAATATCCATTATGGTATGTGAATTGTCCATTTTTAAATCTTGTGTGATACACATATCAAATTTGCATTATTTTTTTCCTTTTATCTTGGAAAGTCTTCTGTATGTGGTAGATAAACTAAATGTTGTGCTTGGTTTTGCCAGAATGAAGGAAGTCTTTCCCTCAATTTGCTCAGCAAATGTATAATAACTGAACCAGTAATCTACTAGATAACTCACGAACACAGTTCCATATCGATCTATTGAGTTATATGAGTAAAACCGAAATGCATCTCACGAGACATATCTCATAGGAGGATAAAGACTGAAGTCATTGGTGAGATAGATCTTGCTATGTAGATGAATAAAGGTTGTTGTTCACTAACAAGATATGTCTCCTTCTGCCTCATGTGTACACTGGTTTTCATCCAACTTACTCTCAACCACAGATCCCACACTTTCTTCCAAAATGCCAGTAAGATCTCGCCTGGTGTACTGATTAGTGAGATACCTTGATAGTTGTTGCAATCCTTCCTGTTCCCTTATAGTTAGGTGCAGTTACTGCTTTTGTCCAATCAGAAGGTACTTTAGTAACACTCCATGCTAATCTTATTACTCTATGAAGTCATTTTATCCCTGCCTTCCCACTATATTTCATCATTTCAGGTCTGATTTAATCTATTCCATTAGCTTTATGACGATGGAGTTTAATTCCCATCCTTTCCACTTACTAAAATGTAATTTCACAAATACCATTGTCCCCTCCGTAGAAGCTTGGTTGATTGCAAAATCACCAGGAAGATTTCGTTTTACATTGAGAGGATTTTTAAAATATTCCTTCCACCTCTCCAATGATTCCCTGGGATCTATTACGAGTTCGTCTGATTTACTCAAAACACAATTCATTTCCTTTTTTCTTCACTTTCTAAGGTTGTTTATTATCCTCCAGATAGGTTCCCTGCTGCTTGACATAGCCTTTCCAGTTTATTACTAAAATCTACCCACAATGCCTTCTCGGACCCAGCAACTATTTATAACACTAGTTTCATTCATCGATGTGAAAATCCTTGTCTACATTGCTCCTTGTTTAGAACAATTTCTGATACACCTTCTTTTTAGATTTGCATGCTGCTATCACATCATCATTCAACCACCATGTTTGCTTTTTCCTATCTTTACATTCAGTTGTTCCTAGACACTCCCTTCCTGTTTCTACTACAGCATCCCTGTATGCTACTCATCTTTCTGTATCCTTAATGTGCTTACCATCCATTGTTTGGTACTTTTCACTAATCATATCCATATACTTGTGTCTAATTTCCTCATTGTGGAGATTTTCTACCGTTATTCGTCTGCAAACATCCACTTTCTCTATCCTAGGCCTAGAGATACTTAGTTCACTATGGATCACATAGTGGTCTGTATTATCAAAAAATTCCTGGTAATCTCGCACATTCTGAACAGATTTCCTTAATTCAAAGTTGGTTATGATATGTTTTGTTATGTATCCGGTGCCCCTACCCTCCCATGTGCACAAATGAATAGTGTTATGCTTGAAGAATGTATTTGTAACTGCTAATCTCAACTAGCACAGAAGTTCAGCAGATTCTTCCGATTCCTATTAGATTCCATGTCTTGCCCATATTGAGGAGTTTTACTATAAAAATAGTAGAACATCAGTGCTCAACTCATATACTCATATTATGAAGACTTTTTAACACATCACTGTGGAGCATTCACAGTATGAAAGTGAAAGAATAGAAACCTCTGGATTGCGATGTTACCCAAATATGTTAAAAGTCAGATGGATTGTTCATGTCACAAATAAGGGGATTGTGAATAAGGTTGATGAGAGGAGAAAGGTTTGGCAAAAGTAGACATTAGGTAGAGATTCCTGAGATGCATGTTGAGAAACCGAGAAATTGTTCAGTTGATTTGAGAGGCATGTACATAGGGTAGGAATTGAGTATCTATAGGGAAATGATACGGATCTGAATAGATGAAGGATGTAATAGTTCTGTAGAAATTGGTAGGTAAGCACAGGATAGTGTATTTTGGAGATCTGCATTAAACTACTCTACAGAGCTGGAAGGTAGCACAGGGTATGGTGACATGAGATGTGTATCATACTAGTCTGTAGGCCTGGAAGGTAGCACAGGATATGTTGACATGGAGATCTGTATCAAATTGTTTGCAGATTTGAAAGGTAGCACAGGATATTGTGAGATGTAGATCTGTATCAAATTAGTCTACAGACCTGGAGGGTAGCACAGGATATGGTGACATGTAGATCTGTATCAAACTAGTCTACAGACCTGGAGGGTAGCACAGGATATAGTGACATATAGATCTGTATCTAAGTAGTCTACAGACCTGGGGAGGGGCACTGATAGTGAAGTGGCATTGTCACTGGCTTCTCACAAGGTGCCCATGGTTCAGTCCCAGCCACTGCATCTGGGATGTTTGAAGTAAAAAGGTTTGTCCATGTGATTTGATTTCCAAAGGGATACTGAGCTGTGTGGCTGTGATAAAAACATTGACAATAATGGAGAACTACAGGCCTGCTTGGTTACTCAGTTGGCCTATAAATGATGGCACTAATAATAATAATATAGTTCCTGTAATATTTTTTTCAGTAAAACTCAGTGAAAGTAATTTTTGGCTCATCTGTTGCTGTGTGAAATGGATCAGAAAATAGAAGTCAAGGAGGAACCTGTCTGGCTTGAAGGCACAGCAAGTACATCCTTTGTAAGTATCGTTGGGAATTTAATTGATGCACGGAACATTTTCAGGTTTATAAGTTCTGACATATTTCATTTGGAAGAATGTTCAGTGCATAAACACTTAGACTTTTAAATGGTTCTTTGTCAGATGTTTCATTGCACAACATATCTAGGTTGTAGTCTAGTAGGTATGCTGTATGTTGTAGCTGTCAATGGCCATCAGATGAGTGGTGATGGCATGCTGGATGTCATTGATAGTTATTGGAAATAGTGGGTAGTTTTTTATATTCGAACCTTGCATTCAAGATTTTTCCCCATACTTAAGAGAATGAGTGCTTTCGTCTTACCTACAGCGCCCCGGTAAGATTCCCAGGGAGTTTGAGGTATCATTACGTGAAACAGTGTTGCTTTGGGATGGACTTCACTTTCTTCATTTCTTAAGAATACAATAGTGACATTTATGTTACTGTTCATGACAAAATTACTGATGGTCTCTGGTCGGGTTCTTTTTGCCTAAAATCATAAAGATAGAGAGTCAAATCCATTATTGCATTATTGATTGTTTTATATCATCTTTCTCACAAACAGATTTGCAGATTCTTTTCTCACTGGCTTCGGGTTATATTGACGAGGGTATGGGGAGTTTGCTAATTATGTTTTCTTATGTTTTCCACTGATTGGATAGATTTTATCACATTGACAGTCAACATTGGTAATTGGTTTTCCATTTTATTGTATAATGGGCCTGTGTGTTCATGCAGGGAAGTTGTGAATTTTTTTCAAGTTTTTAAAAATAATATCTCATGTTGTATTCCCTCTGCTTCCACTCAATTAATTTTTCACCTCTCTTTCAGTGATATCAGTGATTTGAAAGATTGTACTGGCAAGTGAACGATGTACAGTCATGTCCAAGGTGGGAGTTACTGTGAATCATTCTGTTACATTTTTTGCGATTTTTGTTCATGTGAAACAAAACAGAATATCCAGTCATTGTGGAAGCCACTGAAAAATTAAGTTATTGACCCCCTGTAGGTGGGAGAGACAGATGAAGGATACATCTACGTACCCCCTGCCTGTTGTAAGGTGTGATACTTTCAGAATCAAAAGAAAATCTGTGTTTTGTACCAATATGCGATGAACAGTATGGGTCGACTTTACGTGCAATAAGTACTACTACATGTGCCTGGTTGTGCTCCCTCTTAGATCAATAACCATTACGATTGAGGAGCTCATACCGCTGCTGCCTCCAGCTGGGTCTGTGATTAGTGTCATTGGGGGAGGATTAATATGGGAGTTGTATCGTTATATGAAGAACACCATGGGTCTGTTTTCTCTGCTGTGGGTGGTGCCATAATGTGTAGTACACCGAAGGTCTACATTGCCTATGGTTAGCACTGCTATATTAGGAACACCACAGATCTAGCCAGCATCTCTGATTAATAATTCTATGTGGGTAGTACCATAATGTGAGGAGCAGCGTGGGCCTGCATTTCTTATGAGTAGTACTCTTACATGAGGAACACCAAGGATCTGTTCTGCCTGTGAGTAGTACCATTGTGTGTTACATACCCCGGGTCTGCATTACCTGTGGTAACTGCCACCATGCGGGGAACACCATGATTTTTCGTTACCTGTGATTAATACTACAGTGGGAGAAACACAATGTTTCTGCTTTACCTGTGATTAGTACTACTGTTAGGGGCTGGTGACCTGGATTTTGGACCCCTTTGGACAACAAGAATCATCTCTGAAGATAAGGGATTGTGAATTTGGTCCACTGATTGTTTTGGATTCATGGTTATTTTCCTGCATTTGTTTTAGATTTTAGACAGTGGATACATTGAAGTTTTAATTATCATTTCATTTTGTTGCACCTTGTATTGAAAGGAGCTGATGACCTAGCTGATAGATCCCATTAAACAACAAACATCATCATCATCATCTCAGCTTGTTGGCAACACTAATGGCACTGGATGGAACAGTTGGGACAACTTGGGAAATTAGTGTCCTTGCAATTGTATGTACCCAGTAGTGGTACTTAAAGAATGCCTTAAATATGTCCCCACAACTAAAAAAAGAGTTATGCAACCTAGAAGAATATGTAAACACCACCAGGTCGTCCTCAGTACTCAGTCCAATCCAGCGTCCTAGTAGTTACTCATCCAGGTAGCAATACAAGTTCTATTAATGGTAAGATGGAGTCCCAACTTGTTGGAATAATGAAATGACCAGAATTATAATAACTACAGCTGCAATGTATCAAGGTATGGCATACCTGTTGCAATACCCTTAAGGTTTCATACACCTTTGCTTTTGAGATTGCACAGAGAAATCTAGGAAAGTAGTATTCTTATTCTCTGTTAGAGTAAGGAATTTATGTGGCTCATATGTGGGCATTGTGATGGTTGAGTGTTCCATTGAAATGAAAGTTTACCTTATACTGCATTTAGAAATCAGAGAGTGGCAAAATTGCTGACCTGATTTTTCACCATGGTATTACAACACTAGAATCACCTGTCCTGATTGTCTGGCTGCAGATAATGCAACAGCTGCTGTAATGTTCTGTGAAGTCTACAACAACCTTATTATTGTTATCTTAATAGTAACAAAGTCCTGCAGGATTTCAGTAGTTTGGTTCTGGAGCAATTTTAGAGGTTTGGAGTGGTAAGGGAGGCCTTGACGTTAGTATGATAAAAGGATTGTAGTAAATATAAGGTTCACTATTTTGAGAAGAAGCCTGTAGTACAGGAAGAAGTGACTTGGAAAGCTGCATCATCCTAGTCCATGGATTGATAACCCAAGCACATTAGTAATGCATCATTGCATTTCCTGCCATGCTAAAAAATGTCACCAAGTTAAATGAATAAATTATGCGAAACAAAATATATATAAAGCTAACAGTGATTTGGAATTCCACAGGGGGCCAAACCTGGAAAAATACAGCATGATCGCTAAGGCAGTGGATGAAAAGAACATGAAATACTAGGTAGATTGTTTAAAAAAACAAAATAAGCAATCATATTAACAAAATTTACTGCTAAAAAATAAATGAAGGGCAAAATCTTCAATTGCATCTAATCGTAAGAGAGTGAACTAATATATATAGAGATATACTGCAAATAAGAGAAGAAAATAGGAAGCATAGCAGAACGTTACATATTTATTATAAAAGAACAGTGTTAATGCATAAAAAAAAGGAGAGAAAACTTATTAAACAACGCAAGTGGTCAAACGAGGACCAAAGTAGCAATTACCAGAAGAATATCAAGATTGCCGAGTGAATTCCAAATGATAAATTCAGGAAGGAAGAAGAGTAGGGGAAATAAAATGGAAGAAAATGAACAGATTATCTGAATTCATCTAACATATAGATAGAATAGATATTGGAGATAGTTTAATATAATTGAAAGCAGTCTTATTCGATATCGAAATATCTGTGGTTTTCAATCAGCCGAACGTAGCATCCTTAGATAGGATGGCTGAGGAATTGGTATGAACCGGAGAATGATAAGCTAAGTTTTTCCTAAATTACAGTTCTTAATTAAATTGATGCAAAATAATGTTCAGGAATTACCAAGGTATGTTCCTATAATATTAATCAGTGAAGTGTAACCTCAAAATCTAGCTCTCATGATTAAGATATGTTAGAATCAATATACTGTACATTGATTGGAAGAATTGACAGTATACAGAGATGAAAATAAACTATGATAATCTTACTATTTATATCAGGAATGAGTAGAATTTACTACTACATAGAGATCATATCTTTTTTTTTTTTTTTGCTAGTTGCTTTACATTGCACCAACACAGATAGGTCTTATGGCAACAATGGGACAGTAATGTGACACATAGAAGAGACAATGATTGTGAAATATATGTAATTTAAGACTGGATCTAGTACAAGAAGCATAGTCATGAAAAGAAATCTCATCGTGGGAGTATTTATTGTAGGCATATTTAGCCAAGACTGGTGAATGTGAAGTCAAGTAATTCTCACTATAACCATATGTTGAAAATAAAGCTATTATATTAGGAGTTACCCTTAATAAACATCCCATATATACACTTCACAAGATAATATGCAGAGTATGATTTTGAAATGAACAGTATTGATATCCATAGTTGTAATTAAGTTGTCCAATGAACCTGAAAGAATGAATACATTTAACAGGAGAATATTATTACATTGATAGTAGAGCATGTAGTCTTAAATGAGAGTTGTAATTAATTAGGGAATGGTATAATTAGAACTAGTAGGTATAAAAAGGGGACTCTGGACCATGGGGAGTCTGGACCAGCACTCCCTCTGCGCATGTGCATGGGCTTCCCCCCCTGCAGGGGCCTCTTACTTGCCAAGGCGCATGTGGAATGTACTCTCCTGTACAGAGGGCCTCTTGCTGTCAAGGCTACACACAAGTGTGGAATGTCGCTCCGTGCGGCAGCTTTCTACTGCTAAGCCTAGGTGGGTGGGTGTGATGGGTAACAACACTTGTTATAATGCGTGATTGAGTATCCTTTACTGAAGGGTATTGTAAGAGCAAAACAAGTTAACTATTAACCTTACTCTCCTAGCAGAGATAAAAAAAAAACTCTATTGAGTGTAATTAACTGCTTAGTTGAATCACAAAAAAAAAATTTCTACCCTACTTACCTATAATTATTTATGATCTTGATTAGCTCTCAAATCATTTATGTTGGTGACAGGAAGGACGTCAAGTCATTAATTATCATGTTAGATAATCGCATTTTCTACTAAATTTATATTTTTGGGGAGGCCTCTCACTTGCCAGGGCGCATGTGGGAAATGTTAACTACACTTACCCGGAGGTCTTTATGTAAGAGATAAATATTTCTTGAAAGGTGTGGGCAAGGTGCTGTGAGTGTATTTGCTTCAAAAAGTCTCTTGCTGGAGTGCCTCTCACTGGTCAAGGAGGCCAGCCACATGTGAAATAATAACTACGCACTCAGAGGTCTTTATGTAGGAGGCAATTATTTCTTGAAGCTTACTGTTGTGGGTGAGGTACAGTGACTATGCAGCAACTGGATTTGCTTTAAAAGGTTACTTGCCGGCGAAAGGTGAACAGGATGTTAGTTTATGTAAAAAAGAATCCCCCTCTCCTCCTCGCCTACTGTGAGTGAGGGAAAACTAAGGAGTGGTTCAGTGCAGCTGTTACTAGGCAAGATTTGCTTTGTAGCTTGTTGAAGGTTATCTCTATCATGAAAGGTGAACAGGATGTTCATGGTAGGTTGTAATTTTGAGTGAAGGTAAACCACTATCAACTCCAGCCCACTGGTGAGGAGTGAAGGTAGAGACATAAGTGCTTAGTTTAATAAAATAATTTTTTTCTAAACCACTTACCTATAATTATGTATAAACTTGATCAGCTCTCACATCGTTCATGTTGGTGACAGGAAGCACATCCGGCTGTAAATCTTTACGTAAGATACACGCATTGTCTACTAAATGTATATATTTTTTCTTCCATATTAACATTATATGAATAAAAGACATCCATGAAATATCACTGTACTAGTTAAAACAAATAAATAATTATTTTACTCAGATAAAGTCTGAAATCGGAGGTTGATTAAGAAATTCCATCGTTACAAAATAGGTATACTAGTACAAATTTTTACATACGGAATAAAAACAGGTCGCCATTTTGCTAGAGTTCGCTGGATATGTAGTCAACTGTTTGTACTCTTCAAGGTCAAACAGCCCATACATGGGAGTGTCATGTCTGTGATTTCTTATTATCTTTGTCCAAGATGGCTAACACAAATATTTTGTTGAAAAAAATACATTAGGATCTCTGAACTAATAAATTACTTAGGCGGACACATGATGTGCTATCTCATCAAAAATTATATCGAATATATATGTTTAGCATGGAAGACGAAATAATAAATTGTCTAATGAATCAATTAGGGGCACATGAATTGACCGCGAGTTAAATGACGTAGAATGAGAAACATGCAATATAAAATGACACTAAAGAACAAAGACATCAAACACGACAGTGTTCCACAAAACAAAAGAACGCGCTGCCACGTAGCAGAAATATTGGTTGAAAAACTGTAAAGCATGGCTTCTTTAAAATAAAATATTAAAATATATATTAATATATATAATATATATAAATATATTAAAATATTAAATATTAAAAGAGGAAGCAGCCAGAGTAGTAAAATATAGAGTAAAGCTAAAAAAACAATCTCATCGTGTACGCGACAAGAAAAAATTACATGTTATAATTCTCATGTTAGGTCTGCATTGAAATGTACGTAAATACAAAGTATGTTACAAGTGTTTATTTATATATCCACCTATTCAATACAAAGAGATCTTTTTAGAAATTAAATATTAATATAAAATGTTAAGGGACATGTTTCGCCCATATTAAGGGCATCATCAGCCTCAAATTCAAACCTGTATGGTGAAAAATCAGGATCCTGATTGCTCTTACAAGCCATAAAAAGAGGATATCACTATAGGTGTCAGTCTAAACATACAAAATATTAGAATGTCCTTGGCTAAAATTGCAGTATCAAGCTGCATGTCATAAGTTCACATGAATATACTTTCCGGAGCGTTGAAAAACTTGTTAGGGTAGGGCAGTAAACAGCTCAGTCTTTATAATGAAACAGAAATGTGCCTCCTTGAAGATGATAAGAAAAAGCAAAGCTGATACACTGTTACGGATGTCAATATCGTATGTTGTGATAAGACAACAGATCTCTTAAATGGCTGTTCAGCTGCCTATAGTCTATTTAACTGGCTGAAGGAGTGAAAGTCGAATGTGTTATGATAAGATAACAGTCTTCCTTACGTAATTGTGGGAGCAAGGAAAAAGCATTCGGTTGTCTATAGATGTATTTATCTTATTTGAAGGACGAAAGTCGAAGGTTTATCGACGTTGATAGAGCTCTTTGGTGTGAAGTCTGTAACAAGAGGAGAGTGAATGCTTAGGAAGGTATTTTTGAAGAAAGGTAAAACATGGAAAATGTATAAAAACACTTACCCTTTCGTCTGTGAAGATGTAAATCAGTTATGGAAAGGTTAGTTGAAGAAAAATAACGTTATGTGTAGGTTCATTTATTTCTTTGACTGTTAATGCAGTTGCTATGGTAGCGTTGAATGACTGACACTTGTACTTCTGGTATTGTATCGATGTGAGATTGGCGGAGGAGGGTGTGGTTGAGGGGAGGGTGTAGGCGGAGCGTTAAATTTATGTGTTGTTGGTTGCGAGAGATTTACATGGTCGGACAGGGAGGGAGTCGTGTTGGGTTGCGGGAGAATTGTGGGGGCGGCCATGAAGGGAGTCAAGTTAGTTAAAGTTGTGGAGGTTCTAGAAGATGTTAACTTAAGATTTTTAAGAATGTAGTTATGTTTTGAATTTAGAGTTTGCAATAATTTGGGTAAACTTTCGTATAATGGATTCTTGACTTCAATTAAATCATTGAGGTTTAGATTTTTGTTGTAGTGTTGGTCCAAAAATATATAGATGGTTTCAAGTTCATTCATCAACTTCCCTTTGTCTACTCTTTTAATAATTGTGAGATCTCTTTCTATTGTTGTGAAGTGATGTCCTGTTTCTTTCATATGGGAGCTCATTGCTGAAAATTTATTGTGCTTAATGGCATTATAGTGTTCTAAGTACCTAGTTTGAAAACTCCGGCCTGTTTGACCAATATAAGAGGCGTTGCATTGCGTGCATGTGAGCCTGTATATGCCTGATCCTGAGTAAATGTTTTTGCTTGAATTGACTGTGTTGTGATTAAAAAATAATTTTTGGTTAGTGTTTGTTGTTCTAAAAGGTATACTGGTATTTTTGTTTTTTATTGGGTTCAAGATCTGTTGACCGTTTGGATTGTTGTAGGTGAAGGTAACGAATTTGGATTTTTTGGGTTTGTCAGGGATGAGGTTTGTTGTTAATTTGAATTTGACCTTATTTATTAAACGGTTAATCATTTCAGGTTTATATCCATTGATTTTTGCTAAATCCTTTATATAATTTAGTTCTGTTTGAAGGTTCTTGGGTGTGAGAGGGATTTTTAAAGCTCTGTAAATTAAACTGTGAAATGTGGCCAATTTATGGGAGCCAGGATGTAAAGAAGTATTTTTGATTGTTAATGGGGTGTGAGTAGGTTTTCTGTAAATTTTAAAATCGAAGTTGCCATTAATATGAGTTACTGTGAGATCTAGGAAATTTAAGGATCCACTGACTTCATCTTCCTTGGTGAATTTAATATTTTGGTCTAGGTTGTTTAAATAATTTAAAATATCGGTACTGTTATTGAGATCTTTATTGATTATTACGAATGTGTCGTCTACATACCTAAGCCATAAGCTAAGGCCTTTTATTTTATTTATTATTTTATGATGTTCTAAAGAATCTAAATAGATGTCAGCTAAGATGCCTGATAAGGGATCACCCATAGCTAGGCCATCTTGGTGGTAAATTTTACCATTAAAGGTAGAATAGTTGTTTTTTAGCACAAAATTTAGGATTTTTATGAATTCTTCTAACTCAAGCTTGCTGAGGTTGCTGTGTTTTGCGAGGTTGTCTTTGATAATATTTACAGTTTCCTTTGTTGGTACATTAGAATACATATTAGTAATGTCAAAAGAGCACATAATGTGATTTGGTAGTAAGGTGAATTTTTTTTAAATTTCGCAGAAGTCTATTGAATTTTTTAAGGGGGATTTATTGTTGAACCTGTAATGTCTTTTTAAAAAATAGTGGATATATTTTGAGGTTTTATATGTCGGACTACTTCTACAGTTGATGATTGGGCGTATGGGTGTGTTTTTCTTATGTAATTTAGGCAATGCTCTGGCTGTGGGGGTTTTAGGGTTCATAAGGATTAGTTTTTGCTGTTCTTGTTCATTTAGTAAAAATGTGGAATTCTTTAATAGTGTTTTTAAATGTCATTGGATTCTTATTGTGGGGTCTTTATTGACTATTGTGTAAGTTTCATTTGTGAAAAATTCTTCTGTTTTTTCAATGTAATCTTTCTTATCTATTAAAACAGTAGTCCCTCCTTTATCGGCTTTAGTTACTATTATGTTGTTATCTTTTACTTTGTTTTTTACCTCTGTAATTAATTTTGAATGATTGAGAATAGCGTCTTTATTTAAACCTTCAATTAGTGTTGGAAGTTTCTTTTTTATCTCGTATCTAGTGTCATTTTGTAATTCAAGAGGAAGTTTTGAAATATTCGTCTCGACTTCTGCTATGGTGGTGATAACATCGTTTTCTTTTTGTGTACTAGGCCAATTGTGTTTTAAACCTTTACCTAAAAGTTCCATTTCTTTCTCTGAGAAGCTTGTGTTCGTCAAGTTAACTACGGCGGGAGAGTTGTTGAAAGAAGGAACTCTTTTCTTTAAGTGTATGGGTGCTTGTAGCTGATTTTCTTTTAAGCGAGCCAGTTTTTTATCTAATGTGAATTGTTTTCTGCTTAGTATATCATTTAATTTATAATCGACATGTAACTGAAATGAATTCCATTCTATAGGGTTCACATATTGCGACACCGATAAGTGTAGCTTGTACAGTTGTAAGTTTAAGAGTGACTTCTTTTTATAGAAAGTTTTTATTTCGTCCTTAAGCCAGATTTCATTAGTTTTGTTTTGGGTTTTTAGTAAGTTACGAGCTGATAAGTTTCTCCTTTGGACATGTCTTAAGAATCTTGGTACTAGTTTTAGTCTCAGACATTCTTTTAGGAAAGCTATGTCTTTACTTAAACTGCTAATCTTAACCGTCAGGTTGAGAAATTTGTTTAGCATATAATAGGCCTGGTTGGCTTTTACATTACATGTTATAATTCTCATGTTAGGTCCGTATTGAAATGTACGTAAATACAAAGTATGTTACAAGTGTTTATTTATATATCCACCTATTCAATACAAAGAGATCTTTTTAGAAATTAAATATTATTATAAAATGTTAAGGGACATGTTTCGCCCATATTAAGGGCATCATTAGCCTCAAATTCAAACCTGTATGGTGAAAAATCAGGATCCTGATTGCTCTTACAAGCCATAAAAAGAGGATATCACTATAGGTGTCAGTCTAAACATACAAAATATTAGAATGTCCTTGGCTAAAATTGCAGTATCAAGCTGCATGTCATAAGTTCACATGAATATACTTTCCAGAGCGTTGAAAAACTTGTTGGGGTAGGGCAGTAAACAGCTCAGTCTTTATAATGAAACAGAAATGTGCCTCCTTGAAGATGATAAGAAAAAGCAAAGCTGATACACTGATTCAGATGTCAATATCGTATGTTGTGATAAGACAACAGATCTCTTAAATGGCTGTTCAGCTGCCTATAGTCTATTTAACTGGCTGAAGGAGTGAAAGTCGAATGTGTTATGATAAGATAACAGTCTTCCTTACGTAATTGTGGGAGCAACGCTCCGGAAAGTATATTCATGTGAACTTATGACATGCAGCTTGATACTGCAATTTTAGCCAAGGACATTCTAATATTTTGTATGTTTAGACTGACACCTATAGTGATATCCTCTTTTTATGGCTTGTAAGAGCAATCAGGATCCTGATTTTTCACCATACAGGTTTGAATTTGAGGCTGATGATGCCCTTAATATGGGCGAAACATGTCCCTTAACATTTTATATTAATATTTAATTTCTAAAAAGATCTCTTTGTATTGAATAGGTGGATATATAAATAAACACTTGTAACATACTTTGTATTTAAGAAAATATTAACCGCAAACAATAAAGACTTTTTACAATCGCTAGGCTACCGACTACTGTAAGTTCTATTTCTCCTATGGAAACTACTTTACTCTCTTTTCGTGTGTAATCAAGGTAACATCAACAAGAAATATGTTTAACGAAACAGACAAAGTTGTTTTCGATAACGGAGTAGCTAGGCAGGAGGTACGAAGCTATCGTTCAAATGCAAGCACGAAATATAGAAACGATGAAATTCGAGTTCCTGTACCTTCTAAAGCTGATGTTCACATAGAAGGTGATATTGTTAAATCAAACACAGATGATGCACCTTCAACTTCAACCGTTCCCGATCAAACTTTTGCAGCAAATCTTTCCGATGAAATTCGTATTAAATTAAATGCGAAGGAAATTGAAAGAACACAGAAAGATTTTTCACAATGCTACGGACTACTATAAGATAAAGCATATACATTCTATTTCTCTACTAAAAACTACTTTAGTTTCTTTTTGTGTACAATCACGGTAACATCAAGGAGAAATATGTTCAACGTAACGGACAAAGTTATATTTGACAACAGAGTTGCCAGGCGGGAAGTAAGAAGCTATCATCCATATGCGGTCACGAAATATGAAAACAACGATGAAATTCGAGTTCCTGTACACAACCAAGAACATGTCTTTTTACCCTCTGAAGCCGATGTTCACATCGAAGGTGAAATAGTTAGATCAAGCGCAGATAATACACCTTCACCAACAGCCGCTCCCGATCAAAACTTTGCAGCAAATCTCTTCGATGAAATTCGTATTGAATTGAATGTGAAAGAGATTGAAAGAACTCGGCGTGTAGGTACGACTAGTGCTATAAAAACTTTCGCCTCTTATTCTAAAAATGAAATGCTAGCGCTGCAAAGTGCCGGTTATTTTCCTTCAATTTCCACACCACCAAGCGAAGTTAATATTGCCCACGCAATTACAAAAAGCTGTTCCATACAATCATCCCACTGTGTGTTCTTTGCGGTTTATTTGAAGACTACAGGAAACCTTTCATAAACTGTACACTGGAATTTATCTTTATTTGTTCTAGAGGTGACAAATGTACACTGTTTTCAGCCAACGCGGATGATACAGCTAAGGTCAAAGTACGCAAAATGTATATAAAGCTACCAACTCTAACACTTTCCGACGAGGAAGAAGTTAAACGCATAAAGTTAATCCAAAAAAATCCTTCTATTCCTGTAGCATTTCGATCGTGGAGTTATCACGAGTTACCTACTATTCCAAATTTAACGAAAATTAATTGGACTGTTATGACTACGTAACAAATAGAAAAACCGAGAGTTTTAATGCTTGCTTTGCATACTGATCGTAAGAAAATTAATGCTTCTTCTTCTCTGTTCGATCACTAATATTTGATCCGTTGCCGTATTCTTAAATTCATACTTTTATCGCTATGAAAAGGTTGTAGCTAATTTTAACAATGGCGACTGCAGTGAATTGTATGATATGTTCATCAAGTTTCGTAATGCGTACCATCAGCTTGATGATAATCGTTTCGAACCGAATATATCACGAAGTGAATTTCAATCGCATTGTCCTATTGTTGTTATTAATTGCATGGAACAGCTAGAATCGATAAAATCTTCGTCTGTAGATGTTCGCGTTGAAATTGAAACAAACGAACCTATTCCAGCCAACACTACTCTGCATTGCATTATTATTCATGGCCGCATAATAAATTATAAACCACTAACGAATGAAGTATTTTTCTTCCAATAATCTTGCGCGAGTTTTCCTTCCTTTTTTCCCTAATGGTGTATATAAACGAGAAAGAGAGAGAGAGGATTCTCTGCTTTAATTCTTCGATATCAAGCACACCATGAATGCAAAACCCAGAGGAGTGATAGTTGACATTCAGAAGTTACTGGAGGTTACAAGATAGCCTGTTGTAATATAGATTCGTCTACTAATGTGTTATCTACAGCTCTATTAGGTATGAGTGTACCTAATTTAGATTTCACGCTAACGTCGTTTTTCAATCTTCTCAGTGATCAACAATACCAATATATGGTTGTGTGTAACTGTGTTAATGAATTACGTCTATTAGCACTGCGAGAGTATCCTCGTACATGCATAATTGACTTGAACACTATAGGAGTACCCGGTTTAAGAACAATGCGTAACGAGTGCTGCCCTGTTGACTGTCCGCGTCATTTACCACATGTTGCAGGACATTCAGGCAGCTGTGCTATGTTCAACGTTCACGCAGTTCATAGTTGGTTAAAATCGTCAGATGGTGTGATGAGAATAGTGTGTTCAGTAATAAACAAATTTAAGAAAGAAGGTGTGAGCAGATTCAATAAATTTGAGTGGGCTCTCTTCGCTGAAAACATATTATCTATTTACGAACAAAATCAGTTAAGTGCGCTCTGGCAGTATCTACCAGATCATCTGAAGGCGAACTTACACCATGCTTGTCAGGATTCAGGAGCTAACAACGACATCGTCCGAGCTTGATATCAGCTACTAATTCAACAATTATTAAGGTGAAGAAAAAATTAGATATAATGGCATCCTTTTTTTTTCTTGCTTGCTTTTTCAGTTTTATTCTGCTACCAACTAATTTATTTATTTTTTCTCCTCTGCAGGTCTCTCCTCATGGGGCAACAACAACGTCCGAGCTTAATATTAGTTACTATTTCAACAATTATTAAGGTAAAGAAAAAATAAATATTAGTTTCTTTTTTCTTGCTTGCTTTTTTTGTTTTATTCTGCTATCAACTAATTTTTCTTTCTTTTTTCCCTCTGCAGGTCTCTCCTCGTGGTGGCAGTCAAAGATTCAATCGAAATTTTATATCAAAAAAACTCTGTAGTTTCTCATTCAATAAATTTGATTGTAAAAAGAAATATGTTCTTTTTTCATTCTCCCGCTCGTGCTTTAGTTAGAGTACAAAGAATAAAAGGAGAGGCAGCGCAGGATAGTTGAAAGGAAAACTTTTTAACAACTTTTTGATCATCTAGTTTGGATTTTATTTTTTAGAAAAAGAAAAAGATTAAATAAAGGTTTACAATGCATTTTAATATATATATAATAGAAACTTAACTTACAGTACAGTAGTATACAGTGCACTTTAAAAGAGAAAGTATAAATGTACTTTAAAAGAGAAAGTATAAATACAGTACAATACATTGAATAAAAGTAACAGCGAGTGAAATGTTTATCTAGTTTGAAATTCTATAAGATCACAATTTTTTTCTTAATCAAATACAGAAGAAACAAAAGTTTCTAAAATAAAATGATTAAAGTAAACACGGAAGAAACAAGAGCTTCTCCTGCTATTACTTAATAATCACCTACAGAGTAAATTACATTATTTTTACGCACGGAAGGGTAAACTGATGAGGAAGTGGAGGAGGTGCTCACAAAAAAAGGAAACCTATTATGCAAAATAGCTATATATTGGTTATACTTCTTTTCTCTGCAATAGTGTAATGTCCAAATGGTAATGTATTAATTTTGTTGTCTGTGATGTACCTTTTGTCATCATTAGCTGTGAGTGCTAGTTTGTATTGACGAACCGTGAACACAGAATGAGAATTGGAAGTAATGCACACTTGTAGTTTGGTCACTTGTTCACCTTCATAGAGACAACGTCTATACTGATCAGTTGTAAGGTGATCAACATTTTTTTTGACACCCTTAGCTTTACATGTTGGTTTCTCTTTTTCGCACAACTTAATAGCATACATCTTTGGTCGCAAACCTACAAATTCTTCAACAATACTTCCACCATTTTCATCCTTCATTAAACCTATTTCACCTGAATTTTTCTTTCAATTTGGAAAGGATTATTTTCGTCATAATTTCCTGTGTCAAACAAAACTGAATTTTCCTTCACAAACTCGTATATATCAAATGAAAAATTGTATATCAAACTGTCGGTGTCAGTGTATAGTAGTTGTCAGTTTGAACGTGTGTTTCTCAAAATAACGTTGTAGTGAAAATCGTTCATTTTCATTTTTGACAAATCTAAAATTGTAGCACCGAGGTAAACCGGTTGATTGTGAAGAATTTGAAGTTTCTTCATTTCGATAATCATACACCGTTCGTCCACTATAATACGACGATTGAAGTTTGTTCTTGAGATCAAAGTACGTGAACGACCAAAAACTGCGTTATTCATTAATTTATAGAAACTTTTCTCGAACTCATTTTTTGCTAACTTTCGTTTCTCTGTGTTCAAACAATGTAGCATTTTAACCATGCGCTCTGATTAAACTGAATCGCTCAGTAAATTCGAGCTACTTTCATACCTAATTCTACACACTGTTTTAATAGCTTATAATGAAGAACATACCGTTCCTTGTTGTAAAGAATGCTCATTAGTTTCATAGATTTTTCAGGACACAATGGATAATCGGCATGTTTATCATGAAGTTCTGGCGGGTAGATTAAATCAACTTCAACCATAAACCCAACATCTGCTTCATCTCCTACATTCATAATGTCTAAATTCTCAACGTTTTCGACCCATTGAAAGCCGCCCGTTGGAAGAAACTGTTGCATAGCAAATCCTAACAAATTGTTCACGTCAAAGTACATTATGTATGATTCCGGTTTGGACTCATCGTATGTTAACATGTACTTGTTATTTGCTACTGCATGCCACGTAACGCATTGCACATTACCACCGCGTATGGAGCATTCGAAAAACTGCAGCATGTCAACATCTTGACGTAATTCTAGCTGAACAGCTGTTATTTTTTTCATAGCACTCCATGCCATAGACGGTGCCGTGTAGAAATGAGCGGCATCAATACCATATGTCTCTTTTCTACTCAATCTAAAGTTTTCAAATACATCGGCCAAGAGTAAAGTATCGATTTTCAAGTAAAGATCAGAATATTCACCCAACGATTTACAGTTAAACTTATTACAAATAAGGTGAGCAAACGCGTAGTTTTCTTCCGAAACAGTTTCACCCTTTAAAGAGCTAAAGAATGAACTCCTTGGCGGTAAACTAGTGTCGTCTAACACCTCCATACTAGTAACATATTCGTATGGAAATATCCCTTTCCGAGAAGCGAGTTTAAACTGTAAATCATCGGTGAAATACCGTCTCGTTACAAGCTTTGACTCGTCACTAAGTAATAGCGCCATTTTGTCCAGCGAAAAAGGAACGAAGTTGTAAGTGTCTATAAATCTTAGTTCAACACATTGTCTTTGGTTACAACGTATGAAGTTTGAAAATCCTTTGTATCGCTCCATGTTCACTGGTAATAGTTTAATGTTCGCTCTGAGATTTGTCACAACATCCCCTCCCTTCCTATGCAGTTCTCTAATTCAAAAATGACCATCATAGGCTGTCAAATTATGGAATGCTACCGGCAAGATAGAAATTTTACGATACTGTAAGTTACACGAATGATGTGCTGATCCCCTGTAGACACCCGTTAAATGACAATGATCGCGAACTTTAATTTCATTATCTGCGATTTCCTTCTCACATATGTGACATAATGTAGACGAGAGAAATTTACTTTCTTGCTCAACAGTTAATGGTAACATCGGTTTCGTTTCAAAATAATAGGGCGCAAGCGTGTCCACTAAGTCATACATCTCATCTACGAACCATTTTACACAATCACTACCTCGATAGAGTTTGAAAGAGCACAAATCTCTGTCAAAAGTACAGTGAAAATAAAATGCTACGCTGTAGCTGTTGAATGCGACGTGTTATCATTTGGAAAACAAGTAGACACAGGTTTCAGTATGCATTCTGTGTCAGCATACACAATAAAAGGCACTGTCTCTTTAACCTTATACTCTGCAAAGTACACTAACCGTTCCCTATCTGAAGGCATTATACTTTTGCCCACCGGAAATTGTATACAGTTATTAGTATGCAAAGCTAATTTTTCCTTATTAGAAAAGTAAGACAAACACCGTCTGCAAATATAAATTCTATTCCGGCTCTTCGTAAGAGTTGAGCGCACAAGACGTGGGAGATTCTTAGTTAAACAGAAGTGATACTTCTCACTGTCGCCAATCTGAAGCATTAGAAGATTACTTTCTTTTCACACGTTTTATGTGAAATGTACAATGGTACAAGAGTAAACTCTTTTTATCATCTTTCTGTACTATGCACACCCAGTTGTTCTCGTCATACTGCGCTCCGAATACATTCACGGAGATTTCGTTTTGTTCTTCAAATTTTCTCATGTATCTCATTTCCATCGGGATTGGTATGTATTTTAAATTTAAAGTTGCATTATAATGTGGATAAGAAGAAATGCGATCTACATGATGTTTAGCTGGAACTACGCCAGCAACTACACTCCACGCAAAGCAAGCATCTCGTGTGTTCTGCAGATTAATAACTGCTTTCTTGTTTCTAACTGCTGTAGGCAACGTTAGACTAGTTGGCGACTTGCCCACGTGAAAACCTACATTTTTATTAATATTTATCCGCAATTCGCGAATTCGTAGCAGAAACCAATCCGAATCACGAGCCTCAAACTCTGTTAATTTTTTCAGAATCGGTTTAGTTACATGCTCGTTGTACCATTCTCTTAAATTAGTACCTTCGGTAATTTCAGCATTCCTTGATTGAAAATATTTGTTATCGATTTTATCCTGAAGAACATGTGTGCAGAGAACGGTATTTACTTTTAATGCTTGTGTATTAAGTGCTTTCTTCACATATTTATTAAACCACACGTAAGATTTATCTAGGAACTCTTCGGGAAGTAAGAAATCATTGTTAACATTTTCCACCGCTAGTGTGTACACTCTGCGCCGAAAAGCTTCCTCAATTTGTTTACACTGGAAAGCAGATAGATCTTCTATCTGAAAAGTTAGCCCATTATCAGTGCGAGCGTGTGAATAAATTTCTAACATCCGATTATGCATTTCCTCTAGCTCGTTAAGATTTTCAATCAGCTCGAACTGAGCTTCTTCTTCTTCTCGCTCCTCGCTAGGTTCAAACTGATATGAAATTAGTATTGATCCATTTACATCCCTTATAAACTCACGAATGCGTTCAAACGCTCTATCAAAATGAGCTTGCATTCTTCCCTTATCTTCATCTGTCTGTAAATTAATGTCTAATTTTCTACGTTTGCTCGCAGGAAACTCCATAACTAAAAAAAATGCGTTCTGGTGCTAAATTTTTCTGCGTTCTCAAGACAAGTCCAGCAGTTGCTGTAGCAACGGCTTATCAAGAATGTACAATCCGTCATTACACAGTATAACCATTGAGCTAGCTCACTCCATGCTACATCTAGTGAACAGTGAACAGCTTCGCTTGGAAACTCGTCCTGAAGCTTCCCTAACAATGTATTCCGGTATTAGGAAATTTTATTCGATTCTTGTGAAGAAAAGGAAAATTCAATCTTGTAAATTTCTTCGAATGTGTTATAGCCTACAAATAGTAAAAAATTGTTCATTACTTGAGAATTCACTCAAAAGAAATCGCACTACAGCAGCTGTCACCTCCTGCTGGCTTTCGTAAGCTTTACTCAGGTTCGTCACATATACTGTAAAATTAAAAAGTGCACACCCTCTGTTCCATAGTTCAATACAAGTAGCACTCACTTCTTGTTGATGTTGTGCGCTCAGTTTTCCTGCTTCGTCTTGAACAGGCTGTGAACTGGTGACGACTTCCTCCTCTCGATGTACTTGCAGACGTCGACTCTGTATGCTTGGATATGCTTGATTTTCAGTTCCTGGCTTAATCTCAACTTTCTTCCACTTCATCATAGCAACACCACAGACCTGAAAAGAAGCAGCACATACTATTTTCAATTAACAAAACAATTATACAAATACGGTGAAAAGAAGTTACATATAAGAACGAAAAGACAATCTGCATACTTAGTTAAAATAAGTGTCATAACTGTTGACCATTCTACTGTAGGAAGCACATTTGATGGTAGCCCCTCTCGATGCCTTTGTACATCATTTTCAAGTTGTTTCTTAATGAATTAATTTTTTCTATTTCTTCTGCAGAAAGTTTCGCGAATTGCGCCGGCAGGAAAGCACTCATGGTCTCCTCATCTTCCCCTTCTATATCAACGATTATTTTCCTTCCGAAACGTGTTTCCACCGTTCTCAGCGCTTTAACCTTAAATGGATGGTTAATTTGCAACTGGCTTAGTTTTCTATTATGAAATTGTGGTGCCTTTGCTATCTTGTTTAATTTCATTAGCATATCCATTCTGTTGAAGCTGCTATGTCTTTTACAATTAACAAACTAAATAAACTTAAACTCACTTACTGAAGAGGAAAGAAAAGTAGTAGTAGTAGAAGAGAAGTTCTCTTCCAACTAGATGATAGTTTTCATGTCATGCTCTGCTCCTTAAATATTCCCTGCCACCACCTTAACTCCTCACCAGTGTGCTGGACTTGTCGCTGGTTCACCTTCACTCGAAATTACAACCTGCCATAAACATCCTGTTCACCTTTCGTGATGGAGATAACCTTCAACAAGCTGCAAAGCAGATCTTGCCTATTAACAGCTGCACTGCACCACTCCTTAGTGTTTTCCCCTCACCCACAGTAGGGGAGGAGGAGGAGGGAGGGTTCATTTTTACATAAACTAACACCCTGTTCTCCTTTCGCCAACAAGTGACCTTTTAAAGCAAATCCAGTTGCCACATAGTCACTGTACCTCGCCCACAACAGTAACCTTTCAAGAAATAATTAATTACCTCTTACATAAAGACCTCTGAATGTGTTGTTCTCATTCCACATGTGGTTGACCCCCTTAGCCAGTGAAAGGCACTCCAGCAAGTGACCTTTTAAAGCAAATCCAGTCACAGCACCTCGCCCACACCAGTAACCTTTCAAGAAATAACTACCTCTTACATAAAGACCTCCAGGTATGTGTAGTTAACATTCCACATGCGCCTTGGCAAATAAGAGGCGCAGAGGGAGTGCTGGTCCAGACTCCCCGTGGTCCAGAGTCCCCTTTCTATATCTACTAGAACTCAATCATAGATATTTATTAACTGAGGTTATGAGATTTAATTGAAATAATTAAAAATGTAGTATGGTTAGGCCAGTAGATACCAGAATTTTGTATGGCATGGAAACTAGGGAACTTAGCAAATCATTCAACAGTAATCAGAAAAATATAACTGTGCTAGAAGAACAATTTAGTGGTCAGAAATAATTTTAAATGCAGAAATATAAAAAATATATGCTAATTAAGATGATTTCATCAGATATCAGCATGTCTGTGGACATGATTTTTTAAGAAATGGGTTCAGTTGTCGGAATGATAAGTGGTAATACAAGGGCTCATATCAAGCAGAAGGTGATCATGATTAGAAAACAGAGCTGTGAATAGAAATACTCCCGTGTTATTTATTTCGATTTTATGAATGACAAAATTAAACATGCTAATTTTTCTCTTTTCTATACTTATTATTGTTTAATGAACCATTTAGTTAACCCTTTCATGGCCAGTGGCCAGTGGATGATATAATTCCCACTTTTTTCCGCTACTGGGCCATTGGGTGACCTGATTCCCACATTTGATTTGTGCTGCTACCTGGTGTGTACATCAGAAAATCTAGGAAGAAATTCTGCTCGGGTATATTAGCAGTTTCTAGGTTGGTGGACGTGTTTGTTTACATGTGTGTAGTGTAATGACTGCCAGGAGCGTGCATTTTTGGGAAGTGAAGTGATTTTCTGCACCAGAAAGATGGATATAAGTAATTCTAAGCTATTTACGTTATCATAAATTACTCTGTAGTGCTTCACACATAGATTGATCATATCTTTGTCGCAGTATGGGTAAATAAATAGGATTTGTGTAAAGGTGAAACACAGGAACATAATTTTTTCATATTGCCATGATTACTCATCTCCAGAATTATTTTGTTATTTTATTTCGTTTTACTATGTTACTGAGTTCTAGAAATTCCATGGAAAGTAAAATGTAATGTATTAGTAGCTTGTTTCATGACAAATAAATGTGTTCAGATTACCTTTCCAATATATCATTGTGGATCTATTATTTGTTTGGCTTACACTTTGTACACCCATTATTCTACCTGAAATTATGCTTACAGCTGTATTCAGTGTAAATTACTTATACTTCTGTGTGGTATAAGATGAATGCACATATTCACATTCTATGTCCTGATTTTTGTATGCTAGCATTTGGTTATTGGGAAGTATAGTTCCCACATATTTTTTTTCACAGTTCCAGTGTTTGAAATTTTTTTAAAATAGCCTCTCATTCTTTGATATTTCATCACTACAAAAATATGTTTAGTTCCCAAAAATTCATTTCTTAAATAATTTGGCCACAAAAGGATTAAGATTAATTATGTGTAGTGTGGTAGGTAGGAATTGTAGAATAGTTTATTGGTAAGTGTGATGCAATTCGTGTCTTTCCAAATAATTAAATCGGGTGCGTAGGGTGGAGACGTCCATTGGAGGAAATAATAGATCATGTTTTTAGGAGCAACTGTACCACTCTTCAGGATGCACGTTAAAAGAATACAGTAAAACCTCGTTAATTCGAAGTCGTTGGGACTCAAAAATCGGACTTCGAATTACGTGATTTCGAATTAACCGCCAATCCGCAATTCAGAAGTACCAACCCTTGCCGCGTTATAAAATATTCTAAGGCCCGTTACTGCATGCATTTAACCTTGATTCACAGTTTATGCCTTTCAAATGCCATGAAAAAAGAACTATTTCCTAAATGCATCCAAGAAGGTGCATTTACAGTATTCAAATAATACACTATCTCACTGGTAAACATAACCTCACGCAACGAAAGAAAGAAAAAAAAAGCACGATTCAAAGACGAGGAGAAATCTATGCTCGCTCCCATGTGCAAGTGCTTTATTAATTGGATTACTATACTGTATGCATTTTAGATGTCTTGTATTTACACAGAAAATACCCGATGCCCTTAAAATCGAACTTTCCTATGACTCTATCCTTGTACGATTTCCCGCCGTGGCACTTCTCTCGTACTTCAGAAATGTAAACACTTGCCACGTCACAAAGTATTCTAAGACCCATTAATACATGCAATCACCTCGATTCACAGTTTAAACCTTTCTAATGCCATGGAAAAAACTATTTCCGAAATGTATCCAACAAGGTGCATTTACAATGTTCAAATAATGCACTTGGATAAATCGCTGATAAACATAACCTCACGCAACGAAAGAAAAAAAGTCGCACAATACAAAGACGAGGATAAATTATGCCGTTCCCCTGTACAAATGCATTATTTTTTTGGATTTCTTTACTGTTTGCATTTTTATTATACATGCTTTGTACTGGCATGGAAAGTGCCCGACGCTCTTAAAACATCGTGGCTTATCGAAGTTTCCTATGACGAGGGGATAAAGAATATCGCTTCCGTGTGCATTGCAACGTACTACTATGACCCCCATCCCTCACACTACGATTTCCCGGCTGGCAATTTCTCCTTTAAAACCATAAGACCGTTTGGGCTCGCATTAAAATAAAACAATGCAGTTTCACCGGCAATGTCAATGTTGTTCGGTGCCTACGAATTTATTATGTTTGCCACGTTTTTTCGTCAACTGTCGGCATCGCCAGTGTTCGCGGATTCTGTTTTCCCGCACAATGCATGTTGCGTGATATTACGGCGTTCCTTAAAAGGTTGAACACAAAAGAATTCCGATTTCATTCAACTTAGCAATCATGAAGCGCACTGTAGACCCACCGAAGTGAGTGTAAGTGCAGAAAGCTACCCCTCCACGTTTCGGAACGCGCGTTCTATTATGACGCGGAGCGGATACATTTCGAGTTGAAATTACTCTGTAACGTACTATTGTTTTAAAATGTAAAGGCAGTTTCGAATTAAAAGTCTGAATTTCGGTAATGGGGCCGACATTGTACTTCGAATTACGAATTATCCGTATTTCGAATTAAACAATTGAAATAACATGCAAAACTGTATCTCATGTTTCCGGGAACGAGAGCTTCTTCGAATTAGGCGGGATTTTGAATTAACCGATTTCGAATTATCGAGGTTCTACTGTAATTACTATAAAAATATCGTGAGATAATCTGAGTAGTCAGAGAATTTTAATACACCATTATTGGACGCAGTAAGGGCATAGTAAGGACTGTGCATAAATAGAATTGTAACAACTGTGTATATATACATTGATTATTTTGGCAACATTTTCTTATGATTATTCATTTCAGATATAATAATCATACCTATATGTATTTTAGCTTTGGTGTCTTGCCTGTCTTTCTGGTTCTGTTTGAGTTCTTGTAACTGGAAAACTGCAGGATATATTTGAACCAAATTTCACATGTAGAATCCTCCTATCCATTGATATTTTTTAAGGTGAATATCATTTCCACATCCATGAGTGGACTGGAGGTTTATACGAAGACTGAAATAGTGATTTTATTCTCCTTTCATTGTTGTCATAATATCAAGGAATAATCTTTGATACTACTTCCCAGGAGAACTGTCTAGAGGATTGTTAACTCATTTAATAAAATAAATCCTTGATCTATAAACGAGTCATGATTAGAACATGTTTCTTTTTAACCTGGAGGTTAGGATTGAATTTTCATTCTCTTAATTTTAAGGGTTTATTTTTCTCCCTATTTTGGGGATGTAAAGAGCTATCAAATCTTCACCTTACTTACGAGTGACATATGCTGTGATTCAAGGGCCATAAAAACGAGATAGCAAGCCCACAATCGCTACTTCTACTCGTTTTGGATATCAGTATGTAAACACATAGAAGTATTAATATACACATGCCACTTGATTTCAGAATGTCTCCAGATAATATGCACTATTGTTTTCATTGTTTAAATTTGTTGTAATCGCTTTTGAGTTACCTGTTAGTTTTTCCTTTCTTTTCAAATTTTTTGACATTTTGCTATAAATATGATGAAATATTGTTTTCATCCAAGTTTGTCCATGGTCCTATTTGAACCCGTAAACCTAGTCCTAAGTTATGTAAAGTGTTTACGTTTTCATGGCTATACATTAGCAGGTACGGAAAGGATGGGTCTGTAACACGAGAATCTGCTGACAGTATATCATTTGCTGTTCTCCTCTTTTGCACCTAATCATTAACCAAATTTTCCACCGCCTTTTAATATTGTTATATAATAATAATAATAATAATAATAATAATAATAATAATAATAATAATAATAATAATAATAATAATAGTAATAATTATAATGAAAATCCCCAGGCTGTTTCGTCATTCAACCGGGTCAGGAATGGAATGAATGAAGCCCCATCTAGCGGCAAGGATAGGAAATGGGCTGGCTGCCGAAGCCTGTCACACTCCTCTGGGGCAGTGATTAATGAATGATTAATGAAATGTTGCTGGAATGAAAGATGACAGGGAAAACTAGAGTACCCGGAGAAAAACCTGTCCTGCCTCTGCTTTGTCCAGCACAAATCTCACATGGAGTGACCGGGATTTGAACCACAGTATCCAGCAGTTAGAGGCCGGTGCGCTGCCGCCTGAACCATGGAGGCTTAATAATAATATTAATAATAATAATATTAATAATAATAATAACAATAATAATAATACATATTATTGCTCTTATCATTTATTTACGTATTCATGTATTTATTCGTTTATTTATTTATTGGCTAGAGAATGTCCCTGTGAGGAGGAAGATGCTTACTTCTTAACGTTGCTTGTTGCAGATACTTAACTTGCTGAAATGATTGTTGTTATTAATAAAGTTATCCTTAGCAAGACACCAATTTTGCATTTGTTGGAATTAGGTTGGGAAAGGTCTGACACAGAATGGGCACCAAAACTCACCACTCGGTCTTACTTCAAGATAATTCGTCATGCATACTAAAGATGCATTATCAGGCTTTGTGTTTGTCCTTATTTGTTAAAATTTAAAAAAAAAGGATCATGAAAAATTTATGCATTTCAACAGAATACCAAAAACAAGTAGAAATGCACTTGCGGTCAGCTGTGGCGAGGGATGGAGTGCTGGCAATGTGGCATTCAGAGGAGGAGTAAGAGAGAGACTCTTGTTGCCTCTTTCTCTGCATGGCTGAGGGCTTTCCCTAATGCTGACTGCTAGAGTATCTCTCTTTTACAAATATCCTGTTGTAAAATATAATGGTTTGGTAGTGTATTGGTCCCTCTGATATTGCTAAGAGCCAGAAAATTCCTACCTGTAGCAACAAGAATGAACACTAATAGTGTCCCTATATTCATGACTGCATTGTTCTGTATTACGACCTTTAGCAAGTGGGCTACAAAAAGCACAACATTCCTGCTTTCGTTTTATCTTCAGTTTGAAAGCGTGTTGATGTATCTCCCCATAACTTAACAAATTGTATATTGTAGACCTGGAAAACGGAAGGTAACTTCATGCCCTGCGTCTGTTGCACAGCACTCGAAGTAAGTCTGCACACCAGTACTGCACCCGTCCACCTCCCGAGTCCCAGACTAGCATTTATCTCAGGGGTGTCGGTTCATTATTTAATTCATCAAATATAAATATAACGGCATAATAGAACACGGGGATGAACGGAGCAACTTAAAATAAAAAGGGGGAAGGCTCGATTGTAACTTGAATTTAAGGACTCCATGATAGGACTAGGAAGTGACTGTTACTTTAAAAAGGGCATCATCTAACTACAATAAAAAGATTATGAGAGTGGTTTCCTTTGAAATAATTTGCCAGAAGGAGCGGTTTATTACGCCATTTGACGTATAAAACTTTGATACACGTGGCAACAATATTTGAATTTACACACATGTTACATATATAAATCACTTGCCATACCGCAAGTGGTATCAATATCTTGCTGCGTTGCTTCTGAAATAAAACGACATTTTGGAGGTATAATTTACGGATCGATTCCATTTGAATCGAACCGTTACTCAAGGATATAGCTTCCTTCTATCGGGAGCCCGAGCATAACCCATGTTACGGTCGGCTTCCCGATTTAACTAAGATGACGTACTCCGGCTATGTACATTTTTCCGAGACCGGTACTCGGACTGGGTAATGTTTCTCGTGAAGTGCGAAAACTGGATTCCACGGACATTTCCTATCTTACGATATCCAGCTGATACCATACCAATGAATTAGCATTTACATTTTATTTACATGTGATTTGAATTGTCACCAGTTAGCCTCAGTAGACTACTGACACAGATGAGATAACGAGAAGCGGTGGGAAAATACCGTGCCAGTGGCCCCCCTCGCATCGCGAGCGAAGTAAACAAACACGCCAAGTTGTAACATCGTCCCATACGGAAACCGTACAATAAAGAGGTACCAAATGACTCTAATATTATCACTCTCATTATTCAACATACGAATAGAGGGATGTTGTCACCAAATAATTTAATCCACGATCGCCACAATATTCATGAAATTATCATCCTTGAAATCATTATTATTATTATTATTATTATTATTATAATTATTATTATTCAACGGTTCCTGGCACTGTCACGTTGATTAAAATCGTCATTATTATGCGGGATGCAAACACAAATGGTTATTACCGTTATTATTATTATATCCCTCTCGTGGTTATTATTATTATTAATGAATAGGTGACTCAAGATTTTATTATTATTATTCACGTCACTTAAGAGGTTATTATTATTAATGGACCGGTCACTTCCGCCAAATATATATTAAGATATCGGTCGCAATTATAATTAATTCACTGATCAACCAACGACATCATTCCTGTTATTATTATGACAATTATTATTAATCCGACCGCGATGATTTAACATCGTCCTTACATTGTTATTATTATTATCGGTTGCATATTATCATTTAGATTCCCGTTTAACATCTTTATCAACGCTCAATTAATTAAGGCGGTCCAATCCTTTATCTGCAATATTCATTATTATTATTATTATCACGACATCATGATTGTCCTCGCTCGTCATTACAATGACTACAATATACGACCATTTATGTGGAATCTGAACTCTCATTATCCTTAGATCCGTTGTATCCCAACGAATAGCTGTGCAGTCTATTTATTTCGTACATGCTGTCACGGGTTCGAATTCTACCCGCTGCGTAACTCAGTATTTCTCTGTGACACTGCCCGTACATTTTACACTCATATCAATATCCTAAGTGTCTCTCGTACGGAATTTATTTTCCTCTATATCTCAATATTCCTTGATTCATTTATTTCTCACAGAATTATCAACTGACTTATTTATTCATTTCTGACATCATACGACCTTTTATTATCTGACTGCAGATTCTTTCACATTTTCTATCTCATTTTGATCTACGCTTTAGTTCATTCTCCACCAATAATCGTAACATCTTGAAATTATATTTACCAAATTTTGACAATCATGGTCTCGTAATATTAGCACTACATGTTCCGGCTAATAAATCGCAACTTCAAAACGCGACATTTATACGTAAAAAAATATTGGACCGTAATTTAAACCACACGTTCATTAACATGTACGGATTATTAGCACCGATTTACATTTCAATATTATTAATTGACCAAATTAAATTACCACGCACTTTAATTCCGAAATAAAAAAACGACATCCCGTCATTAAATGATTCCCAAATAAACTCAACACTTGATCACATGAATTATTATTATCTCCAAATCATATTTTAAAAAAAATCTTCTTCTTCAAAAAATAGTTATATTATTTATTTATTATTATTATTATTTATAAAAAAATAATAATTTCGCCTGTAATACGGTAGTCCACTCGTAATATGTTTAACGCATAACCCCTTGTACAAACTCGATTTATTCTGGCACTAAACACTCCAGATATGATTTACTTGGAAATATTATATTAATCGCATCTCACAAATTTAACAACTTCACTTTGAAAATATGACCATACTAATTACAACAAAACACACTTGGTATGGCGAAGCTGGATTTTCCTTCCATGTCCTTAAATGGCTCGTTAAAATTGACAAAACATAAAAGCACATATCGGGTCTTATTTAACTAGCATAACCAAAATCAAATGTAAAGAAAATTATTGACTACAAAGAAAATATGAATGCATGCATGACTTAACGTACTACACTATATACACAAATTTACATCTCCAACAAACTGAATACATAAAAGACCCGATTATTTACATTATTATGATTTACTACTGTCCGTGCTACAAATTTAGGATGGGGTCGTTAAGCGACCCATCTTGTTACAGAAGGTAACCAAGTATAATCAAGTTATTCCCATTTTTCCCATCACGATAACATTTCCCAAATATTATTTACAGTTTAGTACTCATCTTAGTTATCGGTATTCCATTGCAGCTTTGCAGACGAGAGGCTCCATCCGGCCCCTCTCTGCGTTTTACTCCTCCATCCTTGATGGCGTAGTTTCACAAAAGATTTCCTGGCACATTATCATTTTACACTCATATCTTGACTACCACAAACCTTCACCATTTACAACGTTAACACTGTATACATTAACTTGGATACAACAAATTTCTTTCCTAGACCCAAGAATTTAATATATTTACACTATTTAATCTTCGTCCACCTACCGCACAATGGACCTGGACACGTACGACGAGGTGTCAACTATTACGCCCGTCGCGATACGCCCGATTTATACGGCATTCTTGACGTGTTCATGACATCGGTTCGGTATAGCTAAGTACAGGCTACTACTTCCTTAAAGTACTGCTCGTCACACAGTCTGTTATGCACGTACTTATGGTGATATAATTTATACTACTCTCTTGCAGTGTAATTACTTTACATCACTGATATTCACAAATGACAAACACTGTCCTACGTTAACATTTTCTAATTCCTGTTGCTTGAGCGCGATCACATTTTACAAACACTGGCGGATGCTCGCGCCATTAAATGACTGTACGTCCGTAGAATTCTAAGTTAGCGGCGACCAACAGTTCAGCTCCCGATATTCAATTCAGGTGTGCTGGCGACCGTCAATTCAGCTCCAACGATTCAAGACAAGTGTGCTGGCGATGATCCCTTGCCCCGTATATATGGATGAAGCCTTTTTCCCGCGGATTCGTTGACGTCATACCCCTGAGGGAGGGGGTGGATTTTTAATATCGGTACTTGCACTCCGAATTGGAAGTTAAAATTTACATCAAATTAATCCACTCCGCTAGCATATCTGCTGGATAAAATATGAACTCCTGGTGATCACAGATTTAGGAGATATGGGTGGATTTCGCTCCTCACATTTCGCGCCTTCGTAAGCGTCCCTGACAACGTGGTCTTCTTTCAGCCAATGAGATTCAAGCTGTCCGGTTTCCAAGAAATCCAGCCTTCAATTTATTTAATTTGCCAATAAGTATTGATTATTTTTCCATGCGTGACATCTAATAAATTCATTACATCCATCCGCGTACTCATATTAATTTATTACTGATTACTTTTGTAGTTACGAAAATATCTCATCCCTCATTCCTTAAGATGGTATCACTGAGTCTCCCATCAAATTTTTACTATTGGCCGGCAAGCGGTCACGTGATTTAAATCTCCACCTGCTCGAACTTAGGCTAGCGAACGTACACTCAGCCTCTGTACTTTTCCATGAGGTCATGGAATTTCCGTCCTACCAAAAATATCCCAAGGTCTTACTCATGTGGTGAGTTTTCTTTGTATGACTCTCCCCCTTCCTCTTTCTGACCAAGACTTATTTGTGGACTCTGTATTTCCTTGTACGCCAACTAATGATATTCCCTGCTGTGAAGTAGCTAAAAGTTGTCGTGTTGAGCTAATCCGTCAGGCTCCAGTCTGTCGTCCTTCCTTCGCTCTGATTCTGACATTACATAAACGAAATATTTTCAAATACACTCCTCTGTATTTCAATAAATGTACCATATTATTTTACCGATCAAATCATGACTGACTATGGGCCTAAGTCACTCGGGTTCATCTTCCTCCTGCCCAGGTAAAAAAAAATCTAGTGAGTATCATGAGATTTTTTTATTTTATGATGTGTCCTTATCATCACTATCATGATTTGACATTGGATCCTCTGTTCTGCGACGGCTATTGATTTCGTCTCTCAACATCTGGTTCCTGACCCTTAACTCCTCGTTCTGTCTTTCGATTTGATGGATTGTATTGACAAATTCCTGCACGTCGCTGTCTATCTCTCCACACTCTGGACATGGCCTTGCTTCAATTGGTGCATGGATTACTTGGACTTCTTCTTCCCTTCCGTCATCTTCTTCATCATCTTCTTCGACATCATCTTCTTCCTCTCGTTCATCCTCTGCTTCTAGTCACGTTCTTATGTCTCCTTGTCCCGAATCGAACGTCGGTGCATTTGGGTTCAGGTCGCTGCCCCCTTTCCTTGCTCTTTGGAATTGCAAGCTCTCCGCTCCTGTCGCTTCCTCATCACGGCCTCGATCATGGATCGCCTCCTTCCATTTTCTCTTGTTCAGCTCTTCTATATACCGCCTAGACTCTTGGTATCTGTCATCCTTCTCTTGACGAGATCCTCCCTGGTAATATCTCGGGTTCCCTTGATTCCTAGCTGGATACGGCCTATAATTACTTCTCTGGAATCCACGGTATCCCCTGTCGGCTCGAAAGTTCCCTTGGTTGGTTTGCCGGTTGCCTTCCGCAAAATCCCTTGGTCTCGTCCATTGTCGCGGCTTCCACTCCGTATTATATGCTCGACGAGGTTCCGGATCCGTACTAGTTCCCTGGTTCTTCGTACTAGTGGTCTTCGGTTCGATTGTCCGTTCGATATTATTCACCTGTTGGTCCCTGCTCCTAATTTGTCTTGGGTTCGAATGATGCGTTGTGAGGTCTAATTGACGTAATAAAGCCTCCGCATCGACAGCTGTCTGGACATTTGACGCTATCATCATTCGTTGGACCTCGAATGGCAATTGTTTTCCAATGGCGCTAATCAATTCTGTTTCGCTCATTGGATTATCAAGCTCCCGTAGCTTGTGAAATTGTGCCACAAAGTAATCAGAGAATTTCGTGGGTCAAGATGTTGAATATCGTCTGGAGTATACTTCCAGCCTTAACTCCTGCTGTTCCTGAATACTCCAGAACTTTTGGAGAAAAGCCCGCCGAAATCCTTCAAAATCTTCAAAGGTATACAAGAAAGCCCTGAACCATACAGCTGGTGCTCCGTCTAGGAATTTCTCGACTGTTCGCAGTTGTCGCTCTACTGGTATTTTATTCTCATTTATATAACCGGCGATTTCCCGGATGAAACCTTTCGGGGTGACATGCCCGCGGGCATCGAACTTTGGTGGCTTGTCATCAGACATCTTAATGACGTGTACCACCGATGTCGGGATAGCATTTGATGACGTAGACGACCCATCTCTGTTTTCAAACTTGAAACCGTGTGTGTCAGTTTGGGATAGGCCCCCTTTCTTATGAATCCCCTGGTTATCATGGGGTTCGTATTCGCGATATTGGAGGTTAAAATCTTGGCTAGACGCTGATGGTTCCAACCTAGCCTTCAACATCTCCAAGTCTTTTCGGATGTCATCCATTCCGTCGGGATTACAACTGGCTATTTCTTTTGTGCCGGAATTTTGCCCATTATACGCCTTGCATTGTTCTAATAGGCGAACTTCCGTGTCGGCGAATGATTGGCCCTGTTCAATTAAGTCTTCCGTCCGCTGGAATAACGCTAAGTTTGCGTCTTCGCACTTAGTTATTCTCTGGCTACGGTCTTCTAAATTTATAGTTAGTTCTTCGACTTTGTTTTTCAGTCCTGCTACGATCACAAGTGTACGTGCGGCTTCCCCACGTAACTCGTTCATGCCCTTGTCATGCTTGTCCAAGGTGCCAGTTATCTGCGCGCATTTTTCTTCGACTTGTCCCCGGACGATGTCATTCTCCTTCCTACATTCATCCCGAATTTCCTCTATGTGTGATTCTATGTCTTTTCTGTCAGTTAATCGTAGAACGGCGAGTTCCTTAACACTAGCGTTCAATTTTTTCTTAATTTCTGCGCGTTCCATTTGAGCCTCATCTCTAACGCGGTCAACCTTTTCATTAACGATGGTAATGTACGCATCCATGTGCACTTTTAATTCATCTTTCGCGAAGTGACATGCTTCCTGGACTTGAGTTAATTTGTCCCTAAGTTCCTGTCCCATCGCTACGCTCGCGGCCTGAACTGCATCTATTTGTGCCTTGAGTTCTGTTTTATTAACTTCACACGCAGCCTGTACTTGGTCTATTTTGTTCTCTAATGACACACTCGCGGCCTGTACTTGGTCTATTTTGGTCTCTAATGAAACACTATTAACCTTCATTTGTTGAATAATTTCCTGTTTATCTGAAATCCTATCAGCTCGCAATTGTTCTGCAAGTTCATGTTTCAATGAAACACTATTTACAGCCAACGCTTGCATTAAGTCCTCTAACGTGAGAGCTTCCATCTCTCCCTGTCCTTCTACCACTATGTCCTGGGATCGCTCCCCACCGTCGTCAGACATTATAACTTTTCTTGAGAAAGCAAAAGGGCCGATCGGCCTCTCACCTTGCTGCACACGAAGGAATACGCTATTGGGTCTAGGCCCTATCCTATGACATTATACCCCTACACTAACTTTCATTTAACAAAAAAAATTTTTGACTCTTATACTTGTTTACATTCGCAGGTCATTCAACTTGAATGCTGGCTTGTGCCTAAGATTTCACAATAAACCGCTCCAATATAACAACAACAACAACATTAAAAACAACGATGAAGTTGGAAATCTCCTGCCCTGAAATACGTTAATTTTAAATTTATACCATCTCAACCTCTTTTTAAATAATAACTTGAAATGGTGCTCAGTAATATTTTTACCAATTCAAGCCTTCTTAAACAGCTGTTTATAATATTCATCTCATGTCCAATGACATTTAAATGGAATCCTGAATTACCAAAATAATATTAGATTTCATATGGGAAAAAGAGAAACATCACATCTTCGAGCTTATTGAATTTTGAATCTTTGCCAAACTTGAAGAGATTAGCAATGGATTATAATAATACACTAGTCAAATCTAGCTCCGTTCGAAACTAACCTTACTCTAGCATGATATTACGTTACAAGTGAACACACACTTGACCGTGATGCGGTCATCAATTAATAAAATCAAAAATTTAAAAATATAAAATTTGGAAAAAAAAAATATAAAAATTTTACAATTGATTATCAATAAAATTGGCCTCTCTGCCGTTCTTAAAGCAACACTTTGCCGTTCTTAAAGCAGTACGTTGGGCAAGCAATTTTGCTTCTGGCCCAACTGTAACATGTCCTACAATTGGTCATCATTTTACTGATGTCAACCAATATGACTCGTAGTTCTTCCCTTGTTTTGTTAGGCCTTCTCTGCCGTTCTTAAAGCCCCACGTTGGGCGCCATTTTGCACCCGTCCACCTCCCGAGTCCCAGACTAGCATTTATCTCAGGGGTGTCGGTTCATTATTTAATTCATCAAATATAAATATAACGGCATAATAGAACACGGGGATGAACGGAGCAACTTAAAATAAAAAGGGGGAAGGCTCGATTGTAACTTGAATTTAAGGACTCCATGATAGGACTAGGAAGTGACTGTTACTTTAAAAAGGGCATCATCTAACTACAATAAAAAGATTATGAGAGTGGTTTCCTTTGAAATAATTTGCCAGAAGGAGCGGTTTATTACGCCATTTGACGTATAAAACTTTGATACACGTGGCAACAATATTTGAATTTACACACATGTTACATATATAAATCACTTGCCATACCGCAAGTGGTATCAATATCTTGCTGCGTTGCTTCTGAAATAAAACGACATTTTGGAGGTATAATTTACGGATCGATTCCATTTGAATCGAACCGTTACTCAAGGATATAGCTTCCTTCTATCGGGAGCCCGAGCATAACCCATGTTACGGTCGGCTTCCCGATTTAACTAAGATGACGTACTCCGGCTATGTACATTTTTCCGAGACCGGTACTCGGACTGGGTAATGTTTCTCGTGAAGTGCGAAAACTGGATTCCACGGACATTTCCTATCTTACGATATCCAGCTGATACCATACCAATGAATTAGCATTTACATTTTATTTACATGTGATTTGAATTGTCACCAGTTAGCCTCAGTAGACTACTGACACAGATGAGATAACGAGAAGCGGTGGGAAAATACCGTGCCAGTGGCCCCCCTCGCATCGCGAGCGAAGTAAACAAACACGCCAAGTTGTAACATCGTCCCATACGGAAACCGTACAATAAAGAGGTACCAAATGACTCTAATATTATCACTCTCATTATTCAACATACGAATAGAGGGATGTTGTCACCAAATAATTTAATCCACGATCGCCACAATATTCATGAAATTATCATCCTTGAAATCATTATTATTATTATTATTATTATTATAATTATTATTATTCAACGGTTCCTGGCACTGTCACGTTGATTAAAATCGTCATTATTATGCGGGATGCAAACACAAATGGTTATTACCGTTATTATTATTATATCCCTCTCGTGGTTATTATTATTATTAATGAATAGGTGACTCAAGATTTTATTATTATTATTCACGTCACTTAAGAGGTTATTATTATTAATGGACCGGTCACTTCCGCCAAATATATATTAAGATATCGGTCGCAATTATAATTAATTCACTGATCAACCAACGACATCATTCCTGTTATTATTATGACAATTATTATTAATCCGACCGCGATGATTTAACATCGTCCTTACATTGTTATTATTATTATCGGTTGCATATTATCATTTAGATTCCCGTTTAACATCTTTATCAACGCTCAATTAATTAAGGCGGTCCAATCCTTTATCTGCAATATTCATTATTATTATTATTATCACGACATCATGATTGTCCTCGCTCGTCATTACAATGACTACAATATACGACCATTTATGTGGAATCTGAACTCTCATTATCCTTAGATCCGTTGTATCCCAACGAATAGCTGTGCAGTCTATTTATTTCGTACATGCTGTCACGGGTTCGAATTCTACCCGCTGCGTAACTCAGTATTTCTCTGTGACACTGCCCGTACATTTTACACTCATATCAATATCCTAAGTGTCTCTCGTACGGAATTTATTTTCCTCTATATCTCAATATTCCTTGATTCATTTATTTCTCACAGAATTATCAACTGACTTATTTATTCATTTCTGACATCATACGACCTTTTATTATCTGACTGCAGATTCTTTCACATTTTCTATCTCATTTTGATCTACGCTTTAGTTCATTCTCCACCAATAATCGTAACATCTTGAAATTATATTTACCAAATTTTGACAATCATGGTCTCGTAATATTAGCACTACATGTTCCGGCTAATAAATCGCAACTTCAAAACGCGACATTTATACGTAAAAAAATATTGGACCGTAATTTAAACCACACGTTCATTAACATGTACGGATTATTAGCACCGATTTACATTTCAATATTATTAATTGACCAAATTAAATTACCACGCACTTTAATTCCGAAATAAAAAAACGACATCCCGTCATTAAATGATTCCCAAATAAACTCAACACTTGATCACATGAATTATTATTATCTCCAAATCATATTTAAAAAAAAATCTTCTTCTTCAAAAAAATAGTTATATTATTTATTTATTATTATTATTATTTATAAAAAAATAATAATTTCGCCTGTAATACGGTAGTCCACTCGTAATATGTTTAACGCATAACCCCTTGTACAAACTCGATTTATTCTGGCACTAAACACTCCAGATATGATTTACTTGGAAATATTATATTAATCGCATCTCACAAATTTAACAACTTCACTTTGAAAATATGACCATATTAATTACAACAAAACACACTTGGTATGGCGAAGCTGGATTTTCCTTCCATGTCCTTAAATGGCTCGTTAAAATTGGCAAAACATAAAAGCACATATCGGGTCTTATTTAACTAGCATAACCAAAATCAAATGTAAAGAAAATTATTGACTACAAAGAAAATATGAATGCATGCATGACTTAACGTACTACACTATATACACAAATTTACATCTCCAACAAACTGAATACATAAAAGACCCGATTATTTACATTATTATGATTTACTACTGTCCGTGCTACAAATTTAGGATGGGGTCGTTAAGCGACCCATCTTGTTACAGAAGGTAACCAAGTATAATCAAGTTATTCCCATTTTTCCCATCACGATAACATTTCCCAAATATTATTTACAGTTTAGTACTCATCTTAGTTATCGGTATTCCATTGCAGCTTTGCAGACGAGAGGCTCCATCCGGCCCCTCTCTGCGTTTTACTCCTCCATCCTTGATGGCGTAGTTTCACAAAAGATTTCCTGGCACATTATCATTTTACACTCATATCTTGACTACCACAAACCTTCACCATTTACAACGTTAACACTGTATACATTAACTTGGATACAACAAATTTCTTTCCTAGACCCAAGAATTTAATATATTTACACTATTTAATCTTCGTCCACCTACCGCACAATGGACCTGGACACGTACGACGAGGTGTCAACTATTACGCCCGTCGCGATACGCCCGATTTATACGGCATTCTTGACGTGTTCATGACATCGGTTCGGTATAGCTAAGTACAGGCTACTACTTCCTTAAAGTACTGCTCGTCACACAGTCTGTTATGCACGTACTTATGGTGATATAATTTATACTACTCTCTTGCAGTGTAATTACTTTACATCACTGATATTCACAAATGACAAACACTGTCCTACGTTAACATTTTCTAATTCCTGTTGCTTGAGCGCGATCACATTTTACAAACACTGGCGGATGCTCGCGCCATTAAATGACTGTACGTCCGTAGAATTCTAAGTTAGCGGCGACCAACAGTTCAGCTCCCGATATTCAATTCAGGTGTGCTGGCGACCGTCAATTCAGCTCCAACGATTCAAGACAAGTGTGCTGGCGATGATCCCTTGCCCCGTATATATGGATGAAGCCTTTTTCCCGCGGATTCGTTGACGTCATACCCCTGAGGGAGGGGGTGGATTTTTAATATCGGTACTTGCACTCCGAATTGGAAGTTAAAATTTACATCAAATTAATCCACTCCGCTAGCATATCTGCTGGATAAAATATGAACTCCTGGTGATCACAGATTTAGGAGATATGGGTGGATTTCGCTCCTCACATTTCGCGCCTTCGTAAGCGTCCCTGACAACGTGGTCTTCTTTCAGCCAATGAGATTCAAGCTGTCCGGTTTCCAAGAAATCCAGCCTTCAATTTATTTAATTTGCCAATAAGTATTGATTATTTTTCCATGCGTGACATCTAATAAATTCATTACATCCATCCGCGTACTCATATTAATTTATTACTGATTACTTTTGTAGTTACGAAAATATCTCATCCCTCATTCCTTAAGATGGTATCACTGAGTCTCCCATCAAATTTTTACTATTGGCCGGCAAGCGGTCACGTGATTTAAATCTCCACCTGCTCGAACTTAGGCTAGCGAACGTACACTCAGCCGCTGTACTTTTCCATGAGGTCATGGAATTTCCGTCCTACCAAAAATATCCCAAGGTCTTACTCATGTGGTGAGTTTTCTTTGTATGACTCTCCCCCTTCCTCTTTCTGACCAAGACTTATTTGTGGACTCTGTATTTCCTTGTACGCCAACTAATGATATTCCCTGCTGTGAAGTAGCTAAAAGTTGTCGTGTTGAGCTAATCCGTCAGGCTCCAGTCTGTCGTCCTTCCTTCGCTCTGATTCTGACATTACATAAACGAAATATTTTCAAATACACTCCTCTGTATTTCAATAAATGTACCATATTATTTTACCGATCAAATCATGACTGACTATGGGCCTAAGTCACTCGGGTTCAGTACCTAGCATCCAGGTTTACCGAACTCTTGGAGACTTGCCCTCACAACAGGAATGTCCTGACCACCCCACACACACTACTAAACAGTACACCCTTTCCTTCACGGTGGGTACTGCATGGGTGTGGAACTTCATACTGGACGGGTATGGAGCTAGACGTAAGGTTCCTCGATCAAAAACCAGCGTAAGATATATTTACTATCTGTTCAGTTTGGGCTGTTACTAGTGTTAAAGTAATTACAATTGTTTGTATAATTATCACTAGCATCATAATTAATAATTATCTTAGTAGTATAACATTTGTAATAGGGTTGTAATTATTTTGCAGGATAGTTTTGTTAATAATTACCAACTTAATATAAATTGTATTGGTGTCACATATTTGTTAATCCTTGTTTAATGTAAGAGAAGGCTTCATATGCTTAACTATGTGAAGAGAAACGAGTCACGTAGTTAAATAAATTCAATAGAAAACTTCCTCTAGTCCACTTTTAGCTTCTTCCCCCAGAAATCGCCTCAGCTGATTTCATTTCATGTGGCCAGAGTTCCCTCTTGGTTTAGGAGGAATGGGAGTGAGCATCTTTTACATATTCTGAGTCATGGCCCTCCTTGCGTTCAGGCATCTAGGACTATGCAATCCACCAGTAGTCCCTCATCTGTTCGAGGAGATCCTCACTTGGACTATGTGTCTCATACAAATGCTCCAACCTGTTCATTGGAACAGAGAATTTACATTTCTGTGTGTTTTCTTGTGAAACTCCTTATCCCGACTAACATGAATAATCTTTTTGGCGACACTAGCTGATTTTGCATTATTGTCAAGGTTCAGCTTTGCATTAGCTCCCCACAAGTACTACATATATCTATTTGAGGACATACAAATCTATAATTATAAAATTTGTGTTAGTACTTTCCATAATTCTATAAGAGTCATATTTTACCTTATTGGCAAGATTAAATTGTTTTTTAGAAATGCATTCATATGTCATTTTAATATTATATTCAACATTATAGTAATTTATACTTTTATTATGGTTGTGTGTGTGTGTAACTGTAGTCATATCCTTGTTCATGAATCATGGACAATGGCAGAGTGGCCTAGTAAGTGGTCCTGTCGAGTTGGGATACCAATTTTTATGGAATGGGAGTGAGCATCTTGTACATATTCTGAGTCATGGCCCTCCTTGCGTTCAGGCATCTAGGACTATGCAATCCCTCTCCTGTTAGAGGAGAGATCCTCACTTGGACTATGTGTGAGTAACGGTTGCATCCTTCTTTACAGTTTTTCTACCAAGCATACTCAGAACATTTTAAGCAGGCCTCAGACCTATAGGAGTAACAGAGTCCCATGCCCATTTTAGTATCTCCTTTGAAATTACTTTCCTAATGAAATGGACTTCAAAGTTGAGCTATCAATATTAATGGGGCTTATAGAAGTAAGAAAGTAGAACCAGCTGAGTCAGCAAAGAGGATGCATTTGGATGTGCTAGCAGTTAATGATATTCGGTTAAGGGGACACAATGAAGGGAGAGGTGATTTTAATATACATATACTTGATGGGTGTTAAGAGGGGAAGGGCAGAGTATGGGGTAGGACTGTTCATCAGAAGTACTATTGCATGCAACATCATTTCCATTAGGCAGCTACATGAGCAAATGATGTAGGTAGATTCGGTAGTTAGTGGAATTGGGACGAGAATTGTCTGTCTCGGAGTACTTACCATGTGAGGGACAGATGGGGATGAAGTAGGCAGATTTTATGAAGCATTGAATGACGCAGTAGTCTGGGTAAATAGCAAAAATAGGATATTGCTAATGGGTGATTTCAATGCAAGAATAGGAAATTGACCTGAAAGATATGGAAGGGTGATTGTAATTGTGGGGGGTGGTATGGAAGCTAATAGGAATGGGAAACATTTGCTGGACTTTTGTGCTAGTATAAGATTAGCAGTTAAAAATACATTCTTTAAGCATAAGGAAATTTACTGCTACACATCGGCAGGTGGGTGAATCATATCCATATATCATAGCAGATGGTGAATTCAGGAAATCTGTTAGGAATGTGTAGGTATTCCAGGGATTTTTTTATTATTACAGATCACTATCTGATTTGTAGTGAACTAAGTATCTCTAGTTCTGGGATAGAGAAAGTGCAAGCTGTCTTTAGATGAATAAGGGTAGAAAATCTCCAGGATGAGGAAATTAGAAGTATATGGATAAAATTAGTAAAAAGTTCCATACAGTGGAGAGTAGACAGGTTCAGGATATACAGATGTATCCATGATGATGTTCCAAACTTTTAATGATGATGGAGGGCGCGAATGGCTCAATTTGAGATAACGACCTGTATTCCGGGAATGGTCGAGTCAAAAGTTATCTGCAAGTTTTGTGATCGGATACAAGTCCATTTGGATAGGTCTGATCAATTTATCCCTTCAACCGGTCAACACAGACTGAAGCCTACAGTACCGACATTGCACACTGATCATGTCAGTGCATGGTACGCCGTCTGCATTGGAGTGGTTGAAGTATTATCCTGGCCTCTTCTGCTCATTGGGATTGCCTCCCCTATAGTACTCTTAGCACATGTAGTGTGCAGTACAGTACAGTCGGAGGTATCGGACTTATTTTTGCTGTAACATTTGACTATCAGCTACTAAAAGGGTTCAAACCTGACTGAGGTCAGTGGCTTTTAAGAGCGTTTAAAGGTGACAACCCCATATCGTTGGATTCTGGGACGATAAAGAACTAGCGCGGGACAAAATTCCGACACCTCAGCATCTGTTAAAAGGGGACAGACGTTGAACAACTTGGATTGTTAATAACTTTTGACTCAAATATTCCAGATGTCCCGTTGATCCATTTTCTCTTCTACATCATCCCAGAAAATTTGCACATCATCATGTGTACACCCTATAGAAAGAGAAAGGGAGGCATACAGCAATGCTGTAGTAAAAACATCAGTGGAATGCTTAGGAACAACTCTGTGTAAAGATGGGAAAAATCAAATGTCTTTGTGGATGTGATAAAGTAAAAGCAGCTTGCAAACTAAAAAAAAGAAAAAGGCATATGAAAATTTGCTCCAAACATGGACTGATGTAGACAGAGAATTGTACCTGGATGAAAGAAACAGAATGAAAAGAATAGTTGTTGAATCAATGAAGAAGTGTTGGTAAGATTTTGATAATGACCTTGAAAGACTAGGTCAGGCAGTAGGGACTCATTTCTGGACAGAAATAAAGCATCTTTGAAAGGCGAATGAAAAGGAAATGAATAGTGTTTTGGTAAAATTAGGTGAGCTCTTACATCCCAGGGAATCGCAGGACAAGTGGAAGGAATATTTTGCAAATCTTGTCAACATAAGAGGAAACCTTCCTTCTGATGTCACGAACAACTGAGCATATGAGGAGGAGGTCAATGATGTTTGTGAAATTATGCTTAAAGAAGTGGAATGCATGGTAAATAAATTCAGTTATCTTAAAGCAGCAGGATAGGTGAAATTAGACCCAAAATGGTGAATTATATTGGGAAGGCAGGGATGAAATTGCTTCGTACACTAATAAGAGTACCATGGAATATTAGTAAGGTACATTCACATTGGACAAAAGCTGTAACTGCACCAACCTATAGTCAAGGGAACAGGAAGGATTGCAACAACTATCGAGGTATTTCATTGATTAGTATAAAATGCAAGGTGTTCACTGTCATTTTGGAAGGGAGGCTGAGATCAGTGGTTCTGTGGAAGTGGTATGAAAACCAGTTTGGTTTCAGACCACAACGGGGCTGTCAGGATTAGATTTTCATAATGTGTCATAATGTGTCAGGTAATTGAAAAAAGCTGCCATAAGGATAGAGAGTTATGTTTCGTATATCTAGAGAAGACATATGACAGAGGACTGCGGGAACAGATATTTGCTGTACAGGGGGACTATAGTATTAAGGGTAGTTTTTAAAAATCAATCAAAGACATTTATGTTGACAATTGGGCTGCAGTGTAAATTGATGTCGAATGAGTTCTTGGTTGAAGGTACATACAGGGATAAGACAAGGCTGTAGCCTTTCAACTATGTTGTTCGTAGATTACATGGAATTTTCTGTACAAGATCAGGGTTCAACACAACAGTGTCTTTCAAGGAACATATTAGAATTAAATGATAGTTTGATCTGACCAGTGAGAAATTTCCTCCTATGTAACTTTGAATTGAGCAGCTTTTATTTCCTTCTCTGTTCCCTCACACATGAGAAGCAGCATTCCAGGTGAATCTGACTTAACGTGCATGTTAGGAGGTATTCTAGTACAGAATCAGTATCCAGACAATGTTTCTGCTTGACCTTGCATGGTTGACAAATCAAATATGATACCATTCATTACAGTTTTTTCATAGAGTTACAGAGGGCCGGGCCACTAGTTAACCTAATATTTTTAAGGTAATCAGTTCAGATTTGGGCCTTGTTGGAATTTCTGTTTGCAAGATTTTAGTACATTACAAACTGAATGGTAGTGTCACAATCGGCAAACTCTTCAAGAGCATTAACTATAGAATTACTGAAAGTTTATGCACGTAAGGGAACATTTATCTCCTGTCTCACCCACTCTCAATTCCTTCTCCATAATCTACTGTATTACCAGGGTGCAGGCATTTCATGTCCAGTAAATTTACAACTTTCTCCAGGTATTTTGCCTCGGTTATATTTTCTTGATCTAGTGCAATACCTGGCAAGTTTTATAAAGTGAACAGCATCAAGGGAAGGGAACAAGTTTTGCTCAGAGTCTGCTGGATGGAAAAAACAACACACTGGGAGTTCAGTCTAACAAACTTTATTCCTAAGGCTGTTAGTCCCAACCCCATCACAACTGTTCACTGTACGATTTTTCTACCTCTCTCATGCACTTTTCTCAAATACAGTTTCACCAAATTTTACTTCATTACTTTTGGCCCTCCACCCACTGGTGTTTTCCACCTCTTACTCAATGTTGCTACCATAAAGTCTAATACCTCCTTGGCCACTTCATACTCCTCAGTATCTAAATATCTCTAACCACAGAACTGTTTATTGTCTCACACCAGGTCCTTCTTAATAGCCAATTCATCAAACATCCAAGTTCCGAGGATTGGTTCTGAGAGAGCGCAAATCTTCTTTTTATTTTCTAGTCAAAACCCTTCCCTGTAAATCCTGGACTGCCATCAATAGATGTTGCCCAGGTACAAGGATAGATATACTGGGGATATTGATGCATGGTTGGGTTGGCCTGAAGCCTGACAGGATCTTGGATCACCTCTGGGAAATAGCAACCCAAAAAACTGAGACCTGAATCATTCTGCTTATAAGTGTTCTGGGCATGAGTGCCCATGTGGGTGGATACTATTTGTCCCATTTCATCCTCAGCATTCCTTTGTTGAATTAATTTCTTGGTCTTTAAAGGAAATTAGAAACATAATCAAATAAATAATTACCGTGACTCCCTGTACCTCCCCTGTGTGAACAGTAAAATGGGTTTAATTACAAACAGAAATTACAAAAACAAATATCAGTTCTAATTCAGTAATATTTACTGAAAACAAATATATATCCTTGGTTTAGTGCATCCATGTGCTGAACATAGGGCTGGGATTCTTGAAGGTGACAATCTAAAACATATGAAGTCCAGTCACCATGCATAATCTCCCTGTCAGCTGATCATATGTTCTCTTCTCTCCACAAAGAGCACGTGTATTAGGCATACAGCCCCTCTATGTTATTCTAGCTTGTTGTGGTTCAGATAACCTTGAGGTTTAGGGCTTATGTTCTTGATCACTTCCTTTCCAAATTTCATATGAGGTGACCTGCCCTAATCCATCTGTGGTGTGATACTGCCTGCCTAATGCCTGAAGTCTTCTGGATTGGCCCAGAACAAGTTTGTCACTTGTATTTTGTGTCTCAGCCCCATCCCTGAGTCCGATGATATGAAAGTGAGCAGTGCTAGTAACATTATTCGTAATACAGCCACACCCTGTAGGAAGGGGGTGAAATTGACATTCATATAATTGGTCCATGTGTATATTTCAGTGAACATGGGGGACTGGCATGAAACAGCACTGTCTGGCTAGGAGGGGAAAGCAATGGAAAACTACTTCAATCTTCATTTCCCCATTGACACCTAGATCTCTATGGTAGCTGACTGTACAGCTGTCGAGGACCCCCTGTTTTTGAGGGACACAGACGTAGAATACACCTGCCTGTCATAAGAGGTGACTAAAAGGGGTGACCAAGGGATGATTTTATTAGAATCTTGAAACTACTTGTAATTAGTACCATAACGCAGAGAGTGGTTCACCATTGGTTTCCAGTACCTGTGATTAGTGTCATTGTTGAGAAACACCATGGGTCTGAGTGGTGCCTGTGATTAGTACCACTATATGAGGAACATCACGGGAATTCCAACACCCATGATTAATACACCTAGGTGAGGAACACCATATGTCTGCTTTACCTGTGCAATATACTTGTAAGTAGCACCATAATGTATGCAACACCATGAATCTACATTACTTTTGATTAGTACCGCAACATGACAAGTACCATCGTTATACTTTACTAGCGATAAGTACCATTATGAGGGGCCGCTCACCTGGAGTTTGGTCCCCTTTAGACAGCAACCATCCTCAACTCAGGATTGTACTTTAGAAGCAGTCCCTTGGTCAGTAATACTATTGTTTATTATAGTTTCTGGGTTGGATCCACTGATTGTTTTAAATTCATATCCATCCATTCAGTCTTCATCATATTTTTTTATTCTGGTCATTGGATGATTGTGAACTTTGAAATTCCCATTACATTGTGTTCCATTAGGGGGCCATGACCTAGATGTTAGGCCCCTTTAAACAACAAGCATCATCATATTCATCAGATCTGTTGAAGATCCTCCCTGCCTTCAGGGTGAGCACTTCACAGACACCAGGAGATATGAAAGATACATATTTCGTGCTGATCTGTATTTGCTGGTACAAGAGGTAAAAGATGAGTGATAAATTTTGAATTTCCGAATATTTCAAAATTGGTTTCTTTGTGATGAGCAGAATATTTTTCAGTATGTCTGTACATTTTCCAGTTTCTTCTTCTTCAAGTGCCATATCCGGTTGCCCAGACGTCGGCGATTACTCTGGAGAAAGTTTTTCTGTCTTCTGCTAGTCGGAAGAGTCTCTCAGTTGACTCAATACCGGTCCACTGCTTGACGTTGTGTAACCATGTTATCTCTGGTCTGCCAACTCACCGTTTGCCCTCTATTTTACCTTGGAGAATGAGTTTTATGAGGCCATATTTATTTCCTCTTAATATGTGGCCTAGATAAGCTGTTTTGCAAACTTTTATAGTTGTCATTAGTTCTTGCTTTGTCCTAGCTCTCCTTAGGACTTCATCATTTGTTATCATATCTGTCCAGGGTATTCTAAGCATTCTTCTGTGCAACCACATTTCAAAGGTGGCAAGTTGTTTGATACTTGCTGCTTTTAAGGTCCATGTTTCTGCTCCATATAACAGCACTGACCAGATGTAGCATTTCATTAATCTCTGTCTCAGCTCCGGTTGCCCAGACGTCGGCGATTACTCTGGATAAAGTTTTTCTGTCTTCTGCTAGTCGGAAGAGTCTCAGTTGACTCAATACCAGTCCACTGCTCCAGATTTAGATGATTATTACAGAACAAAGAGCTCATCCTGCGAAATGCAGCTCTAGCATTCTCAATTCTGCATCTGATTTCCTTATCTGGATCCATACTCTCTGTTATTATGCTGCCGAGGTACTTGAACTGGTGGACTTGTTCTATTTTACGGTTGTTTAATGACAAGGTGACATTTGCATTACCAGTGCTATTTCTGCTAAATACCATTAACTTAGTTTTTTCTACATTTATATTGAGACCATACTGTAAACCTCTGACATGGATTCTGTTCAGGAGTTCTTGAAGGCCTTCTATAGTGTTGCACAGAATCAGAGTGTCATCTGCATATCTAATATAATTGATCAAAACACCATTTACTATTAGCTATATAATTGCTCTACACTTCAAAAATATCCCAGAGCATTCAAATAGGACTCTTTTCCATTCCTGAAGGTCTTTTTATTGTCATGTTTTAAGGATCCTCAGCATGAAAATTATCTGGAAAACTGTAATGAGTATTTGAAACTGGAACTGACTCATTTACTGGAAAATTATGAATTATTAAGCCCACTCATATGTAACAAAATTTCCACATATGTATGAAGTATGTGCCTAATATCTGATCTCTTCCACAGGACAACTGTGTACGTTCATCAGACGAAATGCATTTGAAACAAGAAACCAAATCAGAGCCAGGACAAACGCAGGTGAACACATTTGAAGTAATCTAATATTTTGATGACTTTTTCTGATTATGCAAATTGTAAGTAATCTGCTGAATAGATTTCAATAAATGACACTTTGTTTTAAAGGGCAAATATGCTATTCATAGTGAGACTGCTAATCTTTTGAAGTAATATTTTTATATCTTCATGTAGTCCAAATTTTTACGCTACCCTCTGTGGGTGTTGTATGCAGATGATATCACCCACAGTATCCCCTGACTGTCATAAGAGGTGACTAAAAGAGGTCCCAGGGCTCCCAACTTGGGAGCGTGTTTTGGTGACCACGGGGCCCTTAGCCCAGTCCTTGCGTTGCTTCCACTTTTGTCAGGCCTCTCACTTTCACCTATCCAGTTCGACCTCCCTTGGTCCAGATGGTACTAGATTTGAGGCCTAGGGAGTCTATTATGTTCACGCCCATCATGGCCCTTGTTGTTCTTTGTCCGGTTCTTCATTTTTTTAGCGTCAGATCCCTTCTTTCTCTTTCTTCTGCCCTCCTTGATTGGGCGACACAGACAGAGGCTACACCCACATTACCTGTCTGCCATACTAGGTGACTAAAATTAGAAATTAAAAGCATGAGACTACTCGTGAATAGTACCATCACGTCCGGAACACCGTGAGTCAGCATTACTTCTAACTAGTACCACTTTACAAGGTCTGCATAACATAGGAACAATGAAGTTATGGGAGGAAAACTGTGGGTCTGTGATAAGTGTAATCGTGTACATTGGACTGGTTGGTTCAACGGTGTTACATTTGGACATATGACATATACCACATTTCCTGAGATTAGTACCACTATGTGAGGAAGACCATAGGTCTGCATTGTCCGAGAGTAAAATCATTATGTGAGGAACACCACAGGTTTGGCTGGCGGGTGCCCGTTTAATCCCACTAAGTGAGGAACACTATGGGTCTGTGTTGTTTGTGTGTAGTACCCTTATTGTGTGAAACTCTGGTGCTACTTGGGGATCTACTCTAAACATTGTGCACTCTTCAGCCTTATCACTGGTTTTCTCTACTGCTGACTATTGTGCTCCAGTGTGGCTCAGTAACCCATATACAAAGTATATAGACCCAATATTGAATACCAGCATGCGTCTTTTATCTGGCACTATCAGATCAACTCCAGTTCACTGGCTCCCATTGTTGTCTGGAATAATGCCACCGTACTTATGAA